>NC_136069.1:1293899870-1294499870 GCF_964261635.1 Lissotriton helveticus
ATGCATTCGCAATACTGAGTAGGGTTCACACAATCAACCTCTCGCTTGTGGTTTTGAATAGCAACATCTCGAGTGTTGCTTTACTTTAAATGCTAAGAACGTGGATGCAGCTGCAGAGTAGGCCTACATCTTCTCGTGACTTTTTTCCATAGGAAGATTAAAATGCCTTTGTCAATTTTGAAATGTCTAAAGCGAGCATGATTGCTTGGAAGAGCACTGTACTTCCCTGTTATTTGCATCAGTCTTTCACATGTATGAATACGCTTGTGTGATAACATTGAAAACATTTATCACAAGGAACCATCGCACTTCCCTAGGTAAATCTGTGGTGTAATAGGGACTTTATGAGATCCTACTTGCACAATGCTGCTTAGTGTTCTGTTTTTGTTTTCCCTTTGCTGTGGAAGTACATAATTTAGTTTCACACAGAGCCAGTCAGCCACACACTCCCCTACCATATAATTATCTTATTTACAGGCGTGTTTTGTCTACAACAGTAGCAGACTTCACCCAGAAACAAGCTAGAAAGTAGGCTTGTTCAAAGCGTTAATACTAATGTCCTTCAGTTGTTTATTACTGCTGAAAAGTTAATGGTTTTAGGTGGGTCACCTTTATAACAACACACATTTGCAATGCAATAGGTCTCGCATTGGTGGGAGTTTAATCTATTCATATGGTAGATGACAATGCCTTTTATTTATATGTTTTTTTTAAAACCAACACATATTAAAGGCATTGTAATTTCTAATGCCAATAGCTCAAACTCTCGCAAATGCGAGATCACTTTCATAGTGGCCGCGCCCTTTCTTTAGATGCTGCTCGCTGTAATCAGGTTACAGTGGGCTGCGTCTAAAAAAAGGGGCGTGGCCACAAAATGATGTGCTTTCACTTTAATGGTGGCCGCACCCCTTTATTTAGATGCAGCTCACTGTAACCTGAATACGGCAGCAGTGTCTAAAGAAAGGGGCGCACCGCACCCACTGTGTAAGTGAAAACATGGTATGGGGCATCACTGCAAAAAAAAACAACGTTTCATAGCGCAGCCGTTAAAGTTAAAGCAGACTGCGCTGCCAAAGTAAACAAATAAAGAAAGACTGCCATTCCTAATTAAAATAAAAGTGGATGCTGTGCTGCTTGTAGGGAAGCATGGAGTGGGTGGAATAGGGGCAAATCATTGAAGGAAATAGTGCTCACAGATTAGATAAAGCAGACAGTGTAACAACATAAGTAAAGAGTCCAGTCTTCCTGGGAGGTTACAAATACATTCTAGGGCATTCTAGCTGCTGCCTCGAGCTAACCCCTTCTCACTTTTCACTCTTGCATGCCGGGGTGGAGTAACCAGAGGGACACGCCCCCGCTGGGTGCGCGCTCGATTTCGATTTCTCTTTAACTAGACTGTAGACTCCCGGGCAACCTGCCGGCTGTCCCTGCTACTTGCGACCGTGGGACGGGTAGGTGCTGAGATGCCTGCCTTCAGCGATGCTTGAGGTAAGGTGTGGAGCTACTCACCAAAGACCGCGCGCTCTTTGTTAGACGCCCGGCCAGCCTCCACCCAGCGGATCCCCTTCACGAGGGACGCTGCGTGAAGGTGTTTATTACTTCTGTTAACCCCGCGGGTTGCCTTACTTTCCCCATAGGAACCCCTCACTCGCTGTTGGCCCCACATGGACAGCCCGTGAGGCTCCCGGATCAACACTAGCGGGTAAGCGCATCGTCATTATTGTAGACATTGCTCGCACTCACGCGCACACGTTAATTAGGGCACTGTCCTTGTATTGTGTTTCTTTGACTTTGTGCCGGTGACCGCGATCACCACGCAAACACCGACCTTGAGCTAATGACAGAGTGTCAGACTGGATTTGAGCGTTCAGATTTTTATATATATGATTTGTGTTTATATCTGCGTTTTCTTCCCCCTTTTTTTCTGGACTGTTTGGCTGAACTATTCAGTCTGCATACATGTATATTCATAATTTTGTAATGGATACACGGGCCGCCCTTACCGACTTACTGGGTTGTGGGGGTTACATCACCAATGGTCCGGCATATTGGGTTCATACCGGACTCGGCAAGTTGCATAGTCTTGAGTCACGCCCTTTGCACTGAGATGCATGCTTTAAGCGTTACAGCATGACTACTCGCACACAGAGCGTGTTCGACCGCGCGCACTGGTTTTATCAACCACCTCTCTCTCACAGTACCATTCAAATTGCGATGACATAGCGTTTGGATTCACGGGACAAGCACGGTCAAGTCACCTTAATACACAGGCACTTGCTGATGTAAACTGTCACCATCGTACTCTAACATCATGTATGTCTGTTTATTCAATTTTTCAGTTTCCAGTAGGTTTCCCGCCTGGAACCACTCCAGTACGATACTATTCAGGTCGTATATGGGGGTCTTCTCAATCTAGTAGACACCCAGCAATTATATGAGCACTATGGTCCTGACGAATTGCCCTTACGGCAAGAAACATGTCGACCATTTTCACATGAAGGGTTGAATAAGGATTGGTCTCATTGCCTATCACTCCTTAATACCCCTTAATTTTAACAAAGCAGCGAGCCTGATCATTAAAGTTATTCTTAATGGACTCGACTGACTTCTTTTAATTCTACACACACACCCCCTTGCTCACTATTGCACTCCCTAGGCCCCTCACACACATACACCCGCTGGCTCGGAATAAAAGATCTCCATCAAAGTGCGGCCCTTCGGGCTGCCCGACGGGCATTGCACCGCCAGCCTGCCGTAGGAGCAGGATACCAATGATGACGCTGGACGGACACCGATTGGGACAACAGGTGTTGGCCTGTCGGTGACTTGTGTGAGGTATCCTAAAATTCTGAAAAGGGTCTACACCCTGCACTTGTCCCGCCACCATAACTGAGAGAGAAAATTGACTGAGCGACATCACTAGCTCCCACTGGGGAACTCTGTACAACACTCTTTTGCTTGCTGCTGCTTTGGACGAGTACATTGGACCCCACTAAATAATCGTCCTTTTTTATTCCCTTTGTTTGATATTAATTTCAGCGTGCTGACCGCACGGGAACTATATATACCACAGGTTACCAGGGGCGAGACACCCTCGCCCCCCTGGACCATACCGCAGAATATATATATATATTTGTATGTGTATACATCTTGCGCTCAATACACCCCAGTTTGACACTCTGCGCTGGTTCTGAGCAGTACAGGGCACCCTACCCATACCGCACCTGAATATGGAGGATGTTCCGGGTCTCAGCTTCGACGAAGACACGATAGCAGAGGCACTAAGGAACACACCGTCGTTACTCAATAATCCCCCGGCTGCCACATCAGGAGCCTCCTCTGATGAGTGGTCTACACTCAGCGATATGAAGAGAGAACTAATCAGAATAACGATCCACGGGATTATGATGACCGAGTATCTGCGGAGCAATATAGCACCGCAGGGCCTTATTGTGAATATCATTCCCAGATTGTTCCTGGATGATAAACGCTTTAAAGTTGACTGGTGCCAGGTTTCCTGGAAATGTACTAAGGACTTGTTGTTTTTGATCTCTCAGACTGCGAAACGACTATCTGTAGCACTGCAAGAGAAAATTTCTGCCCTTGAAGCAACCATGAAGAATGCTACTACAAAGAACAACAAAACAGCATTCACTACCAAACTCTCTGAGATCAACCAAGAGATGCTCGACCATCATGACTTCTTGATGAAACAGAAAACCACGAAATTGGAGAAGGACATAGCCAAATTCTCAAAGGAGAAGGTTTATCCGTACCTTAAAGATGATTTTAAAGCAAAAAAGAACACCTACTCCTCGGACGAGAATTCAAGCACTGACACCAGACGGGGGTCCACAAGCAGTGATTCCAGCGGTGGCTACCAGGCGAGAAATACACGACCTACACGGCCCTGGCAACAGGGATACCACCAAGGTCCAGTGTTCCATGGCCCACCCCATCTACCACCACCATGGCAATACCCCTTCTATCCACAAGCCCCCCCGCAATTCTACCCTCTTAATCAGCCTCCTTTTCAAGGCAGAGGTTGGGGCAGAGGAAGAGGGCGAAAGCGAGGAGGAAACAAGGGAGTACAGTGGCAGGACCAGACACCGGAACCGAGCGGAGTAGAGACCAGGAGCGCGACAACCAGAGGGAGACGAGCCTAGTCGTAAATCTATCAAACAGAATTCTCTCGACCCCAGAGACGAGTGTTCTGGAAAAAGGCCTGGGCTTTGTCCCTACCCCAACCCCTGACTCCTTCCAGGAAATGATTGAGCTCAAGCAGTTCTTCAGAAAGATACGCCTCCGAGCATTTTTTGATAACCGACAAATACTCCCCAGCGACGACACAGGCCTGAGGAAACCTTCGACCTTTACCCCGTCTGACGGGATGGTGCCTCCAGAGGTCCTAACTTTTGAAAGAGCAGTTCTGAAAACCATGCAGAAGATACCTACGACCAAACCCTTCAATAATTTGTCCAATGCTGAGAGACAGGCAGCTACCACCCTTGGCAGGGACCCCTCAATTGTTATTAAGCAGGCTGACAAAGGGGGAGCGACGGTCATACAGAATCATGACGACTATGATCGGGAGTGTAGACGCCAACTAGCCAATACCACCCACTATAGACTACTAACTGAGGATCCCACCAATCGACTAACTACTACCGTGATGTCTCTAGTTATTGAAGCAGAGACTAACGAATGGATCAGCAAGAATGAGGCAGAATTCCTGGTAACAACGGACCCGATAACACCGTATTTTTATACATTACCAAAAATACACAAGGGTACCAGTCCGGTCCCAGGGAGACCAATTGTGTCGGGCATCGGATCCCTTTTAGAACCCCTCTCCCAGTTCTGTGATGCTTTCCTGCAGCCTCTGGTTAAATTAATTCCGTCTTATCTCCAAGACACCAGAGATGTGTTACGTCTCATTGACGATATGGATGGCAGAGAAGACATCGACCTCCTCCTTACCCTCGATGTGGAAGCATTATACACAAATATTCCACAACAAGCCACGCTGGAAGCAGTGGAGTCCCTACTCCGAAGAGAAGAGTGGCAGTCTCCTACTCCAATCTCATTCATCATGGAGCTCGCACACATTGCACTTACTGAGAACTTCTTCAAATACGGGTCGAACCTATACCATCAGATCCGTGGAACATCGATGGGTTCGACCTTTGCGCCGAGCCTGGCCTGTATCTATATGGCATTGTTTGAAGAGAAGTGCATCTACCCCCCTGAACAGAACCCGTATCGTGAAAATCTCACGTGTTGGCGCCGATATATCGACGACATCCTGGTGTTCTGGAAGGGTGACCGCTCGACTTGTGAGGCCTTTTGCTCGTGGATAAACCAACAGAACCCTTTTTTAAAATTCACGGGCACGATCTCCAATCAATCCATACCTTTCCTGGACCTCTCTATATCACTGGAACCTACGACCATCAGTACCACTCTATACAAAAAGGATACTGATAGGAACAGTCTATTATCTTACACCAGCCACCATACTAGATCCCTCAGGGACAATTTACCTTTCGGCCAATTTCTCCGCCTCCGGAGGAATTGTAGCTCGACTACTGATTACAAACAGCAAGCCCGATCCCTGCAGACCAAGCTCCAGGCTCGGGGTTACCCCACTCATCTCTTGAAAACCTCCACTAAGAGAGCCCTCAACAACAACAGGGAGGCCCTGCTGGAAATACACCCCAAGGAACAAGAGGACACGATTGTTTGTGTGACTTCCTTCACGAAACACTCCTCGTTCATCAAAAAAACGATCACCTCACATTGGGACCTTCTCAATTCTGTGGGGTTGGAACTTCCACGTCCTCGCTTTGCTTTTAAGAGGACGGCTAATTTGAAGGACACGCTGATCCACACCCGTCCTAGGAAGACCAATACCCAGACTGCCAATACTCTTTGGGACCTTCCCCCAGTAACTGGACACTATCGCTGTGGGTCCTGCGTTGTCTGCCCCCAAACTATCCAAGGCAAGACCATTGTACTCCCTGGCGACTTCACATGGACAATGAACAAGCATACTAACTGCAATAGTTCCAAGTGTATCTATGTGCTGATCTGCCCCTGCGACCTGGTATATATTGGGATGACCATGCGTCCGGTGAAACAACGTATAATGGAGCACAACAGCAACATTCGGTGCCAAAAATCACACACTAGACTGTATGAACACTGCAAAATTAATCAACATCGCCCAGAAAACATCAGGTGGGCAGTACTAGAGTGTGTACCTAACTTCAATCAACAAGCCCTCTTCCGACTTGAACAAAGATGGGTACATCGATTACAGTGCGAGGAACGGGGACTGAACGAAGGGGTGCCCTGGACTGCCCTCGCCAGATAGGCATGATTTTGGACTTCATTGTCCATTCCTTAATGAGTACTGAGATAACAAATCAGCTTTTACTATACGTTCCAAAATGGCCCCCGCATTGAAGGGCATTCTAGCTGCTGCCTCGAGCTAACCCCTTCTCACTTTTCACTCTTGCATGCCGGGGTGGAGTAACCAGAGGGACACGCCCCCGCTGGGTGCGCGCTCGATTTCGATTTCTCTTTAACTAGACTGTAGACTCCCGGGCAACCTGCCGGCTGTCCCTGCTACTTGCGACCGTGGGACGGGTAGGTGCTGAGATGCCTGCCTTCAGCGACGCTTGAGGTAAGGTGTGGAGCTACTCACCAAAGACCGCGCGCTCTTTGTTAGACGCCCGGCCAGCCTCCACCCAGCGGATCCCCTTCACGAGGGACGCTGCGTGAAGGTGTTTATTACTTCTGTTAACCCCGCGGGTTGCCTTACTTTCCCCATAGGAACCCCTCACTCGCTGTTGGCCCCACATGGACAGCCCGTGAGGCTCCCGGATCAACACTAGCGGGTAAGCGCATCGTCATTATTGTAGACATTGCTCGCACTCACGCGCACACGTTAATTAGGGCACTGTCCTTGTATTGTGTTTCTTTGACTTTGTGCCGGTGACCGCGATCACCACGCAAACACCGACCTTGAGCTAATGACAGAGTGTCAGACTGGATTTGAGCGTTCAGATTTTTATATATATGATTTGTGTTTATATCTGCGTTTTCTTCCCCCTTTTTTTCTGGACTGTTTGGCTGAACTATTCAGTCTGCATACATGTATATTCATAATTTTGTAATGGATACACGGGCCGCCCTTACCGACTTACTGGGTTGTGGGGGTTACATCACCAATGGTCCGGCATATTGGGTTCATACCGGACTCGGCAAGTTGCATAGTCTTGAGTCACGCCCTTTGCACTGAGATGCATGCTTTAAGCGTTACAGCATGACTACTCGCACACAGAGCGTTTTCGACCGCGCGCACTGGTTTTATCAACCACCTCTCTCTCACAGTACCATTCAAATTGCGATGACATAGCGTTTGGATTCACGGGACAAGCACGGTCAAGTCACCTTAATACACAGGCACTTGCTGATGTAAACTGTCACCATCGTACTCTAACATCATGTATGTCTGTTTATTCAATTTTTCAGTTTCCAGTAGGTTTCCCGCCTGGAACCACTCCAGTACGATACTATTCAGGTCGTATATGGGGGTCTTCTCAATCTAGTAGACACCCAGCAATTATATGAGCACTAAGGTCCTGACGAATTGCCCTTACGGCAAGAAACATGTCGACCATTTTCACATGAAGGGTTGAATAAGGATTGGTCTCATTGCCTATCACTCCTTAATACCCCTTAATTTTAACAAAGCAGCGAGCCTGATCATTAAAGTTATTCTTAATGGACTCGACTGACTTCTTTTAATTCTACACACACACCCCCTTGCTCACTATTGCACTCCCTAGGCCCCTCACACACATACACCCGCTGGCTCGGAATAAAAGATCTCCATCAAAGTGCGGCCCTTCGGGCTGCCCGACGGGCATTGCACCGCCAGCCTGCCGTAGGAGCAGGATACCAATGATGACGCTGGACGGACACCGATTGGGACAACAGGTGTTGGCCTGTCGGTGACTTGTGTGAGGTATCCTAAAATTCTGAAAAGGGTCTACACCCTGCACTTGTCCCGCCACCATAACTGAGAGAGAAAATTGACTGAGCGACATCACTAGCTCCCACTGGGGAACTCTGTACAACACTCTTTTGCTTGCTGAGGTTACAAATACACACAAGGCTGTACCAATGAGGGACTACTAAGCCTATTCATGAATGAAAAGCAACGATTTAGAAAGGACAGTAACTAGAGCTAATTGAAAAGATGGGCGGGAAATAAGTGGGGATTCAAGTCCATACTTGAATTCAGCATGCCTCGTAGAGCAGCTCATGCGGTGCCCAGGCTCGACCTAAAAATTTATAGCAGGCGCATTATCTGGAAAAGGATTGCCTTTTCGCAACCTTGAAGTAAACACTTCCATGGGCATTACCATTTTTGTAAGAGTTGCAGCATTTGAAAATGTATTCATGCAACAAAATGAGAGACTCTGTTGTCATTGCAATGTTTCGAAAGACCCAAGTAGGGTTCTCAGGTGATGACGGGAGAGGATTTGCTTGAAGTAAGTGAATTTGGGATTGCAGATGTGAGAGTGGTGAGGGGGTTTTATGATCTGAGTAGACTAGAGAGTTCTCCATTTGTAGGTCCACATAACACAAGTGGTGAAGTGGGCCAGGTTTGGGAATATGGCATTGAAGTGAATGCATATATTTTCTTGGATGTTTCAAATGCAACATACCACAAAAATGTTTACTTTTTCAGTGCACTGTAGATTAGGGAGATTCACATGTAAAAATGTGAACTATGCATATGATTCAGGTAAAGTTAGAGGGGAACTGGTGAGAACTTGTTTCTAGCCATAGGAACTCTATGGTTCGAGATATTGAAAAAAACACTTCCACACATTCCAAAGATTAGGAATGTAATAACTGACCTAGAAAATAGAATTCTAGTGAGAGCACATTGACAGATGCTAAGACTTTCTTTGACAACTTGAACAAAAGAATGATTGAATTTATTACAGTTAACGTACATAAAATAACTAAGTACTTAAAGACATCAAAAAGTGCGCAAAATAAAAAAGTAACATAAGAGATAGACTACTACAATCAACAATCACAGAAACAAAGCCCTCACCAATAGGGACAGTACAGAAGGAAGTAGATCAGGGACAGAAACCATAGGGCAGTCAACTTTTTGAAATCCTCAGCTGATTTTGTTAATGAGGACACAGCACTGCAGAGCCAGAGAAACCGTATCCCCTTTTCTTAAGTTGAGGAATGAAAGGTGGGAAGAGGCGGCAAGGGAGAGACAAGCAACCTCATCCACTAGGAGAACGACAAACCAGATGCCAAAATTACTAGTGCTGACCAGTAACAGCCAAATCTCTCAATACATAACTTAAGCACTAGTGAGATTTCTGTTCTAAGGGTTTATCTTTTATCCTAAAAGAGAAAGCAGATATTTTAAGATCAAAACTGAACTTTTCAGGTTCTTCACAGAAATAAGATTATACTTTTTTCTTCCAAAATCATCCATACCAGAACAATATGGATATCACAGAGCTTAGACTACGTTGACAATTCCTTGTCAGCACAAACTAATCTCATAAAGGTCTGTTCAATTCAACAGTTAGGGCCTGATTTAGGGTTTCGCAGATGCAATAAAGGAAGTCATCCTTCCTTCACTCCACCCGCTCATCCAGGTAATATTTTTGAGTGACTCTAATTGGCAGAATATGCTGGTGGGGATGATCAGTGAAACAAACACATCTGATTTCCCACTCTAAATCGGAGAGACGGTCAAATAGCTTACTCCCAGAAAAACACAACCTACACACTGGCCCTTTTATTTGACTCATCTGGCAGTGCAAGAGTGACATAGTACTTGGCAGGCCTGTTCAACACTATTTCACAAAATGTGTGAAAAGGTTTTAATAAATGTGATAGCATTTTTGAACTAACCACAGATGTGCAAGTGTAGTACATAGTACTACTGAAAATCCTCTCAGAACTAAAGGTACCATAGGGAATACCTGCTAATCTGAATGTGTTGCTTGAAGGGAGCACTTTTTGGTAATAGATTAATTAACCCTGCCCCTTTGAAGAGTTACCCTCCAAATTTGTGAATACATGACTCATGTGGGGAAACCTTTGTTATGGCAGTGCTAACATGGGTAAAAAGTGCAAAATAATGAAGTAATACTGTTGCACAATGTGCCGCATTATGCTGCATGATTTGCATTTTTTTGCTGCATAATTATGTCACTCTGCCACACAATTTGGTCTTCTTATGCCACATAATTCAAGTTGCCCTGACCACAACATTCTCTACACACAGCAATATACTCACGAAAGGGAGACGAAACCTTGGCACATTTTGCCAGAAAACTATACTTGCTTAGAGAAAATCCTGTTAGCTTTCAGGAAGGCCAGAAATCTTAAACATTATTTGGTACAGGTATCCAAAGCCACTAGTGTCTAGGGGGTTCCCGTTGCTGATAGACACTATGAATGTGGCCACTGCATTGCTTGTAAACTGCCTTGTAATACCAAAAAATGTATGCACAATACTTACACACATATATATAAGACATAAGAAATGATAAAATGCGACAGTAGAAATGTAGTCTATGGTTACGTGTGATTTAATTTACACATGTAAGATAAGTTGACCAGTCAAAGTCGGAATTTTCAAGCATTGAAGCAAAATAAAATGTTGTGTAATAAATGCACCACTGGTCAATCACATCTGTGAATTAGGCAACATTAAAAACCATCCATGCTACCAAATACTGAGTATATCAAATTACCAGACAGAGATGGCCTGAAATAGCCTGTATTGTCACACTTGTGGAAGTGTGATGTTTAGTAGTTGTGTTGGCACTGTCATTGAATGCACTGACAGGGGCAGTGAGTGGTGCAGGTTGCAGTGGCCTCATGAGAAGGGTAAAGGCACTTATTGTTTTACAAATTAAGCACTGACTAGCCCCCAGTCATTCTCAGAAGAACCATTTCCTCCTACCCATAAAAACAGACAGACTGAGAAGTTGCAATATATTCCTCCTGCAGTTTCCTCCTTCTTTGTCAGAATCCCTCGATGGGCATGCAGCGTTCTACCTTGCAAATTCCATTTTCCTCATGTTTCGGGCCTTCAGACACAAATCACACACCGCCTCATCACACAAAGTCTGCACCGAGCCCCCATTAAGAATCAGGCAATTTGCCATCATGATGGTAACTGACTACAATACTCCTTCATGAAATAAGCCATCTCAAGATCCCTCTCATGAACTATTGCCTTCAAATCTTCAAATTGGATAGCTCCTCACATCTCCAAAACCCAAGCCTGCCTTAAGTCAATATTGGAGCACAGATCACAGCTGATACCCTGATCACTGCCTAGACTCTGGTACCATCATGTTACTGTGATATATGGTGCTTATCCATTTTTGTAAACTTTTTTTTTTAATTACTAAGGCAGGCTCTCCTCATCCAGACAAATTACAAAATGTGAAATAACACAGATAAAACACAGCCATTCAGTATCTCTGCATACATGCCTAGAATCCAAATGTGTTTCAGAAACATAGTTATATGTTTTCCCATTCATTGATAGTGGTTGAAATCTAGCAGCTAATGATGCAATTTATTGTGGCAATGCAAACAGTCACAGATCATTTAAAGCATCTTATGTCACATTTCATAAGAGGGTAAATGATTGATCTAAGCACTCTTATGACCTGAATTAAGAATCAAAAGGCCTTACGTTGGATTTTCTCATCCGCAAAAACAAAGGACATCTCTCTCAGCTTTGGTGGTAACTTGAATGAGTAAAAGGGTGCAGCAAATACACAAAAGGTGATAGGAGGAAGCTTGCAATAAATCTAAGCACTGGGAATCGCTCAGGGTAGAATTCCAACCCATTGTTCTTTCACCTACCATACCACCTCAGATTAGACCCAGCCATATGCAAATCAAGAGAGGTCAGTACATACCCTTTGCTTCTTGTCTGTTTCTTAGGTCAGGCATTAGCTAAGGTCATTTGATTATACTAAAATTAAATATATACTAAACTATAGGAGTGGGTCAATAACTGAGTGAAAGTCAGAGCAGTAAATGAAGATGCCTTTACATTCTGTGTTTAACTTGTCACACTTGCCATTGATTCAGTGACAGAGATCAAATGTCAGGCTGGTTTTAGCATGTGGATTGGTATTTATGTTTCTTTCTCTGACTGCAAAGTGAGAGGAGTTTTTAAAGTAAATTGTGTGACAATATACGTTGTTTTTGCAATACATAACACATTGTAAATACCTGTAAATGAACTGTATGCATCCAGCATTTAGGAAAGCAAAAAATTAAGCATTTTTTTGTAATTCCGAAGTCTGCTACAAACACAGTTTTTAATAGGATCAATAAAAATGAAGACACTTACTTGGTGATGCACAAACGATAAATAATTACAGAAACCCAATATCCACACATTATAATTTGGGTGCTATATCAGTAAAACTATATGTCTGTGAAAATTTAGTGGCCATTCCAATGAAAAATGTGTTGTTTGTAAATGACAATGCACTACAATGGAATGCTATACTAACAATAAAAAATTGCCCCGCCTCATGTCCATTAAAGGTAGGTGGGTCACAAATTTTGTTGTTTTCAAATGTGGTTCGGAGGTTCAAAAAATGTTTGGGGACCACTGATATAGCCAGTCCTTTTCATACATTGGTATGCTATTGTGTCATTCTGTTTTTTTGTCTGCACACTACAGCACACAGCATGTGTCAGTGAGTCAGCCCACTTTAACCATTGGATAACTTCACTGTGAATTATGGCATTCTTCCTTTTCACAAGGAGTATATTAGGATACAAAGTAATTCCAATCAGTGCCAGGGACAACTATGACAATGTGTGCTTTTTGAAAGAAAACATATCTTTGCTTTCGGCCAATGTGTTTTTAGATTGACAGTCAACTAACAACTTCCCCAGCAATAAAGTTTTGCTAAAACCATAACAAAAAGCAAGCGTTGACAGGGCTGCTTTGCTTACAGACACAACACACTTTTTGGCTTTGCCAATACTTGTTTTTATCTTAGATGACCCACCTTTATTCCAGGGTCAGACTGACCTATAGGGCAATCAAGCGTTGCCAGGTTGAATGAATGAATTAATGAAGGGAGACTTAGTACCGCGCAACTTAGCCCAAGGGCATCAAGGCGCCAGATAAAAACAAGAATCAGGCTAAACAGGTCTCAAATCACCAAATCCATGACTACCGATATGCCTCTTGAAAAAGCCAGGTTTTGAGTTCTTTTCGAAAGTATGCCAAAGAGGGCTGTCCCACCAGGACAGGGGGAGAGAGCTCCAAAGCTTAGGAACTAAAGTGGAAAAAGCCCCGCCTCCCCATCTTGCTCTTACAAATCTGGGGACCACAAGGAGATTTTTGGATGAGGACCGAAGAGCTCTGCTAGGCAGGTAGGGAAATAGGAGAGATGTAATGTCTTCCGATCCAAAGCCATAGACAGCCCCATGGGCGAGGCAGAGGAGCTTGAAGGAGATCCTGGACTGTACGGGTAGCCAGTGAAGCTCTCTCCTGACAAACGCATAGGGAGGTTAAGGACCAGCCTGGCTGCGGCGTTCTGGACCATCTGCAGTCGATGAACCAGGCTTTTGTTCATGCCCACATACAGTGCATTACAATAGTCCAGTCTCGAGGAGACAAGAGCCACTGTGGCCTGTTTCCTAGCATTAGGGGAGAGATAAGATCCGATCTTTCTGAGGATCCTGATAATGCCACAGCAGTTGAACACCGTCCTGCTGACCTGCCGGTCAAAGGCAAGAGAGGTATCTATCAGGACCCCCAGGTTCCTGGCTGAGTAGGAAGGGAGAGGACAATCCCCAAGGGAGTCCAGCCACCAGTCCTTGACCAAATGTCACGACTACCCCCGAAGATCAGGACCTCAGTCTTCTCACCATTAAGTTTTAGGAAATTCTGAATCATCCAGCGGGATATTACCTCCATGCAAGATCTGAAGTTGCACGCAGAATCATTCACAGACTACGTGAGGGAGACCATAATTTGTGTGTCGTCGGCATACGACAACACCTCAAACCCATAGGATCTCACTACCCTGGCAAGTGGAGCCACCTAGATATTAAAAAGGGTGGGGCTCATTGAGGATCCCTGAGGAACCCCACACTGCACTGGCTTACAAGGGGACAAAACGTCAACAAGCTTAGCTGGTCCTACAGATCAGTGTGAGGCCCATTTTATATAGCAGTTGTTAGGCACGTGATATGGTCTGGTGGGCCTATTTTTACTGTCGATTTCCCTATTATTGCCACAAACATGGTCTTAAATAAATATAAATGCATGCAGTCTCCCATACCTTGCAAAATATCCATACCTCATGCCAGGGCCAGACTGGGAACCAAAACTGGTCCGGGCAAATTGCTAGGCTGCCTCCCCCTGGGGTAGAGGGAGGTGTACGGCTGAGCGGTTTGCCAAGGCCGGTAAGGCCGATTTTGTTACAGTGGGGCCAATATCGCCAGCCCCGTTACAAAAATGGCCCCTAGGGGCCCAAAACCGGCCCTCACCCTAGCGGCCCACCGGGGAAACGCCCGGGCCTGCTACGGCCCCTCCGGCCCTGCTCCTGCCTTCACAAGTTCAAAGATGGCCTGACTTGCACATGTAGCCACTTTTTTAACTATGTGGTTCGCTAATTGGGGCCACATTTGTTTTGGTCCTCTGGGCTATTTGTAGTCCCAGTTGGACCCTGGTTCATTCTAAAATTATATGTAGCATGTGATTTTCTAGAGAGGAGAGAAGAGAGGCATTTAAATTATTCTGACTATACAAAAAATGGAAAAGTTCCTTATGGGTTTTTTCATCAGTGTTGCGTACAACAATGTATAAAGTATTGACACAAACTAACATAAAGAGTTGGAAGTCATGCCTAAAATCCCAATTGCTCAATGTATAAAGAATGTCTAAATTCCTAATATAAGATTGGTCCAAATTTGTATTGTCATTTTATCAATTGTCAAACAATGTATTTGGTTGTAAAACAGAGACAACATTGCAAGATGTATAAAGATACCCAACGCAAATGAATAAATGTAACAAATAATGAAGAGTTGTTACGATTCAGTAATGATTCATTTAATCGGAAATGTATTATACACGAATTTCAGATTTCTTTCTTTATACCATGCTAACTAAAACAATAGGAATACAATTCAACCAAAAAAGCAAGGTTAATACCTCAGCCGGGATAACAAAGACATTTGATTCCAAGTTTTGTTGCCAACTCATCACTTTTGCATTCACAAAGCATTTTTTAAACTTACAAAACAAGTAAATAGGGAGATTCTATTTTATCTACGAATTATCTAGTTCTCATTGATTTGTACGGGCTAGCACTCCTCTTTGTGAGGCATGTTTTAAAAAGTTACTGCAAACACTGCTGATTAATACTTTAACAAAGGCCTAGTGAGGTTAAAGAAAAACCTACATATTGTCTATATTCCTTTCGGATGGGGTGGTAAAAGATATGTCTCTGCATCAATTTGGTCCCTACACACAGTCATTTGGCACACGTTTTGAATGTTGAGGCTTCACACTAAAGAACTATGGTGCATGAGATTAGGTTTATGGAGAAAATGAGACAGAGGTGAGACAATGTTAAGCCCCTTATCAGATGTCTAGTGGGCTGTGGAAATATCAGTTGTTACATCTGTATGTCTGCACAACTGGTAGGACGGGGAAGAATAGATGAGTTTGATGCATGCAAAAGTCAAGCGCACTGACTTTGATTAATAAAGGCCAGTGGACTTGAGGTGTGCCAGACCTGTTGTAAGCGATCTCTGAAAGGGAAAATGCACACCCTGATCCAGTCCATAGAGGTTAGTGGTGACAAAAGACTTGGAGATGCCCTAATGTTTACAGATTGAAAAGAGTACATCATCTGATTTTGGGGTTCACACATAATGTTGCATCTCCTGCATTGAGGGGTCACATATAATGCTGAATCTCCTGTATTGGGGATCACACATAAGGTTGAATCTCCTGTATTGGGGGTCATACATAATGCTGAATCTCCTGCATTGGGTGTCACGCATAATGTTAAATCTCCTGCATTGGGGGTCACGCATAATGTTAAATCTCCTGCATTGGAGGTCATACATAATGCTGAATCTCCTGCATTGGGGCCACGCATAATGTTAAATCTCCTGCATTGGGGGTCCTACAAAATGCTAAATCGCCTGCATTGGGGGTCACGCATAATGTTGAACCTCCTGTATTGGGGGTCATGGATAATGTTGATCTCCTGCATTGGGGGCACGCATAATGTTGAATCTCCTGCATTGAAGGTCACACATAATGCTGAATCTCTTGCATGGGGGTCAAGCTATATGTTAAATCTCCTGCATTGGGGGTCAAGCGTAATGTTGGATCTCCTGCATTGGGGGTCATACATAATATTGTATATCCATGATCTAGAAGGATCAACTGGCATTATTTAGAGTTTGGCGTTTGAGATACTTTTTCCCAAAAGTGACAGACGCTCCGTGTGCTGTATTTTGCAGTTTTACCGTTTTAAAATAGTGCAAAGTGGACCCGAAGGTATTGGAGGGCTGTACATGAGTGCCAGTTACATTACACAAGGTCAGAGTAATGTTTTAGGGGGAGTGAGATTAAGTGATGTGCCTAGGTTCACAGGATGTTGAGCTGATGTCATGAATCAAAACCGGTTCCCCTGTATTTAATGTGCATTAAAGCCTATGACATGCATATGGCAGACAGGATATCCAACACATTTTAGCGTAGTATTCTGTTCACCAAACTATAAATAAAACCGAAAGGGTTCATGCAGTCAGGACCACGAAGAGTTAATCACATGCAGCAGCTTCTCCTCCACTAAGGTGGAGGAGCATCGCCCCACTGCTTCAACTGCAAGCTCCATACAAAAAACAAAATGATAATATTTTATTTTTTGTGTTGAGCTTGCAGTTCAAGCCAGGTTAGGTTCGAGTGGGGCTGGACTGGGCTCCCTGCTGTTGAGGGAGGAGGAGTGGGGGCTGCATCTTAAGGTGTGCATGATGGTTTGACCGGCTGTCTTGAGACGGCCAAATCGTCATGCGCACTTTGCATGTTCTTCACAGGCTGTATTGTACGGCCTGGGAGGAGAACATTCACATCCCAGTCCCCGTATGAGCACTGAACCATGGCGATCAGACCAATCAGGACGCTGCTGTAAGGCAGCAATGTGATTGGCTGGGGGATTCTGGAAGGCTTCCTGCTGTAGAGAAGAGGACGTAGGACAGACGGCTACTGGTAGAATACTGGGTAAGTGGTTTTATTTATTTTTGATTACCTCTCTATTTCCCCCACCCCATCATCTCCATTTGGTAGCAGCCGCTACTGATCACATGTCAACCCAGTGCCTATGGCTTCTGGTAGCATAAAGCTGAGGTACAGTCAGCACAGTTATGATTTGCTGCTTCTGGTAAACCGGAAGGCCTTAGTTGGAGTCAGTCAGTTGGAAGTTCAATGCCTCTGAGGCCAGTGAAAATAGCAAAAGTAGTCAGGTGTCCAAGGAGTGTTCAGAAAGAGGTTAACTGGTGTCAAGTAAAGATGTTGCAACCTATGTGTCTCAGTGGTCAGAGAGAAGGTTGTGAGCGTGTATCAATTAGTGACTGTTTAAGTTGTGGTGACTTTTTAAGACACCTCTTGGTGTATTGAGCAGTAAAACTTTGATTATGCTAAATTTAGTCCTCGCCTACCCTACTAAATTCAGCACAGATGGTCTTTTATTTGCCTGCTGAGAGTGGTTGAGGGGAGTAAAGAATTCAAAATTATACTTACAATTTAATGTTTAAAAGACCACAGACTCCGAATCTTGGTTTATGGATTTTATTATAAGGCCAAAAATAATTAAATATAAACGCATCTTAGAATTAGAGAATATAGGTACATAAAAATCAATACAGAGCCGAACCTATGAATATAATTAATTCGTCATAGAAGACATAATGTGATGAACTCCAAAATCAAAATGCAACCCAAAATTGAAGCTGAGTCCAAATCCCTTTTTATGAGGAAGAAACCGAAGAATATCTTTCCCTACACTGCTCTCACTGAGGGTCCTGTCTGTTTCCCTATATCATACCCCAATGGTGTCAGTATGTGTTGACTTCCTAAGAAGTACTCACGTCAAATGGGTTAGATAGCTTAAGGCTAGTGACCTAGTTCTAAGATGCTCCTTCTCTTCCAAAAATGTAGAAGTCTCTACCTTCCGGTCCCTGCACATCATACAAAAGACAAAGTTCAGCCCCCCTCAAATGTATCACGTGATGAATTGTTTACTTGTAAGACTCTCTTGTAACTTTCCATAGACGCTTTAATTAAGTTCTTCTTGTCTTTCAGTGGCCTTGAGGTTCAGATATCCCAGGCACGGAAGGCATCCTCCCGTCTCACCTTGCAGACTCTTCATAGACATTCCAGTTATCTCCTTAACCCCTTGGCTGCGGGGGTAATTCCCCCGCTGTGCTGGGGGGCGGGGGGCACGCACAGCGCCCCGGTGCTCGTGACAAAGCTCAGCTCGTCACGGCCACACCCGTTTCTTTAGAACACTCGCACAGCAGGGGAATTAGAACCGCGTGCGAGCGTTGCGGCCGTTATGACGAGCTCAGCTCGTCATGAGCACACGGCCACTGTGGCTCATGACGAGCTGAGCTCGTTATGATCATGGGAGGGGTTAAACTAAGAATAACGAGGTTGAATTCTTTCAGCTGCAGAAGAATGAAAACATACTGTCCTGGCACACAAAAAGGATTCATTCAAATATTTCTTTAGCAACCAAGGATTTTAAACCGAACACAACACGCAGTTCTGGGCCTACAGTGCAGGCAACTTAAACGGCACACAATTACATTTATATGAATATAATGTCATCCTGCACATTATGCATACAGGAATTATAATGGTCTCTAATGCATGCAAAATCCTGCTTGAAGGTGTACACTACATTTCAATAGTTATATAGCCTGAATAAATGCATCTTAATAAGCATAAAACACTGCAAACAATAAAATACATGTGAGTGTGTGTAAACCAGGAGTATAATGCACCCATACAATTTAGAGTGCGGTAAGCGCTCTATCACCATTCTTTTCTCTCTGTCTCGGAATTAACTAAGAACAAAATAATCTTTGTATCTTCAATTTTGCATTTAAAATCCAAAAAATGCTCACCCACTTATCTATGATGTCTTTAAAATATACATTGGTTAGCGTATCTGTGTGTGTATGCTAGTGTGTGCACGCATTTAGCAATCTCCTCTTTCCTCCCCCTTTTTATCCATATATGAATACCTCTCTCCCTCAGACCTCTACCATCCCTCGCATACTCTCTGTCTTTCTTTCACACTGTTTCTCAGTTTTTCCTTAGAGTGACCAACATTGATCCATTATCTGCACCTCATCTCTGTTTTCATATATTTTTCCTTCCTTTTCACTCGTATACCCTCTTCATCGCTTGCCCTTTCTATTTTCCTGTTCCACTCATTCTTCCTATGTTTTTTCTCTCTCCCATCAGTCTCCCTATACACTGTACATATGCCAATTAATAGCAAGAAACATCTATGCAGTTACGCCCTGCAACGCTGACCTAAATCTGGCATAGGAGCTTCTAATGGCAGGACAACCAATTCTGATACCTTAAGTCATACATCCTTAATGAATCTCAAAAGCAATGGAAAACAATGGTTTAAAACATTGCTCCTCTGATGGCTGGGAATGAAAGAACAGCTCATCCCCAGCCACGCCCCTTGGTTCGTGGAAACTCATTCTTTACAAACAATTAATGGTAGTACTATCAGACCTGCAATCCGCTTACCACCTGGCTTAGCAGCCCTCCCATCCTGTCTGACTCACTCTGCAGGTAGCTACAGGTTGCCCTTTGATGTGCCTGTGCGCCATGTCAGCCTTGTTTTCCCAAGGTATGCAAATGCTTGTTATTGCACTCGAATCCTCATCGGGCCTGAAAACTGAGTCTTCAGGCCTGGTCTCTGCACATTTTCCATGGTCAGCTTCATCACCAAAGAACGCTCTATTTTTCAACACGTCATGTCTTGTTCCAGTGGGAACATCTTGAAAATAACATCCATAAAGATTTCACTGATTTATTCAAATGTGAGTCATGCAACGTTGCTGTTTCACATAGTTGTTATCGTGTATGCAGCAGATTTTAGCATCCGGTTAATGGTGTTATGGCTTTGATGTCCTTTCTTAAACAAATAGGCCTTTTAATGCAGCTGATATATACTGATAGTTACCCATGGGGTACAGTCAGTGGTCGCGCTGCATAAAACAGCCACGGAAATGTGATCTTGAGTATAGTGGGGGCAGGGATAGAGAGAGAGAGAGAGAGCGAGAGAGAGAGAGAGATAGAGTTAGAGAGAGAGAGAGAGAGAGAGAGATAGAGTTAGAGAGAGAGAGAGAGAGAGAGAGAGATAGAGTTAGAGACAGTGAGAGAGAGAGAGAGAGAGATGGAGAGAGAGAGAGAGAGAGAGAGAGAGAGATGGATAGAGAGAGAGAGAGAGAGAGAGAGAGAGAGAGAGAGAGAGAGAGAGGTGTCAGTGATGTGGCTAAAAAGAACAAAATAGTCTCTGTTTTGTTGACCTTTCACCTAGCATATAAAATATAATGCACAAACCCTAAACAAAAAATAAATGCTTCTTAAATGTATCTGTGGAAAAGACATGTTTCTGGTAAGAAAGCACGGTTGGCTGAAGCATTCTCTTCAGATGTCTGTCGGTGTAACCATCACTTATCTGAATCCTGGTCGGTGCACTGACGAAAAAGTGGCATGTATTTATAATGCTTTGAGGTCTTAGCCAGCGATATGAAGCACTGTGAATATGTGTCATTAGTTTAAAAAATATATTACGCACAGTATAAAATTGAACACCATGATTAGGCTTTACGCATATGCAAAAAAATGGTTTAAATGTTTACAGTTCTTTCAGATGGTATGTTTTTAGTAAGGCGCTGAGGGTACCTAGTGTAAACCATTTTTTTATAGGTTTCCATTCATTAAAAGGACAAATTACAGATTCCATCAATTAAAGCCTACACTGGCTCCCAAGCAGTCTTTGATTTTGCTAATTAACCACATACATGCATTTACATTTCTTGCAGTTTAGCACGCACCTTGGGAGAAAGGCTTGTTTCCTCTTCAGCTGCCCCTACACAGTGGCGGCTCCTACTGCGGAGGAGCGCTGCCCCACTGCCAGAAAGCAGCAAAAGAAAGTAAAAAATAAAATGATAGTAAGGGAATGTTATTACCATTTTGTTTTATTCTCCTGCTGTAGCCTTGCATGAGGAGGCGGGACGGAACTGCAGGGGAGGAGTGGTAGAACACTCCTGTGAGCAATGACTGGGCATTTATGCACACTTTCCCCCTTCTCCATGCAGGCTGCTTTACAGCCTGCATGGAGAACATAAGGATAAAAGGATAATTACGCACTTGTATAGCGCACGACTACCCGGAGGCATCTCGGTGCTTGTACGAATACCGCTAAGGAACCCTTCCTGGCCTTTCCCTGTGATGTGCCCACTCCTGAGCACCCCCAAGGTGAAGCCAGGCATCCTTAGCGTTGTAGGGCCGTTGTGGAGATTAAGCAAGCTATTGCCCAGAGGTGCAGAGTGGGACTCAGGATTAGAATAGGAACCGAAGCGAGAATTATCATGTCCGAGGAAATTGAGCCCAAGAACCCGCCGAGGCGGGAATTGAACCCTGGTCCTGTGCCAGACTTCTGCATCAGGATCTGCCGCTCTAACCCTTGAGCCACACTTCCCCTCCCCACATGCCCACCCCTCCAGCCCCTGGCTGAGCTCCGTGTCACGGTGCTCAGACCAATCACAACACTGCATTGCAGCTTTATGCTTGGCTTAGGGGTGGGAGTCTGCCTGCCTGCTTCCTGTTCAGACCTTGAGTCGGACACAGGCGAGCAGGAGAGAAGACGCGCGACCCAGCGGTGACAGGGTAATTTATTTTTAATTCAGTCCGCTGCCACCGCTTCCCTGCCCCCAGCGTGCCTTTTCCCTCACCCACGAGCCAGGTCCGCCACCCCTGCCCCTACCTTCTCTCAATTCATAGAAGATGATATGCTTCTTCTCCGCTTTCACCTCATGGTAAGTCAACAATTTCAGGAACAGGTGTTGTTTCAATAAAAAGTATGGGAATTGCTTTGATCAAATTAATAACGCTTGGGATCCCTGATCCACGGTTCCCCGCTGCCCACTTCGACCTCTGGGTACAATTTGCATTAATTTTCTTCAACTGAAAATGCGTTGAGACAAATGTGGTAGGTGGATGTTTGTTTCAGCAGAGCACAGAAACGTGGGTCTGCCCAGCATTTCATCATTCTGAGGTCAACAAAAAGTATACCATTGAGTTGGCTAACAATAAAATTCTAATTAAGCACCAAGGTAACTCAAGAGGTGAACATGCGCGTAACAAATACTCAAGTTCTATTCATGCTACTGATGTTTAGGAGTAAAAACACACAACTTTGGGGCCGATTTACAAGAAATGAACACAGCGTGGTGCCGCAAACCATTTTTCTGTGCCATGCTGCGTTAGTTTTGAAGCACAGGGATGCAACATATTTAAAACAATATGTCGCATCTCTGTGCTTCCTCCTGTGCTGGCGCACAAACTGCTGCCATGCACCCGCACAGGCATTCTTGTGCCATGTTGCAAGGATGCCTGCGTCGTGGGGAGATTGTTTTTGTGTAGGAAGGAGCACCTTCCTGCACAAAAACAATCAATTGAGGTGATTTCCTCATCAAATGCATGCTGTAGAATGCAGCACGTATTGAGAGAGGAAAAAAACAGGGAGAAATGAAAAATAAAATTCCTCTTTGCACCTCGCTATGCCACCACTATGGTGGCATAGCATTCTGATGCATTTCCAGATTCACGATTACCACGCAGAGTGGCTTTACCTATGCTTGTAAATATCAGCCAGCAGGTTGCACTGCCGGTGCATCATGCAACGTGACGCACCGGCGGCGCAAGGAGCTTGTAAATCTGCCCCTTTATGTTTATTTTTAATCAGCTATTTCATTACTGTGCAGTATGTTACCTTCTTATTTTCTATATTTTCTTACATTCACATAAAATGTAATCACTTTGGGGGAAAAAGGAATCTACTGTCTTAATGGAAACTGCATAAAAGAGGTCTATAAGAGAAGATCTGCGGACGTGGAGGGAACTGTTGGACACGTTTGAAGAGGGTGAGGAACCGGGGTGCGATTACCTGCGGGGGAGTGACCCATGAATGGATTATAACCAGGGCCACTTGAATTATGTGATTGTGCGGCTGCTGCGATTTTCTCATAATTGTAGATTTGCCTCTTCTGATACATAATCCATCAGCTACCGCATAATCTACAGTTTAACAAAAAAAAACGTTCTACGTCAACTGGTTCAAAAGTTGGTAAAAACAAGCGAAGGTCACAAAATGGGAAGCATAATACTGCGTAATTTGCCTTTTCTTCCTGCATCATTTGCTCAACCCTGCCGTATAATTCCAGAGGCCCTGCTTATAATCATGCACTACAGTTGATGGTGGCTTATTCGACTCCATCCCCTACCCCCTGCTATAACTGTGTGTTAAACTGGTGCTAAGGAGTTGCAAATAAGCTTAGACAGTGTTAACAAGTTTAAAAATAACAAAATAAGGAAGTAATACTATCACAAAATGTGCAGCATAATACTGCGTAATTTGCCTTTTCTTCCTGCATAATTGCTCAAACCTGCCGTATAATTCCAGAGGCCCTGCTTATAATCATGCACTGCAGTTGATGGTGGCTGATTCGACTCCATTCCCCCCCCCCCCCCATCCTCACCAAGGGTCAGTGTCATCCTCTGCAGGGCCCAATGAAGGGCTTCATGCTCACACTGTGCTTCAAAGACCAACCAGGGATGACGCCTGGTATTCAACAATTGTCCATGTTTTGCTTTTGTAATGGGGCTGTGCGGGTGGGAAGACCCAGAAGGTCATTAATGCATATGTCAAGCCTAACTCTACTTGTTAAAATGACTGCAGATGTTTGTGGAGATTTTATTTTATTACTGTTACTGTTACACATTAACACAAAAACTTGATAAGAATGTTTTATAAAATATGTTTAATAAAAAAACCCGTTTCGGATTAAGATTTTGGATCTATATGTGATTTGGAGAAAATTTGGTTTTGTGTCCACAGGTTATTACAGGCGAGGGTTTCCTCTTCCTTGTAAACAAGTGAGCACAACCTGGCTTTCCTTTGCCAAATTTAGGAAACATTTCTCTATTGAAAATAATAATTGGTGTTTTTACGCCAGTGTGCGGGGGAGTAATTTGTGAGTTTTGTTCATACTGTAGAGGTTTTCGATTTAGAATAATCGAGCTAACAACAACCACAAACTAAAATAATAAATAATAACAAAATAATAAAAGATCAGGTAGTCAAAAGCTGCACAATGTGTGATTCAAATCCCTTAGATAAATAGAAACATGTTGCGAAACTTTCAAAGTCTCCTTTGTAGTAAAAAGAAGGAAAGCGCGGTCATTAAAGGGCACAACCGGAAGGAGGTTGCAAAAGAATGTTAATGTGTGCATATGCGTCAATGGAACAGTGAGAGTGACAGCCAACCACCTCGGGGCAAGTTCCAACAGGTTTGTAACTTAGTGGTGTGGCGTGGCTGCAGTCACGGAAAGGAAAACAACTGCACATCACAGTTGAGAAGATTATTTCAAAAATGAAAATTTGATTTACAGATTGTGTTAGAATTGCACCTTAGAATCCCTTTAAACTGCTGCAGAAATGTTTTAATGTAGAAAATAACACAAAGGAAAAATGTACATGTTTTGTATCATGAAAGAATCACATCAACGTTATTATTAATATCTCAAATAAGTCAAATTAATCACATTTAAGGAAAATATGTTGAAGTTACGAACTAATATATATATATATATATATATATGTATATATATATATATATATATATATATATATTAAAAACACAGTCCTGATGTATCCAAACGCTGTCAGTGAAAATCAGGAAACGGACCACCACGCAGCAAAATTGATTTAACGTGCTTTATTTCTCCATCAAAGCAGCCATGACGCGTTTCGACAGGGAAACCCCAGTCTTGATCATATATATATATATATATATATACATATATAAAAAATAAAAGCCTTTTCTTTTGACTCTTGCTCATGGATTAGAATATTTGCCTAGCACCAGCAACTTGCCTAAGAATGGGCTGACTTCAAATCTATGTTTCTTTAGTTTCATCACATTTTATTAGATCATCTGCTTTAATACAAAGAGCTACTCTGACTGTTTGAATAAATAATGATTTAGATATATTTTATGAATGCTTTACAGAATATTTTTGCTTGTTTACTCCATCATATCTGGCTTGCATTGTATGCACAATGGACATAGAGAAGCTTAGGGAAGAAGGTTCTCAAGAGAACTTTTCTACATGTAAATAAGTCCTGAAACAATGTTTTACACTATATCAGCGTGAATGCTTACTTTTAAAAAAAATGTTTTATCCTCATTAGCCTTTTCGCCACCCATATTCAAAAAACGACACGGTACCCTCCATGGGCTTTTTATCTCATATACCAGCTTTACAGACCAAGGCTTGTGCAGCTCACCAACAAATACTAAGCCTCTCAATTCGTACTAGCCGAGAACTCCGAGGCCACGACCCCCTGGCGGCCGCTACCTTGTCTGTATATCCCTCTTAAAGGAGGGAAAACCGCCGGCGAGATAGGCCAAGACCTTAATCATTGGATTATTATTAACAGGCCTTATTCCCTGCCCTATTTCCCCCCTTAACCAAAGTGCTGTAAAAAAGATATCCAAAATCTATGCTTTCTCCTTTTCTGATCCATAGAGTCTAATTTAGCAAAATATCTCATAGCTTTCACCCATTCCAAAAGTGTTGGGGATATAGGCGACACCCATAATTTACACATTTCTCTGCGGGCAAGCAAGACTCCATAAAACACCAACTTAACGTTATCATTAATGTTCTTGCTCTGCAAATCATATCTTCCAGTAATAATTAGTTCAGGGCTAACCTCAATATTCAGGTCAATCGCCCGTGACAAGCTTTTACTTACGGCCTCCCAGAACTCCCTAATGTTTGGACAGTCCACAAACATATGCAAATCATCCGCGTTGATACTTCTGCATTTAGGACATTCCAAAACGCCGCCAGCCTTAAATTTCGAGAGTCTACGGGGAGACCAGTATGCTCTGTGGATAGTGAACAAAAGATTTCGCCTTAAATTTGCAGACTTAACTATTTTATATAGCATAGTCATCGTTACTTGCCATTGATCTTCCGTGGTGATGTCCGGCAAGCAATCATCCCACAGAGTCTCCGGAAGCAGAAATAGGCCATCCTCCGTCTCCAACATTGCCCAATACCATAGAGCAACTTCTTTCTTGTAGACTTGATTTGAAAAGAGTTTATCTTCGAAATCGTTCTGGAGGCCAACAACTACATCTGTTTTACTTGCCCAGCTTTGTATCTGTAAATACTTGAATTTTGAAAACCCCCTCCCCCAGGTGGCTTCCCCTTGTGCCCAGTCAATCAATTTTCTGTCCGGAAATAGATTTCCCCAACACTCTAAACCTGCTGCTCTAAGCAGCGTAGCCAATGCATCCTAAGACCTGGGGGGTGAGCCTGGGGTGTCCCAGATAGGAGCCCTATATCCATAGTAGGAAATCTTTAGAACTCTCCTGATTTTATACCAGAGCTCTGCTGCTTCCCGCAAGATTTTCAACCTTACTTTCTTGAAAAACTTAGGATCAGAAAATTTACACAAAAAAACGTCCTCGTTGTAATTGCTTTTCTTAAGCATAGCCAAAAACATACTCCCAATAGCTGTGGCCATCGGGACAGCCAGTAATATCCTAAAGTTCTTTAACTGAAAAGCTATGAGTACAACATAAAGTCTGGGGCCGCCAATCCACCTTTAGACCATCTTCTTCTGAATTTCTTCCAGGACAGACGGGACCCTTTCGATGCCCAAATAAAAGAGCAAATCTCGCTTTGTAGCTTCGTAAACCAGTCCTTATTAAATGCCAGAGGGATTGTCTCAAACAAAAAGGTTATTTTTGGCAGGATCACCATCTTTACCAAATTCGTACGGCCATGCAAAGTGAGTGGTAAATGCCCCCAACCATGCAGTGTAGAACCTATTTCTTTTTTGGTCTTCATAAAATTAAGTTTTGTTAATTCTGCGATATTATGCGTGATCCTTACCCCCAATTAACGCATCTCCTTTTTACATAAGATACCTTCTGAATCTAAATTCCACGACATAATTTCGGTCTTGTCCTCGTTAATTTCGTATCCAGAAAACTGACCAAACTCTTTAGTGAGTTCAAATAAGCTTCGCAATGATTGCTGCAAATTGGGGGTATAAATAATAATATTGTCAGCGTAGAGACCTATTTTCTTCTCCCATCCCTCTACAACAAACAGTGGTATGGTGTCTGCATTCCTGATCCTACATGCAAGTGGTTCTATATATAGATTAAATATTAGTGGAGATAGGGGACATCCTTGCCCTGTGCAGCGCTTCACCTTGATGGATTGTGTTAAGATTCTGTTTACCAGTACCTTGGAAGTAGGGGAACAATATAAAGATAATAAAGTGCTGGTAAAACTCGTCCCTAACTCAAGGTGACCTATAATAGCCTTCAAAAAGGACCAATTGACTCGGTCAAAGGCCTTAGCGGCGTCAAGCGCTATTACTGCCAGCGGGAGTTTATAAACCGTGGCCATATCAATAGCTCCAGTTAATGAGAAAGTGAGCTCCTTTAAGAATCTGCCCCATATAAATCCTTTTTGGTCCTCCTGCACTAGTTTTGAGATGACCAAACTTAACCTGTCCGCCATGATTTTTGCAAAAAGTTTATAGTCACAATTTAGTAGTGATATTGGCCTATATGAGTCGAGATATTTAGAGGATTTGCCCGGTTTTGGAATTAAAACAATAACTGCCTAATTGCAGGATTCGGGCATTGCTGCCTCACCTTGAAAAATACTATTAAATAATTTATGTAATACTGGAGCAATTAATCCTATCAAAGATTTATATATTTCTGACGGAAGACCATCTGGCCCAGGAGCCTTGCCTCCCTTACCGGACTTTATGGCCTTTTCCACCTCCATTAAAGATATTTCAGTGTTCAAAATCTGTTTAAACTGGACTGGAAGTGGATTTACAAGCTGCACCCACTCTCTAATGGCCGGAAGTTCCGGATCTAAATCCTCCTTATAGACCTACTCAAAAAAAGCCTCTGCAATCTCTCTGCTGTCTGTGATTACAGTATCTGACTCAACAGTTTTTACTTCCTTAATAAAGTTGCGTACCTGGTCCTTCTTCGCCTTCCATGCTAGCAGTTTACTGCACCCTTCCCCGTAGCTAAAATGTGGCAGATTACTAGCTTCCCACTTTTCCTTGATTCTATGGGCAAGAACTGCCACCAGATCTGATTTCAGCTCAACTAAATCAAGCCTCGCCTGGTCCATTATTTTAGACTCCCCCTCGGCAGTAATCTTAGCTTCATTTTGACGGATCTTCTCTTCCAGATCTGAAACCACTTTATAATACTCTCTACGCTTCCTTGCACCCAAAGATCCAAGCCTACCTCTCAAAAATGCTTTACAAGTTTCCCAAACTGTCTCAAGCTTAACTGAGCCCAGATTCACCTCTAGAAAAACTTCTAATTCCTCTATTACCACTTTCATACATTCCTGATCTAGGAGGAGGGTACGATCTAACCTCCAGGCTGTATCCACCCTACCTATCTTGAGCCTCAGGTTTAAAGTTATATCAGAGTGGTCTGAGATATGCACACCTACATGATGAGTGCTTATTAGCTGATCCATTAGTCTCAAATCCAATAAAAAATAATCAATTCGAGATTTATGGTTATATTTTCGGTTATAGTATGTATATCCGAGCTGTAGGCCAAATTTTACCCGCCATATATCACATAAACCGAACTGAGTTAGCAGCAACCTTACTTTATTAGACATTTTCAAATTAGCCTGCCCTGTTTTCCCTGAACGATCTAAATTATTCTCCATGACCGTGTTGAAATCACCCGCTATAATAATCTTCCCAGAAAAGTTTAGCAATTCGCTAGCCAGAGTGTCCAAGGGTCCCACATCATCTTGATTCGGCCCATAATACCCTGTGATAGTAAGCTTTTCCCCTGCCACTTTTGCCTGCAAGATCAACCACCTCCCTCTAGGATCTGCTGCCATAGATTCAAAACAAAAATGCACTCCTTGCCTGATGAAAATCGCCACCCCTTTTGTGACTATAGTTTGAGGTGCATAAAAGAAATGCGCAACCCACCTCTGAGTTCCAAAAATGTCCTTGCACTCGGTGGCAGTCAAATGCGTCTCTTGTAAAATAACTATATGGGCCAATTAGTCCTCTAAATATTTTAGAATTAGCCGTCTCCTGGACCTTACACGTAACCCATTAACATTCCTCGACAGAAATTTCAGCTCCATTACACTAGCCCCACTCATCAATTACCAAACAAAATGCCCTAATCAACCTGGTGGCAAATACGCTTCTGAGGATCATTTTTGTACTTTTCTCCACCCCACCCTCCATCCCCCGAATCACACTCCAACACCCCCCTGCCCTCCCTCTCCCCATTATCCCTCCCTTGGAAAACCCAACCGACCTACCCATGGCCTCGGCCCTTCGAGTGCCTCTGGTGGTGGTGCTAACCCTCCTAGTACTACAAATTACATACATTTTTGTACAGGCTTATCTTCCAACAAGAATTTTTTGAGCCAGACATTGAATTAAACATTTGCCTCATGAGCCATCTCTCTACACTGCTCAATAAATATATCTACTTCTTCAACAGAACGGAACGAATACATCTTATTACGCCACATAACCTTCAAAAATGCCGGGAACTTGAGTTGAACCGAGGCGCCCAATTCCCTAAGTGGCTCTATCCGCTTGCCTAACTCCCACTGCCTGTTCGCCGTTACCGGGGACAAATCAGATCTTACTTCCATCCTGACTCCGTTGACTGTTATGCTTTTCTTTTTCAGAGCAGCTGACAGAATTTTCTCCTTTAGATTATATGTCAAAAAATTCACTAAGATTTTCCTCGGCTTTGACCTATTTGGATTCAGCCTAAAGGGATCACGGTGTACCCGCTGTATGTCTGCAAAGATCAACTCCTCATCCTCTTCCAACTCTAACTTAGATTTAAAAAAATGTCCTACAAATTTTTTAACATCAGCACCTTCTTTGCCTTCGGGGAGCTTCAAAAGTTTTATGTTATTTCGCCTTTGCATGTTTTCCAGCCGCTCCACTCTGTCCTCCTGTGCCCTCTCTCTAAACTTAATCTCATCAATTTCCTTGCGATGGTCTTTTACAGTCTCCCGGAGCTGTTTTGCCTCGGCCTCTAATACTTCTGTACGGGAGCTTAACTCGTTAAGCTTGGCCTCTAACAAGCTACAGGACGCTCGAATGCTTTCTTGATTAGCCTTTTATACCTCAAAGCCCTCATGCATGTCTCTATCTAGTTTCTGTAGCAGTGCTATTATGGGTAAATCTGGGTTGTCATGCTCAAGTTCGTCTGCTAAAATGTTTTTTTCGGAGGTGTAATCCTTCATGTAATCCTTCTCTGCCTCGCTCGAGGCCTCCTTCACTATTTCCCCTGAGACATTCAGAGAAGCCATGCCTGTTGTGGCTAAGTCCATAGTATCCACTATCTCCATGTCTCCACTCTCCTGACCCAGCCCTTCCATATCCTTATCTGTATCCAAAATTTGATACCTATTGGGACTCAGATAGGGGGACCAATCCTGCTGACCTTCTAAATCTGGACTCAGCTTTACGGGGTCAGGTCTTAATATCAGTATTTTAGGGATAGGCTTAAAATAAGAGTTAAGGGACGGGGTTGTTTTATTCTTGTGCTCCACGCTATGTTTCACCAGTTTACAGCTTTGTTTACCAGAGTTTTTTTTCTTAAGCGCTTTCTTCAAAATACTAACTGCACAATCACTTGTTGCTGCTTTACCCCCCGCTCCCCTCGCCACACTCCTCAAAGTATAAGCAGCTTTGGCCGGCTCAGCTACACCCCCTCCAGGGACAACACCTCCTATTTGACTCCCCCGCTTAGCGTCTGCCCTGTTGTCCTTGTTGTCACCAATACTTTTGCTGGGCAGGACTAAAGCTGTATCTGCCCCCCTTCCGCGTCCTCCGACTGCTCTAAGGGTGATTTTTGCCGCAGCTCGCCGGCCTCTCCCTACCTGCTGGGCAACCCTCTTCCACCCTACCGAGTCAGTTCGATCCACCACAACTGCTACAGTCCCGGCCGACTCCGCGGCCGTCTCCTCCGGTATCCTGCTTCCTCCCGCGCTGTCAAGCTCCACGCCCCCTGCCTCCATACGGAACCAAACACTCCGTAGCACAAGAAATGCCGAAAAAAAGGTGACCCGGACTGGCTATCGAAAAGCCGCTTCACGCCGCCAAATTTCAAATCGTGAATGCTTACTGTGGGAATCAGGAGAAGAGGAATTGGAAGATGACGACACCATTGGATGAGTGGTTTCCATTGGTTGAAAGGAAATAACATCTAACAAGTTTTGATACATTATTGTGTGATTTTATAATAATGAGTGTTCCTAGCTAGTTAAGAAGAAGATCCTCTCAGACTCTGAACCAGGTCCCCTTTCCCTGTCTCACCTGCCTGAGAGTTGGTCCTTTGCTTCTGTTTCCAACAGATACTGCTAACGGTGGCTTTGTTCTTCTTTTTTCAATGACCCGTTCCCCTGTCAATGCTACTGCATATATCATTCTATTATTGGCAGTTGCTACTGCAGCTGTAGGGAGCCCGGCTGAGTTTACAGAACAACTCTTTGTAGGTAGTTCTTCTTGTATTCAAAATCTTTCTCTTTTTAGAAAAGAAATCTTCATGGGTTCTATTTAGGGTAGATTAGGCTCTTTAGATAGTTTAGTGACAATTTTCCCTTATGGAACACTTTGTATTGATTTATTCTGTCACTAATAAACCTTTTTATTGATATTTCTGTAAATGGACTCATCTGAATAAAGATGACAAAACAATACTAATTGTTCAAGATAAATAAATGTGGTGAAAATTTCGTAAATTTCTCATGATTGACTGAACATTAATCTGTACGTTGTAGATATATGCAAAGTCTATGTCTTAAATCCAGCTCCGATCTTACATGGTGGCAAAGGTCCATTGACCTTACGAAGAGCCATCAGGACGACATCTGTAAGTTGGGTGTTTCGTTTTAAATACCATTCTTGGCTAATCCTCAGGATCCCGCAACAGTTAGATGTGTTTCTTCCACTCTTCCACATTTTTAGGTCTAGCTTCACATAGCTTGTGTTCTCTCTATAAAGTTAATGCACGGACTGTAAAATGAACTCTACTGGCGTGGCCAAGATGACGGAGTGTCAAATAAGATAAAAAGGGAAGATGGCGGCCGGATAACACGTCCGGTCGGAGGCTCCGGACTCGCATGCAGAACTTCACGTAAAGGCGCTTTTTTAATACAAAATGCTACACTGCTACGATATCAAACCACAGCTTCTTTTGGGGACGGAACGAAACGAATGAAATGATAAATTACCTTACGAGTGACAACGGGAAATTCTGGCCGCTTCGAGGGCAGGAAACGAGAGAGACGCGAGACGCTGCCGGACTGCACCTCGGAACTTGGGCGGCCGCTGCTCTAGCGAGGAAGAGCCTCCGGAGCGTTGCCGGGAGACTCGGCTTCCACTTCCGGGGTGAGAGTAGCAGAGCTCGCTGGGGGCAAGCAGTACAAGCGGAGTGCTCACTGGGGTGCTCGCTGAATCTGGCGATCCATGCATCCAACAGACTACGACTACCTGCACAAGCGTCAACGCGCCTACAGTAAGAGTCTCAAAGCAGTGGAAGCAGTGGAGGCAAGCACTCCAGCAACCAAAGAAATATTTATTTGGTGATATTCTGAAGGAGTGGATTACTTTGGTGTGGCTGCACGAGTAAATCCCTCGGAAGAGAAGGAGATAAGCAAGCGAGAGGTCCATCAAGATAACAGCAAGTATCAGCCCATGAGCAAGGTATTGGGTGGGGGGGGGAGGAAAAGGGGTTTCAGTGGATTTGGCATCTACACTGATTCTGACACACGGCCATTGAGGATATTGAGGATCCCAGAGAAGAGGTCGACAGCAGGGAGAAGAAGGTCACTGACACATCAGTTATACCTCTAAGTTCATACACTCAGTGGGAGCCAAAGGAGGGTATAGAACCCCAAATAGAACCCCAAATAGAACAGAACAATTTTACAAGATCTTGCTATAGCCTTAGGAGCAGACAGTATCTCAAGCAGGATTACAACCCCCCGCAATTAAGGGCATAACCCCGAAGAAGCCCAAGAAGGTGCGTCCTATACCTAAGTCCACAGCAGAAAAGGTAAACTCAGAGGAAAAGGGACGGGGGTCCCGAAGGCAAAAATTACTCCATCTTTGAAAACCTTCTTTAAAGTCCAGCACCTCACACAGCAAGGCGCCAACCCACCCAGTAAGATACAGAGAGAGCAACCTGCCCCACAGGAACCAGGGGACACCCTTCTCACTGCCTCAGGAGCGCAAGATCCAAGCCTAAAGACACAAGACAAGGGGAAAGACCTCGTGAAAGACCTCGTGAATTCTGAAGGTATAGATACGGCAAATATGGAAGAAGCAGATCGAGCAGATTGAGCAGGAACAGGAGAAGCACAACCATTGAGCAGTGAAAGGGAAATAGTAGAAGTAGAAGATGAAGCAGAAATAACCATAACTGGCTCTGAGTCTCAGGTTAACCCTATGGAGAAGTACCTGGAGAGAATATTAAATGAAATGAGAGACAAATTTGCGATTTCAGAGGCCAATCAAGGTAAAATTCAGGATGCATGTGAGGCACTGGACTGCAATTTAAATGCGCTTGGCGACAGAGTGACAGCAGTGGAAGAAGAGGTGGGAGCCCTTAGTAAGAAGGTAGATGTCCATCAAAGAGAGATTAGAACCTTAAGACAAGAGGGAAAAAACATGAGTAAGAAACTCGAATCACTAGAAAATCAGGCCGGAAAAAACAATATAAGGATTTTGAATGTCCCGGAAAATCAAGAAGGAACCGATATCAAAAACTTTGTAATTACACTTCTTGCAGAGCACTTCCCATGGGCAAGTATAGAAACGCTAGAAGAAGACATACAAAGGGTTCACCATGACCCATTCGGAAAAGCCAAAGAAAGGAAAACACCTAGGAAAATCCTCGTCAATTTTAAAACATATACGTTGAAGGAGAGAATACTTGGCGAAGCGTTAAAAAAGGGAATCTTCAGTAAGGACAACTGGTCCTTCAGGATAAGGTCAGATATGTCCAAAGCCTCACAAGACCGGCAGTGGGAACTGGGCCAATTCATGACAGAACTAAAGTCCCTAGGGGCCGTAGTGCAAATGAAGTTCCCTCCGTCACTCAGAATCATGTGGAGGAATAAAATGCGAAATATACGAGATCCTGAGGAGGTTAAAGAATTTCTTGAGATGGCCCGAGACAACATCAGGTCTGAAAATCCCACGAACCATTAGAAGCTTTTGAAAAGTATATCACGGAAAAAGCAGAAAGAGCAAAATATAGGCGCACACAGAAAATAGAAGAGTCAAGGAGCCTGAAAGGGGCAAAGAGAATAGCCCTAAAAAAAGAAGAAGAAGGAGGCTTCCCCAGGGAGGGTAATCAAGATGTACATAAAACAAAAACAAAATATATGAAACAGAACACGGGTGGGGAGCAAACTAGGGAAAAAAAATTAAAAAAAATCCTCAATATTTCAGAAAAATTGGGAAATCAAGGTTTCAGCCAGTATAATCATAATGACTGCCAGTACACAATATACAATTCAAGTAATAGATGGGGTCAATTAGTAGAAAGTTTAATATACTCTCGTGGAACGTAAATGGGCTAAGGGTGAAAAACAGAAGAAACAGGATTTTAGAGTATTTAAAGGCATCAGACAGTGAGGTTATCATATTACAAGAAACACACCTCCTAAAAGAAGAATGGAACCAGATAATGAAAAATCTAGGGTGGGTGGACATGTATGTATGCACGAATCAGGAATGTAACATAAAAGGAATAGCTATCATTTTCAAGAAAACTCTCAAAATCAAGCTTGAATACTCCGAAGTAGATAGCAAAGGTAGATGGGCAATTGCTAGGGCAAGAATTGGAAATAACCTCTATTCAATAGCGGGATATTACGGCCCGAACACAGACGACTCAGGGCCATTACAAAAGTTATATACTCATTTGTTGTCAGCTACCTCTCCAATAATATTAGGAGATGATTTCAACATAATTATGGACCCTAAAGTAGACAGATCGCCCCCGGGAAGACACAAAAATCTTCCAAATATGAGAGAGTGGCTTGGAAATTACAGGAGAGATCTAGACCTATTGGTTATATGGAAAATAAAAGGGTATAAAAGACAACCTTTTACCCTACACAATAAGAAACTTGGACATAGGTCAAGAATTGATTATTTTTTAATTGAAAGAAGCCTCACAGAAGATGTAATAAACCTAGAACATCTCCCTGCTCCCCTGTCAGATCATTCTGCAGTACCGCTTACGGTGCAAAGGACGGAAATTAAAACACAAAATAGACTGACAATCGAACAGGCTATTTTGCTCGACAAGCACTGCATACAGGAGCTCAGGTCAGAAACAGAATTCTTTTTTGAAAATAATAGGGTAGGCACAACAAGACAAATTACATGGGATACTTATAAGGCAGTCATTAGAGGGAAACTATTAAGCCAAGGAGCATTTAGATCAAAGACAATAAAACACAAGATAAAGGATTTGGAAAATTCTATAAACCTTTTGGATGGACAAATTTTGGTTGAACAAAGAACAGACAAAAGGGAGGAGATGGAGAAGGAAAGACAAAGACAAAAAGAATGCCTTGCTGACATCCTAGAAGATAGAGTAAGGACGAAGTGGGAAGCAAGCAAACTAGCAAACCACGAGTATGGGGAAGGTTGTGGGAAACTACTGGCCTGGAAACTAAAGTCAGATCTAACCAGGAATAATGTAGTAAGTATACAACAAGACAGCCAGTCATCACCATCATCTGAAGAAACGGTAATCAGACAGGAATTTACAGAATTCTTCGCTGAGTTATACTCTGAAGATGTAAACCCATTGGAAGAACAAATAGAAGGCTACTTGAACACTCTACCCACCCTATCCCTAACAGAGGAAGAGAAAAAAGTCCTAAATGAAGAATTCTCTAGAGAAGAAGTAGAAGATGCAATAAAGGGATTGAAAAAAGGGAAGGCTGCGGGCCCGGATGCTCTTCCAAACGAGCTATATATGGCGCTTAGAGAAACTCTGTCGCCACAAATCACAGACCTACTCAACCTGGTGTATAAACAACACGAAAGATCCCAGACTCTTGGAATGATGCCATCATAATTATAATTCTAAAACCTGGAAAAAAGCCGACATTATGTGAATCATACCGGCCAATATCATTACTCAACTGTGACTATAAGATCTGCACAAAAATCATGGCAAAAAGGCTGGGGAGAGTGATGACCCAGCTGGTTCATACTGACCAGAAAGGCTTCATCAGAGGAAGACAACTTCAAGACCTGACCCCCGAATTATTTGGGGCAATAGATGTTGCTACTTCCGAAAAAACTCCTCTTACAATACTCACCTTTGATGCCGCAAAGGCGTTTGATCGGGTGAACTGGGTCTTTTTAAATGAGGTAATGAGAAGAAATAACCTGGGGGAACCCTTTCTGCACATAGTGAAAGAGATCTTTAGGACCCCAAGATCAAAAATGTTGGTGAATGGGGGTCTAACCAATAACATACGAATCGAAAGAGGCACTAGGCAAGGTTGCCCCCTCTCGCCATTACTTTTTAACTTGTACATTGAGCCATTGGCAAATTTTTTAAGGGAAAACGAAAAAATACTTTCATTCAAACACCAGGGGTGGTCCAAAAAAGTTGCCCTGTATGCCGATGATTTAATGATTTTCACTAACGACTACCAGTCCTCCATATCTGAAATCAAAACCACCCTCGAGAATTTTGGGAAAGTCTCAGGTTATCTGGTTAATCATTCCAAAACCGAGATTATGACTTGGAATACAAATCTCTCCAATCCAAGTAGCAAGAAGGAAATCAAATATTTAGGAATCACATTAGTCCATGACCTGGAAAAAATCCAGCAGATAAATCTAAATAGAGTGGCAGGCGAAATAAGAAAGCTTTTAAAGATCTGGACTAGCCTCCCCTTAAGCCTCATAGGTAGATCAAACATCATAAAAATGTCTATTTTACCCAAATATACCTACTTGTTTAACACAATTCCCTTAGAATTCAAAAGGAATTCACTGAAAAAATTACAGGGAGAAATTTCGAGCTTTATCTGGGCATCTAAGGGAACTAGAATATCGTGGAAGAAAATCAGGAGAAGAAAAGAACACGGAGGGACAGCCAGCCCTGACCTGTGGGACTATTACAGAGCCTTTTTCTTTAAAAACATGAGACCACTGTTGAGGGTTCACCATTACTACCCCGAATATCTTCAAGCAAAGACCATGAAAGCTGACCATTTCCTGTATAAATTCGGCCACCCAAAATTCTTTAAAAAAATAAAATTGAAGGTCCTGAAGGATGCGGCCAGACTATGGGTCCAGATCAGAGGGACTTTAAATATTTCCTACTACAGCCCCCTGGCCCCTATATGGGACTCCCCAGGTACCCCAGACTGCCTAAAAGATAGCTTGGCAACCCCTTTGAAAACAGCCAACATCGAGTACTGGGGTCAAATCCTAAGTGGATCAACATTGATTTCATGGGAGGATCTTCATACCATCACTAATTTCACCATCTCTAAATTTAAATATTATCAGCTTTCTAGCTGGGCAAAAACCCTCACAAACCATGAACAGAATACTGAAGAACTGGAGAAAGAAATGCAGAAATTTCTACCCATAAAGAAAGAGATAGCCAGATGGTATTGGGCCCTAATAACATCAGGAGATGAAGATGCTCAGATTGCAGAACTAATCTGGGGGAAGGACTTACAAACTCCAGACCTTGAGGGAGAGTGGCTAAAGTCAATCAAGAAATGCTGGGATACACTAAAATCAGCAGCTTTAAAAATAAATCATCTCTTCACGATCCATAGGGCCTATTGGACCCCAAAAAAACTGTCCAAATTTAAAGGTGCCCAAATCAGGAATTGCCTGAAATGTGGAGAGGAGAGGGCAGATGATATCCACATCTTTAAAGAGTGCCCATCCCTTGATGAGTTCTGGTCTGAAGTTGGTAAGACCTTAAGTTCGATCCTACAACAGCAACTAACTGTAAGTACCACCCTTGTACTTTTTGGGATTGACAGCAATATAGGAGCGGGTAAGCTAACAAAAAGGCAAGAAAACTTGGTTTTTGTTTTGATCCTCCTTGCAAGAAGGGAGATATGTATTAAGTGGGTTGGCCCAGTACCCCCTACGGTTGGGGAATGGATGAATTCAGTCTTGAAAATAAACAAACTAGACAGAAGGGGAAAACATACCAATAGAAATAACTTCTGGGAAATATGGGAAAATCATTTTAACTCTAACCTAGTGGCCGAGACGGAATGATGATCCTATGATTAAGTGATGGTAACTTCTGTTGATGTGTACAATACTCATCGAGAAGCCAAGGTGGCTATCTCCCTCTCACCAACGAAAAAAAACAGAAAAGTTATTTATGTGATGGTTCCAAAGGGGACTCCTCTGCAAAATCCTCAGTTGGGAAACTCCCCTCACACACTCGTATTTAGGGGCAGTGCTGGTAAAGTTAATGCAGAGGTTCAACCCTGTCATTTCCAAAAAACATAAAATCGCAATATGAGGATAAAAAACAAAAAAAAGGGACCCCCCGAAACTAGTAAGCGTTCCTAGAACAGGGAAACAATACTTTAAGTAGTAACAATTCCTAGGCAACTACATACCTGTCTAAAAACAGGTTTAACACATACACTTTGATAGATAGAAACTCAGTTTACTGACAGACAAGAACATTAAAAAAGTATTATCATTTTATTAATGCTTATTTAAAAATCTGAGTAATAAAACAATCACAATATCAAACACGTCACAATATATCAGTAAAATAATGTTTGTATCAAATCATTAATACAAACATAGGACTTAAAAATATCGACATCAAAACAATAAAATACTGCACGGGTTAATAGATCTGAGTAGATGAGATGACAGTCTCTACGCGCGTTTCGACGTAACCAACGCCTTCTTCAGGACAACCACTTGAAATTTCTGTATACAAGAAAACAACTTGCTATTATACATACAACAAATACAGTACGCTGAGTCTGTTACAAATAAATAAACCAAGGTGCATGATGCAAAATAGGCCAAGGTGTAACAAAAAAGGGTACTGAAATAACAGCATATGATAAAGGAACCCAAAGAAATTTTTAGGTGAGAGAAAAAAAGTTAAAGAAAATAAGCGAAGTATACCAAAAGAAGAAGGAAGTGGCCCAGAAGGGGTCCCCGAAAAAGTGGATTTAGAAACAGTCATGTTGAAAATAAAAGAGTGATAGAACCAGATATTATCCAGTGGTGAAAACAGGAATGTGGCCGGAATACCTAATACTAGGCGCCCCTATTTGCAGAGCTGATCAAGGCTTACCAAAATGTTAGGAGTATCAAACAGCCATGGGGGCTGATCCACGGTCCCTAGATCTTGACTTCTGTTGCTAACTGGAATAAACAAGATACAGGAAGGACTATATGAAATCCATATTATAGTCCCAGAAAGCAAGAGGCCATAGTATTTGAGAATAGTTACCTATTTGATGCTTTAAAGATGCAAAGTCGAGGATATGCGACAAAGCGAGGTAAATAAATCAGAGCTCCAAAGTGAAGAATCTAAAAAAATATATATGTATGTCTAAATGAAGCACATAGTGATACACTAAACCACCTAAAATGGACAAGTATGTTGAACTACCTGAAGTCCCAGTAACTACTGGTGCCAATAAATGGCGAGATGGATGCAACGTCAAAGATGAAGGACTCAGTATGGTCAAATGAAGAGCCGCTTGTTTTTATGAAAAAGGAACCAGAGAGTATAATAAGGTAAAACTGAAATACACAAAAGAAACGAGATATAATAAGTAACCTAGTTTTGCATATAGAGTTCCAACCAGACATAAAGGGTAACTGGCTTATGATGACGGATTGAGCAGACGTGCTCAGCGATCTCTCCACTCCGGCCCCAGACCAAAGCTTGAATATTGCGGTGCCCTACGGTCTCGTGGGGGCAACTACTGCAAGTGGGGGGCTTGAAATATAGAGCCCTACCAGTGAACCCCCAGCAACACCTAAGTCCAGTCATGGTGAACGATCCAGTGGCCCTGTTGTGAAGAGTGGACCTCCGGTTCGGCTGAGTCCTAACTGCCCGCTCAAGACCAGAACCCAGAGATGGATGCCAGCGCTGTGGGGGTTGGTCTGCTGAGACATTCACGGCCCCCGCCAGTAGACTGCCGCAGGGCACTGGACCCATCTGGACCTCTTAATTTCTGGCCACAACTTGCAGACATGGAGAGACTGAGCCCAGGCCGGAGAAACCATGAGGCCGTCTCTCCCCCAAGCATGCAAGAGCGCGGCGAGCATTTGCGGCCCAGCCAAGTGTTGCCTGGGCCTGGCTGGCCCCCGATTTAGTTGGTCTGACCCCGAGAGCACCTTCAGCGATCCCCCAGGGGTAGCGTGGGCCTGACGCACAGGACCAAAGCTGGGTCCTAACTGCCACGCCCAAGTGTGGCAGGCAGAGATGGATGCCAGTGCCGCGGGGATAGCCTGCCTGGACAGTTGTGGCTCCCCGGCGCTTAGCCTGCCTGCAGGGCACTTTACCTTTTAAGAGTCTGCATCCATCTGGACGTCTAGATCTCTGCCCACAACCTGCAGACACAGAGAGACTGAGATACCACGAGACTGGCCCTCCCCCAAGCAGGAAAGAGCACAGCGGGTATTTGCGGCCCAACCAAGTGTTGCCTGTGCCTAGTTAGCCCCCGTAGTAGCTAGGCTGACCCCGAGGCCACCTTCAGTGACCCCCGACCCCCGGGAGCAGTACGGGCCTGACCCAGAGAACCCCAGAAGAGTGCCTGAAGGGAGTGCCCCAGAAGCGATGGAGCTCCAGGGAGAAGGAGTCGGAGGGGGAGAGTCTCTGAGACAGGAGCAGCACGACGTCCCTTGGCCCTGAGGAGACCATAGGGCCCTTCTCACCCTAAACGCTTGCCTGCAGGATGAGTGGGCGTGACGGGCTGTGCTTCGAGGACAGGAGAGGTACCGGAGCCCCGCAGGCATCATGCCCCCGAACAAGGCATAGACTTGGGAGGCAAGACCTGATCATGGGGCGGGCGTCGCCACAAGAGGAGGCATCGACTGGCAGAGAGGAGCAGGCCCCACTCCATAGCAAAATACGGCCGATGAGTATGAGGGCCCTAGGGGAGCGGAAGAGCATAGGAGATTGACTGGCAAGCAATCCGATCCATCTCCCCTAAAATGTGCACCGATTGAATATCATGGCAAGACAGACCGTAAATCCTGGTGGCCCCCTCTGGATACACACCGTCTGGGCCTCCCCCTCATACAGCTACAGCTCAGGGAGCCCTGGCCGGGATCCCCCTCACGAAGGGATGCATATTTCTGGACTTCAGTCCCCTCGCCTTTGGGATAGGACCATATGCTGGACAGGGCGGTTCGGGGTGAAGAGTGAACACTCCCCTCCTTTCCTGAGCGACCCCCAGACACACATTCCACGGATGAGGATGGCGACGGCTCGAGTTAAAAAAGACTGCATGTTAAAAGACATGCTAGTCGGACCCGCAGACAGCTTCTATACCCCAGAGGGAGCGGACAACAGAGAGGTCCCATCACTCGCTCCTACCTCGAGTTTCTATTCACATCATTTAAAGAGGATCTGCAATCGATCAAAGGAGACTTTGCTTGAGAGTTGCAGGGAGTCAGGAGGGAGATCTCAGATATAGGCCACAGAGTGGACACACTGGAATCGAATGAGATCTACAGAGAAGAGGAACTGGAGCAAATTCGACAAGAAATATTCCGCCTCTCGGACAGACAGATTGATCTTCAGGCCCATGCGGAGGACCTTGAGAACAGGTCACAGCAAAATAACATCAGGATCCGGAATGCTCCCACCTCCACGGAAGCAGGGATTGTGGAGAAATACTTGAAGGCCCTCTTTGCTCAGATCCTAGGTGACACCCTGGGTCAGATATTCGCTTGGACAGGGTCGTCCAGGATGGGCCCACCAGAGCTTCAGATATGCCACCCCAGTATATCCTAGCCTGTGTGCACAATTTCCCCTTGAAGGAACGTATTCTAGGGGCTGTTAGAGGTTCCGTATTGATGCATTTTTGGGTTCATCCACTCCAATTGTACCAGGATCTGTCAGCAATCATGCTCCAGAAGAGACAAGAATTCTGCCCAGTGACCTCCTTTCTCAGGGACCATAACATCTCATACACCAGGGGTCACCCCTTCTGCCTGATTTTTACATGGGAGTGGAAACTTAGCCAGTTAGGCTCCTTCAGTCCGGCTTGTGCCATCCTTCAGATCAAGCAGCCGGAGGCATCATCAGGAGGCGGCTGGAGCGGAGAATAGGGCCGGCCGCTGGGAGCGACAACGACGAAGGCTGGGGAGCAGGAGGCTCCTAAAACCTGATCCTGAGGCAATGGCGCAGGAGAGAAAGCAGTCCTGGAGAGTCAGGCAGGGGATCAAGCATCCAGGGGAGCGGATTGACTCTGCACAGCATGCCCTGACTACCGCTGGGGCCCACATTGGATGCATTCCAAGGCCATGAGAGGGGTGATCCTCGCGAAGATTTTAGGTCATGAAGAACCCCATTCTGTCGTTCTCTCGTTGGAGGGAGGAGACCACTTCAATGGCCTTCTTCCTTCCAGAGACTTTGTTCAGTATCCCGGGAGTTCTATTTTCTTGTTCTCTGTTATTGAATGTTTGCTTTAAACGCACCGCCACGCTGCACTATTGGGGGTCATTACTGTATCACTTTTCGCATTTCAGGTTCTCACACCGCGCTACACCACTGACACGGGGGAGATGGGACGAATCAGCTCTTCTCATCAAAATCTCATAAACCTGCAATGACCATAGGTGACACCTTAAAGGTGGTCTCCCTGAACGTCAAAAGGCTGAATAACCCAGTGAAATGCAAGGTTATCCTCTCTTATTTAGAGCACACTGGGACAGATATATGCCTCCTGCAGGAGACCCATCTTCTGGCTGGGGAATCTCAGCTGCTTGAATCTAGATCCTTTCCAAAACAGTTGTTCTCCACATCAGGGCGCAAGGCGGCGAGGTGGCTAACTTACTCTCACGCACATTAAGAGGCTCAATTGGTTCCGGACTAATGGAACTTAAAGGCCATCTCCTGGTTTACCAAATGCAGCTGGGTTCACAGACGCTAACACTGGGCACCCTCTACGCACCTAATGAAGGGCAGGAGCACTTTATACGGGAGGCACTATTGAGGACATTTATATTGCAGGACCGATTGATTCTGAAAGGGGGCAACCTTAATATAGTTCTTGAAAAGAATATGGACCGCTCTGTACATAGGGTCTCTGTCAGTGGATGGCCTTGTCTGTCTAAAGGAGGCTGGGCTTACATATTTATGGTGAGCATCCCAGCCTGGCTCCTGGGACTTTATATTTTATTCACACGCTCACAAATCTAACACCCGCTTAGATTACTTTCTGGGCACCCAAGACTTACATCGTGGTCAAGATAGAGCCAAGAGCCCTCTCCGATCACTCAGCGTTAGTACTCGAGATACACAATCCCCAATAGAAGTAGGTGCGATGACACTGGCCGCTCGAGGAGTCGCTGGTGCAGACACCCGAGGTGACAGCACAGCTTAGGAAGGCCATTAGCGACTACTTGGAAGCCAATCACAACTTGGAGGTGCCGCTCCAGGTTATTTGGGACTCACTAAAGGCGGTGGTTAGAGGGGAGTTGATATCCCTTTCGGCTGCTGAGAACAGACAGAGGAGGTTTAAGCGGGCGGGAGCTGCAGGAACAGGCTAGGGAGCCAGAGTTTATTCACCACCGTACCGGTGCCCCCAGGGTCTGGTGCTAGCTGGAGGCCCCATGGAAACATTTGACAGGGATTCGCCCTGTTACAGCTCAAACAATCATTCTACCTGAATGGGAACAAGAACGGCAGACTCTTGGCCACCAAGCTCAGAGCCCAATGACGAGCAAACACAGTCCATTCCCTCCTGACAGAGAATGGAGAGGAATTGGTGAGTGACACCTCCATAGCAGCCCAGTTTAGAGACTTCTACGCGACGCTCTACTCAGAACAACCTATCCCCCCTGAAGATAAAGCAGGCTATCTCCACGGTTCTCCTGTGACCAAATTGACTGACTCCTAAGCGTCCTTTCTGGATGAGCTAATACGAGTGGAAGAAGTCATATTCCCCATTTCAAGGCAGAAGCCATTGAAGTCCCTGGGCCCAGGTGGCTTTTCCTCTGGGTTCTACAAGGCCTTCTGCTCTGAGCTCGCCCCAGTTCTCACCCAGCTCTTTAACACTATTGCAGAATCGGGCTCTCTCCCAGCTTCCATGCTTGAAGCGACCATCGCAGTCATCCCCAAGCCTGGAAAGGACAAGCGGTACTGCGCAAACTATTGCCCCATATTGCTCCTAAATACGGACTTGAAGCTCTTCACAGGTATTCTCGCAGCTCCTCTTAACCCCTTGATGCAGGGGCTTATTCACCCCGACCAAGCGGGATTTGTACCACAGAGGCACTGTGCAGACAACACTAAAAGGCTCCTGCATATTATAGACAAGGTGCATTGTAGGCAGAGCTCAAGCATGTTACTCTCAGTAGATGATGAGAAAGCCTTCGATCGGGTCCACTGGCCCTTCCTACAGACGGTACTGGCTCATTTTGGATTTGGTGAGAGATTCCAGTCTTGGGTTTTTAGTGGATATGGGGCCCCGTCGGCTTCAGTGAGGGTCAATGGGGTTGGCTCAAAGAGCTTACCTAAACGCAGAGGCATGAGATAGGGCTGCCCGCTTTCCCCTCCCTTATTTGCTCTGTATATGGAGCCTTTCATGCAGGATCCTCTTTTTATTTCCGGCCCTACCACTGCCCCCCCAAACTCCCCCCTCCACTTCCCCCCCAGCTGGTACTATTATGACCCTTCAAGCAGCATTGAGTCACTCCATAGGGGCTGGCAAACGGCCTGGACTTAGCGAGGAGCATAGCTGGCTTCCAAAGGCAGAGGGTGGCATGGAGGCGCCCTGCCTCATTAGATACTACCAGGCCACCTAGCTTTGTTATTTAGTAGAATGGTCCAGGGCCAATTTAGAAAAGCGCTGGCTGTTTATGGATAGGGCTGGCAAAGGTCCCATTTTTGCCCTGAGTTCACCGAGCTCCCAGCCTCTACATCTCTCTGATAACACATTCACTGCTACAAGTTTGGGAGCATGGGCAGATTGACATCCCTACAGTCTCCCTTGACACCAATAGCCGACAACCCGGACTTTACACTGGGACTAGGAGCATCATTCCAGGTATGGCGGGAGTCGCCCTGCAGGGCGCTAGGACACTTTTTCAATCAGGAAGGGCTGGTTCCATTTGAGACCCTAAGATCGGATTATGCTATCCCCGAATCTGAATGCTACCGATACTTCCAAATCAGACACCGTGTAGCACACCTGTCAATCCGTCGGGGGCAGAGAGGTTGCTGACACTGTAACAAAAAATGGATCTTGGGTAAACACACAGACAAACGATTCATATCCAACTAGATTCTGCTCCAGCCCACTCAGACCGGCAATAAATACCCCTCCCCAAAATTTGAACTAGACTGCCCACTCTCCCCTAAGGAATAGTGCGACATTTACTACCGAGCCAGACACACCACCTACAAGATGGCGAGCACCAAAACGGCTGTCACACTTATCTCCTATGGTACTTAGCTCAGGTGCGACATCACAGGGGAAACCCGGACTGTAGTGACGCATGCTGGCGTCATTGTGGGGCAAAAGGCATGCTCACTCATTACTTTGGGATTGCCAGGGACTCATAGCATCTGGGCCTCAGTCCTGGATGATATTGACACACACCTCTCTACTCAGCTCCCCTGATTTCCATCATACAGACTACTAGGCCTTCCTAATCTGCTTAATTATCGTCTCTCATCCTGCAGAGGGTGCTAGATTAACATAGCCCTGGGGGCCACTCATCAGCCTATCCTGGTCCTTTGGAGCACACCCACTGCACCAACCCATGTGGCTTGGCTCAGATGCCTATGTGACATACTGGGGGTGGAAAAATTCACCCTCACACTGATGTCACAGGCGAGACATTTAGAACCATTTGGCACCCCTTTCTAGCTTTGTTAACTAAGGAATTCAGAGAACTGACCCGCCCCCGTTATCTGCGGCTACTGAGCCTGTCTGACTTACAAGAAACCTAAATTGTAGAGAACACATATGTGAACCTTACAACTACCCTGACTTCCTAGTAGAGGTAGCAAGAGGTACTGGGTATAGTGCTGGCAAGTATAAGGGTGGGTTGGGTGAAGGTACAAGGTTGGGTTGGGGTGGGGGAGATTTGTTTCTTTTCCTTTTTCATTTTCTTCTTAATGGGATCGAAAAGTTGCATTATTATTCTGTGATACAGGGAGAGCCTTATCTCGGAGTGTATTGTTTTCTTGATTTGCCAATGCGACAATAAAACAGATTTAAACCTAAAATGTACTCTGCTTATGAATTCTCATAGTGAATCGAGAGAGTGGCATTGTGGATTGTCATTGGTCTGCTTGCTTTTTCTAGGTATGATGACTAAGAGATCCTGCTTTTGCGGCCAGATTAATAACTATAAATACACCAATTCCTTTTCTATTGTTGGTTGCTTAGACCACCTTCTGAGAGAAGAGTATCATATTACAGACAGTCTAGAGGTGTGCAGCAGCGTTTGCAGTTCCATGGAGAAAGGCCAGACAAAAATACCCTTTGTGCAAAGACTACAGAGCTAAGAGGTCACACGAGTGGCAAAGGAACTGTCATCTAACATAAGATACAACATATATATGGATAAGGTAGTAGGAAGAGTTGTTCTGTGGTTACCAATAATGTTAAGTCTTGCCTTGCACAAGACATGACTGGCATTCCTGACTAGCAGATGCAGGGACAGGGACAGGGCTCCTCCCACCCTGCTTCTCAGTCCCATCTACTTACTGAAATCAACAGCAACGTTACCACCTTCGGTGTACCAGAACAGCAGATGGTATGTCGCTGGACAGACTGGACAGACAATTATTACCTGTTTCTGCCTCTCCATTTTCAGATCTATCAAAATCACCTACAGTGTGCAATTGGATCACAGTATCTGATCTTAATCCAGGCCATGGTTATCTTCAGATAGTTCTGTATAAACTGGTGAAGCACTGAGAGGTTTTGCTCAACTAATGTCTGATTTTTGGTTCAAAGTATGTAATTCTGGCCCACTGCTGTGTGATATTAGTCTAGTGTAGTGAAGTCTTGGCCCTGTGACCCTGACCCAGTGATGAGATCTTAGTCATGTCCTATGTGTGATTTTTCTAGTGCCAAATTATAATAGTCATATACAAGGAACAATATCCCAACCGGTATTGTTTGCAGACAGTTATTGAGGATATCTATACAGTATTATCCAAACAGAGAAAGGAGACTCAGTTCGATTTTCATATGTGCTCAATGCATCATTTTTATAAGCATTCTGAGAAGTATAGGCAATTGTAATTAACAGTTGATATCAACACTGCAATTATTGAATAATACGTGACATCCCAAGGTTGTACAAGGTGCACGAGTGCAAAGGTGAGTGACACTACGGCGACACAAGTGACAGTGAGAGCAGCGTGGACGGCGCAAAGTGTATAGTGAGCAGTTATATACAGTGAATAAAAACAACAAAGTGGTTTCAGAATAGTTCAAGAAGATTGTTATTCATTTTCCATTTTTTGCGAAAAACCACTGTGTGAGGGGCGCCTAGAATCTCACTGGAGAGTCGACGGCGTTTCGATCCGTAGGATTTGGGATCATCATCAGGACAAAAGGGGGCTGGAAGCAGTGCGTTTAGGCAACAGGTATGTAAGGCAAGGGTTGGGGGGTAAAGAATTTTTCGTGAGTGGAGCGTCTGTAGGGATGCCTCGATGGATGTCCCGTGGCAGAGTAAGGGTCCAGACTCAAATGATCAGTACTTCAAGGACATATGAGCAATTAATGACTTAAAGGGGTGCCCGGAGCCGCGTGGTCCGTGAATGGGTCTAAGCTGGTCTCAGCGTGATCCGCGGGAGGTGGAGGAAGGGGAGAAGAACCAATCACATTTAGGAGTAATACGTTTTACAGATCCTCGTGGTCCGTGGATGGATCTGCTCTGATCTCGGTGTGATCGGCGGAGGGAGGGGAGTCAATCTCTCCTCGAGGGGGACGGGCGAGTCAAGCGCTGTCCGGGTGTTGCCATAGCAATCATTGCTATGGCAACACCCGGACAGCGCTTCCCCTTCCTCCCCCTCCCACAGATCACGCTGAGACCAGCGCAGACCCATCCACGGACCACGCGGCTCCGGACACCCCTTTATTTCATTAATTGCTCATATGTCCTTGAAGTACTGATCATTTGAGTCTGGACCGTTACTCTTCCACGGGACGTCCATCGAGGCATCCCTACAGACGCTCCACTCACGAAAAATTCTTTACCCGCCAACCCTTGCCTTACATACCTGTTGCCTAAGCGCACTGCTTCCAGCCCCCTTTTGTCCTGATGATGATCCCAAATCCTACGGATCGAAACGCCGTCGACTCTCCAGCGAGATTCTAGGCGCCCCTCACGCAGTGGTTTTTCACAAAAAATGGAAAATGAAAAACAATCTTCTTGAACTATTCTGAAACCACTTTGTTGTTTTTATTCACTGTATATAACTGCTCACTATACACTTTGCGCCGTCCACGCAGCTCTCACTGTCACTTGTGTCGCCGTAGTGTCACTCACCTTTGCACTCGTGCACCTTGTACAACCTTGGGCTGTCACGTATTATTCAATAATTGCAGTGTTGATATCAACTGTTAATTACAATTGCCCTATACTTCTCAGAATGCTTATAAAAATGATGCCTTGAGCACATATGAAAATCGAACTGAGTCTCCTTTCTCTGTTTGGATAATACTGTATAGATATCCTCAATAACTGTCTGCAAACAATACCGGTTGGGATATTGTTCCTTGTATATAATTCTCTACCCCAATCCCAACAAGGTTGATGGGTTTATACTCCTGTCACCCCCTCGCCTCCCACGCCTGCCGCTGCCTGCTGCTAGGAAGACCCAGCCGCCGCTGGGCCGCCCGGATCTCCCCCTGCCTCCCACGCTTGACCAGGGACAGACCCGCCGCCGCCGCCGGACGCCCAGAGGTTCCCGCCGCTGCCCCCCTGCGGCCCCGCCCACCACCAGCCTATTGGCCGCCCCGCTGCCGCCACCCAGCTGACCCGCCCACCCGGCTCCTACTTAAGGGGTCCTGCAGGGTCAGCCAGGGAGTGACCACTGCGCCTTTACCAGGCCGGGTCACCCCCTCGCCTCCCACGCCTGCCGCTGCCTGCTGCTAGGACGACCCAGCCGCTGCTGGGCCGCCCGGATCTCCCCCTGCCTCCCACGCTCGACCAGGGACAGACCCGCCGCCGCCGCCGGACGCCCAGAGGTTCCCGCCGCTGCCCCCCTGCGGCCCCGCCCACCACCAGCCTATTGGCCGCCCCGCTCCCGCCACCCAGCTGACCCGCCCACCCGGCTCCTACTTATGACGCCCCCAGAGCGACCGCGCAGCGGACGCGCGCAGCGGGAGCACCAAATGAGCGCCGAAGGTGCGCCAAAGGTAAGCCCGTCTACGCCCGTCCGCGCCTGGACCGCGCCCAGCGCCGGGCCCCCTGGCCCCCGCAGACCCCAGCCCACCCGCCGGACGTACGACGCCGCCACCCTCAACGCACTCAACGCCGGCCGAACTCCTGGATGCTACCGAGCCACCCCGAGACGCACCCACGGACCCTTCATCTGCCAGTCCTGCAAGTTCTCCTGCATCCGGACCTGCACTGCACCAGCGCCCACCAAGCAGAACACCAGCAGCAACCACCTGAAGTGCATCCTGCTCAACACCCGCTCCGTCCACAGACACGCCGTCGAGCTCTGGAACCTGCTCGACACCACAGACACAGACGTCGCCTTCCTCACGGAAACCTGGATGAACGCCTCCTCAGCGCCCGACATCGCCATCGCCATCCCGGACGGCTACAAGATCATCCGGAGAGACCGCGTCAACCAGACAGGAGGAGGCATCGCCATCATCCACAGGAACACCATCCGCATCACGACCAACACCGACGACACCATCGCACCCGCCGAACACCTGCACTTCCAGATCCACGTCAACCCCAAGACCACCCTCAGAGGCACCCTCATCTACAGACCCCCGGGACCACGAACACAATTCAGCGAGGACATCGCCGACTACATCAGCCCGCTCGCCCTCCCCTCAGCCGACTACATCCTCCTCGGGGACCTCAACTTCCACCTGGAGAACAACGACGACCGCAACACCACCACCCTGCTGGAAAACCTCGCAAACCTGGGACTCAAGCAGCTGGTGACCACCCCCACCCACTACGCCGGACACACTCTCGACCCCGTCTTCTCCTCCAGCAAGGACATCGCCTTCAGCCACACCACGGGACTCCAATGGACGGACCACAGCTGCGTCCACTTCAGCTTCAGAAGGACCACGCTCCACCATCACCAGCAACAGGCTCCCCGCAGAAGCTGGAACAAGATCACGGCAGACCAGCTCACTACGTCCTTGAGCAAGAACCCTCCCACCAGCACAACGAACCCCAGTCAAGCAGCCACCAACCTCACGAAATGGATCAGCGACTGCGCAGACGAACTCGCCCCGCTGAAGACCCCGCCGAGCAGACCCGGCAGCAAGAAAGCCCCATGGTTTAACGACGAACTCAAGAGCTCCAAGAAGAACTGCAGAGCCCTCGAGAAAACCTGGCGCACAGACCCAACACCAGACAACATGACTGCCCTCAAGCTCGCCACCCGAAAACACCACCAGCTGATCCGCGCCACCAAGAAAACCGCATTCAAGGAACGACTGGACAACAACGCACACAACAGCAAGGAACTCTTCAACATCGTGAAAGAGCTCTCCAACCCCAACGATGGAAACAACGACATCACCCCTTCGCAAGACCTCTGCAACTCCCTCGCCTCCTACTTCCACAACAAGATCGCAGACATACACAACAGCTTCAGCACTCAACCAACGCACGCCACGACCGAACCACCGCCCCCCACCACCACCCTCCGCGCCTGGACCCCGATCAGCACCGAAGACACCATCCGCACGATGAACTCCATCCACTCCGGATCTCCGACAGACCCCTGCCCTCACCACGTCTTCAACAAGGCCGACGCTGTCATCGCACCCCACCTGCGGGACATCATCAACACCTCCTTCGACATCGCCACCTTCCCGGAGAGCTGGAAGCACGCCGAACTCAGCGCTCTACTCAAGAAACCATCAGCAGACCCCACCGACCTCAAGAACTACCGCCCCATCTCGCTGCTCCCGTTTCCGGCCAAAGTCATCGAGAAGACCGTCAACAAGCAACTGGCCGCCTTCCTCGAGACGAACGGATCCCTCGACCTCTCGCAGTCTGGCTTCCGGGCCAACCACAGCACCGAGACCGCCCTGATCGCAGCCACAGACGACATCCGAGCACTGCTCGACAACGGAGAAACAGCGGCCCTCATCCTCCTGGACCTCTCCGCGGCCTTCGACACTGTCTGCCACCGCACCCTAGTGCAGCGCCTCAGCAACGTCGGAATCCAGGAGAAGGCACTGGAGTGGATCACCTCCTTCCTCACCGGAAGGACACAGAGAGTCCGCCTCCCCCCGTTCAGATCCGAGGCCACCGAAGTCATCTGCGGCGTTCCTCAAGGCTCCTCGCTCAGCCCAACTCTCTTCAACGTCTACATGAGCCCCCTCGCAGCCATCGCACGCCAGCACAACCTGAACATCATATCCTACGCCGACGACACCCAGCTGATCCTCTCCCTCACTAACGACCCCGCCACCGCCAGAGCCAACCTGCACGAAGGGATGACAGAAGTAGCCAAATGGATGTCGAACAGCCGCCTGAAACTGAACTCAGACAAGACGGAAGTCCTCATCCTGGGATCCTCACCCTCCGCCTGGGACGACTCCTGGTGGCCCCCCGCCCTGGGCAGCGCACCCAAACCAACTGACCACGCACGCAACCTGGGCTTCATCCTGGACTCCTCCCTCTCCATGACCAGACAAGTCAACGCCGTCTCCTCGTCGTGCTTCCACATCCTGCGAATGCTACGCAAGATCTTCCGATGGATCCCCACCGAGACCAGGAAGACGGTCACCCAGGCCCTCGTTACCAGCCGTCTGGACTACGGCAACTCCCTCTACGCTGGAACCACCGCCAAACTCCAGAAGAGACTCCAGCGGATCCAGAACACCTCAGCACGACTCATCCTGGACATGGTATATCCCCCGCCGAAGCCACATCTCCGGACACCTGAGAGACCTGCACTGGCTCCCGGTCAACAAGAGAATCACCTTCCGGCTCCTCACCCACGCACACAAAGCCCTACACAACCAAGGACCAGGATACCTCAACAGCCGCCTCAACTTCTACGCTCCCACGCGCCAGCTTCGATCGACCAGCCACGCCCTCGCCGCCGTCCCCCGCATCCGAAGAGCCACCACAGGAGGAAGGTCCTTCTCCTACCTGGCCGCCAAGACTTGGAACTCCCTTCCGACCCACCTCCGCCTGACCCAGGACCACCTCGCCTTCAGGAAGCAGCTCAAGACCTGGCTATTCGAGCAGTAGCGGACCCCCCCCCCCCCCAGCGCCTTGAGACCCTCTGGGTGAGTAGTGCGCTATACAAATGCTCTGATTGATTGATTGATTGATTGATATAAAATTATAATAGTCAGCATTGTGTGATATTGGCCGAGCTCTGTCTGATGTTAGCCAAATGTTGTGGAGCTTTTCTTAGTGTTCTTTTTTTCACCAACACTTCGTGGGATGGTCCCGGTATTATGCTATAATGGCCAAGAGCTGTGTGATCTTGACAAAAGGGTGGGTGATCCGTCAAGGTGACCAATTCTTACAGCCTTTTAACTGGCATAATTCCTTAGACCCGCCCAGGCACCCTTTCAATGTATCCTAGCCTTGGTGATGTTCTTGATGTCAACATATAAATAATTCCATAGGTGAAGAGTGTCACAAGTTTTGGCACATTCCACCCACCACATATGAGTTCTTTACTGTCCCTACAACTGCTTCCTAAAAGTACTGGAGTTGTGTTTGCAGTGGGGGCATGCTGAACTGGTATCACAAAGCTATATGGAGCAGCTTTATCCTTGGCCTGAAGTGCATTGAACACTGAATTCCTGCATATATACATCTTGATTGGGTCTGGGTCAATTGAAGGATAGAGTCATGACCTTCTGTGCTGCACACACAACCTTTTATTGTTAAGTACACTCCCCGTCATTAATTTAATTTGCTGCTGCCATATCAGTCAACCAGAATTCCAAGGTCTGCTTCACAAAACGTACCATACTTTCAGCAAGATGCAAACATTTTGTTAAGAGATCAATTTGTGCATATGACTTTTCTCTCTGGAAATATATTCCTTTATGCGTCTGTGTTTGTGTGGGATTTTATTTTAGAATTCCAAACACATCTCTTCTAGTAGGCTGTCTGGCTTGCCCCCCAGCTGATAATCCAGACTTCAGAGAACTTTAACATTTAATGTAACCTGAGCTTCAGCTATTGAACCTTTTTGATTTGTTCCCTGTTTTGTTCCCTGTGACACTCTTCTCTTGAAGGCACTGTAGACTGCTCTAGCACTTGATCCATTGAGATTTTGAAAATTATAATTAGGGCTCCCGGTTTTATGGTATTTGTTTTTATAAAATTTCTGTCTGTATTTATTCATATTTATTTTTGGGCTATTTTGTCTGATTTCATCCATATTTATTTAGTGTTTTGCATATAAATGAAGTTGAAAAACTGTACATTTCCATATTTATTTAACTGATAGATGTGCACTCATACTTTAATGACTGTTGTGTTTTAGCTATTTAGCTATTTAAGATGTCAAATATTACATAAACATACATTCTCTAGCTAGCATTATACCCTAAATGTATGTTGACATATGCTTTTATTTAAATACATTTCATCTTGTTTTTTACTTTCCCATGCTGTCCAAATGTTCATCTGGCGGCCTATAATTTATCAAAGACAGCATGGAGTGTCACTTAAAAGCAGCACACTTTTCTGTATTTATCTCCACTTTTAAAAATAAATGTAGACAGAAAACACATTGTTTTCTATATCTATTGATCTGTAAAAGTCCGTAAAAACGGAAGACAGGGAGCCTTGATTATAATACACGACACATTTATACGTAGAGAACAAGAAACATTGAAAATATACATTGCAAGCACACAATAGATACAGTGATATATGAAATTGAGACAAGTGTAGTAGAAGTGTCATAAAAGTGTGCTTTAAAGTGTGACTAAAGAATACATACGTAGAGTAATATTAATACATATAAATGAATTTACACCAAGAATACTTATGCTTATTAATTGAGTTTATTAATTGAGTTGCTAAATGAAGTGGCCTAGTGTCTTGGTGCTTTTTGCTAATACACACTAGTTAGAGAAAAAATTGTTAAAAAATGTGTTAGCAATGAAGTATAAAACCTGACATTTCATAGAATTATATTAGAGACATTATAGTTCATGAAAACCTTCAAACGATGGTTAAAAAATGTTTTTTGAAAAACATTCATCTATATGAATAACGTGAAAATAATTTTTAGTAGTAGGATGTTTCTAACATTAGGTATTTTCCTCTAATAATATTTGTGAAGTTTATACATTTCTATGTGAATTGATTTAATTTAATTATATTTGAGGTAGAGTTGAAAAGCTTATGTCATTTTACTGTGTGATGCTAACTTAAAGGCCTTCTTTTCAAGATGCATTTTTCTCTAATGTTAACCTTTCCCCAGATTTAATACAATGGATAGTTCTTTGCAAGAGTAATGTAGCTTGTTTGTTCTGTACACTTCTATCTCCTGACATTTTTTTATTTCTTTTTTTGAATATTCACAGTGAAGTATTCCTGTGGGAACAGATTTTAGCTATGACCGTAAACTGCAACTTTGTATTTCTTTTTTAGCAACATTGGCTCTGTGTTTCTCATGACAAGCATGGGAAACCAGCACGTTTCAATCATTCTAGATGACATGATGTGACCATAGCCATGTGATGGTCTTTTGATGGTGGTGTGATGTTACACCACTTTACCTAAGAACTTATAAAAGAAGAAACCCCAAACAAAGGGCATCTCCCACCCTATTTTTGCCCATTTTACTAATCTCTCTCAATGCATCCAGCAGAGAAAATTGTTTTCTTATGCCTTTTGACAAGCATTACATTGCATAGTGGACATGAATGCTAGTTGATTTTTGAACTCTTACTAACTTCGGACAGCCTGATCTATGCTACAGTCGGTGGCATATGGACTGATCCTTTTATGCCAAACTTTCTTTTTTATTCTGATCATGCAAATGGACTCACCCTAAATGGACTCTAATTGAATCTTTCCATCCCCTTAGAATCTGAGCTGTTAGTCTACAACTATCCTATCCTTTTGCCTATTTGGTGGTTTGACTCTATAACTCTGGGGCTATTACTGATTTGAACACCTGTTTAAATGTTTGGCATTGTTATTAAAGCAGTTATACTTCTAACTGCGGTTCTTAAGCAGATGCTGATTATGATGAATTTTGCATCTCATATACAATAACAATTTTATTCAAATTTGTCTTCGCCTATTTTTGAGTCTTGTTGATTTGTCATTTGATTACGATTAATGGTTTAAATACATTGTAGAAAGAATCAGCAAGCCCTGACTGAACATCAGGTGTTGCTTCCCTTATTCTGTGTAGCGACAGTATGGTCTTAAGAATAGTGTATCTAAATCTGATTTCTAACCTGTGAGTTGGCTGTCAACAATGGTCCACATTGGACAGCTAACAAAGAGTTTTTAGACATCCTAACTTCCATGCCTCCTATCGGCGGAGGAAGATTCATCAGAGCATCATTGCCTCTGTGGTAACTGACAATTTGATTGTCTAATTAAACGGCCCAATACAGTTAGAGGAGTAATATAAGAGTAGATGAAGAAAGGAGAAAAATATAAAAAAAATGTTATAAGTAGGTTTCTGCTGGATCACATCTGGTAGCAGATTATGGTTTTGCCTAGTGAAGTGAGATTTTAGGTTGCCTAAAATAGTTCTTAGTCCAATTCCAAATAGAGCACATTTTTTGTTTCAGCAAAAAGAAGGAATTACTGAATACGGATGGAGTATCACTATGGATAGAGTCATCGTGTAGCAGCAAAGAAGTATGAGTATCAATAGGGGTGCACGTTGCTATTTGCTTTGCTTCAGATTGCATTTTTGTTTTTTTAATGGCTGAGTGTTGTTGAGCAGAGTAAAGTGGTTAAAGTACACATGGTTAAAGTCCATTTATGAGTGTGATGGTTTGTTGCGAAGTTGAAGTTGTACACAGTTCCGCCATGGCCTATGATCTTTTAATATTTACCTAATGCAGAAGACATTGAGAAAATTGTCGGCTGGGTTATGGTGTTGATTGCGAGACATCGTCGAGAACACTTTGGTAAGGGCTTTCTTGTGTGTTAGTGGCTAGCCATTTTGCAAACTAATTACAGTCCGCCGCTTGGTCGAAAGGTTTGAATGTATGCGCCCGGTGTCCACGGACGCCATAGTGATGATAACTGGCATTGGGCTGTGAGGTGTTCGATCAGGCATTCTTTTATGACCATTTTTTTGAAAAGTGAAGGGATGCACACCTTTTTTTAACCCACATTAATGTTTATATTTAGTTTCATCTTTCCTTTGGATAAATGAGTGTAAAAACGTTGGATAAATATGAATTTAAATAAGGTTAAAAATTGGAGAAAATGAAGAATGGAAAAAGAGTTTGAATAAATTGTGCACGCAAACAGCGGCACAAAGCTGTGCATTTGGCATAGGGGCTATTAGTCCCGTTTTTTCACAAGTATTCTTTTATGACCGACATTGTTTAGTATAGGCGGTGGCGATCATGTGTTTGGCTGCCTGTAGATGCAAACTAACATAGAATGAGTAGCTTGAATGCTAGTGTGAACGATCAACTTCCACATTTTTTAGCGCACTACCATTGTGGAAATGGCTGATGGGTCGAGCGATGTGACGTTAGAAATAGGGTGGTGTTACGATGTTTGGTATAACGTAACCATTAATGAACAGCGGGGCCTCCCTCACAAACAACGTATATTATCACACAGAGTGGAGCCTTAATGTGATACATGCATTTTTGCCTGACATGCGGCATTTCTTCTACACATTGGTTTTATTTAGGGGGCTTGAGATATACCGAGCCACTGGCGGACACGTGATCACGTGACTCGGGGTCCTTTGCATGATTGCCGGTACGCCCTGGTTTCGCAATCATAAGGTAATTCTTCCTCATTTGGATATTCAATGTATGGTTTGTTTAAGTGTCCTCAAATACAGACACTCGGCTGGAGGGTCTTCATCAATTCACCACTGTGTTCTGTTTTAAACATTGACGCAGGTCCGACGTAAATAAAAGTGCGTAGACTAAGAAATGAGAACCCCAGATTGCCCTGATGAAGTTGCTGAAAGTGGAGCAATGAAACATGTCGGCACTATATAAATACGGATGGTATTTAAGTAACCATTTTTAAATTGGGAGGCTTGCAGCACCAGAATAAAGACAGATAGCCAGCAATCCTCACCATATATTTTTAGAATTTTGGTTGAATCAAACACGTTGGTTTGTTTACTTTGGGGTTCTAGGTGCATTAGTACACAGCATGTAATAGTGCACATTGGTATTTGTTCATTTCTTTTACAAATCACTATTATCATTTATGCACATGTGTAAATTTGTTTCTTTCTTACACACTACACACTGAGAGAGTGACCGATGATGAGAAGTGGGTATACTGGTAATTGCTAACCAGGAACCCCCTCGGGTGTCACGACCGTGAGGCACTCTCTCTGTTTTCACACAATTTTGTTGTGCCTTGTGGGACCTGTGTCTGTTCTTCTTTATAAGTTTACATCTCTGACCCATGGGACTAGTGTTACTTTACACATTCGAAGGATCTAGATTAAGTATGATATATCAGATCCCCTCTCTGATGTTATGTTGATTAGGTAAGGCACTTTTGGTTTACAGTTGTTTGAGCGGGGGCGGCCTTACCTTAATTTCCCCCTACACTCCTATTGATTGATCAATTTATTGCACACCCAGAAGATTTGAATTGAATACGAATGATGAAGATGTTAATTTTCAGCTTGCTCAACAGAAAACAGGTGTCTGGATGTATCCTCTCCTGACTTGCGAGGGTTTGCCTGAAGATCTGGGAGAGACTGTTCTACCTAAAGTCTGGGACTTTACAGGTAAAGATATTGGACGCATTAAAGGTGTTGATCCAGTCCACATTATGGTAAACTCAACTGCAGATTTTCCAAGAACATGACCATACAATTTGTCTCCAGATACAATTGCTAGAATTACACCTGTGATTGATTCAAAGCTTCAGCAAGACATTTTGAGAGAAATTAGAGGTAGTTCATGTAATTCAGCTATCAGTGGCTTGCAGAGGCCGAATCGCAAATATTGAATTGTGCAGGTTTTTTTGCAAGGTGAATGCTATTATTGTTCCCTCTTAACCTGTTGTACCTAATCCAGCTATGATTTTATTTCAGATTCCATGTGAATGGTTTTCAGTCATTGACTGGCGCCATGCCTTCTTTTTGATTCCATTGCATGAAAACATTCAGTTTTGGCATGGTGCCGAATTGCACAAGGGTATACAGAAAGCTTTTCAATATTTAATCAGATACTTAAAAATAAACTTGAAACCCTAAGAATGCCTAATCATTCCATGTTAGTTCAGTATATTGACAACCTACTGGTAGTGTCAACTACGAGAGAAGCAGGCAAGACTGATACTTTTGCTTTACTGTATCATTTGGCATGAAATGGACATAAAGCATCTTTGACTAGGATAACGTTTTGCAAAACTGAAGTTCTATAGTTAGGACATCAAATTGAGAAGGGAGTGAGGAAGGTTTCGGAAGAAAGGATATCAGCAGTTCTTAACATGTATCCAACTACCCTAAAGGAAGCCCACGTGTTCTTACAAATAGCGGGCTATTGCAGACAGTGTATTCTAAGTTTTTCATTGACAACAAAGCCTGTTCAGAGGTTGACACACAAAGATCTGTCAGATCCGGTACCCTGGGATGACAATTGTATGACTGCTTTAACAGAGCTGCGAAAGAAACTTTGCACAGCACCAACTTTGGGAATGCGTGATTACAATAAGTGCTTTGTGTTATTCTGCAATGAAAGGGAAGGTGTATTGCCTACTTTTTGGAAACCTTTGATCCTGTTGCGGCTGATTTTCCTGGATGTCAGAAAGCAGATACATCTACATGCATGAGTCTTGAGCAGTGTGAAAGTATTGTGATGAGTGACCCACAGACAGTATTTGTGCCTCATTCAGTGGAGATAGTGTTGACACACACACAGACACAATATTTGACCAATAATAGTCTGACAAAGTACAAACAATTCTTGTTGGGTGCAGAGAATGTGACTCTGAAAAGATTGTGGGGTTGAATCTAGCTACCTTGATGCCTTTGCCTGGAAATGAGAGTGTGCTTGAGAAAGCTGAACATGATTGTTTAGACGTGACTCGGTTGTGTACGAAACCCCATCTGGATATTTCTGATGAACCAATGACCTAATCTGATCATGTATTGTTTGTTGATGGTTCTTGTTTGAGAGACAATGAAGGAAATCTGAAAGCAGCATGTGCTGTGTGTACAGTTGGAAGTGTGGTGGAAGCATCATGCTGCAAGGAGTGTTTTTTGTGCAATTTGCAGAGCTTATAGCTTTGACACAAGCTTACACCATTTCTGAACAGCTCTAAGCTACAATTTACACTGATAGTAGGTATGGCTTACGGAGTTGTACTTGATTTTGGGCAATTGTGTTCACAGGGTGGGTTCATGACATCTTCTGGTTCACCTATAAGCAGTGGAGAATATGTGAGTAACTTTTTGAAGTCCCTACGATTGTCTACTTAAATTGCTATTGTGAAATGTGTTGCTCATTGTCAGGTTACAAACTAGGGCCAGATGCATCAAAGGGTTTTTCCCATTCTGTGTCTATGGGAAAATGTGTTCATGCATATGGCCCATATGTTACAGTTGGTAACTGGTATGCAGATGAAATGGTGAGATATTGTGTGTAGAATGGACACACATTCAATTAAGAGATTTTGAAAAACACATCTGACGTTACCGAATATACCTTGATGTTATCAGGACTAGACACATTGACAGAGGTTAGGAAGCTGCAGGATGAGGTGACAGAAGCAGAACGACAAGGTTGGGAGCAAGCAGGTTGTATAAAAAGAAGGAATGGTGTTTGGATTTTCATAAATAGCAGGCAGGTTACTACCTGATACCTTTCATCATGACCGTGTCATGGATGCTGCTGCATTCACCTAACAAGAAATGTATTCGTCTTTGCATTGAGAGGTTAATGAATTTACCTCCAATGCCTCAATCAGCAAACTGAAGATTTTTCCCCAGGAAATTTGAGCTTTCCTCTTAATTGTTCAATCAGTATAAATGATGGGTGAATTATTCACGTTTCCGTGCAGACGTACAAAGTTGTTGGGAAATACTTTTGGAACCAAAATGACTCAATTCAAGAAGGAATTTAATCGAGTACCGACTCTTTTATTAATTGGAAGAACATATGAGTCCTTTCAATATGAGTTGAGAATAATCCGTAATACGATATATATGAGCCCTGATGTAGTTCAAAAGAGATGTTTTGAATGAAACGTGTTTGCGGGATGATTTATGTACATTTATGGATTTCATGTGAAGAAGAGGAAAAAAGAAATAAAAAGGACTGTTTATAAATATTGTTTGAAAAATGTTTTGGGGATGAGAACACTTTTCCGAGTGCACCTTTACATTTGAATTTTTATACCTGATAGTTTATTGTCACCAATGGCAAGACATTACCATGGTCCTGCACATGTTGGGAGAGATGCAATGATGCGACTCTTTCAACGGGTACAATTCCAGATTTTGAGCAACTGCATAGACCTTGTTTCACCTATGTGTGATATATCAAAATTCAAAAGAGCCACCCTTTCAGACCAAAAGGGAAAGGGTAAATAAAACCAAAAAACACAATTTCCCTTCTATGCTCACACTATGCATCCATTTATCAATTATATCGCAAATCAATTAGAATGCACTGAATGAAATACTGCATATATATTATTAATCTATGTCATCATTATGACTGCCTCCTTGTATAAAGGAAATGTATTTATATAATCTATCCAAGTACATATGATTGTAGCCACAATATGCAAATCAGTCAATAGACAAACAAAGTCTAAAACCATAAAGCATCTTAATATATATATAGAAAATCATCTTTACCTCAACAAATATTAAAATATATCTGAAACAGACCCTTTGTTTCGGTTAGACACAAATCACACACTATAAACATACACAAATTGTTAAAAACAGACAATCTCTATATATCAGATTTATATCATTTAACAATCCTTTTTATAGGGGTCACTTCAACCTGCGCCTGAACGGGAGGGGGGCCGGCAGAGTCCCAAAGCACTTTCTCCTTTCCTTTGCTTTCCTGGAACACAGCCCCCACCGAGCGCCGTGAGGGAAACGGCAAACAGACCCAGACCACAATCCCCAGGTGCCCCGGTGGCAGAGGTGCACCTGGGACGTCACTGACTGCGCCAGGAGGCGCCTACAAACAGCGGAGCACCGACAGCTCCGTGGGGGTCACTTCAACCTGCGCCTGAACGGGAGGGGGGCCGGCAGAGTCCCAAAGCACTTTCTCCTTTCCTTTGCTTTCCTGGAACACAGCCCCCAACGAGCGCCGTGAGGGAAACGGCAAACAGACCCAGACCACAATCCCCAGGTGCCCCGGTGGCAGAGGTGCACCTGGGACGTCACTGACTGCGCCAGGAGGCGCCTACAAACAGAGGAGCACCGACAGCTCCGTGGGGGTCACTTCAACCTGCGCCTGAACGGGAGGGGGGCCGGCAGAGTCCCAAAGCACTTTCTCCTTTCCTTTGCTTTCCTGGAACACAGCCCCCACCGAGCGCCGTGAGGGAAACGGCAAACAGACCCAGACCACAATCCCCAGGTGCCCCGGTGGCAGAGGTGCACCTGGGACGTCACTGACTGCGCCAGGAGGCGCCTACAAACAGCGGAGCACCGACAGCTCCGTGGGGGTCACTTCAACCTGCGCCTGAACGGGAGGGGGGCCGGCAGAGTCCCAAAGCACTTTCTCCTTTCCTTTGCTTTCCTGGAACACAGCCTCCACCGAGCGCCGTGAGGGAAACGGCAAACAGACCCAGACCACAATCCCCAGGTGCCCCGGTGGCAGAGGTGCACCTGGGACGTCACTGACTGTGCCAGGAGGCGCCTACAAACAGTGGAGCACCGACAGCTCCGTGGGGGTCACTTCAACCTGCGCCTGAACGAGAGGGGGGCCGGCAGAGTCCCAAAGCACTTTCTCCTTTCCTTTGGTTTCCTGGAACACAGCCCCCACCGAGCGCCGTGAGGGAAACGGCAAACAGACCCAGACCACAATCCCCAGGTGCCCCGGTGGCAGAGGTGCACCTGGGACATCACTGACTGCGCCAGGAGGCGCCTACAAACAGCGGAACACCTCCTGTCCCCGCGGGACCGCCGGGCAAAGGGCGGGCCCTCTGTGGCCCTCAGAGGCACAAGGAGGCCGGGACGGACCACCTCCCCTTGCTCCCCAGCAAAAGAAGGTATAGTTTTTTATTTTCTCCATTTACTGATTACCCATGGTCTTCATGGCTTTACCATCAAAGACACTATTTTTGAACATACCTTATTATTCATGACGCATAAGGGGGCATATTGAATTCCTACATTACAGCTAGACAATGGAAAAGCTTATTCAGAGCTATGCATCACCTACCACTATCGGCGATATAGATGACCGCCGCCAACCCCTCGATACAATGCAATCCCCATCATATACCCCTAAAAATTTGCAAATTGTGTCCTACTGGGAGGAACTAAACGCTTTGTGCGGGACTAACTTTATTCCAGTAACATCCTCTTCCCCCGAAAAAGGCCTTAGTATTAACACTCCCGCTGACAGACCTCATGAACCTTCTATACCACCCCATGAGGACAACATCCAGGCAATTGCACTGTCGCTGGGACAAAGTGCAAAAAGGAAACACGACGGGGTAAACGATTATGAAATCCAACCCGATACACAAAAACTTTGTATTGATTCCCCATCGCCTGCCACAATCTCCATCACACCCAGGGGGGTTGCTGAAAGTTTGGAGGACAAAGTATCATCGCCTCAAATGCAATTACTACCTCAGCTTGAACTATTGTTAAGATGTGTAATAGCACCTTTGTTAGAACAAATTACTGTTTTAGGGGATAGGCTGACAAGCATAGAGACAGCTATTAAAGCCAACTCTTCATCTATTATAAAGATGGCGATACCTAATTGTTCTATCCCACAAACTGTACCTGAATTGCCTATGGTAATTGACACAACAAAAACTGTTCCAATTGTAAGTCAATTTCCCATCATGCTACCTCTAACTGCTACCAAAACCGCCCGCAAATCTTTGTCTAATACGAGAAAAAATGTCCCGATTGAAAGACAGCCTCCCAAGAGTCAACCCCCACTGGTCACTAAAAATGCCCCAAATCCTGTGTTAACCAATTACTCTGCTGTTAGAGCAGAGACAAATAGAGCTGCATGTATAGACTTACCTCCGGCAGCCGCACCCTTTGTGCTTGTTCTTTCAGGTGTACCGACTCCCGCCCACAGGAAACCCGAGAGTTATCAGGACCTATTACACAAGGTCATCTTCTGGTTAGCTAAAAACAGACCCCTGCCACCCAATAAAGATGGTGGTATCCTGAGTGTTAGAAGGGTGGGTTGGCTAGGGTCATTACCTAAGGACATTCCCGGGGACTTAATTCTTGTTAAATTTAGGAATAGGAACATCGTCCCCTATTTAAGATCCTCCCAGCCTCACGAAGGTGACGGTCCCATCACGATTTGGGATTTGTATGATTTCTATCCGTGTACCCCTCACACCCCCCTACCAAGACCCACAGCAGTATATAATCATTTGCTAGAAAGGGGTGGTATTAGCTCACCTGTCCCCCATAGATTTGATTTATTCTACAAATACAGCAATGTTTGAGAAGTTTTTATAAAGGGTCAAGCTTACATTTTAACCCAGCCAGTCATCCGAATGGCTATCCATAGGGCTGGCAAAATTCCTCGGGTGGGCCTGGCTAATTAGAACTAGGGACGCTTGTAGCACTTTAAACTGAATAATTAAAATTAAAATAGCTTGCCATAGTCTATCTATCTTACTTGGGACAAATGAAATGGTTGTTTTTATATACTTGTTTTAATCCTTTTATGGACGTCTTCTTATGTACATTTAATTGAGATTTTTAAATAAATTCTTTGTCTGTTTAAAATTTGTATATGTATATTCTTGCTGTATGTCTTGTATTAGTATGCATGTCTTTTATGAAGAAAATTCTAAATAAAGACGTTAAAACTGAATCCTTTTTATAGAAATTCTGTCCTTTTTATAAAAATTCGGTTGACATTGCGTTTTGGTGGTTCTTACAGACAGTCCTCTGCCTTCCTCAGGACAAATTCATATTTATTAAAAACATTATGTAGAAAAACAATTGTTTCTTTATTATAAATTCAATCCCTCTTCACTTCAACCTCTTATTTCAGTGATAGGGATATAATGACCTCCAAGCAGAATATTAATCTATGAATGAACCTTTTCATATCAGGATGTATTGTCTTCTGTACCATACCCGCGGTTTGCGTCAATAGGACTCCCTTAAGCAGGTAATGGGAGTTTTTCAGATTCATTCAAAATTGCCACATGATCGTATTTTTCCGTAGGTCGTATTTTTTTTACGGTTTTAGTCCCAGATCACATATGATTGGGGGTGTACTTGGCGGCCATATAACCACTCTCTAATCTCCAAAATGGACCATACAATTCGAATACATAGATTAATATGTATATGCCCCTATTTAATGAGGACAGAAGAGTGGACGCGCAGCATTAGATAGGGTGTTTTCTTAGAGCACTGATACATACAAGCAATGAGATATCTATTATTTTTGACAAGCTAATCCTTTTTTGAATTATTTAAAAAACACTGCAGGATATTTTTAATTGGTTTTGTGTTGGGAGGAATTTATATTTTGGTTAGAAAAGAGCCGAGCAGCCTTAGAGCGAGAGAGTACTGGTCAACTGCCCTAGTAGTTTGTTGGTGGCCATTACGGTGATTGTAACTGGACTCAGTTAGTGGGCCAGTCGCAGCATGGTTTTGGTATAGACCCCGATTTAATGAGGACACAGTTGCGGATGTGCAATATCAGGTAGATCAGGTAGGATGTATTCATCACATACAAGCCAAGATTAATTTAAAAAGTTTGATAAGTTAATCCTCTTTTGAATAAAAATAAAACTGCAGTATATTTTTCATTGGTTTGTGTTGAGGGGACGTTGTGTTTTGGTTAGAAAAGAGTGAGGTAGTACTAGTCAACTGCTCCACTCTAGTAGTTTGTTGGCAGCCATTATGGTGACTGTAACTGGACTCGGTTAGTGGTCAGTTCCAGAGCGGTTTTGGGTCATGCCCCTGTTTAATGAGAACACAGGCAAAGGCCCATCTGCCCATCTAGCCCGTCTGCGCCTGACCGGTTCTAAGGGCCAGGAACCTTGGCAGTGGCAAATGGAAAAGAAAAGTCTATTTGGAGCAGTTAATAAATCTTCGCCCATAATACCTAGGCCCTTGTGTCAACCATTTTTGGAACAAAGAAAAAAGGAGCTATAATGTGGCTCCTGTAACTTTTCGTTGAATGTGCATAAAACACTCACTCGGGGTGTGAAAGGAGAGAGTATGCCAAAATAAACCAGAAAGTGGAGTGTTCCCAGTCCTCAGGAAAAGTCAAGAAAGTAAGTTTGACTCCTTTTGTATAAATGTGCATTTGTCACCAATCATCAACATCAATTTTTTGAGTTCTTGGCTGACCATCTGCAGATGCAGTGTTTCTAACAGAGACCTGGCTACACGAGGGATCAACCCTAGATGTAATCATGACCCTACCAGCAAAATATTCCAGAGTGAGAAGGGTTTAGTGGGAAAGCCTGGAATAGGGGTGGCCACTGTATTTAAACATAGCTATATGTGTAAGATTAAAGAGATAAACATACCAGCATGTGAAGCTCTGATGTTCTCTTTGGAACTTACTCAGAGCTTCACACTAACAGGAGTATTAGTTTATCGCCATCGGGTTATGTTGGAAATTGGTGGACACCACTCCCAGATATAGTTGCCATTCTCAGAACCACACATGTCATGCTAATGGGAGAGCTAAATGTTCATCTGGAGGAAAATCTGTGTAGTATAGAACAAACCATTATTGAAGATCTTAGAGGAATCAACATGAACATTTTTGAATGAGGGACCCACCCACAAAGCGGGACATTTGTTAGACGCAATGTTTGCAAACTCTTTAGGCCAGCCCAGCTATACAGTTAATACGGTCAGACCATTACGAATTTCCTTTCTCAATTAAAATGAGGAATGAACAGGCAAAGTCAGGGGACAGAGGGAAGAGTCCATTTCGACCTCGGTCTTGGTTAGATATCCGTAAGCTTAATAGCCAATTAAAGAAGGCAAGATCTAAAGTAGGGAAAGGAGTAGAACTGGATCAGCCTTTAACAGATACCTGGATGAGGTAGGCCTTAAATTCAGTGCTGCCAAAACGAATCAGTCATCCTCCTGCCCCCTGGTTCACAGAAGCACTGCAAATTGAGAAATCTAAATGTAAAAAGCTGGAGAGAGTATGGAGGAGGGAATACAATGAAGAGAGCAAATTAAGATATACATTTGTTCTCAAGAAATATCATGGGCTTTGAAAAATAGCACAAACATCTCACTACCTGGATCAGATTACCGCAGCAAAAAAATGTTCAAAAATGGATTTACCTTTATTGAGTTTTATAGGTGCCATTTGCTTGAACATTTCACACCAGTTTCGATGCATGAGCCTACATATATAATTATCACAATACAGTTTCAATTTTGTTATACAGATGCCATTTCCTGTCGTGATCATACATTTTTGGGATGTGTCCTCCTCATGTTGCCCCTTCACGCGCCATTAGCCTATACTATACATAGCATTGTAACAGGGGGACAGTATGTTAATCACATCAAATAAAACAACCCTAAAACCCTCCCTCCCCCTCAAAAGTTAACTAACTGGGCATTGCAATTGGCATCCACACTGAATTTGAGAGGAAACAACTGTTGTAATTTACATTGACAGGAAACATATACAACCAATATTTTCCTTTTTTGCAATTTTAATTCCCAGGTCAGTGTGCTCATTCTATCTGTTCATCAAACTCTTACATGCTTGGGCCACTTAATAGCTGCACTGTGGTGTTTTAGTTACATGAGTGACCATTGTCTCTATCTATGTCACAATGCCTACAGGGTTGTCTATTGCTTGTGTAGTCCCATCCCATGATTCAAAGGTTTTCTCGCAGCTTCTCGCAGGCCATGGCAATGGGTATTTTTCGCAGCCCTCGCTGTTCTACCTTACCTATTGCTGTGCTCTCCGCTAGACTTCACTTCTCCACCTCCTCTTTCCATGCATCTATATTTGGTGGTCTAGCAGCTTTCCACCTTCTTGTGATGAGTCTTTTAGCCAGCATTAAGGCTAAGTCCGCAAAGCGCATCGGAACTTTTTAACCCTTTGAACGTGGCTATAGCACAAGCATAGGGCTTTTTGCTGCGTTCCATGTCTGCCCTCCTTTCAAAAACTCTGGTTAAGGTAGTGAGTGAGCGATTTGATCCTGGTAAGCTCTTCCCTGCACCAGTATTGTCAGAAATACAGTGTGCAGAAATTGCAGATTTTATGTTTAAAAAAAGGTGGAGAACATACAAATAACATTAAATCTAGAAAAGGAAGATCATTCCATGGAAAAAAACGGAACTGGGTAAGTCAGGTAACAAGGATCGTTTGAACCAAGACCCCTTGGGAAGAGGGGGTACTGACTACTTGGAGGAAATTTGATAAGGAAGAATTTGTGTCACTACTTACCTCAATCAAGTCAGGATCACGTGAAGACCATATTCCAGCTAAGAAGTTAAGTTTCCCTGATGTTGATAACATGCAACCCCTAGTGGAGCTTATCAACTCCTCATTTGAACAAGGAGTGATTCCAAAAGCGTGAAAACATACGATGGTTCATCCCCTCCTGAAAAGTCCTAATCTGGATTCAGAAAATTGGGTTAATTGTAGACCAGTATCCCTGCTACCCATTATGGCAAAGATAATGGGGAAGCATGTCAATGGACATCTCTGCAGCTTTTTGGATATGCAGGACAGCCTTCACCCCTCTCAGTCAGTATTCAGGAAAGGACACAATACCGAGTCAGCCCTACTAGGAGCTACAGAACATCTTATAAAGATTCTTGAGCGAGAATGCAGCACTGATATTATTGGCTCTCATTGCAGCATTTGTTACTGTGTCCCATACGACTCTATTGGAAAAACTATTGGAGCTGGGATTGGAGGGGAACGCCCTTGCTTGGATGGCCTTGTTTCTAAATGATCGGTCATTCCAGGAGTTTTCAGTAACAGTTTCTTCTGAGAGACGTCCACTGACCTCTGGAGTTCCTCAAGGATCATCCCTAAATCCGGTACTATTTAACATCGATGTACACCCAATAGCGGACTTAGTGGAAAGTTATGGTCTCATATTGTTCTCATATGCAGATGACATCAAATTATTTTTCCTTTGTCATTTGCTGAGAGATATAATGCAGAGACCCTCAACTCCGGTTTGAGGCTGATAGCAAAATGGATGGCTACTAAGTCGCTCAAACTCAACGGATAGAAGACAGCAGTTTTGGTATTGGGAAACAACCCAGTGCAGTGGGGCTCAAAACATTGACCAGAAAGTCTAGGTCCCCTTCCAGTGAAGGCAAAGAATCTGGGCTTAATAGTGGACAACAAGTTGTCAATGAAACCCCTAGTGACAAAGTGAGTGGCCACATGCTTCGCTGTCATAAAATGGCTGCAAAAAATGTTTGGGCGCCTGCCACTGTCTGCTCAAAGAATGATATTTCAAGCACTAGTAATATTGAGGCTGGATTATGGCGACATTCTTTATTTACAAGAGGATAAAATGACTTTTAAACGACTGCAGGTAGTCCAAATTCGGCAGCCAAGAAATACCTCTGTCTCAGATTTCCTACAGCATGTACACTGGCTAACAATAGAAAAAGAGATTCAATTCAGACATTGTGATATATTCACAAAGCCAGAGCCGGTAAAGGTCCAAACTCCCTTCAACAACTGGTGAAGACCTATCAACTTTCTAGGACACTGCGCTCTAGTGATCACTGCCTATGCATATGGGAGGTTGGTCTGTTGCGTTCCAAGTTGCAAAACTATGGAATAGGCATCCAGAAGTGATGAGAAACTGTCTATCATTAATGATATTCCAAAAGCAGCTCAAGACCTGGTTGTTCTAAAGAAATAATCCCGGGGAAAAAAACTCCTATGTTTTAGTGTACAGAGACCCTGATGGAGTAGCCATGCGCTTTATACGTCTTTTCAATAATAAGAGAGAATGGGTGCAGGCTTGTCTGGTGCCTTGATGCAGGTTAAAGCTCTTTTACAAGTTACCATTCATGTTAATTCTGGCTTTGGGATTCTTTTATAATGATACGCTCGTTTTAGATAGAGTGGGGCCGAGGTTAAATCAGCAAGGGTTGCTTGTAGAAAAGACCACAAGACCTTGTCAAAGGTCCTTCATGTGTATCTAGTAGTTCCCACTAATCATTAGGATATGCACGTTTGTGGACAACATAAACTTTGGGTGAGGTGCCTAGACTGATTCCATGCACCCCGTAGTATATATTGGCCTGGAGACCAGCTAGCTCACAGTGCCACCAAAAGCCCCAATCTAAACAAGGAGAGAATGGTTTCTAGCAACCACTGAACATTACAACACTGGCCCCTCAGACCCCTTTCACTCAGTCACTTGTGCTCTCTTGTTCACAGAGAGGTATACAAAGAATAAAGAATAGGACATTCTTCAATATATTTATTGAACAAACTTTATTTTTGCACATGCGGGATGATTGAGAGAGTGTGCTTTCTCAATGACATGACTAAAGAGTCTAATGTTGTCTGCACTAAATCTGCCATTAATGAATTCCGTTTGTGAGGGGTTTATTAATGTTTGTAAAATTGGCAAAGTGGCAAAATTCTTGCATACACTTTGAAGTCTCTGTTTACTAGGGATTTTGAGCAGTAGTTTTGGGGGATAGAGGGATCTTTAACTTCTTTGGGTATTACAATAATTGTTGCTTCTGCAGCAGTCCCTAAGACTGTTCCTATTTTGGAGAAGTGAGAGGAGTGGTCTTCCAATGGAGTAATAAGGGACTTTTCCCAAGTTGATAGAAGGATGTGGGGAGACCATCGGGCCCTGGTGCTTTCCCTGGCTTAAGTAATTTGATTGCCCTTGTGATCTAATGTTTGGTGATCGGGTTCTCTAGTTGAGCTCTAGGTTCATTGTCTATTTTTGTAATGGGGATCATATTTAGATACTGTATGCAGGTTCCGTAGGGAGTATGATTACTTTTAGAGTACAGGTTATGGTAGAAGGATTTGAAAGCGTCAAGAATATACTCTTCTTTTGTGGATTGTGAGCCGTCTTCCTTAATGCTAGAGAGGATATCTTTGGAACTGTCAAAGTTTTGTTTAAGGTACGAGGCTGTAATTCTTCCTGCTTTATTACGCCTACAGAAGGATATAACTTTGTTGTTTTGCACAATGATGTGTGCTTTGTTGCTCAGGAATTTATTGAATTGATATTTCATTTTTGTAAATTGTTTAGTTTAGATGTGCCTTGAGTTGGCTTATGGTCATTTTCCATTGATTTTATTTCTTGTTCTAATGTGTTTAAGTTTGAGATGTCCTATTGTTCTTCCAGGACATTAGTTTGATCATATGACCATGTATGTTGGCTTTCAGTTCATCCGAGAGAGTTAGAGGGTTAGGGACTGACATTCTGTTTATCTGTACATTTTTTGTAATTTCTACCTTAATCTTTTTCCTAAAGTCAGGGTCCTCCGCAAGAAAAATATTCATCCTGCATGTTTTTGGTTTGTTTGAGGGTTGGGCAATAATGTATAGTAGGGAGATGCATGCATGATCTGAAACCAGGATTGATTCGATTGTAGGATTTGATGTATTGGGCACGGAGCCTAAGATGGGGCATAGGATGTAGTCTAAGCAATGAACAAGAGTTGTGTGGGGTGGAAAGAGTGTATAATCTTTCCCTGTTGGAATAATTAGTCTCCACATGTACTTCATTTTAAGAGTCTTGCACATGTCTAGCATTGTCTTATGGGATTTACTAGGTCTAAATTATCCAGAGGAATTTCTGTCGAGGTCCACGTCCCATGGAAGATTAAAAACACTGCCCAAAATGTGTCTGATTTTTGGTGGGATGTGTGCTAACTTTTTGTGTAGTTGTAGCCAGAACGAAGGTAAATCCTTACTGGGAGCATTAATGTTTACACTAATAAGCTCATTGTCATCCTTTTGGATGTAAGTTATTGGCCATCTGCCTTCTGGATCTGCTTCCGAGGCTGTGATGTGCAATCCAAACGCTTTTGAAATAAAAGATAATGAGGCCCTTTTTCTTTGTGCTAGCTGGGGCACAGAACAAGTCACTGACCCACAGTTTACATAGGTGAGTAGATTCCTTCAAGGCAAGTTTGGTTTCCTGTAGGTGGACTAGGTCACCCCTACGTTTACGAAGACAGTCTAGTATTGTCTAGTAATCTTTGTCTAATACGAGAAAAAATGTCCCGATTGAAAGACAGCCTCCCAAGAGTCAACCCCCACTGGTCACTAAAAATGCCCCAAATCCTGTGTTAACCAATTACTCTGCTGTTAGAGCAGAGACAAATAGAGCTGCATGTATAGACTTACCTCCGGCAGCCGCACCCTTTGTGCTTGTTCTTTCAGGTGTACCGACTCCCGCCCACAGGAAACCCGAGAGTTATCAGGACCTATTACACAAGGTCATCTTCTGGTTAGCTAAAAACAGACCCCTGCCACCCAATAAAGATGGTGGTATCCTGAGTGTTAGAAGGGTGGGTTGGCTAGGGTAATTACCTAAGGACATTCCCGGGGACTTAATTCTTGTTAAATTTAGGAATAGGAACATCGTCCCCTATTTAAGATCCTCCCAGCCTCACGAAGGTGACGGTCCCATCACGATTTGGGATTTGTATGATTTCTATCCGTGTACCCCTCACACCCCCCTACCAAGACCCACAGCAGTATATAATCATTTGCTAGAAAGGGGTGGTATTAGCTCACCTGTCCCCCATAGATTTGATTTATTCTACAAATACAGCAATGTTTGAGAAGTTTTTATAAAGGGTCAAGCTTACATTTTAACCCAGCCAGTCATCCGAATGGCTATCCATAGGGCTGGCAAAATTCCTCGGGTGGGCCTGGCTAATTAGAACTAGGGACGCTTGTAGCACTTTAAACTGAATAATTAAAATTAAAATAGCTTGCCATAGTCTATCTATCTTACTTGGGACAAATGAAATGGTTGTTTTTATATACTTGTTTTAATCCTTTTATGGACGTCTTCTTATGTACATTTAATTGAGATTTTTAAATAAATTCTTTGTCTGTTTAAAATTTGTATATGTATATTCTTGCTGTATGTCTTGTATTAGTATGCATGTCTTTTATGAAGAAAATTCGAAATAAAGACGTTAAAACTGAATCCTTTTTATAGAAATTCTGTCCTTTTTATAAAAATTCGGTTGACATTGCGTTTTGGTGGTTCTTACAGACAGTCCTCTGCCTTCCTCAGGACAAATTCATATTTATTAAAAACATTATGTAGAAAAACAATTGTTTCTTTATTATAAATTCAATCCCTCTTCACTTCAACCTCTTATTTCAGTGATAGGGATATAATCACCTCCAAGCAGAATATTAATCTATGAATGAACCTTTTCATATCAGGATGTATTGTCTTCTGTACCATACCCGCGGTTTGCGTCAATAGGACTCCCTTAAGCAGGTAATGGGAGTTTTTCAGATTCATTCAAAATTGCCACATGATCGTATTTTTCCGTAGGTCGTATTTTTTTTACGGTTTTAGTCCCAGATCACATGTGATTGGGGGTGTACTTGGCGGCCATATAACCACTCTCTAATCTCCAAAATGGACCATACAATTCGAATACATAGATTAATATGTATATGCCCCTATTTAATGAGGACAGAAGAGTGGACGCGCAGCATTAGATAGGGTGTTTTCTTAGAGCACTGATACATACAAGCAATGAGATATCTATTATTTTTGACAAGCTAATCCTTTTTTGAATTATTTAAAAAACACTGCAGGATATTTTTAATTGGTTTTGTGTTGGGAGGAATTTATATTTTGGTTAGAAAAGAGCCGAGCAGCCTTAGAGCGAGAGAGTACTGGTCAACTGCCCTAGTAGTTTGTTGGTGGCCATTACGGTGATTGTAACTGGACTCAGTTAGTGGGCCAGTCGCAGCATGGTTTTGGTATAGACCCCGATTTAATGAGGACACAGTTGCGGATGTGCAATATCAGGTAGATCAGGTAGGATGTATTCATCACATACAAGCCAAGATTAATTTAAAAAGTTTGACAAGTTAATCCTCTTTTGAATAAAAATAAAACTGCAGTATATTTTTCATTGGTTTGTGTAGAGGGGACGTTGTGTTTTGGTTAGAAAAGAGTGAGGTAGTACTAGTCAACTGCTCCACTCTAGTAGTTTGTTGGCAGCCATTATGGTGACTGTAACTGGACTCGGTTAGTGGTCAGTTCCAGAGCGGTTTTGGGTCATGCCCCTGTTTAATGAGAACACAGGCAAAGGCCCATCTGCCCATCTAGCCCGTCTGCGCCTGACCGGTTCTAAGGGCCAGGAACCTTGGCAGTGGCAAATGGAAAAGAAAAGTCTATTTGGAGCAGTTAATAAATCTTCGCCCATAATACCTAGGCCCTTGTGTCAACCATTTTTGGAACAAAGAAAAAAGGAGCTATAATGTGGCTCCTGTAACTTTTCGTTGAATGTGCATAAAACACTCACTCGGGGTGTGAAAGGAGAGAGTATGCCAAAATAAACCAGAAAGTGGAGTGTTCCCAGTCCTCAGGAAAAGTCAAGAAAGTAAGTTTGACTCCTTTTGTATAAATGTGCATTTGTCACCAATCATCAACATCAATTTTTTGAGTTCTTGGCTGACCATCTGCAGATGCAGTGTTTCTAACAGAGACCTGGCTACACGAGGGATCAACCCTAGATGTAATCATGACCCTACCAGAAAAATATTCCAGAGTGAGAAGGGTTTAGTGGGAAAGCCTGGAATAGGGGTGGCCACTGTATTTAAACATAGCTATATGTGTAAGATTAAAGAGATAAACATACCAGCATGTGAAGCTCTGATGTTCTCTTTGGAACTTACTCAGAGCTTCACACTAACAGGAGTATTAGTTTATCGCCATCGGGTTATGTTGGAAATTGGTGGACACCACTCCCAGATATAGTTGCCATTCTCAGAACCACACATGTCATGCTAATGGGAGAGCTAAATGTTCATCTGGAGGAAAATCTGTGTAGTATAGAACAAACCATTATTGAAGATCTTAGAGGGATCAACATGAACATTTTTGAATGAGTGACCCACCCACAAAGCGGGACATTTGTTAGACGCAATGTTTGCAAACTCTTTAGGCCAGCCCAGCTATACAGTTAATACGGTCAGACCATTACGAATTTCCTTTCTCAATTAGAATGAAGAATGAACAGGCAAAGTCAGGGGACAGAGGGAAGAGTCCATTTCGACCTCGGTCTTGGTTAGATATCCGTAAGCTTAATAGCCAATTAAAGAAGGCAAGATCTAAAGTAGGGAAAGGAGTAGAACTGGATCAGCCTTTAACAGATACCTGGATGAGGTAGGCCTTAAATTCAGTGCTGCCAAAACGAATCAGTCATCCTGCTGCCCCCTGGTTCACAGAAGCACTGCAAATTGAGAAATCTAGATGTAAAAAGCTGGAGAGAGTATGGAGGAGGGAATACAATGAAGAGAGCAAATTAAGATATACATTTGTTCTCAAGAAATATCATGGGCTTTGAAAAATAGCACAAACATCTCACTACCTGGATCAGATTACCACAGCAAAAACAATTTCAAAAATGGATTTACCTTTATTGACTTTTATAGGTGCCATTTGCTTGAACATTTCACACCAGTTTCGATGCATGAGCCTACATATATAATTATCACAATACAAGCAACACAGTTACAATTTTGTTATACAGATGCCATTTCCTGTCGTGATCATACATTTTTGGGATGTGTTCTCCTCATGTTGCCCCTTCACGCGCCATTAACCTATACTATACATAGCATTGTAACAGGGGGACGGTATGTTAATCACATCAAATAAAACAACCCTAAAACCCTCCCTCCCCCTCAAAAGTTAACTAACTGGGAATTGCAATTGGCATCCACACTGAATTTGAGAGGAAACAACTGTTGTAATTTACATTGACAGGAAACATATACAACCAATATTTTCCTTTTTTGCAATTTTAATTCCCAGGTCAGTGTGCTCATTCTATCTGTTCATCAAACTCTTACATGCTTGGGCCACTTAATAGCTGCACTGTGGTGTTTTAGCTACATGAGTGACCATTGTCTCTATCTATGTCACAATGCCTACAGGGTTGTCTATTGCTTGTGTAGTCCCATCCCATGATTCAAAGGTTTTCTCGCAGCTTCTCGCAGGCCATGGCAATGGGTATTTTTCGCAGCCCTCGCTGTTCTACCTTACCTATTGCTGTGCTCTCCGCTAGACTTCACTTCTCCACCTCCTCTTTCCATGCATCTATATTTGGTGGTCTAACAGCTTTCCACCTTCTTGTGATGAGTCTTTTAGCCAGCATTAATGCTAAGTCCGCAAAGCGCATCTGAACTTTTTAACCCTTTGAACGTGGCTATAGCACAAGCATAGGGCTTTTTGCTGCGTTCCATGTCTGCCCTCCTTTCAAAAACTCTGGTTAAGGTAGTGAGTGAGCGATTTGATCCTGGTAAGCTCTTCCCTGCACCAGTATTGTCAGAAATACAGTGTGCAGAAATTGCAGATTTTATGTTTAAAAAAAGGTGGAGAACATACAAATAACATTAAATCTAGAAAAGGAAGATCATTCCATGGAAAAAAACGGAACTGGGTAAGTCAGGTAACAAGGATCGTTTGAACCAAGACCCCTTGGGAAGAGGGGGTACTGACTACTTGGAGGAAATTTGATAAGGAAGAATTTGTGTCACTACTTACCTCAATCAAGTCAGGATCACGTGAAGACCATATTCCAGCTAAGAAGTTAAGTTTCCCTGATGTTGATAACATGCAACCCCTAGTGGAGCTTATCAACTCCTCATTTGAACAAGGAGTGATTCCAAAAGCGTGAAAACATACGATGGTTCATCCCCTCCTGAAAAGTCCTAATCTGGATTCAGAAAATTGGGTTAATTGTAGACCAGTATCCCTGCTACCCATTATGGCAAAGATAATGGGGAAGCATGTCAATGGACATCTCTGCAGCTTTTTGGATATGCAGGACAGCCTTCACCCCTCTCAGTCAGTATTCAGGAAAGGACACAATACCGAGTCAGCCCTACTAGGAGCTACAGAACATCTTATAAAGATTCTTGAGCGAGAATGCAGCACTGATATTATTGGCTCTCATTGCAGCATTTGTTACTGTGTCCCATACGACTCTATTGGAAAAACTATTGGAGCTGGGATTGGAGGCCTTGCTTGGATGGCCTTGTTTCTAAATGATCGGTCATTCCAGGAGTTTTCAGTAACAGTTTCTTCTGAGAGACGTCCACTGACCTCTGGAGTTCCTCAAGGATCATCCCTAAATCCGGTACTATTTAACATCGATGTACACCCAATAGCGGACTTAGTGGAAAGTTATGGTCTCATATTGTTCTCATATGCAGATGACATCAAATTATTTTTCCTTTGTCATTTGCTGAGAGATATAATGCAGAGACCCTCAACTCCGGTTTGAGGCTGATAGCAAAATGGATGGCTACTCAGTCGCTCAAACTCAACGGATAGAAGACAGCAGTTTTGGTATTGGGAAACAACCCAGTGCAGTGGGGCTCAAAACATTGACCAGAAAGTCTAGGTCCCCTTCCAGTGAAGGCAAAGAATCTGGGCTTAATAGTGGACAACAAGTTGTCAATGAAACCCCTAGTGACAAAGTGAGTGGCCACATGCTTCGCCGTCATAAAATGGCTGCAAAAAATGTTTGGGCGCCTGCCACTGTCTGCTCAAAGAATGGTATTTCAAGCACTAGTAATATTGAGGCTGGATTATGGCGACATTCTTTATTTACAAGAGGATAAAATGACTTTTAAACGACTGCAGGTAGTCCGAATTGGGCAGCCAAGAAATACCCCTGTCTCAGATTTCCTACAGCATGTACACTGGCTAACAATAGAAAAAGAGATTCAATTCAGACATTGTGATATATTCACAAAGCCAGAGCCGGTAAAGGTCCAAACTCCCTTCAACAACTGGTGAAGACCTATCATCTTTCTAGGACACTGCGCTCTAGTGATCACTGCCTATGCATATGGGAGGTTGGTCTGTTGCGTTCCAAGTTGCAAAACTATGGAATAGGCATCCAGAAGTGATGAGAAACTGTCTATCATTAATGATATTCCAAAAGCAGCTCAAGACCTGGTTGTTCTAAAGAAATAATCCCGGGGAAAAAAACTCCTATGTTTTAGTGTACAGAGACCCTGATGGAGTAGCCATGCCCTTTATACGTCTTTTCAATAATAAGAGAGAATGGGTGCAGGCTTGTCTGGTGCCTTGATGCATGTTAAAGCTCTTTTACAAGTTACCATTCATGTTAATTCTGGCTTTGGGATTCTTTTATAATGATACGCTCGTTTTAGATAGAGTGGGGCCGAGGTTAAATCAGCAAGGGTTGCTTGTAGAAAAGACCACAAGACCTTGTCAAAGGTCCTTCATGTGTATCTAGTAGTTCCCACTAATCGTTAGGATATGCACGTTTGTGGACAACATAAACTTTGGGTGAGGTGCCTAGACTGATTCCATGCACCCCGTAGTATATATTGGCCTGGAGACCAGCTAGCTCACAGTGCCACCAAAAGCCCCAATCTAAACAAGGAGAGAATGGTTTCTAGCAACCACTGAACATTACAACACTGGCCCCTCAGACCCCTTTCACTCAGTCACTTGTGCTCTCTTGTTCACAGAGAGGTATACAAAGAATAAAGAATAGGACATTCTTCAATATATTTATTGAACAAACTTTATTTTTGCACATGCGGGATGATTGAGAGAGTGTGCTTTCTCAATGACATGACTAAAGAGTCTAATGTTGTCTGCACTAAATCTGCCATTAATGAATTCCGTTTGTGAGGGGTTTATTAATGTTTGTAAAATTGGCAAAGTGGCAAAATTCTTGCATACACTTTGAAGTCTCTGTTTACTAGGGATTTTGAGCAGTAGTTTTGGGGGATAGAGGGATCTTTAACTTCTTTGGGTATTACAATAATTGTTGCTTCTGCAGCAGTCCCTAAGACTGTTCCTATTTTGGAGAAGTGAGAGGAGTGGTCTTCCAATGGAGTAATAAGGGACTTTTCCCAAGTTTGATAGAAGGATGTGGGGAGACCATCGGGCCCTGGTGCTTTCCCTGGCTTAAGTAATTTGATTGCCCTTGTGATCTAATGTTTGGTGATCGGGTTCTCTAGTTGAGCTTTAGGTTCATTGTCTATTTTTGTAATGGGGATCATATTTAGATACTGTATGCAGGTTCCGTAGGGAGTATGATTACTTTTAGAGTACAGGTTATGGTAGAAGGATTTGAAAGCGTCAAGAATAAACTCTTCTTTTGTGGATTGTGAGCCGTCTTCCTTAATGCTAGAGAGGATATCTTTGGAACTGTCAAAGTTTTGTTTAAGGTACGAGGCTGTAATTCTTCCTGCTTTATTACGCCTACAGAAGGATATAACTTTGTTGTTTTGCACAATGATGTGTGCTTTGTTGCTCAGGAATTTATTGAATTGATATTTCATTTTTGTAAATTGTTTAGTTTAGATGTGCCTTGAGTTGGCTTATGGTCATTTTCCATTGATTTTATTTCTTGTTCTAATGTGTTTAAGTTTGAGATGTCCTATTGTTCTTCCAGGACATTAGTTTGATCATATGACCATGTATGTTGGCTTTCAGTTCATCCGAGACAGTTAGAGGGTTAGGGACTGACATTCTGTTTATCTGTACATTTTTTGTAATTTCTACCTTAATCTTTTTCCTAAAGTCAGGGTCCTCCGCAAGAAGAATATTCATCCTGCATGTTTTTGGTTTGTTTGAGGGTTGGGCAATAATGTATAGTAGGGAGATGCATGCATGATCTGAAACCAGGATTGATTTGATTGTAGGATTTGATGTATTGGGCACGGAGCCTAAGATGGGGCATAGGATGTAGTCTAAGCAATGAACAAGAGTTGTGTGGGGTGGAAAGAGTGTATAATCTTTCCCTGTTGGAATAATTAGTCTCCACATGTACTTCATTTTAAGAGTCTTGCACATGTCTAGCATTGTCTTATGGGATTTACTAGGTCTAAATTATCCAGAGGAATTTCTGTCGAGGTCCACGTCCCATGGAAGATTAAAATCACTGCCCAAAATGTGTCTGATTTTTGGTGGGATGTGTGCTAACTTTTTGTGTAGTTGTAGCCAGAACGAAGGTAAATCCTTACTGGGAGCATTAATGTTTACACTAATAAGCTCATTGTCATCCTTTTGGATGTAAGTTATTGGCCATCTGCCTTCTGGATCTGCTTCCGAGGCTGTGATGTGCAATCCAAACGCTTTTGAAATAAAAGATAATGAGGCCCTTTTTCTTTGTGCTAGCTGGGGCACAGAACAAGTCACTGACCCACAGTTTACATAGGTGAGTAGATTCCTTCAAGGCAAGTTTGGTTTCCTGTAGGTGGACTAGGTCACCCCTACGTTTATGAAGACAGTCTAGTATTGTCTGGCATTTTGTGGGATGGTTTAGTGTTTTCACTTTGAAGGATAATAACTTTATATTATATTTAGAATTGTGTAATTAGTAGTAATAGTCTGTACCTTTGTACCTTTGTACCCAGGATGCTTGTTTACGGTCCAGAGAAGACATGCCTTGGCAGTTCGGGCTCTACTGTTCCCATGAGGCACAGGGTCAGACTGATTTGCATATGGCCATGTCTGCACTGGGGTGGTGGAGTGAGCTAAAAAATGATGATGGATTAAACCTAGATCAGTTGACTGGGGGTGAGTGTTTGATTTGCTCAAATGCTCAGTCCATCATCCCCTTTGGTATCGCTTTCTTTGCCCTAAGTTGGCAGGGAATGCCCAGACATGGGTCTCTTGCTCACTTTGCCACTGGATTCAAGCTAGCCTGGCTGATAATGGCTGAATAGCCTGAAACCGGTCTCAGGATGCTTGTTTGCAGTCCCGGGAAGACATGGCTTGGCAGTTCGGGCTGGACTGTTCCCATGAGGCACAGGATCAGACTGATTTGCATATGGCCATGTCTGAACTGGGGTGGTGGAGTGAGCTAAAGAATGATGATGGATGAAACCCAGATCAGTTGACTGGGGGTGAGTGTTTAATTTGCTCAAACGCTCCGTCCATCATCCCCTTTGGTATCGCCATATTTACCAGGCAGCATTGAGCTATGTTATGTGGCTTAATGCGGCTTTGCAAATATCAATCCCTTTAACACAATTTTCTGTGTTAAAGGGTTGTGTAATGGATGTCGCTCTGGTTGTTCCCAGCAACATCAATATCTTTTTCACGCTGCCCCGGATTTACATGGAATCGTAACTCTGAGGCAGCACCAAAAATGTACGCCTCCCCAGGGGAAGCATAATTGAGGCTCATCAAGAACAAATGCCTTTCTTTTTCCTCGTTTTTCCTTTTCCTATGTGAGCAGCATTATGCAACACACATAGAAAGAGGAATAAGCCTCTTGTGATTGTTTTTGTGGAGTAAGGTTTTCCTTCCTGCACAAAAACAATCATCCATGCAACACTGGCACCCTTGCACCATGGCGCACCACGGCTCAAAGTGCCTGCCTTTGATGAATGGCAGCCCATTGTGTGCCCGCACAGGGGAAAAGGACGGGAATGCACCATAGCTGATAGATGCTGCACATTCCTGCCCTTATCTTTTGCTGTAGGGCAGTGCAGCAGGAAGGTCTGCGGCACTCCCCTACGTCAAAATCTTGTTAATAAGGCCCCCATGTCGTTGATTGCTATAGTAACTATGATTGGACATAGCAACCTTAATAGACAATATACCAACAAAATTCATGGTAAGTATGATGCAGACGAAAGTTATGGAATTTTGGGTCTGTAAATTTCCGGGTCTGAAAAAAGTACTGCATTATTATAGAGAGACCAGTGATCAAAGATGTTGTTGATATTAGGCAACTTTGTGGGAGTAATGTGAGTTTTGGGATGAGAATAGTCATGTGGAGGAGTGTGGCTCAATGGTTAGAGCGGCAGACCCTGATGCAGAGTTTTAGCCAGGGACCAGGGTTCGATTCCCGCCTCGGCGGGGTCTCGGGCTCAATTCCCCAGGACCTGTTAATTCTCGCCTCGGTGCCTATTCTAATCTCGGGCCCCATGCTGCAACTCTGGGCAATAGCTTGCTTAGCCTCCACACCGGCCCCAACAGCGCTAAGGATGCCTGGCTTCACCCTGGGGGTGCCCAGGAGTGGACACTTCACAGGGAAAGCCAGGAGGGGTTCCACAGCGGTATGAGTATCAGCACCAGGAAGCCAAGTAGGCGACACCGCAAGGTGACCGTCTGGTGACAGTGCGCTCTATAAGTACCATGACATGTAGCAGGTAATGTGCAAGATGTGAGTGTGTAGGAAGGCAGCACTTGTAAGAGGTTTCGGGGCATATGTAGGTAATCTCCATTTTGCGTTTCTGAAATAGCGAATTTTAAGGAATCGCTATTTGAAGAATCGCAAAATGGAATGTAGGTAATAATTCGCAATTTTTTTGCGATTACCTAATATTCCTTAATTGCGATTAGCAAATTGCGAATTGCAATTAAGGAATGAGTGTCCCATTAATTCCTATGGGCCAAGAGGCCCATAGGAATGAAGGGGGATACATTCTCAAATTGCGATTTTCTATGAGAAAATCGCAATTTGAGAATGGCAATTCCAAGGGTGCCAGGGTGTCCAAAGGACACCTGTTGCACCCCTGGAATGTGCCTGTGAGTACATGTGGCGCACAGACATGGCACTTTGAATTAAAAGGAAATCGCAAAATACCATCTACTTGGAGTAGGTGGTATTTTGCGATTCCTTAAGCCTGAATCGCATTTTTTCATTGACTCCTACATAGCATTTAAGGAATCGCAAAATTGTGATTCCTTAAATGCTTGAGCAAAATAAGGAATCGCAATTTTTGCGATTCCTTACTTTGCTAATATGCACCTACATATCAAAACACCGTTTGCGAATCGCAAACGCCGAAATTTGCCGAATTTCGGCGTTTTCGAATCGCAAACGGCTACCTACATATGCCCCTTAGTGAGTTAAAATGTTTGGTGTAGAGTCCGTGCTTTTAGTTAGTGGATTGGTGTCTGCATATGGGTTAGTGGTAGAGTGATGGCATCAAAGTATCCAAATCAATTATGTGGGTGTGCATGGGTATTTGTCATCCTATTTGGTTTGGTAGTGAGTTAGTGAAAGTTAGTTCAGGTCATTTATAATGATTGAATAAGGAGGATGTGTGGAAGTTGTATATATTGTTCAAATGACAATTTCTGTCACTTATGTATTTTTGCTGCATCTTCTGTCTTTTCTGGATCCTGATTTTCTTCCAGATTTCTGCTCCTGTGCCACCTTCCGGATCTTGAGTTGCACCTAGAGCAACAATTGGAGGTAAGATTAGTGGACATTAAACTCTATCAATTACTCTTGACATAAGGCACTTGCCTTTCGACAAAACACTAGCCATTTTAAAGGTACTGGGAAGTGGACATACCAAGAGATTATGTGGGGGAGAAGGTTAAGCATTGAAACCAGGAGGTACTCTGGTGGCCTTTGCCCTGGTTCCCTGACCCGGGCTGTGAATAGGGTACTGCTGATCCCTTCACCTCTCACCCAATATTGATTGTAAGGCCCTGATTGGTGTCCGGGGGTCGGCTGCCAATTTGACCCCCCTTGCCCATCTGATAGTTGGTATTTACTACTCACCTATACTATTCACTGGCAGCGTGGGACCAGTTAGGTCACACCTTTTTGCTTGTAGATTTGTTCATGTGTACCGCTGTTTTTTCTTTCTGCTCTTTGTTATGTCGTTTGCTATCACTTCGATCACAATATTTCTCCTAGCATAGCAATGATTAATGACCCTCCTGTTAACAGCTATTGTGTGGATTTACTGTTACACCTGATAAGACTGGAGTATGTTGTTTAATAGTAGAGGTGACTCTTTGCTGCTATTTAGATGTTCTGTTGATTTATGATACAATGCTGTAATTTACAATTTTAAAAATACCGATAAACAGAAGTTTAGAAAAAACACAATCTACAGGTACTAAGGCCATTATTTACAGGGATTTGATGTAGGGCAGAGCAGAAAGTCATGTTGCTGTGCTGCCCTATGCCAAAGTGACAGGGTAGGAATGCACAATATTTATGCAATCCTGTCCTTTTCCCCTGTACTGCTATCATTTTGGCAGCCTAAGCAGGCTCCCTTGCACCATGGTTCAAGGGTGCCTGTGTTGTAGGTAGGATTGTTTTGTTTAGAAAGGGACGCTTTACTGCACAAAAACAACCCTAAGAAGTGTTTCAGCTATGTGTGCTGCAGAATGCAGGACACATAGAAAGAGAAAGAAACAAGGAGAAATAAAGACATTTCTACTTGTTACCCCTTCCCTCAGGAGGCGTAATGATTTGGTGCTTCCCCAGTTTAGAGACTGACAGAAGTTGCTCCAACAGTTCGGGTGGATTTTGTGGATCACATTTGTAAGGTACTGTATGGTTTGCAATGATGTATGTGCTTACAGGGAGCTGTACAATTTATTTGCAAGGGAGCACATGTTCAGAAACTGTTTTCCAGAGCTCTGCCAACAGTGAGTTGATAGTAGGCTCTCTCACCTAAGGGAGCTTGCTAAGAAGGCAGACTGCTTGCTCAGCACTAGGGTCAACAAGTAGATGGCGGTCAGGGTTCCCACCAAAAGAAAGAGGGTGGAAAGAGGGTAGAGATAAAATAAAAAAGTTCTCTCAAGGCCCACAAAACAGTTCACAAGGGAAAGGGACTCAACCCCAATCAGGCCACAAGAAAATGCGGTTTGTAGATAAGAACACTGGAAAGTGTGTCCCGAGTGCTATGAGTGCTGCCAGTTTGAGCACACCAAGGGTGATTCCAAGTGCCCCAAGAAGGCACAGCCCCCCCCCCCCACTGATGGACATACCCAAGGGCTGTCCAGTGTAGAGCTTAAGGAGGAGATGCCCCAGTTAGTGTGGATGGATTAGCTGAGGTCACCCTAGTGTACTTGGGTGTCAGTGAGATGGTGCCAAAACCCCCCAGGCCTTCCAATACTTTAAAGTATAGGCAGTGGTCCGCTATCGATGGACAGGGAGTGGAGGCCCTGAGGGACACAGGAGCCAGCATGACTACAGGACGGAGTCATCTGGTGTCCTCAAAGCAGGTGAGACCCAATATAGTCCACTAGATTTTAGTAGCAGACAACTCTGAGAGCCGCTACCCAGTGGTTCAGGTTTCTTTAAGTGAGGGAGGTCTCTGGTTCTCTTAATGTATCTGTGAATCCTGCCATACCTGTAGATTGTTTATTAGGAAATTAATTAGAGCACACTGCCTGGAAGGAAATGGAGCACAGGTCACACCTGGAGATGCTGGGGGTACCTGAGTAGGTCTGCATGACCATATGATCCATTGCTGCCCAGGCGGGGAGTCAAGGAAGCTGCCAAGAAAGAGAAGGGCATGTGAAACCAACCCCTGAGACTCCCACTATTCATGGCGATGGGGTGCTAGAGGAGGATGCCCCAAAGCCTACTGGGGAATACAGTACCTTCCTAGATGACATGCCTCAACTTGCTGGATGCCAAGTTGAGGAATGGGTTCACAAAGTATGAGTTCTGCAAGGGAAAGAATAAGTGCTCAACCTTAAGGAGCATGAGCCACCTGGAAGCTGTAGCCCAGGTGGTGGGTGGCACCTCTGGAGATCACCTCATTTATCGGGAACATGACTTCCTGTTAGTGAGCCTAAGGTATCTATGCATGGAGAAATACTTGTGTTGGGGGTTCCACAGTGCTACAGGGCCTTTCTACTAGGACTGGCTCATGAGATACCCCTGGCAGGACATCTGAAATAGGGCACAAATGTTGCCAGTCATGTCTCCGGCCCTGGAAAAAGACATACTTGGATACATTCTGCAGGACATGGTTCAACTGCCAGGCCAGTGGGAAACAGGGGAAGAGATTAAGGTTCCACTGAACCAATTACCTGTCATGGGCACTCCCTTTGAAAGGGATAGCATCGACATTGTTGGACCCTTGGACAGCAAGAACTGCCTTGGGCAACAGGTTTATCCTGGTTTTGGTGGACCATGCCACTAGATACCCAGAGGAAATACCTCACAGAATGGTAACTGCACCTGCAGTGGCAAGGGCCCTGATGGGGATTTTCACCTGAGTAAGTTTCCTCAAGGAAGTGATGTCTGGCAGTGGGACCAACTAGTCTGCCTACATGAAGTCCATGTGGGAAGAGTGTGGGGTAACATATAAGTTCGCCATACCTTATCACCCTCAAACCAATGGTCATGTTGAAAGGTTCAACAAAGCCCTGAAAGGCATAATAATGGGCCTACCAGAGCCCGCGAGGTGGGAGTAGGCCATCCTCTTAACATGCCCACTCTTTGCATACAGTGAAGTACCACAGAAGAGCGTTAGGTTTAGCCCATTTGAGCTCCTCTATGGTCACCCTGTTAGGGGATCTCTCAGCCTGGTTAAGGAAGGGTGAGAGCAAGCTCCCAAGAAGTCTCTCCCATGATGTGGTTAGCTACATGATAGCCTTAAGGAACCAGATGCACAGATTTTGAAAAAAAGGCTTTTAGGAACCTGGAAGCCAGCCAGGACTCCAAGAAACTCTAGTACGACAAAAAGCCCACTATGGTTGAGTTTCAGCCTAGTCAGAAAGTGTGGTTAATTGACCCGATGGAGACCAGGGCCCTCCAATAGCATTGGGCCGGGCCCTGTGAGATGAGATGAAGGAGAAGAAGGGGACCTCCATCTTGGTGGACCTCAAGACCCACAGGAACCCCTTAAGGGTACTTCATATCAATCGCCTCAAACCCCACCACAAACCCCACCACAAAATGTCTAATTTCACCATGCTCCTGGTGACAGATGATGGCATGGAGGAGGAGAATGAACAGCTCCCTGACCTCCAATCCTCCAAAGAAAAAGATGGGTCAGTGGAAGGTGTCAATCCTTCCCTTACCCTGACCCCAGACCAGTATAGGGACTTTTGCCAGTTGTTGGGACAGTTTGCCTCTTTGTTAGTACTCACTCCTGGGCATATACATCTGTGTACCCATGATTTAGGCAGAGAGGAGAGCCTGCCTGTCAAAACCAGAATTTACAGGCTGTCAGATAAAGGTGAGGTTCAGTTTTAAGGAGAAAGTATCCAAAATGCAGCAGTTGGAAGTGATTGAGCACTCCAGTAGCCACTGTTCAGCCCAGTGGTGCTGCCAACAAAGCTGCCTCACTGTGCACCATCCCAGAACTCGGTTTCTATGTAAACTACAAGGAGCTCAACTCACAGTCACCATTACTGGTGACACCCTACCCCCCATGCTGATGAACTCAAAGACAGATTGGGAACTGCCAAGTTCCAGAGCACTTTGGACCACACTTCAGGATATTGGCCACTTCTAGTTTAGGGTAATGCCCTTTGTGCTTAAGAATGCCCCTGTCACCTTCCAGAAGTAGGTGAACCAAGTCTTAGGTGGGATTGAGATCTCCAGTGCGGCTTCCTTGGATGGCAAAGCTGTCTACAATAGTAGCTGGGAGAACCACCTGCTTCACCTCCGGGAAGTACTTAAGGCTGTGCAACAGGCAGGTCTATCAAGTCTAGCAAGTTCCAGATAATGCAGGGTTCTGTAGTTTACTGAGGAATTGTTATTTCAAATATTCTTTAATGGTAAATTAAGATTTTAAGTCACAGCTCTGAAAATGCACATTTTAAAATGTTGGCATTTTCTTGTCCTAAACATTTGAGGCCAGATGTAGGTAATTCATATTTACCGACTCTTAAATACCGAATTTTACCGATTCGGTATTTAAGAGTCAGTAAATATGAAGGGGGGAGATGTAGGTATTACAGATTCTGTAAATACCGAATCGTTAAGATTCGGTATTTACCGAATCTGTAAATACCGAATCGGTATTGCCCATTGATTCCTATGGGCCTTGAAGCCCATAGGAATCAATGGGTAATACCGATTCTGTAATTACAGAATCGGTAAATACCGAATTTTGCAAGGGTGCAGGGGGTGTCACTTTGACACCCTCTGGCACCCCAAAAATAGGCATGTGCGCCATGTGGCACACAGACATGCCCTAAGGGCATGTCTGTCTGTCACATGGCTAGGTGTGCATGCACACATGTGCATGCACACCTGAATTCGGTATTTTAACACCCAATTGGATTGGGTGGTAAAATACCGAATTTGTAGGGCCTTTGGGACTCAGAAGAGTCCCACCTACATCTGGGATTTACCGAATCGGTAAAAATACCGATTCGGTATTTTACAGATTCATGTAAATTTACCGATTCGGTAAATTTACAGAATCTGTCAAATCTGGCTCCCTACATCTCAAGATGCCAAATACCGGTCGGAAACGGCCGAATTCGTCCGTTTACGACCGGTATTTGCCACCTACATCGGGCCTTTGGTGCTGTAGCCTGTTGTAGGTCACATGACAAGGTGTAGCTGGCAGTTGGCATTTGTGTATTTCTCCCAGGCAGCATCACAATAGAGATTCTGGGTGTTGGCAGGATGGACCATCTCTGACTTGTTGAGGGGTGGAGCTGTCACCTCCCACACTTGCACTACAAAGGCACTGGCTAAGCTCACACACAAAGGACTTCACACAATCCTATTGTGACCTCAGACAGACTGTGACCAGGGCAAGGAGACAGGACATTCCAGAAATCTCTGTAGGGATAAACTCCAGAAGCTTCTCCCACTTCAAAGTGGGCACCAGGTATAAACATAGGACCCTCAGACTTACTCTTCAGATCACTTCTGGAACTCACAGTGCTCCTGGGAACCACCCCTGTGTGGTGCAATGCCCTGGTCGGTCCGGTCGGTCCTCCTGCCGCGTGGCCACCCCGAGTGTGCCCGCTCTCCTCCCGCTGCCGCCGCCGCTGCTGAGCCGAGTCAAGACTGCCCCGGTCTTGGTTTGCCTGTCCCTGTGCTGTTAGCTGTACTTCTGCTGCCGTTTTGGCGTTTCCTCGGTTTTCTCGTGTTGCCCGTATACTTGTAAGTTGTAAGCTGTCCATGACTGTCCCTGTGCCTGCTTGTTGTCCCTGACTGTCCCTGTGCCTGCTTGTCCTTGTTGTCCATTTTTCTGCCGATTCTCGTGTGTGCCCTGTAAGTGCCCATTGTCCTCGTTGTTCCCTGCCCTACCCCGCTCCCTGCCGCTGCTCCCCCGCGGCCCCACCCCCGCTCCCTCCAGCATCCTCGCACGCTCCCCCACTCGCCACCCCGCTCCCGCCTCCCAGCTGCTCCTCCCTCCCACAAAGGTACTTAAGGAGAGGCTCACGGGGCAAGGAGCTGTGACCTACCTGACCTGACCTGGTCGGTCCGGTCGCTCCTCCTGCCGCGTGGCCACCCCGAGTGTGCCCGCTCTCCTCCCGCTGCCGCTGCCGCTGCTGAGCCAAGTCAAGACTGCCCTGTCTTGGTTTGCCTGTCCCTGTGCTGTTAGCTGTACTTCTGCTGCCGTTTTGGCGTTTCCTCGGTTTTATCGTGTTGCCCGTATACTTGTAAGTTGTAAGCTGTCCCTGACTGTCCCTGTGCCTGCTTGTTGTCCCTGACTGTCCCTGTGCCTGCTTGTCCGGTCCAAAACAATCAAACAATTTTGAGAAGACAGGCATGACGTACAAGCGGTAAAAATAAAAATCACAATAGGTCGTGGACAAAGGTCCGCACTACCTGTCCTTCGCTGCCTGCAAAGAGGGAATATTCCTATTCTACGCTTGTTTGCAAGCAGGGAATACCTCAATTACTACCAATAACTTTAAAGAATGGAATCCTAGAATTCGAGCAAACAATTTCATTACAATCAGACAATCAGGACATTCCAGAAATCTCTGTAGGGATAAACTCCAGAAGCTTCTCCCACTTCAAAGTGGGCACCAGGTATAAACATAGGACCCTCAGACTTACTCTTCAGATCACTTCTGGAACTCACAGTGCTCCTGGGAACCACCCCTGTGTGGTGCAATGCCCTGGTCGGTCCGGTCGGTCCTCCTGCCGCGTGGCCACCCCGAGTGTGCCCGCTCTCCTCCTGCTGCCGCCGCCGCTGCTGAGCCGAATCAAGACTGCCCCTGTCTTGGTTTGCCTGTCCCTGTGCTGTTAGCTGTACTTCTGCTGCCGTTTTGGCGTTTCCTCGGTTTTCTCGTGTTGCCCGTATACTTGTAAGTTGTAAGCTGTCCCTGACTGTCCCTGTGCCTGCTTGTTGTCCCTGACTGTCCCTGTGCCTGCTTGTCCTCGTTGTCCATTTTTCTGCTGTTTCTCGTGTGTGCCCTGTAAGTGCCCATTGTCCTCGTTGTTCCCTGCCCCACCCCGCTCCCTGCTGCTGCTCCCCCGCGGCCCCACCCCCGCTCCCTCCAGCATCGTCTCACGCTCCCCCCACTCGCCACCCCGCTCCCGCCTCCCAGCTGCTCCTCCCTCGCTCCGCCCCCCCACTACGCCATCTATGGCGGAGTCCACGCGTACGTGCAGCGTTCACGCGCAGCGGGCGCGCCAAAGGCAAGCCCGTCTGCGCCCGTCAGCGCCTGGACAACGCCCAGTGCCAGGACCCCTGGCCCCCGCCGATGGGAGACCACCCGACAGACCTACGACGTCGCCGCCCTCAACGCACTCAATGCCGGGCGGAACCCCGCCTGCTGCCTGGCCACCCCGAAACGCATCCACGGACCTTTCACCTGCAAGGCCTTCAAGTTCACCTGCCTCCGAACCTGCACCGCACCCGCCAAGCCAAGCACCAGCAAGACCCACCTCAAGTGAATCCTGCTCAACACCCGCTCCATCCACAGACACGCCATCGAACTCTGGAACCTGCTCGACACAACTTCACCAGACGTCGCCTTCCTCACGGAAACCTGGATGAACGCCTCCTCTGCACCCGACATCGCCATCCCAGACGGATACAAGATCACCCGGAGGGACCGCATCAACCAGACCGGAGGAGGCATCGCCATCGTACACAAGAACACCATCCGCATCACGACCGACTCCAACGACACCTTCTCCGCCGCAGAGCACCTCCATTTCCAGATACACGCCGACCCAAAGACGACGCTCAGAGGCACCCTTGTCTACAGACCCCCGGGACCACGCACACAATTCAGCGACGACATCACGGACTTCATCAGCCCGCACGCCCTCCCCTCCGCTGACTACATCCTCCTAGGGGACCTCAACTTCCACCTGGAGAACAACAAGGACCGCAACACTGCCGCCCTGCTGGACAACTTCGCCAACCTCGGACTCAAGCAACTGGTCAACACCCCCACCCACTACGCCGGCCACACGCTTGATCCCGTCTTCTCTTCCAGAAAGCACATCACCTTCAGCCACTCCACCGGACTTCACTGGACCGACCACAGCTGCGTAAACTTCAGCTTCAGAATAACCACGACCCACCACCACCCACAACAGGTTCCTCACAGGAGCTGGAGCAAGATCACCGCCGAGCAGCTCACCACCTCCCTCAGCCAGAACCCACCCGCCAGCACAACGGACCCCAACAAAGCAGCCCGCAACTTCACGCAGTGGCTGACCGCCTGCGCAGACAACCTCGCGCCACTGAAGAACCCTCCCAGCAGACCCAGAAGCAAGAAGGCCTCCTGGTTCACCGACGAACTTAAAGAAGAACTGCCGCACCCTCGAGAAAACCTGGCTCCGCGACCAGACCACAGACAACATGACCGCCCTCAAACACGCCACCAGCAAGCACCACCAGCTTATCCGCACCACCAAGAAGAAATCACTGAAGGAACGACTGGACAACAACGCCCACGACAGCAAGGAACTCTTCAGCATCGTCAAGGAGTTCTCCAACCCCAGCACCAGCAACAACGACATCACTCCTTCACAAGATCTCTGCGACTCTCCCGCCTCGTTCTTCCACCGCAAGATCACCGACATTCACAACAGCTTCGACGCACCATCCACGCACCCTACCGTCGAACCAACGCCCCCCACCGCCACCCTCCGCACCTGGACCACGGTGACCACCGAAGACACAGCCCGCACGATGAGCACCATCCACTCCGGATCTCCTACTGACCCCTGCCCCCACCACGTCTTCGCGAAAAAAAGAACAAGGGAGACCCTACTCACAAGGAACCAGGGTAATGTGTTTATCCAGAACAACAAGGGGTTCCTGTGGCATATTACTTCATAAATATTCAATAATTGGGGACTTAATACCAATCCAAGTATTGGAGAAAGAATGGCAATTGCATGAGAGAGACACAATCAACGCAGTTTCAAACCATTTTATATATATATTTCAAATGACAAAAAGTAGTTGAAATAGTTTAGACTACAGCATATCATACAGTATATACAGTGCAATGTGTCCCAAGTGATTTGTGAAGTAACCAAAAATCGACAAGTGTACAGTGAGGTGAACTATACAGGTTACAGTGGTAGCTATTTACAAACAGGAGACATGACTCAAAGACAATTCTTGAAACCAGTCGTGGAACAGCTGCTATACAATCATAGGAACTGTGTGAGTCTTATTCGCCTCCAAGTACGTCAAAACCCACCACGTCTTCAACAAGGCTGACTCCACCATCGCACCCCAACTCCGGAACATCATCAACACCTCCTTCAACACCGCCACCTTCCCGGAGAGCTGGAAGCATGCCGAGCTCAGCGCCCTACTGAAGAAACCAACAGCGGACCCCACCGACCTCAAGAACTTCCGCCCCATCTTGCTCCTCCCTGTCCCTGCCAAAGTCATCAAGAAGACCGTCAACAGACAGCTTGCCGCCTTCCTCGAGGCGAACGGACCCCTCGACCCCTCGCAGTCCGGTTTCAGAGCCAACCACAGCACCGAGACCGCCCTCATCGCAGCCACCGACGACATCCGAGCCCTGCTCGACAACGGGGAAACAGCGGCACTCATCCTCCTGGACCTCTCTGCAGCGTTCGACACTGTCTGCCACCGCACCCTAGTTCAACGCCTAAGCAACATCGGTATCAGGAGAAGGCACTGGAGTGGATCACCTCGTTCCTCGCCGAAAGAACACAGAGAGTCCGCCTCCCCCCGTTTCGATCCGAGGCCACCGAAGTCATCTGCGGCGTCCCGCAAGGATCATCACTCAGCCCCACCCTCTTCAACGTCTACATGAGACCTCTTGCAGCCATCGCACGCCAGCACAACCTCAACATCATCTCCTACGCTGACGACACACAGCTGATCCTCTCCCTCACCAGAGACCCCGACACCGCCAGAACTAGCCAACACGAAGGGATGAAAGACGTCGCCGAATGGATGAAGAACAGCCGCCTGAAACTGAACTCAGACAAGACGGAAGTCCTCATCCTGGGACCATCCCCCTCCGCCTGGGATGACTCCTGGTGGCCCCCCGCCCTGGGCACCACTCCCAAGCCAACAGACCACGCACGCAACCTGGGCTTCATCCTGGACTCCTCCCTCTCGATGACCAGACAAGTCAACGCCGTCTCCTCATCATGCTTCAACACCCTACGTATGCTCCGCAAGATCTTCCGCTGAATCCCGACCGAAACCAGGAAGACGGTCACCCAGGCACTCGTCACCAGCCGACTGGACTACGGAAACACCCTCTACGCCAGAACCACAGCCAAGCTACAGAAAAGACTCCAACGCATCCAGAACGCCTCCGCCCGAATCATCCTGGACATCCCCCGACGCAGCCACATCTCCGGCCACCTGAGAGACCTGCACTGGCTCCCCGTCAGCAAGAGGATCACGTTCAGGCTCCTCACCCACGCACATAAGTCTCTCCACGACCTGGGCCCCAAGTACCTCAACGACCGCCTGACCTTCTACACGCCCACCCGTCAGCTACATTCTACAAGCCTTGCCCTCGCCGCCGTACCACGCATCCGAAGAGCCAACGCCGGAGGCATATCCTTCTCCTACCTGGCGGCCAAGACATGGAACTCCCTCCCCATCCACCTTCGGCTGACCCAGGACCATCTCGCCTTCAGGAGACAACTCAAGACCTGGCTGTTCGAGCAATTGCGGACCCCTTCCCCCAAGCGCCTTGAGACCCTTCTGGGTGAGTAGTGCGCTCTACAAATGTTATGATTGATTGATTGTATAAAGAACATATGGTACAATTCACAGATGACCTAACATGGTCCCTTTATTCAGCCCAGTTGGCGCGATCAGATAACCATAGTAGGCACTTTATGCTTTTAAGCACTTCTTTACCTAAATCGATACAATTTCATTTCTCCTGTTCTACTGATTGGATTTTTGTGGCTTTGGCATCAAATATTTGATCACATTTTACTCTATTTTTCTAAATTGGTGTGGTATATTTCCTGTGTTGTGTTTGCACTTTATTGATATTTGCGTGCTGCATAAAGACTTAATTGCCTCTAAGTAAAGTCTAACTACAATTGCGCCAAGCCTAAGCTAAGCCTGACTACATTTGCCAAGCTACCAGAGGGTTGAGCTAGTGACTTTTTTTCCCCACCTCAGCATCAGCGCAGCCCCACCTCAGCATCAGCGCAGCCGCACATCAGCAGCAATTCAGCACTTATGCAGCACCACTTCAGCATCAATGCAGCACCATCTCGGCACAGATTCACCTCAGTAGAGCACCAACTCAGCATCACACAGCACAACCTGAGCACCGTGCAACACCACCACCTCAACATTACTAAGCACCACAGCATCACTCAGCACCATCTCAGCATCACTCAGCCTCACCTCAGCATTACCTGCGCACCAGCACACCACCACTAAGCATCACTCAGCACCGCATGAATATCATTCAACATCACCTGAGCATCACCTCCGCAACAGCACACCACCACCTCAGCACCACATCGGCATCACTCAGCACCACCTCATTCTGCCCTCAGAATCTGGCAGCTGCTGTTTCTCCCCTCTGTCCGTCCACTGCTTCTGCTGCAATTCAGACACTATTTTAATCTCCTCCTCCCATTTTTATGTCACCGCAATAAAAAAGCTACAACAAAGAAGCATTAGAACCGGCAGGAAGAAGTTGCCAGCATTGCAAGGACAAAAAAGTAGAATACATTGTTTATGTCATTTCTTTATTTAATAGGGTTGTTCAGCTATACATAATGTGTTCTTGGTTATATATAAGGTAACAAAAATACATTCTTCTAACACTTGTTTATATAACTTTTCACCAAGCTGCACCGCAGCCACAATGCTCTACAACATAGCTTGAAGACATTGGCAAAGCCAATAGCTGTGGCTAAACACTTATAAGGTCCCAAAAGCGAGACCTACTGGCTATGCCAATGCTTTTTACAACATGCTTCCATGAAGGGTTGCTATTTTCAAAATGTCTATTGACACTGTTGTGATGATCACCGACAATAAATGACCCCCTCGGTCAAAAAGTCCAGCACTCCAGCAATTGACCTCCCACATGGTCACCATTTACATATTTGCTTGGGACTCAATTCTTAAACTAGCCTGCAGTGTCCTGAGATACAAAATAGTTGCCAGAGAATTGTCTTTATCTGTTTCTCGTGCTGCACCCACATTTCCACATATTTGATACACATGGATACCACACTGTCACCCATTCTTTCTTATAAGCAGTACCTTGTTATGTACTACTTTTTGTTTAAAATAATATTTCAAATGTGTGTTGATTACTCTTGTTAGGTGTCTGTTTAACCTTATTCTGTTTGCTTTATGCTCAGTTTTTAAAGCACAATTTATTTTGTCCTGATAAATTTTAATGTGGCATAAATGGCCCTGAACGGACCGCTGTTCTGCTCATTTATGTTACATTATCTAGGTACAGGAGATATTAGCCAGCCCCCCTCAGTTATTCCTTATGTCATTACTGAGCCAGCACATTGACAGCCCACTTTTATGCCTGGTGTTAGGCCAAGACCTTTGATGTTACTAAAATTATCTATATAAGCTTCCTCTATTGTTCTCTTGGTGTGTAACTCATATTTTTTTCTACACTCTCTACGGTGTACAGCATCAGGCAGTGGCTCAACCAAATTCAGCCACTGGCTAACTTTACAGTAAGTGACTGATTTTGCTCTCCCACAAGGAGCACATCAGCACACAGATGAATTTGCTTCAGTGCAAGGAACTACTAGAGCAATGTGCTCTTTTTGAGACCAAAAGCCATGTTTATTTCTAGGTAACGTTATCTTTTTTTATTGTAGAGAGCCCAGCAGCACCACCAACACATTATTTTACAAAAACCATGACAAAACAAATTAAGCATTTACGAAGCCAAAAGGCAGACATTCTACACCTGATCTATTAGCTTTTCCAATGCTTGTGAGGTCAAAGCCTACCAAACAGTGCAGCTGCCTGGTTTGCATAGACTTCCTGGGTATGTTTAAAATGCTTCCCTGAGAATACATGCCACCTATTGCTTACCATTGGCTTTATGATTGGTAACTCACAGTTGCTTGCTTTCCTATTTGCTAGCTTTATTTTTTTAGGCTGTCCAGTATGTAATTGTCCTTCCCAATGATCCTAGCCTGTTTACTGTACTCTCCATGAGTGCTCGCTTTCTGTAATCAGGCCTATGATTTTTTTTCTTATCATGTCACTCAAAGACAGAAGTCAAATGTCATGCCCTATCTCCAGTGGGATCTTGGTAATTACTTTTCTTTCTCTGACTACAAATTGAGAGGATTTATGTGACAATCATGCTGGGTACTGGGGTAGTGCTTCAGGAAGGCTGGTTGGTGTTACACCAGAAACTGTAAATGTCTGTAAAGAACCATGCAAATAATTCTGAATATATCAGAATTTGGAAATTACTAATGAAGCTATTTTTTTTATAATTGAGAAGTGTGGAGGAAACAAATATTATAATACCACCAAAACAAATCACTACACTGAATGATGACATTTCCACACATTATCATTTGTGCCCTGTATAGTTTTATCAGTAAACTCTATGTCTGTGCAAACATAAGGGTTATTTTAACTGAAGATGTGGTATCTGTAATATCAGTGCACTACCACAGCCTCTACACTATGCCATTCAGCTCTACACCACTCCACTTCACAACACCTCACACCACTCCCCGCTACTCTACTCTACTACACTCCTCTCCACTCTACTCCACTCCTCTCCACTCTACTCCACTCTATGCCACTCCAATCTACTCCACAGAACCCCACTCTACTACACTTTACACCACTTTTCTCCACTATACCCCACTCTAGTTTACTCCACTCCATTCTACACCACTCTGCTATACTCCACTTCACTCTCTGCCACCCCACTTTATGCCACTCTTCTCCACTTCAATCTATGACACTCTACTCCACTCTATGCCACTCGACTCTACGCCACTTTATTCCACTCTATGACACTTCACTTTAGGCCACTCTACTCCACTCCAAGCTATTCCACTCTACCCCACTCCACTCTATTCTTCACCCTAGGCCACTACACTATACTCCATGACACTCCATTTGATGATACTCCATGCTACACCACTTCTCTCTACTCTATGCCACTCCACTCTACCCCACTCTGCTCCACTCTACCACATTCTATTCCTTTCTACGCCACTCTACACAACCTTACTCTAGACCACTCTACTCCACTTGACATCACTTGGCACTCCACATCACTGAGCCAGTCCACTCTACAATACTCCGCTTTAAGCCACTCTATGACAAATTATGAAACTCTACACCACTCCACTCTATGACACTCTATGCCACTTTACTCCACTCTATGCCACTCCACACCACACCACTCCACGCTATGCCACTCCACCCTATGACACTTACCCCACTCTATGCTACGCCACTCCACTCTATGGCAATCCACTCTACTCCACTCTATGACACTTTTCTCCACTCTATGACACTTTATTCCACTCTACGTTATGCCACTCGACGCCACTTCACTCTATGCCCCTCCACACTATCCAACTCCATTCTGTGGCACTCTACTCCACTCTATACAATTCTACACCTCTCCCTCTCCACTATACAGCACTCCACTCTACTTCACTCCCTGCCACCATACATCACTCCACTCCACATCACTCTGTACCCCCCAAATCTATGCCCCTTCAAGCCACTCAACACCACTTTATACCGCTACACTCTGTGACACTCAATAGCACTCCACTTTACAACACTCTACTCCAATCTTTGCCACTTTAACCCACGCCAGTCTATCTCACTCCACGACACTCCACTCGATGATACTCCACTCTACAACAGTCCACTCTATGACCTTCCACTGTACCACCCTCTGCAACACTCTACTACTCTCCACTCCACTCTACAACACTTTACTCTATGACACTCCACTCTACACACTTTACCACTCCAACCTATGACATTCAGCAACATTCCACTCAACACCACTCTACTACACTCTATGACACTTTACTCTACAACATTCCATTCTATGCCACACCACTCTACGTCACTTTGTTCCTTTCTATGCCACTCCAGTCCCCTCCATTCTATGGCCTACCTCTCTCTGACTCTACACTGTATGACGATCCACTCAACTCTACGACATATTAATCTACGGCATTCCACTCTATGCTACACTTCTCTGCACCTCTCTGCACCACTCTACACACCCCCTCTCTGCCACTCTACTCCACTCTGCGCCAATCCACTTTATGCCACTCTATGCAATTCTGTACAACACTCTATGCCACTCCACTCTACGTCACTTTGTTCCTTTCTATGCCACTCCAGTCCCCTCCATTCTATGGCCTACCACTCACTGACTCTACACTGTATAACGCTCCACACCACTCTACGACATATTATTCTACGGCCTTCCACTCTATGCTACACTTCTCTGCACCTCTCTGTACCACTCTATACACCCCCCTCTATACCACTCTACTCCACTCTGCGCCACTCCATTTTATGCCACTCTATGCAATTCTGTACAACACTCTGTGCCACTCCACTCTAGAACAGTCTACTCCAATATACTCCACTTTACTCCACTCTACGCCACCCTATTCCATTCCATGATACTCCACGACTCTCCACTCTATGACACTCCACTCTATGACCATCCACTCTATGATGCTACACTCAATGACACTCCAATCCACGCTACAACACCTTACTCTATGGCATTCCACTCTACACTACATCACTTTGCACCACTCTACACTCTCCATTCAATGCCATTCTACTCCACTCTATGCCACTCCATGCCACTCCACTTTATGCCACTCTACGTGACTCCACTCTACGAAAATCTGCTCCAGTCTACAACACTCTACTCCACTCTAAGCCACACCACTCTACTCTACTCTGTGCCACTTCACTAGATGACACTCTACTCCACTCAATGCCTCTCCCTTCTCAGCCACTCTACATCACTCCACTCTGCACCATTTCACTTTACTCTACTCTATTCCTCTCTACTTTACTTTACTGTACTCTACTCTAATGCCACTCTACACACTCCACTCTACATCACTCTACTCCACTCCTCGTCACTCCACTTTACACCACTCCATGCAACTCCACTCTATGACACTTTATGCCACTGCACTCTATGACACTCTATGCCACTCCACTCTATGCAAATGTGCTCCACTCAGTGTCACTCTATTACACGCTATGCCATTCCATGACACTTCACTCTATGACACTCCACTCTACGATCCCCACTTTATGACTCTCCACTCTACGACACTCCACTCCAATCTACAACACTTTACTCTGTGACATTCCACTCTACACCACACCATTCTACACACTCCACTCTATGCCATTCTACTCCTCTCTATTGCACTCCATGCCACTCCTGTTTATGCCACTTTACTCGACTCTACTCCATTCTACAATGCTCTACTCACACTATGCCACTCCAATCTACTCCGCTCTATAACAATCAAACCTACTCCACTCTATGCCCCTCCACTCAATGCCACTATACACCACTCCACAACACTCCCCTGTGCACCACTCAATTCCACTCTAGTCTACTCTACTCTAATCTACCCCACCCTACTCCACTCTAGTCTACTCCATGACACTCCATAACACTCCACAATACTCCACAACACTCCAGTCTACTACACTTCATGACACTCCCCTCAACAACACTCCACGACACTCTTTGGCACTCAACGCCACTCCACTCTACGCCACTCCACTCCACGCCACTCCACAACACTCTGCGCCCCTTCACTCTACGTCACTATACTCCTCTATATGCCACTCCACTCCATGCTGCTAATTTTAAGCCTGCTGAACATCAGCCACGCTGGTGTACAATATGGCTAAAACACATTGGCAAAGCAAAAAGCTATTTTATAGATGAGACCTATTGGCTTTGCCAATGCTTGTTTCATTATTGCTGTAAGGCCCATGGCACCCTCACTAAGCCACTGATTCTTGTCCTGCCTCCTCGGTGGGGAGATTACAACGCTGGAGAAAATATACACGTGGGTGAGTCTGATGTTTTGTGTCAAACCATATTACAGAGGATTGCTTCAATTGGTGCAACCTGAAACTAACAGTCAATGCATTCCGAGAGCTCTTTGGGCGAAGTGGCTGTGAAGATCAACGTTTGTTTACGAAAAATTGGTACAATCCGTGGAGGCCAAGCCTGGAGGCTACCCTTACATAATGAACACTTTTGCTTACACGTTTTCTTGTGTGCAAAGCTCAGTTCAAAAACATCCGGCAAAGTGTTGTGCAAAAATTGTACTGCTTTGTAAGCGACCCACTATAATCAATCACGCATGTAAACAATTTCAGGCGCATGTGATATCTGGTTTTCCACTTACTCTAAAGAAAATATAGATCATTGTTCAGGCAAATGTTGGTGGCCATACAAAGAGGAGTTTAAAAAAAAAAAAAAAATTAGCTATTCTCTTTTCCAAAAGTGAATGCTCGGATTGACGGAAGATTATTTAAAATATGTGGTGCTCGTCGTTCGGTCTCTCAATTAAATTAAAACCCAGTTTTTCTTATGCTAGTTATAAGAAAGTTTCAATAACACACTTAGGGGTATATTATCAAGGGGTTTTATCTCCGCTTTTTTGGCTTTAAAAGCCAAGAAAGCGGAGATAAAATTATCTCCCTATTACCAAGCTGTCGCTAACACCAGTTAGCGACAGCTAATAGGAGATAGCGACCATCATGGGCCCCACTTTGCATGTCAGTGATATTTATCACTAATGATATGCAAAGTGGGCGTGCCAAGATGTTAGCGACTGGAAACAGTCGCTAACATCGCTATCTCCTATTACCAACTTTTGGAGATATTTGCGCTAAGCGCGAATATCTCCAAAAGCTAACACCTGCCCTGAGCAGTTCTTAGCCATGTTATCCAATGGGAGGTGGATAACATGGCTAAGAGCATTTGCTCGATAATGCATGAATATCGCTGACTTTTCAGCGATATTCATGCATTGCGGGCGTTTTTTATCGCATTTGCGATAAACCTTGCTAATAGCAAGGTTTATCTGCGATAAAAATCGCCGATGTGCGGCGATAATTTTTGTCTCTAAACAAGTTAGAGACAAAAATTATCGCTAGTTGTTGGTAATATGCCCCTAATTTCGCTACATCTGGTTATAATTATTAACTGTGATTATCAGGGCCTGCTCTAGAACAGCGCCAAGATGCCTTTTAGGTGTACATTCACGCTTTACAAATAAAGAATTGGAAAAAACATAAAGGCAACATGAAAGTGTCTTCTGAAAAACAGTTCTTGATGAACATTAATTAACTGAGATTCCAATGCAACTAATGGGGTCAAAGCAAAGATGACACATCAAACTATAATTGAAATACTAAATTCAACAATGAGACTGGTTTGTTCCAGAAAAGTTGCTTGACGTTGTTTTATTCCAAGACAGAGACGTGTTGGATTGGGTTTAGGTTTTAACATAACAAGGCACATATAACTGTCTTTTGTATTGTTAATAACTTCTGCAGATCAAATTTGAAAGGTAAGTTCATACACGTTCACTTAAGAAGCACTTTCTAACAAAACTACATTGTGCTTCGGGTCAGTTCTTCCTGTAATAGAGTTCCTTTCTTTCAGACATAACTATTCAAAGCCTAAATGCAGCAGAAACAGGTCAAAACGACCCCGGAAAATGAAGTCATCCAACAGAAGCTGAACAGCTTAAAGTAACGCTCATTTTCAAGTATATTAGAAACAGGATTTGGGTCAAATGAACGGGCAATCGAGACTAAGTGGAACAAAGATAAGAAACAGTGAATGTAGTGTGCAATGTAATCAAGGCATGTTCAAGTAATTTTAGCTAAACACAATGCCACATACCTAAAAATGCGAAGTTTGAAAAGTAGCTTTCAAGCAGATCAGATGTTGAGCATGATAAACACACAAATACAATCATTATTTTGACTTGAGGGCCTCATTCCAAGACTTTTGCTGTGACTTCACTTGAATACTGAATTCTACAAGAAAGCCAGGAATAAGCCAGACGTATTCCTGGGTTCTATAACTAGTTGTTTGTGCTTACTTTTATCTGTGTTCACATGCAAGTTTTTAGTTGTGACTTGAATTCTCATCATGCATCCTTTCCTTTAGTTGTCTATTCCTTGCTGCTCAGCCAGTATGGATGTGATGTTGTGGAATGCTGGAGTGCTTGGTGAGGAAATGAAATGAAAAGGAGATTTATAAAGCACAAAACATTAACCCGAGGTGTCAAGGCGCTTGCTCATCAAAAACAGGATTTAAGCTAGGAGGTTCAAAGCACCTTAAAGACTGAACAGCCATGTCTTCAACGCCTTCTAAAAGCTAGCAAATGTGTTTCTTGTTTCAACCTCTTTGGAAGGGAATTCCTTAACTTGGTTGTGTCAACCAGAAAACTTCTTCCCCCCCAGGAAAAATTTTTGACCCTGGGAACAATCAGATCATGGGCAAAGGATGAACGGAGACGGCGGACTGGAATATAGGGTAGTAAATTCCGTTTTAGGAAATCGGGCCCTATGTCATGTGTGGCCTTAAAGACAATGCATAGAGCCTTAAACTCAATTTGTCTCTTTCCTGGCAGTCAATGTAGATCTTTAAGCACCCTTGATACAGATCTATGTCTTGGGATGTTCAACAAGAGCCGAGCAGCAGCATTTTGCACTACCTGTAGCTTAGGCAGGCACGTTTTCCGAAGATTGATAAAAAGCCCATTACAATAATCTGCTCTTGACAGAACAAGTGCTGAAACCACCAAATTGCGTTGCTCAGCTGGGATGAATGGGAGGATCTTTCTCAGAAGCTTTAATGTATAAAAAGAGAGGGAGGTGACCTGATTGACATGACTTTCAAACGAGAGTTTAGAGTCAAATATAACTCCTAAATTCTTTACCTTGATCAATGGCGTTGGTAACGGTGCAAGCTCCAAGGGCCACAAATCGGGAACCAGAAATTGGTGTGAGCACCAAAAGTTAAAACCTCCATCTTACAAGAGTTAAGTTTCAAACAATTGGTGGCCTTCCAGTCACCAACCTGACGAAGGCAGTTATGAAACAGAGCGATAGTGTCAGTGGGCGAACCTGACACTGAGACAATGATCTGCGTATCATTGGCATAAGATACAGCCGTGAAGCCCAGGGATCTGATCAACCCCACAACATCAATATTAAAAAGGGTCTGGCTCAAAGACAATCCCTGTGGCACCCTGCATGGTAGTGTAAAGTTGGGGGATGTATACTCATCTAGGGCCACAAATAGTTCCCTGCAAGACAGGAATGATTCAAATAGAGTGAGTGCTTTCCCTTTGACACTGATCCCCCTCAGAACTTCCAAAAGTTTCTGATGGTTCACCGTGTCAAATGCAGCGGAGAGGTCAAGCAGCACAAGCGCTGCATTGCCCCTGTGTCAACTGTCTGCCTAATCAGTTCAGATGATGTAATCAGAGCCAGTTCTGTACTGTGATATTTTCGAAATCCGAACTAGGTGTCATCAAGAAAACCACGCCTTTCGAAATATTCTGATAGAATATCATTCATGGCTTTCTTCACCATCTTCGCCGGCAGCGGAAGTCTGGAGACTGGACAAGAGTTGTTGGGATCTGCCCCATCTAACTTTGGCTTCTTCAAAAGGGGGAGCACAGATGCAAACTTCCAGCTATTGGGGAATATACCAGAGAAAAACATTTGATTAAAAATAGGAGTCAAATGGGACGTGAAAATCTCTGGTAAAAGATGGAAGATTTTTGGGGGCCATAGGTCCAGTGGGGAGCCCGATTTAGTGGATCGCAGAAGGTTTATAGTTGCTTCCATTGTCAGTGTTGGGAAAGCAGATAATTCAGGAAGGTCCCTCGATTCAACAGGGGCTCCAGGGGTGATACAAGCAACCACAGACATGGCTGAAGCCTCTAATGAAGGAACCATTTCTTGATTCATGGACCTAGCAAATCCATTATAGACCGCCTTAACTTTCTCTTGGAAAAAAGTGGCCACATTGTTAAAAAATGCCTGGGTATTATGTTAATCTACCGCCTCAGAGCATTTGGCTAATCGTTTTACCGTCGAGAAAAGTTCCTTAGACAATGTTTTTGCTGATAGTATATCTGTGGTGAAATAGCTGGTTTTCTCCTTATAAATATGTTTTTTTGTACTCAGGCAAGGCTAATTTATAATTAGCTTCATCCTTCAATTCATATGTGGATCTCCACTTTCTTTCCATACAGCAACATTTTTGTTTTTGTAGCCTAAGCTGTTCCGAATACCAGGGTTTAGTGGGTCTCGGCCTATGGCTGGAAATGCATTTAGCTGGTAGTATTTGATCTATTGACTTTCTCAGCCAGTCCTTAAATGCAGCAACAGCTTCATTTGGGACTCCTAAGAGTTGTGGTGGGTTTTGGGCTAAGGCATATTCAAAAGTATCCAATGCCAACTTATTCCATGGCCGGACCATTTTCGGCTGCCTGTTTGTCGATTTCTTTGTCTGAGGGTTTTGTGCCAGAAACGAGAACATAACAGCTTTATGATCTGACCAGACAAGTGGCAGTGATGGAAGGCAATGTAAATACCTATTACTGGTCAATACTCCATCCAGAATGCGTACTACCAGTCACCTGCTGAGTAAGGCCCATGCTGTTTGCAATATCAATAAAATGTACAGCATCGCTATCTAATGGATCCTCCAGGTGAAAGTTAAAATTGCCCAGGAGCATAAAATCCGGTGACTGGGATATAACATCCAGGGAACTGCCCATGTTCTTAAAAAAATCAGCCCGGGAACCTGGGCTGGGGGTCGGTAGCATAGCATACCATTAAAAGTATGATGGTTGCCTATTCAATTTACGAAGTATGGATTCCAGGGTGGGTCCAAGGTTTTGAAAGGTGAAAATCCCTTTCCACGTATTTCGAAACAGGACGGCCAGCCCACCCCCTCTTTTGCCTACTCGGTCTTGCCTGATTAGTGTGTACCCGGAGGGAACCACCATTGCCAAATCAGGGTCTGAGGAGGCATCTCCCCAGGCTTCTGTAAAAAAAGCTTCATCTACACCATGTGATGTCTGGGGTAAATTAGAAGTATGGTAAGAGAACCCACAGGCATTACACTTGAAATGAGTCACAAAGAAATCAGTACTTCTGTAATGGAATGCTGGACTGCCTGGTGTGGTTGAGAGTGTCAGTTGGAATGTGTGGGCCGAGCAGCAAAGAGGCATCTCCTGGTCGGGCTGAACGTCCTATCTTCTATTTACCATCTGAGTATCCTGTAAATAAGCTTAATAAACCTACTCATGTACCTTACTCTAAAGCTACCTTTGGACTTCTTTTGGATTGGAATAATGGCACCGATTTGAAGTAAGAACCTGCCTGTTGTGGATGATAGACTGTATTTTAACCTGCTGAAGAAACTGGAACTAAGGAACCTTAAGTTTGAAGTATAAGGAACACCTTTGTTAGCCCCACAAGTTTCCCTCATCCTCTGGACAGCCTGCAGTCTGAAGTGTTTAACTTTCTTGACATCAATTAACTATGTATTGATGCCAACTAGCCAGCCTGCCTGCAGGCCCTGATGTGCTGCAAGAGATTTCACCAAGTGGTGGAAGCCCCTGGAGTTGCTACAAGTGTACACAGAACCTGTTTACTGAGTGATCTAGAGCAACCAACAGTATTTACGTTCAAAGGAATGGGCAGGATTTCTTTGAAGTGGCTGCATGTATTTGGAGGCAATTGGCAGCGTTCATTTTAAAGGAACTGGCAGCGTTGTGAAAATACGGCATTTTCCTTGAAGAACCGGCTGCACAAACCCAGTACCACGAACAGTGAAGGTACATTGAAAATTAAATAATACGGGTGAGTTCTACAATGCTGTGGCGGCATTTTGACTTACACTTTGCCATGTTTTTGGTGTGCAGAGTGCATGACGTTGTGCCCTTGGATTTCCGCAGGATTTAAATGGGTCACATGACTGTCTTTGATGCATGGCTCATGTTCCCTTACCAGGAGGTGATTGGAAGTTTGAAAATGCCCATGCGGGCTGCCCTGCATTACAGCTGTGTCCTCTCCTGCTGCCATCCCGAGTCTGCGCTGCGAGCAGTGTGACACACCCTGCAGGAGACAGCAACGAGCGTCATATGGTGGCAGGCCTTCGTGCTTTATCCTTAGAGTTGTGGAGATGCGGGATAGGGAAGGAAGAGCATGATTTCCGAGAGGACAGTTTTGAGACCAACAACTAGACAGCGCATCGGTCCACATACTGATGCCACTATGGAAACAGGAAGTGGTGAAAAGAAAACTACAGAAAAGACTTCAACGCATACAGAACGCCTCCGCACGACTCGTCCTGGACATCCACCGCCACAACCACATCTCCGCCCACCTGAGAGACCTGCACTGGCTCCCCGTCAGCAAGAGGATCCCGTTCAGACTCCTCACCCACGCACACAAAGCTCTCCACGACCTGGGCACCAAATACCTCAACAACCGCCTCACTTTGTACACGCCCACCTGCCAGCTGCGATCGGCCAGCCTCGCCCTCGCCACCGTACCACGCATCCGCAGAGCCACCGCCGGAGGAAGATCCTTCTCCTACCTGGCGGCCAAGACATGGAACTCCCTCTCCATCCACTTACGGCTGACTCAGGACCATCTCTCCTTCAGGAAGCAACTCAAGACCTGGCTTTTCGAGCAGTAACGGACCCCCCCCCCCCCCCAGCGCCTTGAGACCCTTCCGGGTGAGTAGCGCGCTTTACAAATTGTTCTGATTGATTGATTGATTGATTGATTGAGTGGTGTAGGGCATGCATTGGAAACATTGGGAGCGAATGTCTGGTGTTCTGTGGCCTTCATTTTATCTGCTATTGGAGATAATTATTTGGAAGCTTAACCATGTGCGTCAACTCAACAGTGGAATAATACACAATGAGGTACAGACGTGAGCGGGGAACAGGATAGCAGGGAACATTGACGGTCCGTACAATACTTGGGTGCTCCTGCTGGATTAGTTGTGAAGAGGGGTGAATATTTGTTCGGGTGATAAATCGCTCACTAAGGGGAACTTCGATGAATTTTGTGATCCTTTATACTGTCCATCTTACGCTTGCTAGTAATGCTCTAGTACATATATTTCAAATTATCTTGTTACTCTGCTGCCATGTATATTTGGTGCCATATTCAGCTTATTCCTATGTTGATTCAGGTATGTTTGATTTCTGGTGTTTCAGGCTTTTGCAGAGGTTGAAGAATTAGCTGAGTTTATTACATATGTAAGCTGTGTAGCATGTGTTAGACTGAATGCTTGTAGAGTTGTGTACTCTGGCATGGGGTCAGTTACCCTAGTATGATTTGCCTGAGACATATGGTCCTGTCAGGGGCGCAGATGAATTGCTGTAGGGTTGTTTTCCCTAGTACTATGTTGGAGGGTCAAGAATCCTAGTCCTGCATTTAAGGGTCATATACCATAGTACTGGGTTGAAGGGTTGTGTACCCTAGTACTATGCTGTAGGGTGTGCACCCTTGTGCTGCATTGAAGGGTTGTATACCCTAGTGCTGAGTTGAAGGGTCGTGTACCCTAGTACTATGCTGTAGGGTTGTGTACCCTTGTGCTGCATTGAAGGGTTGTGTGCCCTAGTGCTGCATTGAAGGGTCATGTATCCTAGTACCGTGTTGTAGGGTTGTGTGCTCTAGTACTATGTTGTAGGGTTGTGCACCCTAGTGCTGCATTGTAGGGCTGTGTACCCTAGTACTGTGTTGTTGTGTTGTGTACTCTACTACTGTGTTGAAGGGTTGTGTACCCTAGTACTGTGCTGAAGGGTCATGTGTCCTGGGTGGTGTGTATGTGGTACCCAATGTTGTGTGCAGAAGGGGGTGAGTGAGAGTGTTTTTTCCTATAGTAATATATTGATGTAAATGTAACCTTGTAGGACTGACTCTTTATCCTTCTAGTCCTGCATCCTACTACGTTGTTGTAACTGTAATGAATCTAATGTTATAGGACTTGTATGATCTTTTCTTTTGTTGTAAATATATTATTATTAATTGTTTTCCCTAAGAAAAGGAGATGTGTTGTGAATTGAATTCTCATCCTCCGTGCTGTCCCTTAGTTATGTGTTCCTTGCTGCTCGGCCCGTATGGATGTGATGTGTGGAATGCTGGAGTGCTTGGTGAGGTAATGCAATGCTGGAGTGCTGGAATGCCTGGTGTGGTTAGGAAAGTTTCAGTTAGAGCGTGTGGGCTGTTGCATAAATAATTCAATTCTCGTTTTTAACTCATCTAATTTAGTACAAGAGTAGAACATATGTATCATATCAGCTGGCCCATTTTGACACCTTGGACAGCTATCCGACTCTCTCTTTCCCCATTTAAAAAGTTTCGATGGTGTATAATATAAGCTGTATACAGTCTTATATTGTTGAGCCTTCAAGTTAGATGCCATAAATACATTTTTGCCTATTTCCAGCACTTTATTTATATCAACATCCCCATCATTCAATTTGGCTGTCCAATTCGATTCTGTTTTCTCTAAATCGTTAGATATAAATTTTTGCAATTCCTGATAAAATTCTCTAGTTCTACTTTTGGGATTACCTATAAGATGAAGTATTGGTATAGGATCAAGACTAATATTCTCTTTTGGGATACCTCTCATAGAATTCTTATTTTGTAGGTATTTAAAACATGAATCGCTTTGTAAATCATATGTTTGTGCAATTCCTATTAAGCTACGTATCTCTGAGTTTTCATAAATATCAGTTAGCATTACAATCCCCTTTTTTTCCCCTTTTTTTGCCATATCGTCATATATATTAGTGTGTAAGAGATCAGAATGCCTCAGTGATGTGTATTTAGTATATCTACTAATCTCACATGTTTTCACGATCTTTTTCCAGTTTCTAATTGCACATTCGATACACTTATATCCTTTCCTTTGATATTTTCTCATATCGCTTTGGCGTTGGAATAGCCCTGCTGCGGTTTCCCCAATTGCTAATTCATAAATAGTAGGTATATCCATCTGCTCATTTTGTATTTTCTTATGATAGTATAAGATACCTAAATCCTGCAGGGCCGTCACCCAGTAATATAACTGTATATTTGGGGCATTCCAACCACCTTGATCAATCGGCTGATTTAAATATTTATAAGCATGACGAGTTCTTTGGTAGCTCCAAATAAAATTGGTAAAAATCCCTTCAATTTTCCGTATTTTGCTAGTCATTAATTCTATGGGGATAGCCCGCATTAAATATAAGATTTTTGCAAAGATTTTCATTTTAATTACATTTATCCTACCAATTATTGTGAGTGGTAGATAATCTAATCGTTTCATTTCCCGACTAATGGAGGTCATAACTGGGTCTATATTTATTGTCCAAATATCCCCCATTTTTGCTGTTAATCTTACACCTAAGTATACTGCAGACTCCTTTACCCGGGGATCATCCAGTATACAATGAGATGAGCATATGATTTGTGTCTTTGTACTATTTAACAAATAGCCAGATCTTTTCCTGAATCTTTCTGCCAGTCTCTCTACTTCTATAATTGCCTCCCGTGGTGCAGGTGTTATTAAGGCAATATCATCAGCATACGCTAATATTTTTGTCTCATATTTATGAGATATTACCGGTTTAATTATAGGGTTATTTAAAATCAAGGAAATAAAAGGATCTAAATAAAGTGCGAAGAGGGTTGGGGAGCAGTGACAACCCTGGCGGGTGCCTCTCTCTATCTTTAATCTTTTGGAAGTATGGCCCATTATCTGGATTTTGGCATATGGATTGTAGTACATAGCCTGGATAGCCCGTATAAATCCTGGTCCAAAGTTTCTCTCTGCTAATTTATCCCACAAATATCTCCAGGTCACCCGATCAAAGCCTTTCTCAGCGTCTAGGAGGACCACAGCCACATCTCTCTCCTCAACCTCCGCTATGTCTAATATTGATATCGCCCGTCGAGTATGGTCTGTGGTCCCCCTGCCTGGAATAAAGCCGTGCTGCCATGGTGAGATAATTGCAGCAATGCTTTTCTGTAATCGTGTGGCCATAATTTTTGAGTAGATCTTTACATCTGTATTCATAAGTGATATTGGGCGATATGACGAGGGTATTTCTGGAGGTTTATCTTTCTTTAAGAACACAACAACATCTGTATCTTGCCATGAGCTAGGGGGTATTCCACGGTATTGTACGTCCAAAAATAGATCTTGCATCAAAGGTATTATTTGTGTTGATATTATTTTATATAGCTCAATTGGAATCTTATCTGGCCCAGGAGCTTTGCCAGAAGAAAGGGAGATTATTACCTGCTGTACTTCTTCTAATGTAATTTCTTGCTCTAATTCTAGAGCCATTTCACTATTTAACTTGGGAAGAAATATACCACAGCTATCTATATCTTGTAAATCATCTTGCTCCATTTGATCTTCTATCATAGATTCTGCTTGATATAATCTACTATAGAAGTCCTCAAAGATTTTAACGATCTTCACAGAATCAGATGTCACTGTCCCGTCTAAACTTTCATTTTTGATATAATATTTATAACATCTTTCTGTCTCGTCCTCATCGCGAGTAGCTTCCCCGTTATTTCTCCATATTCATATACCTCCTTTCTATATATCTGAAACTTTTGAGCAACTTTTTCATAAAAATATTGATTGATATCAGCCTTCGCCAATACAATTTTAAACAAATGTTCTTTTAATACATCCTCCGATGTCCCATTATGGATTAATTGTATATGTTCTGCTTCCAATTTCCCCAATTTATGGATTAAATAATCTGTTAGTTTTTTCTGTTCTCTGCGATTATGAGCAGCAAATCCTATAATTTCCCCCCTTAATGCAGCCTTATATGAATCCCATACTAATGCCCGGGAAGCACTAAATCTATTGCAATCAAAAAAAGACTGTGTCCACTGCTTAATATGCATGCAAAATGTATTATCTAATAGTAGTTTCCTATCAAAGGTCCATGAGGATTGTCTACTCAAACCCTGAACCTCCTTAATTTCCAGGATTAGTGGGTTATGATCGGAATATAATCGTGGAAGTTTCGCTATATCTATGTTGTCTAACCATTGTACAGTTGCCAAAAAATAATCCAAGCGAACAAACTTTTTATGGGGATATGAGTAGTATGTAAAACCTGGGTCATTCTGATGTTTTTCTGCCCATACATCCATAAGCCTGTGAATCCTTTTGAGTGTAGAAACTGCTTTAAACACCTTAGGCTTTCTCCCTATATATCTTGTGTTCGTGATATCCTCTCCCATATGAATATTAAAATCGCCACATATAATCAGATAGCGTGACCATTGTGCTAACTCTACTGCTAACTCCTCCCATATATTAGGGTCGTCTAAATTTGAGCCATATATATTAACTACAGAAAATCCCAATGATAGCTTCATTATGGCCCAGCGACCCCACTTATCTGCTTTTGTTCGATGTACTACTCCCCTCTGATATTTAATATATGTGGCAACACCTCTAGTTGTTGTCATTTGGGTAGAGCATACTGCTAAGTTATAGCCTCTCATTTCAAGACATTTTTTGTTCCCCCACGAAATATGTGTCTCTTGTAGACATAACACATCAGGATTCAATGTATTAATGATTTCAAACACCTTTGCGCGTTTTGCCTTGTCATTTAGACCCCCCACATTTGATGAACATATTCTATATCTAACCATATTCTCTATTTAGGATTTTTAGGATGTTCTGTCTTTCCTTCGTAACTGTTGTATATGCCGTCTTTACACAGTATGCCAAACCCATTTCTACCTCCAACTGTACATGTCTGACCCTCAGCTTTTCTTTTTTTCCCTCTAACCCAGACCCCCCCACCCTATCTACCCCTATGGCCCTTCCCCACCCCCCCTGCTGTGACCCCCAACTCTCCACTCCCCCCTTATCACCACCACCACCACCTGTGCTCACTAACCCTGGGCGTAGTGGGGCGTAGTGGGGCTCCGCGGAGCTACGCGGAGAGGGCGAGAAGCTACGCCCACTCCCGCACTCCGCATAGCCCCACTACGCACCTCCCTCCCGCTCTCCCCTACATACTTTATTTAAGCATTTACACGGATTAAAACAAGTTAAAAGCACTTACCTTGTCCGGGGCTCGTCCGGGTCTTCATCTTTGAATAGCGTCCTTTGCCTGGATACCAATGCGCATGCGCGGGTGGCCGCGCATGCGCATTTCTCCCGAGAAATGCGCATGCGCGGCCGCCCGCGCATGCGCATTGGTACCCAGGCAAAGGACGCTATTCAAAGATGAAGACCCGGACGAGCCCCGGACAAGGTAAGTGCTTTTAACTTGTTTTTATCCGTGCAAATGTTTAAATAAAGTATCTAGTGGAGGGCGGGAGAGAGGCGGGTGGCGGCCGACTCGGCTACGCTCACGGAGTGGGCGTAGTGTTGCCGGCTACGCTGTCTACGCAAAATGCGTAGAAGGCAACACTACGCCTACTCCGTGGGCGTAGCCGATTCGGACGCCCACCCTTAGTGCTCACCCTCCTCTCCCCCACCCACCCTTCACCCCATATCTACGGAAAAAAGGGCTTATAGCCCTAGTCGATGGGAAGAGACTTTACTCCAGTCCCCTCTCTACTCCTTTCTTTAAATATTAGATAAATATACCAGTAACATTATATTTCATGTTCCCAGTTGTATCAATTTTCTATACATTTCAAATTGCATTAACCCCTATTAAATCCATAGACGATTAAATGATTTGATATTCTGTTGTCGGGCACACATTAGTTCTTATATCACACAATATCACATAGCGTCTCAGAATGTCTCATAGTGTATCCAGATAGTCTTGGGCTTGTATCTCTGATATAAAAAAACGGGTATGACCTTTAAAGATTGTTTTTAGAGTTGCCGGATTTAGCAAATAGACTTGTGCACCCTTGTTCTGGAAAGGAGAGATTAGTCGTCTTAAGTGCCACCTCCTCTCCACTGTATGGTGACAAAAATCAGGTCTCACAAAGAACTGATAGCCTTTCCCTTCTCGTTTTTTGTTGGGTCGCGCAAGATCATACAGAGCGTCTCGTGCTAAAAAGTTATTCAAATTAATCAGAATGGCTCTGGGAAACCTTTCTGTTGCCGAAGAACCTTTTTTCCTCTCAGAGATCTTAAAAGGGAATCTATGAACTCGCTGTAGCTCTGTAGTCCAGTCCCACATTGTTAGCTCAGGGAATGCTTCCTGGAAGAGATCCTGAACAAATTTGTGAATATCCGATCCCTCTGCCCCCTCCGGTATCCCTAGTATTCTAAGATTGTTTCTCTTATTTATGCAACAGATATTGGGGACGAACCTCAAGATTACTTCCACACTAATGATGCTGGGCTTTGATGTAACACTGCAAATCGATACCCCACAAAGAGATTTTGTGTTTTTAAGCTTAGCAATAGCACGTCTTCTGGTTGCCACAGTATGGAAAGATTCCGAACCACCAACTTTTCATCAGTGGTTAAATCGACTAATTTGTATTGGGAAACAAGAAATTGCATTATATAAATACAAAGGTTCAAAAAATAGAAAAAGAGGTATGAATATCTGGAAACCGCTTATTGTTTGGATGGAAGAACGTAATAGACAAGGAATAGGTTAAATAAAAAGATTTTACGGTTTGACTCTATGCTAATACAACAACAGATATTTGTAAAGAAATATGATACTCTTTTTCTGTTGTATATGCTTTTTTGTTTCAAATCTAATTAGTATTGTATCTAAATTACATATTGTATAATGCTTTAATGCCATACTTTCTTTTCTTTTGTAGTTTTCCCTTTGTGTACTCCAATGTATCATGTATCATGTCTGATTCTCAATAAATAAAACAAATAAAAATAAATAAAAAAAGAGCGTGTGGGCTGAGCAGCGAGGAGGCTGCTCCTGGTGGGGCTGAACTTGTTATCTTCTATTTACCATCTGAGTTTCCTGTAACTAAGCTTCTTAATTAACCTATTCATGTAACTTACTCTACGGCTACCTTTGGACTTCTTTTGGATTGGAACATTTTCCAAATAATGGATTGATTATAATCAACTGCCTGTTTGGATACTCTTTGAGTAGGAACTATTAGTATGATGGCATGAATGTCGACGTATTGCATGAAATTACTAGCATCTTTCTACATCATGTAAAAATTGTTGGGATTATATTATAAATGTGTCTAACATGGATAGCATCATAGTAATCTAGACTGACATTTATGCTACAAATAGTATAAGTATGTTGTTATATATTTGTTTTCAGCCATTACAAAGCTAAGAAGCAGAGGAATCTGCAAAGTGCATGTAGCTATAACTATGATCTAATGTCCTATAACTGAGCAGATTAACTGGAATAGTGGACATTAAATGTGATGCCAACAAAAGGAAGTAATTTTTTCTACTTTTGTAAAATATCTCACTATTATGATAATAAAATGCATACAATGTAGAAAATATAGCATGAAAATCAATAATCATTGGTGTTCCCTGAAGAAGAACCTCTCTTTGTTTCTATTTATCACCTAACATTTTGTTTATCCTTGTTTACATTGTTCATAGAGTTACCCATTATCAAATTATTTTGAAACTGTAGTGATACAATTTATGCTTACATTCTAAATATATTTAGAGCAAATATATTGTAGGGTATTCTAGCATAATATACATTTTTAAATAACGACCTGCACTTATACCAACTCCATGTTATTGATTACCAAAACGTAGGCAGGGTACATAGATGTGGTTTTAAATGTAGTGTATATATATGTCCCTATGTGTGCTTACCATGGTGATATTTTAGTTGATGATGCAGAGTTGATTTATGCACAAGTCAATGGTCATGCCTCTGTATTGTGACATACAACTACTTCATAATAAAGAGCCACTGGTTAGTTTCTGTGATGTTTAAGATGGCCAATAAAAACAATCTGTACTATTTATTATATTTAAAAGCCAAATTAAACTTATTTTATGGACACAATGCAAAATCGAAAAAAGTCACAGATGACATTTATAACATCTGTGAATGAACAAGGAATAGTGTGTGTGATGTGGTGTGGAGTGTGTGCATAAGAAGAGAGCACAAGAACTGGTTGAAAATCAGACTCTATACCTCCAAAAATCTGAAACTGATGCAATGTATGTGCGATTGATGTTAGAGAAAGAGAAGAAACTGCAGATATGAAACTCCATATCTTCAAGTCTACCAAGCCTTTTTCAAAGGACCTTTGTCCATGTGACCGAACACTGGGGACATTTTGTGGCATTTGGTTACCTCCGAGACATCGTCCCATTTTTCTGAAAGCACCTCCGCAAAGCCTCCGTCTGTGTGCACCTTGTTTGTGATATACAATTCCTAAAGCATTTTGTCTTTGGTTAATATGTAAAGTGGAGTGTGTGCCCAGAGCAGACCACAAGAAACTCCATACATCAAAAGAACTGAACCTCACCTAATGTTGTGTGCAGTTGATTCTGGAGGATCACAACAGATATGATACCCCCAAAACCATGAGCTTGTTCAGACCACTGAGGATTGGCTTCAGCTATGCAAAGTGGGACCTAGGTGCAAAGCTTGACTACATCCTGCAATCGTCCCCCATTCCTCTTGAGAGCACCACAATATAGAAAAATCATAATACACAACACATTTGCACCCTAAGGAATAAAAGCTGAAGGCACGTTTTGCACATGTTAGACAGTGAAACATGAAAATGAAACAAGTGTAGTAGAAGCATGATAAAAGCATGCTTTAAAACTTGAAGATGAAGAAAACATGTATACAAGACCATATTAATACATATAAACGAATTGCAGTAATGAATTTCTAATGCATATGTTGCTTTTTAACATATATTGATGGACATTTGATGTTAAATTAAGTGCCCTAATATTTTATTTGCTTTCTGCTGATAACGCACCAGTTACAAAAGTTGATGCAAAAACGAGCAGAAGTGAAGTACAAGCTTGAAACTTCACACAGTGATATTAGAGCTGATATAGTTTATGAAAATATACAAATGATTTTTGTAAAATGAGTTAAGAAAATATTCACTTATATGAATATTGAAAAAAGATGTAGTACTAAGGAATTTCCAACGTTATCTATTTTCATCTAATAATGATTTTTGAAAATTCAATATATGCCTTATTTGAATTGATCTAATTTCACTATATGTGATATTGGTTTAAAGTTCACTTCATTTAAATGTGTGATGCTAACTTAAATACCTTTTTGAAATGTTTTTTTGCAAATGCTGACCTTTACCCTAACTTAATACAATGGTTCCTTTTCGACTAGTTAAATGTTGCTTGTGAGCACCTCAGCATTCTTAAGTGTTTATTTAACGCTCACAGTAAAATATTCCTGTGGGAACAGGATTGCAGCAGTTACTTTAGAATGTATCTTTGTGTTTCTTTTCCACTAGTGTTAGGTTTATGAGGACTTTCATATTTTTTGCTTCTCCTGACTAGCATGAGAATACCTCCAATTGTGCTAATTGTTTTAGGTGGCACAATGCAAATATGGACATGTGATAGTCTTTCAATGGTGGTGTGATTTCAACTCACTGGGACAATCATAAAAACTTTAAAAAAGAAGAAACATCAAAGGAGGTGCAACACCATTCTGATTTTTCCTACTAGAGACCCGGATGCTATGCTGATCGATTTTTTTAACTATCTTTTGCCTTAGACTGCTTGGTTTGTGGTACAGTCGGTAGCTGATGGACTAAACGTTTGTTTTAAAATAATTTTCCATTTGTTTATTTTTTTAATTTCCTTGTTAATGCTAATGGACTTGCCCTTAATGGATTTTAAATGTAAACCCTTTTTCTATCTTCGTAGGACCTGAGTTTTTTGACAACAAACTGTCCTTCTGGCTTAATGGTGGTAGGACTCTGTAGTTGATTCTGATTATAACCATCCAAGAAAGACTACTTAAATGTTGGCATTTTTATACAAGTTGTGATATTCTTAACTGAACATCTCAAGAAGTTACTCATGGCAATGAATTTTGGATCTTGAATACAATGAATCTCTGACAAAATTTCGATTTCACTAAAATCGAAATACACAAATATCGTGTCTTAAATATAGATTACAATTACATCGACATCCTATACTTATTTATAAATTTACTAAAACATCGATCTCACTATATCGATATACAAAAATCTCGAGTACACTAATTTCGATCACACTTATATCGAAATACAAAATATCGACAATCATTAATATACATACCACTATACAAAAACATCGATTACCAAAATATAGACATCAATAATATCGACATTACCTAAATATCGACTTTTCAAAATCATTCTTACAGTTTATATAAACATTATACACATTAAATATATTAAAATTAAACTATTAAATAACTATATATCTCTAAAAAAATATTATTAAATTACGAAATCTATGGTAACAATCACATATTACATTTCTTATATATACAAATATATTTATTTTATATTATAAATGTTTTAAAGCTATACTATTTAATTATATTATATTTAAAATATTTACTAATACACAAACTCTCTAAACAAACATTTTGAATTCAGCAAATTAAACTATTAAAAATAAAAAAATTCAAACTAACCAATAGGAACTGTTTTCTATGCTTCTAACCAATCACAAACTAACACTAATTAAACATACCCTATAAAAACAGCTACAATTAAGACTCAAAAACCAGCAGAAATTATTCAGCTTCAAGGAGAAATGCACTTATTTCTACTACTCTAAATATTGCTCTCATACAAATATACTACAAATCAACAAAAAGTAAGTAATTTTATGTTTCAGTATAAAAAGTTACATTATTTGCAACCTGCCGTTCATTCTAAATATCTAAAACTGCTTTTCTATCTATCTCTACATATATCCTAAACAGATTCAAGGTTAACAAACAGATGAACATTTTCAAGAAAAGTACAACAACAAATTTGATAAGTACGTTTATTAAATTACCTTTTTAAACACTAAATAAATGCCAAATCAATAGTAAAACATGTTATAACTAACTCATACATTCCTACTTAAATGTCTAATTTTTGTTTTTTATTAAACACAGTTTTCAAAGACTTACAATGTGAAATGCTTGTTTAAAAAATTGTTACTTCTATTATAAAAACTAAACTAAAGTTTCATCATACTATTACTTTTTTCCACAGATACCTTTACTAATTAAAGCTGCAACATAACAACAAACATTCTACCATCAACAACTAAAAATAAAAAATAGGTAAGCATCGAAAACATGCCCAAGTACTAATATTTGTATTTTAAACACTCACAATGTTTAGATTTAACTGTTTGTATATTTAAAACAGTTTTTTCTTTAAATGATATATACATCTGAATAAATGTTGCTAACGTTTTCATAATAAAACATTGTACCTTAGCAAATGTGTTATAAAAATACACATATAAACATTCACTAAAATATTCTTCATTTTCTTTAAACAGACCACTACAATCTATTAAAGCATCAATCAACAAAAAGATCTCCTTTGAAAATATACTACTTTGGAATAGGTAATTACCCACAAATGTTACATATGTATTTTTTTTCCTCTTCTAATAAAATGACTATTTCTAATAATGTTTAATACACCTTTTCTAGATTTAAGAAACCAACAATGACAGAAGATGCAAGATTTATCTCATCTCAGAAAGGGAAATATTTGTTATGCTATATGGGGTATACTTATACTCAGGAAAAACAAAAAGACCTTAAAGTTAACTGGAAATGTACTAAGTATTATTCCAACAAATGTTATGGTCGTGCAACAACTAGAGAAACAAGTGTGATTAATACTACTGAACATAACCATCCACCTAATATCTCAGAAATAGAGGTTAGATCTACCCTAGACAATATTAAGGAATTAAGCAAAACCTCTGACTTACCGACTAGTGTAATACTTAAGGAATTAATACCTAGAGTACCTAGAGAGGCAAGAGGTCAGTTACCAACGATAGCTGCTATAAAAAGAACTATTGCTAGCACCAAAAAATCTAGTAGACCAACAATAGCAACACCAAAAACTTTTGAACAGGTCATAATTCCACCTGAGCTTAGCATAACTCATAATGATGAACCTTTTATCTTCTACGACAACAACAACAAAGATAAAAGGATAATAATGTTTGCAACAAACACCAACCTCAAAAAATTAACTGATAGTCAAACATGGATGATGGATGGCACTTTTAGCATATGCCCTAAACCATTCTATCAATTATATACTATATATGGCCAATTCCACAATACCTGCATACCATTAATTTATTGTTTGTTACCAAACAAACAAACTTCTACATACACTGAAATATTAAACAAAATCAAAGAAGAAACAAGAGACTTCTTTCCCCTAAAAATTATAATTGACTTTGAACAAGCTATGATAAATTCCATCCTTAAAATATATCCACACACATCCATACAAGGATGTTACTTCCATTTTAACCAATGTATATGGAAAAATTTGCAAAAATTAACACTTAGGGGTCGATTCCGATCCGGTAAAATCCCCGTCCGTACGATTCGTATCCGGAGCCGTTTCCGTACGACTCGTACGGACGCCGTACGACCGGACGATTCCGATCCCGATCGGCCGACCTGGACGCGATTCGTACGGTACACGTCGATTCGTACGGAAAAGCGCACGATCACCTACACACTGTACGGCGCGTACCCCCCATGATCGCAGGGGTACGTGCCGTACCCCTGTGATCATGCGGGGTACGTGCCGTACACCCAGCATACATGGGGTACGTGCCGTACACCCACCGTACATGGGGTACGGTGCGTACCCCATGTACGCTGGGTGTACGGCACATACGCCGCATGATCACAGGGGTACGGCGCGTACCCCTGCGATCATGGGGTGTACGTGCCGTACCCGGGGGGGGCGTTCCGTACCTGTTTCGGCGCGAACTCTGCGTTTACGACTGTTTTCGGCTCCCGTAGGAAAAGGGTCGTACGGCGCGTACCCGACACGAATCGTACTTGCTGGGTCGTAAAAACCAGCCGCGAACCGTAGTGATGTCGCGTACAGCCAGTTCCGAGTGAGACTCGTACGGAGATTTGAGTCGTACGGAGTCCTGTACGACTCGTACGGAGTTTGGCACCTGGTACGGATCGTACTTCGTCGTACGTACGGGACGTCTACGGGTACGATTCGTATGGGGAAAAAACTCTCCGTACGACGATTCGGAGCGCATTTTACCGGATCGGAATCGACACCTTAGTGTTGAATATGCAACCAATATTACCTTCGCATACCAAATAAAACACCTCATTGCCCTAGCATACGTGCCAATAACCGATGTGGCTGAACACTATTATCTTTTAATAGAAAGTCCTTTCTATACACAAAATGAACAAAAATTGTCTCCACTTTTGGATTATTTTGAGGATACCTGGGTGGGGAGACTACACCGGTCAGGCCACAGACGACAGCCTAAATTCCTAATTCCTTGGTGGAATGTATATCTACCAACCCTAAATCAAGAGGCCAAAACAAACAACGCAGTGGAGGGTTGGCATAATGCCTTTCTATCTTCAACTGGGCGAACAACTCCTACACTACACAAGCTACTAACAGCAATACAAAAAGAACAAAGTTTCCAAGAGTTAAGAATGGAGCAATCAGTTCTACAATTAAAGCCCAAACTATCAAGACAAACAGCCCAAATGTACCAATATTTACAACAACAAGTACAACTTTACCCCACAACAAGAGGACTAGAATACTTAAAAATGATAGCCAAAACACTAATCTAAAAATAATGAGTCACAAAAAATCTGAACATTTAAAAAAGCCTTAAATGTAACGAAACCATCTTATTCACAAATTATAAGATATTATTATTTTCTAAAAATTATAAATATATAATAATTTTTAGACAAATTAAATATGTAACTCAACCTTTTTTTTTTTAAATTGAACATTTCCCAACACACAACATTTAATAACATAAATGCATTTACCTTTTGACAACAACGTAATTAGCAAATCCAATGATCCATTACAATCCACGCTGTAATAAAGCCACAGCATATAAAAAAAGGGGCCCAATACAATGCAAAAATACTACTGTTCGAAATACATCTGAAATCCCAATTATTAGATAACTCTGATTCCCGAAAAAGGCTCTAGAATGTATGAAACGCTCCAGAAACACAAATAAATCAACGAAGTCTAAAACACATAGCAGTTACAACAACTGAAATGCACTTATTTTTTTTTAAAAAACGTAACAACTCGGAAACGGAAATGGGTGTTTCCAAAAACGTACAAGAGAAAAAAAATAATACCCACCTACATAAAACTTAGAATAACACATTATTAATAACTAGAACATACATATATGTAACGAAAAAATCATAAAAAGCCACAAACACAATAACTCCAAGGCCGTTACTGAGAATACGCTAAGAAAATGTAAAAACATTAATAACGAACTACATAAGAAGTTAACCCTAACATAGTATTCCACAAACAACAAATAACAAAGTACTACCTTCAAAATTACCTTAAATTAGTTAAAATATAACAAATAGCACTCTTACCTTCTCAGACATGAAGTAGCTTCCAACCGCGAGCTTGAATCTTCCAAAATGACCCAAAAAGACTAAGAGCGATTACAAAATGAAACTCCCAAATGATACTATTATCCAAATAACAGTTAAATAAATGTCAACTTAACTTGTTTTAGTAATAGAAATTTGTTAAAACTGTATAATTATTTCGGCTGTATTTATCCCATGTATTATTAGTTTTTCTACAAAAATATTAATTTGATTTAATTTTTTTATTATTTAATTTAATTTAATTTAATTTAATTGCGGGTTTATATAGCGCTAGGAATCGACTCCCGGAGGAGTATCTCCACGCTTCGACCGCTGGGGAACCCGTCCTGGCTCACCCTGAGAGATGGTCCCTGATGGGTATCTCTAAGGTGCGACCAAGCATCCCCGGCGGTCTGGGGGGCCGTTGTGAAGATGAGGCAAGCTGATGCCCAGAGTTGCCGAGTGTGGTTTCTGACTAGAGTAGGCACCGAGGCGAGAATTATCGAGTCCGCTGATCCTGGTCCACGACCCTGCCGCGTCGGGAATCGAACCCTGGTCCCGGGCCGTTCTCTGCTTACGGGTCTGCCGCCTCTAACCAGTGAGCCACACTTCTCCACATTAATTATTAATATATATTAATATTTAATGTTATAATAAAACAAACAATATTTACTTTAAATTATTGAAAATAAAAAGTGTTATTTTTCATTACTTATATACAAATTGTGACTAATATGTTTAATATATTAATATTAATATTATAAAATTAATATTAATACATTAAAAATATATAACAGATATTATAATTTAACATGTTTGTAAAATATACATTGTATGATATGATCTATAAATATTATCAATGTTGTTAATTCCAAATATATCTACATATATAACATATATTGAAGTTCACATGTATATGTAACAAAAATATTACTATATCATTTATTAACAATTGTGATGTAGTGTAATTTCTCTTAAAATGTATATACTCAATATAGTATAATGTTCAATGTTTTATGTTTTACTATATAATTTACATATACCACAAATGTAAATTACTGCAAAGAAATTGGTGCTAAATTAGATATATTATTGTGTTTAAATTGTATAAAATAATTTTTTATACATGTATTATTTGCTTTAATTACTATATGAACAAATAAAGAAAATGTGTTTAAAACTGTGTCATTTTTATCTACTACCCATTATTAAATAATTAATACCAATATATAAATTTGTAAAAATGTTTACAATATATAATTATTTTTATAATTATTTTACATATATAATAAACTATTACTATCAATTTACTATTCACACATAAATATACAATTTATTAAAATCGATACTGGACACTTAACATTAAACATTTACTTTTCCAAATCCAAAATAAAATTTTGTATTATTAATAATAAACACTTAAACTATCAAATTAACAATTGTAACTCAAATATACATTTAATTAGGGTAGTTGCTGTACTGTGTAGCATGTGTTAGACTGAATGCTTGTAGAGTTGTGTACTCTGGCATGGGGTCAGTTACCCTAGTATGATTTGCCTGAGACATATGGTCCTGTCAGGGGCGCAGATGAATTGCTGTAGGGTTGTTTTCCCTAGTACTATGTTGGAGGGTCAAGAATCCTAGTCCTGCATTTAAGGGTCATATACCATAGTACTGGGTTGAAGGGTTGTGTACCCTAGTACTATGCTGTAGGGTGTGCACCCTTGTGCTGCATTGAAGGGTTGTATACCCTAGTGCTGAGTTGAAGGGTCGTGTACCCTAGTACTATGCTGTAGGGTTGTGTACCCTTGTGCTGCATTGAAGGGTTGTGTGCCCTAGTGCTGCATTGAAGGGTCATGTATCCTAGTACCGTGTTGTAGGGTTGTGTGCTCTAGTACTATGTTGTAGGGTTGTGCACCCTAGTGCTGCATTGTGGGGCTGTGTACCCTAGTACTGTGTTGTTGTGTTGTGTACTCTACTACTGTGTTGAAGGGTTGTGTACCCTAGTACTGTGCTGAAGGGTCATGTGTCCTGGGTGGTGTGTATGTGGTACCCAATGTTGTGTGCAGAAGGGGGTGAGTGAGAGTGTTTTTTCCTATAGTAATATATTGATGTAAATGTAACCTTGTAGGACTGACTCTTTATCCTTCTAGTCCTGCATCCTACTACGTTGTTGTAACTGTAATGAATCTAATGTTATAGGACTTGTATGATCTTTTCTTTTGTTGTAAATATATTATTATTAATTGTTTTCCCTAAGAAAAGGAGATGTGTTGTGAATTGAATTCTCATCATCCGTGCTGTCCCTTAGTTTTGTGTTCCTTGCTGCTCGGCCCGTATGGATGTGATGTGTGGAATGCTGGAGTGCTTGGTGAGGTAATGCAATGCTGGAGTGCTGGAATGCCTGGTGCGGTTAGGAAAGTTTCAGTTAGAGCGTGTGGGCTGTTGCATAAATAATTAAATTTTCGTTTTTAACTCATCTAATTTAGTACAAGAGTAGAACATATGTATCATATCAGCGGGCCCATTTTGACACCTTGGACAGCTATCCGACTCTCTCTTTCCCCATTTAAACAGTTTCGATGGTGTATAATATAAGCTGTATACAGTCTTATATTGTTGAGCCTTCAAGTTAGATGCCATAAATACATTTTTGCCTATTTCCTGCACTTTATTTATATCAACATCCCCATCATTCAATTTGGCTGTCCAATTCGATTCTGTTTTCTCTAAATCGTTAGATATAAATTTTTGCAATTCCTGATAAAATTCTCTAGTTCTACTTTTGGGATTACCTATAAGATGAAGTATTGGTATAGGATCAAGACTAATATTCTCTTTTGGGATACCTCTCATAGAATTCTTATTTTGTAGGTATTTAAAACATGAATCGCTTTGTAAATCATATGTTTGTGCAATTCCTATTAAGCTACGTATCTCTGAGTTTTCATAAATATCAGTTAGCATTACAATCCCCTTTTTTTCCCATTTTTTTGCCATATCGTCATATATATCAGTGTGTAAGAGATCAGAATGCCTCAGTGATGTGTATTTAGTATATCTACTAATCTCACATGTTTTCACGATCTTTTTCCAGTTTCTAATTGCACATTCGATACACTTATATCCTTTCCTTTGATATTTTCTCATATCGCTTTGGCGTTGGAATAGCCCTGCTGAGTTTTCCCCAATTGCTAATTCATAAATAGTAGGTATATCCATCTGCTCATTTTGTATTTTCTTATGATAGTATAAGATACCTAAATCCTGCAGGGCCGTTACCCAGTAATATAACTGTATATTTGGGGCATTCCAACCACCTTGATCAATCGGCTGATTTAAATATTTATAAGCATGACGAGTTCTTTGGTAGCTCCAAATAAAATTGGTAAAAATCCCTTCAATTTTCCGTATTTTGCTAGTCATTAATTCTATGGGGATAGCCCGCATTAAATATAAGAATTTTTGCAAAGATTTTCATTTTAATTACATTTATCCTACCAATTATTGTGAGTGGTAGATAATCTAATCGTTTCATTTCCCGACTAATGGAGGTCATAACTGGGTCTATATTTATTGTCCAAATATCCCCCATTTTTGCTGTTAATCTTACACCTAAGTATACTGCAGACTCCTTTACCCGGGGATCATCCAGTATACAATGAGATGAGCATATGATTTGTGTCTTTGTACTATTTAACAAATAGCCAGATCTTTTCTTGAATCTTTCTGCCAGTCTCTCTACTTCTATAATTGCCTCCCGTGGTGCAGGTGTTATTAAGGCAATATCATCAGCATACGCTAATATTTTTGTCTCATATTTATGAGATATTACCGGTTTAATTATAGGGTTATTTAAAATCAAGGAAATAAAAGGATCTAAATAAAGTGCGAAGAGGGTTGGGGAGCAGTGACAACCCTGGCGGGTGCCTCTCTCTATCTTTAATCTTTTGGAAGTATGGCCCATTATCTGGATTTTGGCATATGGATTGTAGTACATAGCCTGGATAGCCCGTATAAATCCTGGTCCAAAGTTTCTCTCTGCTAATTTATCCCACAAATATCTCCAGGTCACCCGATCAAAGCCTTTCTCAGCGTCTAGGAGGACCACAGCCACATCTCTCTCCTCAACCTCCGCTATGTCTAATATTGATATCGCCCGTCGAGTATGGTCTGTGGTCCCCCGGCCTGGAATAAAGCCGTGCTGCCATGGTGAGATAATTGCAGCAATGCTTTTCTGTAATCGTGTGGCCATAATTTTTGAGTAGATCTTTACATCTGTATTCATAAGTGATATTGGGCGATATGACGAGGGTATTTCTGGAGGTTTATCTTTCTTTAAGAACACAACAACATCTGTATCTTGCCATGAGCTAGGGGGTATTCCACGGTATTGTACGTCCAAAAATAGATCTTGCATCAAAGGTATTATTTGTGTTGATATTATTTTATATAGCTCAAATGGAATCTTATCTGGCCCAGGAGCTTTGCCAGAAGAAAGGGAGATTATTGCCTGCTGTACTTCTTCTAATGTAATTTCTTGCTCTAATTCTAGAGCCATTTCACTATTTAACTTGGGAAGAAATATACCACAGCTATCTATATCTTGTAAATCATCTTGCTCCATTTGATCTTCTATCATAAATTCTGCTTGATATAATCTACTATAGAAGTCCTCAAAGATTTTAACGATCTTCACAGAATCAGATGTCACTGTCCCGTCTAAATCTTTCATTTTTGATATAATATTTATAACATCTTTCTGTCTCGTCCTCATCGCGAGTAGCTTCCCCGTTATTTCTCCATATTCATATACCTCCTTTCTATATATCTGAAACTTTTGAGCAACTTTTTCATAAAAATATTGATTGATATCAGCCTTCGCCAATACAATTTTAAACAAATGTTCTTTTAATACATCCTCCGATGTCCCATTATGGATTAATTGTATATGTTCTGCTTCCAATTTCCCCAATTTATGGATTAAATAATCCGTTAGTTTTTTCTGTTCTCTGCGATTATGAGCAGCAAATCCTATAATTTCCCCCCTTAATGCAGCCTTATATGAATCCCATACTAATGCCCGGGAAGCACTAAATCTATTGCAATCAAAAAAAGACTGTGTCCACTGCTTAATATGCATGCAAAATGTATTATCTAATAGTAGTTTCCTATCAAAGGTCCATGAGGATTGTCTACTCAAACCCTGAACCTCCTTAATTTCCAGGATTAGTGGGTTATGATCGGAATATAATTGTGGAAGTTTCGCTATATCTATGTTGTCTAACCATTGTACAGGTGCCAAAAAATAATCCAAGCGAACAAACTTTTTATGGGGATATGAGTAGTATGTAAAACCTGGGTCATGCTGATGTTTTTCTGCCCATACATCCATAAGCCTGTGAATCCTTTTGAGTGTAGAAACTGCTTTAAACACCTTAGGCTTTCTCCCTATATATCTTGTGTTCGTGATATCCTCTCCCATATGAATATTAAAATCGCCACATATAATCAGATAGCGTGACCATTGTGCTAACTCTACTGCTAACTCCTCCCATATATTAGGGTCGTCTAAATTTGAGCCATATATATTAACTACAGAAAATCCCAATGATAGCTTCATTATGGCCCAGCGACCCCACTTATCTGCTTTTGTTCGATGTACTACTCCCCTCTGATATTTAATATATGTGGCAACACCTCTAGTTGTTGTCATTTGGGTAGAGCATACTGCTAAGTTATAGCCTCTCATTTCAAGACATTTTTTGTTCCCCCACGAAATATGTGTCTCTTGTAGACATAACACATCAGGATTCAATGTATTAATGATTTCAAACACCTTTGCGCGTTTTGCCTTGTCATTTAGACCCCCCACATTTGATGAACATATTCTATATCTAACCATATTCTCTATTTAGGATTTTTAGGATGTTCTGTCTTTCCTTCGTATCTGTTGTATATGCCGTCTTTACACAGTATGCCAAACCCATTTCTACCTCCAACTGTACATGTCTGACCCTCAGCTTTTCTTTTTTTCCCTCTAACCCAGACCCCCCCACCCTATCTACCCCTATGGCCCTTCCCCACCCCCCCTGCTGTGACCCCAACTCTCCACTCCCCCCTTATCACCACCACCACCACCTGTGCTCACCCTCCTCTCCCCCACCCACCCTTCACCCCATATCTACGGAAAAAAGGGCTTATAGCCCTAGTCGATGGGAAGAGACTTTACTCCAGTCCCCTCTCTACTCCTTTCTTTAAATATTAGATAAATATACCAGTAACATTATATTTCATGTTCCCAGTTGTATCAATTTTCTATACATTTCAAATTGCATTAAATCCATAGACGATTAAATGATTTGATATTCTGTTGTCGGGCACACATTAGTTCTTATATCACACAATATCACATAGCGTCTCAGAATGTCTCATAGTGTATCCAGATAGTCTTGGGCTTGTATCTCTGATATAAAAAAACGGGTATGACCTTTAAAGATTGTTTTTAGAGTTGCCGGATTTAGCAAATAGACTTGTGCACCCTTGTTCTGGAAAGGAGAGATTAGTCGTCTTAAGTGCCACCTCCTCTCCACTGTATGGTGACAAAAATCAGGTCTCACAAAGAACTGATAGCCTTTCCCTTCTCGTTTTTTGTTGGGTCGCGCAAGATCATACAGAGCGTCTCGTGCTAAAAAGTTATTCAAATTAATCAGAATGGCTCTGGGAAACCTTTCTGTTGCCGAAGAACCTTTTTTCCTCTCAGAGATCTTAAAAGGGAATCTATGAACTCGCTGTAGCTCTGTAGTCCAGTCCCACATTGTTAGCTCAGGGAATGCTTCCTGGAAGAGATCCTGAACAAATTTGTGAATATCCGATCCCTCTGCCCCCTCCGGTATCCCTAGTATTCTAAGATTGTTTCTCTTATTTATGCAACAGATATTGGGGACGAACCTCAAGATTACTTCCACACTAATGATGCTGGGCTATGATGTAACACTGCAAATCGATACCCCACAAAGAGATTTTGTGTTTTTAAGCTTAGCAATAGCACGTCTTCTGGTTGCCACAGTATGGAAAGATTCCGAACCACCAACTTTTCATCAGTGGTTAAATCGACTAATTTGTATTGGGAAACAAGAAATTGCATTATATAAATACAAAGGTTCAAAAAATAGAAAAAGAGGTATGAATATCTGGAAACCGCTTATTGTTTGGATGGAAGAACGTAATAGACAAGGAATAGGTTAAATAAAAAGATTTTACGGTTTGACTCTATGCTAATACAACAACAGATATTTGTAAAGAAATATGATACTCTTTTTCTGTTGTATATGCTTTTTTGTTTCAAATCTAATTAGTATTGTATCTAAATTACATATTGTATAATGCTTTAATGCCATACTTTCTTTTCTTTTGTAGTTTTCCCTTTGTGTACTCCAATGTATCATGTATCATGTCTGATTCTCAATAAATAAAACAAATAAAAATAAATAAATAAAGAGCGTGTGGGCTGAGCAGCGAGGAGGCTGCTCCTGGTGGGGCTGAACTTGTTATCTTCTATTTACCATCTGAGTTTCCTGTAACTAAGCTTCTTAATTAACCTATTCATGTAACTTACTCTACGGCTACCTTTGGACTTCTTTTGGATTGGAACATTTTCCAAATAATGGATTGATTATAATCAACTGCCTGTTTGGATACTCTTTGAGTAGGAACTATTAGTATGATGGCATGAATGTCGACGTATTGCATGAAATTACTAGCATCTTTCTACATCATGTAAAAATTATTGGGATTATATTATAAATGTGTCTAACATGGATAGCATCATAGTAATCTAGACTGACATTTATGCTACAAATAGTATAAGTATGTTGTTATATATTTGTTTTCAGCCATTACAAAGCTAAGAAGCAGAGGAATCTGCAAAGTGCATGTAGCTATAACTATGATCTAATGTCCTATAACTGAGCAGATTAACTGGAATAGTGGACATTAAATGTTATGTGATGCCAACAAAAGGAAGTAATTTTTTCTACTTTTGTAAAATATCTCACTATTATGATAATAAAATGCATACAATGTAGAAAATATAGCATGAAAATCAATAATCATTGGTGTTCCCTGAAGAAGAACCTCTCTTTGTTTCTATTTATCACCTAACATTTTGTTTATCCTTGTTTACATTGTTCATAGAGTTACCCATTATCAAATTATTTTGAAACTGTAGTGATACAATTTATGCTTACATTCTAAATATATTTAGAGCAAATATATTGTAGGGTATTCTAGCATAATATACATTTTTAAATAACGACCTGCACTTATACCAACTCCATGTTATTGATTACCAAAACGTAGGCAGGGTACATAGATGTGGTTTTAAATGTAGTGTATATATATGTCCCTATGTGTGCTTACAATGGTGATATTTTAGTTGATGATGCAGAGTTGATTTATGCACAAGTCAATGGTCATGCCTCTGTATTGTGACATACAACTACTTCATAATAAAGAGCCACTGGTTAGTTTCTGTGATGTTTAAGATGGCCAATAAAAACAATCTGTACTATTTATTATATTTAAAAGCCAAATTAAACTTATTTTATGGACACAATGCAAAATCGAAAAAAGTCACAGATGACATTTATAACATCTGTGAATGAACAAGGAATAGTGTGTGTGATGTGGTGTGGAGTGTGTGCATAAGAAGAGAGCACAAGAACTGGTTGGAAATCAGACTCTATACCTCCAAAAATCTGAAACTGATGCAATGTATGTGCGATTGATGTTAGAGAAAGAGAAGAAACTGCAGATATGAAACTCCATATCTTCAAGTCTACCAAGCCTTTTTCAAAGGACCTTTGTCCATGTGACCGAACACTGGGGACATTTTGTGGCATTTGGTTACCTCCGAGACATCGCCCCATTTTTCTGAAAGCACCTCCGCAAAGCCTCCGTCTGTGTGCACCTTGTTTGTGATATACAATTCCTAAAGCATTTTGTCTTTGGTTAATATGTAAAGTGGAGTGTGTGCCCAGAGCAGACCACAAGAAACTCCATACATCAAAAGAACTGAACCTCACCTAATGTTGTGTGCAGTTGATTCTGGAGGATCACAACAGATATGATACCCCCAAAACCATGAGCTTGTTCAGACCACTGAGGATTGGCTTCAGCTATGCAAAGTGGGACCTAGGTGCAAAGCTTGACTACATCCTGCAATCGTCCCCCATTCCTCTTGAGAGCACCACAATATAGAAAAATCATAATACACAACACATTTGCACCCTAAGGAATAAAAGCTGAAGGCACGTTTTGCACATGTTAGACAGTGAAACATGAAAATGAAACAAGTGTAGTAGAAACACCATAAAAGCATGCTTTAAAACGTGAAGATGAAGAAAACATGTATACAAGACCATATTAATACATATAAACGAATTGCAGTAATAAATTTCTAATGCATATGTTGCTTTTTAACATATATTGATGGAAATTTATTGTTAAATTAAGTGCCCTAATATTTTATTTGCTTTCTGCTGATAACGCACCAGTTACAAAAGTTGATGCAAAAACGAGCAGAAGTGAAGTACAAGCTTGAAACTTCACACAGTGATATTAGAGCTGATATAGTTTATGAAAATATACACATGATTTTTGTAAAATGAGTTAAGAAAATATTCACTTATATGAATGTTGAAAAAAGATGTAGTTCTAAGGAATTTCCAACGTTATCTATTTTCATCTAATAATGATTTTTGAAAATTCAATATATGCCTTATTTGAATTGATCTAATTTCACTATATGTGATATTGGTTTAAAGTTCACTTCATTTAAATGTGTGATGCTAACTTAAATACCTTTTTGAAATGTTTTTTTGCAAATGCTGACCTTTACCCTAACTTAATACAATGGTTCCTTTTCGACTAGTTAAATGTTGCTTGTGAGCACCTCAGCATTCTTAAGTGTTTATTTAACGCTCACAGTAAAATATTCCTGTGGGAACAGGATTGCAGCAGTTACTTTAGAATGTATCTTTGTGTTTCTTTTCCACTAGTGTTAGGTTTATGAGGACTTTCATATTTTTTGCTTCTCCTGACTAGCATGAGAATACCTCCAATTGTGCTAATTGTTTTAGGTGGCACAATGCAAATATGGACATGTGATAGTCTTTCAATGGTGGTGTGATTTCAACTCACTGGGACAATCATAAAACCTTTAAAAAAGAAGAAACATCAAAGGAGGTGAAACACCATTCTGATTTTTCCTACTAGAGACCCGGATGCTATGCTGATCGATTTTTTTAACTATCTTTTGCCTTAGACTGCTTGGTTTGTGGTACAGTCGGTAGCTGATGGACTAAACTTTTGTTTTAAAATAATTTTCCATTTGTTTATTTTTTTAATTTCCTTGTTAATGCTAATGGACTTGCCCTTAATGGATTTTAAATGTAAACCCTTTTTCTATCTTCGTAGGACCTGAGCTTTTTGACAACAAACTTTCCTTCTGGCTTAATGGTGGTAGGACTCTGTAGTTGATTCTGATTATAACCATCCAAGAAAGACTACTTAAATGTTGGCATTTTTATACAAGTTGTGATATTCTTAACTGAACATCTCAAGAAGTTACTCATGGCAATGAATTTTGGATCTTGAATACAATGAATCTCTGACAAAATTTCGATTTCACTAAAATCGACCTACACAAATATCGTGTCTTAAATATAGATTACAATTACATCGACATCCTATACTTATTTATAAATTTACTAAAACATCGATCTCACTATATCGATATACAAAAATCTCGAGTACACTAATTTCGATCACACTTATATCGAAATACAAAATATCGACAATCATTAATATACATACCACTATACAAAAACAACGATTACCAAAATATAGACATCAATAATATCGACATTACCTAAATATCGACTTTTCAAAATCATTCTTACAGTTTATATAAACATTATACACATTAAATATATTAAAATTAAACTATTAAATAACTATATATCTCTAAAAAAAATTATTAAATTACGAAATCTATGGTAACAATCACATATTACATTTCTTATATATACAAATATATTTATTTTATATTATAAATGTTTTAAAGCTATACTATTTAATTATATTATATTTAAAATATTTACTAATACACAAACTCTCTAAACAAACATTTTGAATTCAGCAAATTAAACTATTAAAAATAAAAAAATTCAAACTAACCAATAGGAACTGTTTTCTATGCTTCTAACCAATCACAAACTAACACTAATTAAACATACCCTATAAAAACAGCTACAATTAAGACTCAAAAACCAGCAGAAATTATTCAGCTTCAAGGAGAAATGCACTTATTTCTACTACTCTAAATATTGCTCTCATACAAATATACTACAAATCAACAAAAAGTAAGTAATTTTATGTTTCAGTATAAAAAGTTACATTATTTGCAACCTGCCGTTCATTCTAAATATCTAAAACTGCTTTTCTATCTATCTCTACATATATCCTAAACAGATTCAAGGTTAACAAACAGATGAACATTTTCAAGAAAAGTACAACAACAAATTTGATAAGTAAGTTTATTAAATTACCTTTTTAAACACTAAATAAATGCCAAATCAATAGTAAAACATGTTATAACTAACTCATACATTCCTACTTAAATGTCTAATTTTTGTTTTTTATTAAACACAGTTTTCAAAGACTTACAATGTGAAATGCTTGTTTAAAAAATTGTTACTTCTATTATAAAAACTAAACTAAAGTTTCATCATACTATTACTTTTTTCCACAGATACCTTTACTAATTAAAGCTGCAACATAACATCAAACATTCTACCATCAACAACTAAAAATAAAAAATAGGTAAGCATCGAAAACATGCCCAAGTACTAATATTTGTATTTTAAACACTCACAATGTTTAGATTTAACTGTTTGTATATTTAAAACTGTTTTTTCTTTAAATGATATATACATCTGAATAAATGTTGCTAACGTTTTCATAATAAAACATTGTACCTTAGCAAATGTGTTATAAAAATACACATATAAACATTCACTAAAATATTCTTCATTTTCTTTCAACAGACCACTACAATCTATTAAAGCATCAATCAACAAAAAGATCTCCTTTGAAAATATATTACTTTGGAATAGGTAATTACCCACAAATGTTACATATGTATTTTTTTTCCTCTTCTAATAAAATGACTATTTCTAATAATATTTAATACACCTTTTCTAGATTTAAGAAACCAACAATGACAGAAGATGCAAGATTTATCTCATCTCAGAAAGGGAAATATTTGTTATGCTATATGGGGTATACTTATACTCAGGAAAAACAAAAAGACCTTAAAGTTAACTGGAAATGTACTAAGTATTATTCCAACAAATGTTATGGTCGTGCAACAACTAGAGAAACAAGTGTGATTAATACTACTGAACATAACCATCCACCTAATATCTCAGAAATAGAGGTTAGATCTACCCTAGACAATATTAAGGAATTAAGCAAAACCTCTGACTTACCGACTAGTGTAATACTTAAGGAATTAATACCTAGAGTACCTAGAGAGGCAAGAGGTCAGTTACCAACGATAGCTGCTATAAAAAGAACTATTGCTAGCACCAAAAAATCTAGTAGACCAACAATAGCAACACCAAAAACTTTTGAACAGGTCATAATTCCACCTGAGCTTAGCATAACTCATAATGATGAACCTTTTATCTTCTACGACAACAACAACAAAGATAAAAGGATAATAATGTTTGCAACAAACACCAACCTCAAAAAATTAACTGATAGTCAAACATGGATGATGGATGGCACTTTTAGCATATGCCCTAAACCATTCTATCAATTATATACTATACATGGCCAATTCCACAATACCTGCATACCATTCATTTATTGTTTGTTACCAAACAAACAAACTTCTACATACACTGAAATATTAAACAAAATCAAAGAAGAAACAAGAGACTTCTTTCCCCTAAAAATTATAATTGACTTTGAACAAGCTATGATAAATTCCATCCTTAAAATATACCCACACACATCCATACAAGGATGTTACTTCCATTTTAACCAATGTATATGGAAAAATGTGCAAAAATTAACACTTAGGGGTCGATTCCGATCCGGTAAAATCCCCGTCCGTACGATTCGTATCCGGAGCCGTTTCCGTACGACTCGTACGGACGCCGGACGATTCCGATCCCGATTGGCCGACCTGGACGCGATTCGTATGGTACACGTCGATTCGTACGGAAAAGCGCACGATCACCTACACACTGTACGGCGCGTACCCCCCATGATCGCAGTACCCCTGTGATCATGCGGGGTACGTGCCGTACACCCAGCATACATGGGGTACGTGCCGTACACCCACCGTACATGGGGTACGGTGTGTACCCCATGTACGCTGGGTGTACGGCACGTACGCCGCATGATCACAGGGGTACGGCGATCATGGGGTATACGTGCCGTACCCGGGGGGGGGCGTTCCGTACCTGTTTCGGCGCGAACTCTGCGTTTACGACTGTTTTCGGCTCCCGTAGGAAAAGGGTCGTACGGCGCGTACCCGACACGAATCGTACTTGCTGGGTCGTAAAAACCAGCCGCGAACCGTAGTGATGTCGCGTACAGCCGGTTCCGAGTGAGACTCGTACGGAGATTTGAGTCGTACGGAGTCCTGTACGACTCGTACGGAGTTTGGCACCTGGTACGGATCGTACTTCGTCGTACGTACGGGACGTCTACGGGTACGATTCGTATGGGGAAAAAACTCTCCGTACGACGATTCTGAGCGCATTTTATCGGATCGGAATCGACACCTTAGTGTTGAATATGCAACCAATATTACCTTCGCATACCAAATAAAACACCTCATTGCCCTAGCATACGTGCCAATAACCGATGTGGCTGAACACTATAATCTTTTAATAGAAAGTCCTTTCTATACACAAAATGAACAAAAATTGTCTCCACTTTTGGATTATTTTGAGGATACCTGGGTGGGGAGACTACACCGGTCAGGCCACAGACGACAGCCTAAATTCCTAATTCCTTGGTGGAATGTATATCTACCAACCCTAAATCAAGAGGCCAAAACAAACAACGCAGTGGAGGGTTGGCATAATGCCTTTCTATCTTCAACTGGGCGAACAACTCCTACACTACACAAGCTACTAACAGCAATACAAAAAGAACAAAGTTTCCAAGAGTTAAGAATGGAGCAATCAGTTCTACAATTAAAGCCCAAACTATCAAGACAAACAGCCCAAATGTACCAATATTTACAACAACAAGTACAACTTTACCCCACAACAAGAGGACTAGAATACTTAAAAATGATAGCCAAAACACTAATCTAAAAATAATGAGTCACAAAAAATCTGAACATTTAAAAAAGCCTTAAATGTAACGAAACCATCTTATTCACAAATTATAAGATATTATTATTTTCTAAAAATTATAAATATATAATAATTTTTAGACAAATTAAATATGTAACTCAACCTTTTTTTTTAAAATTGAACATTTCCCAACACACAACATTTAATAACATAAATGCATTTACCTTTTGACAACAACGTAATTAGCAAATCCAATGATCCATTACAATCCATGCTGTAATAAATCCACAGCATATAAAAAAAGGGGCCCAATACAATGCAAAAATACTACTGTTCGAAATACATCTGAAATCCCAATTATTAGATAACTCTGATTCCCGAAAAAGGCTCTAGAATGTATGAAACGCTCCAGAAACACAAATAAATCAACGAAGTCTAAAACACATAGCAGTTACAACAACTGAAATGCACTTATTTTAAAAAAAAAACGTAACAACTCGGAAACGGAAATGGGTGTTTCCAAAAACGTACAAGAGAAAAAAAATAATACCCACCTACATAAAACTTAGAATAACACATTATTAATAACTAGAACATACATATATGTAACGAAAAAATCATAAAAAGCCACAAACACAATAACTCCAAGGCCGTTACTGAGAATACGCTAAGAAAATGTAAAAACATTAATAACGAACTACATAAGAAGTTAACCCTAACATAGTATTCCACAAACAACAAATAACAAAGTACTACCTTCAAAATTACCTTAAATTAGTTAAAATATAACAAATAGCACTCTTACCTTCTCAGACGTGAAGTAGCTTCCAACCGCGAGCTTGAATCTTCCAAAATGACCCAAAAAGACTAAGGGCCAGATGTAGGTAGGCTTTTACCGGGTGGTAACGGCCGAATTCGGCCGTTACCACCCGGTAAAAGCAATTTGACATGTAGGTCCCTGTAATTTACAGACTCGGTAAATTTACCGGTAGGTAAATTTACCGAGTATGTAAAATACCGAGTCGGTATCATTACTGATTCCGGACAATTGGTATGTAGGTGGGACTCTTCTGAGTCCCACAAGCAGTACAACATCGGTATTTTACCATCAAATACTACTTGATGGTAAAATACCGTTTCTGGTGTGCATGCACATGTGTGCATGCACACCTATGCCATATGACAGGCAGACCTGCCCTTAGGGCAGGTATGCCTGCCACATGGCACCCGAGCCTCTTTTGGGGGTGCCAGAGGGTGTCAAAGTGACACCCCCTGCACCCTTGTGACAGTCGGTATTTTCCGATGTGGTAAATACCGACCGGTATATGCCCAATCAATCCTATGGGCTTCAAAGCCCATAGGAATGCATGGGCATTGACTGGTCGGTATTTACCACATCGGAAATTACCGACTGTTTCCGATTCGGTAATTGCACATCTGCAATTACCTACATCTCGGTATTTTTATTTTCCGACCTCTTAAATACCGAGTCGGTATGACTCGGTATTTAAGAGGTCGGTAAATAAAAATTACCTACATCTGGCCCTAAGAGCGGTTACAAAATGAAACTCCCAAATGATACTATTATCCAAATAACAGTTAAATAAATGTCAACTTAACTTGTTTTAGTAATAGAAATTTGTTAAAACTGTATAATTATTTCGGCTGTATTTATCCCATGTATTATTAGTTTTTCTACAAAAATATTAATTTGATTTAATTTTTTTATTATTTAATTTAATTTCATTTAATTTAACTGCGGGTTTATATAGCGCTAGGAATCGACTCCCGGAGGAGTATCTCCACGCTTCGACCGCTGGGGAACCCGTCCTGGCTCACCCTGAGAGATGGTCCCTGATGGGTATCTCTAAGGTGCGACCAAGCATCCCCGGCGGTCTGGGGGGCCGTTGTGAAGATGAGGCAAGCTGATGCCCAGAGTTGCCGAGTGTGGTTTCTGACTAGAGTAGGCACCGAGGCGAGAATTATCGAGTCCGCTGACCCTGGTCCACGACCCTGCCGCGTCAGGAATCGAACCCTGGTCCCGGGCCGTTCTCTGCTTACGGGTCTGCCGCCTCTAACCAGTGAGCCACACTTCTCCACATTAATTATTATTATATATTAATATTTAATGTTATAATAAAACAAACAATATTTACTTTAAATTATTGAAAATAAAAAGTGTTATTTTTCATTACTTATATACAAATTGTGACTAATATGTTTAATATATTAATATTAATATTATAAAATTAATATTAATAAATTAAAAATATATAACAGATATTATAATTTAACATGTTTGTAAAATATACATTGTATGATATGATCTATAAATATTATCAATGTTGTTAATTCCAAATATATCTACATATATAACGTATATTGAAGTTCACATGTATATGTAACAAAAATATTACTATATCATTTATTAACAATTGTGATGTATTGTAATTTCTCTTAAAATGTATATACTCTATATAGTATAATGTTCAATGTTTTATGTTTTACTATATAATTTACATATACTACAAATGTAAATTACTGCAAAGATATCGAAATAAAAAAGAAATTGGTGCTAAATTAGATATATTATTGTGTTTAAATTGTATAAAATAATTTTTTATACATGTATTATTTGCTTTAATTACTATATGAACAAATAAAGAAAAAATGTGTTTAAAACTGTGTCATTTTTATCTACTACCCATTATTAAATAATTAATACCAATATATAAATTTGTAAAAATGTTTACAATATATAATTATTTTTATAATTATTTTACATATATAATAAACTATTACTATCAATTTACTATTCACACATAAATATACAATTTATTAAAATCGATACTGGACACTTAACATTAAACATTTACTTTTCCAAATCCCAAATAAAATTTTGTATTATTAATAATAAACACTTAAACTATCAAATTAACAATTGTAACTCAAATATACATTTAATTAGGGTAGTTGCTGTACACAGAACCTATTTAATTTACTATGCCAACTGCTATCTACATTTAATTAGGATATATGCTGGACACTCAACCTATGTCTAACACCTAAAAATACCCCTGTACCCCAAAACCCAAACCTAGCCCTGAAACCTAAAAATACCCCTGTACCCCAAAACCCAAACTTAGCCCTGAAACCTAAAAATACGTCTCTACCCCAAAATCCAAACATAGCCCTGAAACCTAAAAAGACCCCTGTATCCCAAAACCCAAACCTAGCCCTGAAACCTAAAGATACCCCTCTACCCCAAAACCCAAACCTAGCCCTGAAAACTAAAAATACCCCTCTACCCCAAAACTCAAACCTAGCCCTGAAACCTAAAAATACCCCTGTACCCTAAAACCCAAACCTAGCCCTGAAACCTAAAGATACCCCTCTACCCCAAAACTCAAACCTAGCCCTGAAACCTAACAATACCCCTCTACCCCAAAACCCAAACCTAGCCCTGAAACCTAAAAATACCCCAAAACCCCACAACCTAAACCTACGCCTGAAAACTAAAAATACCCCTCTATCCCAAAACCCAAACCTAGCCCTGAAACCTAAAAATACCCCTCTACCCCAAAACTCAAACCTAGCCCTGAAACCTAACAATACCCCTCTACCCCAAAACCCAAACCTAGCCCTGAAACCTAAAAATACCCCAAAACCCCAAAACCTAAACCTACGCCTGAAAACTAAAAATACCCCTCTATCCCAAAACCCAAACCTAGCCCTGAAACCTAAAAATACCCCTCTACCCCAAAACCCAAACATAGCCCTGAAACCTAAAAATACCCCTCTAATCCAAAATCCAAACTTAGCCCTGAAACCTAAAAATACCCCTGTATCCCAAAACCCAAACCTAGCCCTGAAACCTAAAGATACCCCTCTACCCCAAAACCCAAACCTAGCCCTGAAAACTAAAAATACCCCTCTACCCCAAAACTCAAACCTAGCCCTGAAACCTAAAAATACTCCTGTACCCTAAAACCCAAACCTAGCCCTGAAACCTAAAGATACCCCTCTACCCCAAAACTCTAACCTAGCCCTGAAACCTAAAAATACCCCTCTACCCCAAAACCCAAACCTAGCCCTAAAAAATAAAAATACCCCTCTACCCCAAAACACAAACATAGCCCTGAAACCTAAATAAATCCATCTACCCCAAAACCCAAACCTAGCCCTGAAAACTAACAATACCCCTCTACCCCAAAACCCAAACCTAGCCCTGAAACCTAAAAATACCCCTCTACCCCAAAACCCAAACCTACGCCTGAAAACTAAAAATACCCCTCTGCCCCAAAACCCAAACCTAGCCCTGAAACCTAAAAATACCCCTCTACCCCAAAACCCAAACATAGCCCTGAAACCTAAAAATACCCCTCTAACCCAAAATCCAAACTTAGCCCTGAAACCTAAAAATACCCCTGTATCCCAAAACCCAAACCTAGCCCTGAAACCTAAAGATACCCCTCTACCCCAAAACCCAAACCTAGCCCTGAAAAACTAAAAATACCCCTCTACCCCAAAACTCAAACCTAGCCCTGAAAACTAACAATACCCCTCTACCCCAAAACCCAAACCTAGCCCTGAAACCTAAAAATACCCCTCTACCCCAAAACCCAAACCTACGCCTGAAACCTAAAAATACCCCTCTACCCCAAAACCCAAACATAGCCCTGAAACCTAAAAATACCCCTCTAACCCAAAATCCAAACTTAGCCCTGAAACCTAAAAATACCCCTGTATCCCAAAACCCAAACCTAGCCCTGAAACCTAAAGATACCCCTCTACCCCAAAACCCAAACCTAGCCCTGAAAACTAAAAATACCCCTCTACCCCAAAACTCAAACCTAGCCCTGAAACCTAAAAATACTCCTGTACCCTAAAACCCAAACCTAGCCCTGAAACCTAAAGATACCCCTCTACCCCAAAACTCTAACCTAGCCCTGAAACCTAAAAATACCCCTCTACCCCAAAACCCAAACCTAGCCCTGAAAACTAAAAATACCCCTCTACCCCAAAACACAAACATAGCCCTGAAACCTAAATAAATCCCTGTACCCCAAAACCCAAACCTAGCCCTGAAAACTAACAATACCCCTCTACCCCATAACCCAAACCTAGCCCTGAAAACTAAAAATAACCCTCTACCCCAAAACCCAAACCTAGCCCTGAAACCTAAAAATACTCCTGTACCCCAAAACCCAAATTAAATAAATGTCTTACTTTTTTTTCAATTTTTTAATTTAACATTTCATATTTAAAATGTAAAATTTCATATTTCAAATTTAAAATTTCGAAATATATTTTATATAAATTTATTTCCTAAAAAAATATGTTATTTTATATTTTTAATACACTCCCCACCCTTATCCCCTATAAACCCAACATCCCGCTGCAGAATTTTTCAATTATTTTCTAATTTCAAATTTCAGATTTAAAAATTAATATTTCAAATTTCTAATTTAAATTTTCGAAATCTATTTTATAAAAATGTATTTGATAAATTATTAATTTATTTTATATTTTTCATACACTCCCCACCCTTATCCCCTATAAACCCAACATCCCGCTGCTAAAAATTTTATATATTTTCTATTTTTATATTTCGAATTTCTAATATTTAATTTCGCATTCTAATTTCTCTAACATATTTTTTAACATTTATATTTTTAATATTTATATTTTTAATACACTCCCCACCCTTATCCCCTATAAACCCAACATCCCGCTCCTAAAATTTACAATACTTTATATAAATAATTTATATTATAATTAAATATTATAGCACATTTATATAAAATTGTTATTATTAATATATTAGAAACATATATTTAAAAATGTCGATATTTTGACATTTCGACATTATATATGTCGATATTTCTATCATCGACATTACTTATCTCGATATTAATGAATATACATTCAAATCGATATTTTAGACAACGATATTTAGAACATCGATATTTCTTACCTTCGATTTTTCTGACTCGATATTAGTGCAAATCGACATTGTTGACTCGATATTTTGACTGTGCACCGAATACAATAACCAAATTAATAATTAATCTGTCCGAGTCTATTATTGAGTCCTATTGGTTCAAGTCCATGTGGTTAAAGTCCACATGTATGAGTTTTTGTCCTCATTTACCTCAGACCACAATAACCAATCCAGCAGCCTGTACCTCAAAACACCCTTAGCGAGTTAAAAGGTGTGTGATCACTCCCTCTGACAGGTACACCAGCGTGCTGAAAGGATAAAGTCCCAAACGGGTAAGGCCATTCTCAAAATATGGTCCGTAATTACTGGCGACTGTTTGAGATGGCGGAAGGCCGTAGTGGGTTTGCCCATCACAGTCCAGAGAGTTCACAAGAGGTTTAATCATAGGGCACGTTTTTTCATTTTAGGACAAACACAGATCTAATTTATGTCAGTTGTCTCTGAGTTTAACCACCTTAATAGGGGTGACCAAAGGGCTTTCTTCCTTTTGGTCGGAGTTCCTCTCAGGTCTAATTTAGATATCGAGATAAGGGAGGCCAACCAGTCTGAGTGTAATGGAGGCAAGCATTCAACCCATCTTCGACAAATTTCTCTTCTGGCTAGTAATATGACATAGAAAAGGGAGGCTCTATCCGGACCTATAACTTCATTTGAGATTCCAAAAATTATCGTAGAGGGGCTTACCTCAACTTTGTGACCAAGAATAACCAAAATTGTATCACCAACCTTACTCCAGAATTCAAGAATAGCCGGACACTCCTGGAACATGTGGATATCTGATGCACTATCTTGACCGCATTTCTGCCATTTCACAAGGGGGTCCCTTTAACATCCATGACAACCTTTGAGGGGTAAAGTAGGATCTGTGAATTGAAAATAGGTGACTCCTTCTTAGCCAGGCCAGCATTACTGTGCGAAACAGGGTACAAAGGGATGTCTGCCAAAGTTAGTTCCAGGGCTCTCCCGGAAGTCAGGTGCCCCACAATTCTTCTGCCAGTTTGAAATCCCCATCTATCGCCCCTTCAATTTTCCAATACCAAATGGAAACCTCTTTTCTCCCCCTAGGTTTCTTCACCAACTGTTCTTCCAATACGTTTCCCGTGCCCACCGAGGATTTCCTGCCTTGGACCCAAATTTGAAGTTGAATGTACTTAAATTTTTAAAGGAACCCTCTCAAACCATCGTGGAGTGCTTGCCAGGGTAAAAGGGTGTCTTTCTGTGCAAACTCTCCCCAAACACTAAGACTTGCCTCCCTAAGTGACTGCGCTAATTTATCTCTTAGGCGAGCCGGTGGTCCGGGAGAATCCCAGAGAGGGGCCAGATTACCGAAGCAGCTAAGGCCCGTCTTTCATCTAATGTTTGCCCATGTTCTGGCCATAGTCTGAAGTACCTGTAGTTTTATCTTTTTAAAAAACTTGAGATCTCCATACTTAAACATAAAGCCCTCCTGAGACAAGTTAACGCCTTTCATCATTGCTGAGAACATTGCCCCCACCCCTTCTTGATCTAGTTCAAGTTCAGGTATTTATAAAGCGCACTACTCACCCAGAGGGTCTCAAGGCGCTGGAGGGAGGGGTTTACTTTTTATCGAATAGCCATGTTTTCAGTTCTTTTCTGAAGGAGATGTGATTCTGAGTAAGGCGGAGGTGGGTGGGGAGTGAGTTCCAGGTCTTGGCAGCCAGGAAGGAGAAGGATCTGCCACCCATGGTGGGTTTTCGGATGCGCGGGACTGCGGCGAGGGCTTGATTGGATGATCTTAGTTGGCGGGTGGGATAGTAGAAGGACAGTCGGGTGTTGAGGCATTCGGGTCCTAGATTATAAAGGGACTTGTGTGCGTGGGTAAGAAGGCGGAAAGTAATTCTTTTGCTGACGGGAAGCCAGTGGAGGTTTTTTAAGTGACCGGTGATGTGCTCTTGGCGCGGGATGTCTAATATGAGTCTCACTGATGCGTTTTGGATGCGCTGGAGTTTTTTCTGCAATTTTGTTGTAATTCCGGCGTAGAGTGTGTTGCCATAGTCCAGTCGACTCGAGACCAGTGCATGGGTGACAGTCTTTCTTGTTTCGAGGGGGATCCAGCGGAAGATCTTTTTGAGAATGCGAAGGACGTTGAAGCAGGAGGACGATACGGCGTTGACTTGTCTGGACATTGAGAGGGAGGAGTCTAGAATGAAGCCGAGGTTACGTGCATGGTCTGTGGGTGTGGGCGCATATCCCAAAGCGGAAGGCCACCAGGAGTCGTCCCAAGCTGAGGGGGAGGATCCTAGGATGAGCACCTCCGTCTTGTCTGAGTTGAGTTTTAAGCGGCTCTGTTTCATCCATTCGGCTACTTCTTTCATACCTTCGTGAAGGTTGTTTTTGGCGGTGTTGGGGTCTTTGGTGAGGGAAAGGATTAGCTGGGTGTCGTCGGCGTAGGAGATGATGTTGAGGTTGTGTTGACGTGCGATGGAGGCGAGGGGACTCATGTAGACGTTGAAGAGGGTGGGACTGAGTGAGGAGCCTTGAGGTACGCTGCAGATGACTTCGGTGGGCTCTGAGTAGAATGGGGGGAGTCGGACTCTCTGTGTTCTCCCGGCTAGGAATGAGATGATCCAGTCCAAGGCTTTTCCTTGTATGCCGATGTTGTTGAGGCGTTGTATGAGGGTGTTGTGACAGACAGTGTTGAAGGCGGCGGAGAGGTCGAGTAGAATGAGGGCCACTGTTTCACCGTTGTCCAGGAGTGCTCGGATGTCGTCGGTCGCTGCAATGAGGGCTGTTTCGGTGCTGTGTTTGGCTCGAAAGCCGTTCTGGTGACTTTAACAGAATTCTGGAGTGGGACAGTTGAAAGGCCCAAGCATAGTACTGCTAGTCTGGAAGTAACAGACCACCCTTCTCCCTCTTGCGCCTCAATTTCTTCTTAGCTATTCAGACTCCTCTATAGGCCCATATAAAGGAGTTGATAGCCTGCTGAAACTTGTCTATGGCAGGTTTGCAAAAGTGTAATGGAATGGCATTAAGAAGAAGGTGATTTTTGGAAGCACAATCATTTTTACCAGGCTAACCCTCCCACAAATTGAAAGAGGTAGGTAAGCCCAGCTTGTCATGAGCCAGGAACATTCTCGTGTGATATTAGATAGATTAGTCTCTGTAATTTTATCGATGTCCTGTACTATTTTTACCAACAGGAACTTCATCTCTCTTTTAGTCTGATGTTGACTCGCCCTTATATTCAAAGATATCACCTCCATTTTCCCCGTATTGACCTCGTACACTGATATCCTACAAAAATCTTCTGTGTGCTTTATTACTAAGGGAAAGACAATTTGAAGGTCAGAAGAAAGAGCCAGTATGATGTCCGCATACAGGGCCACTTTCCTTTCCCATCCTTCGTGCCTAAAAGGGGCAATATTTTATTGTGACACTTTTGTGCATAGTTGAAGTTGTAAACTGGTTTGTCATGGCCTAAGACCTCTACATATTTACCTAGGGGATGTCTCAGTGCAGAAGACACTGAGTACGTTGTCTGCTGTTTTGTTGGGTTCAATGTGGGATGTCATCTGCAACACTGGGTAAGGGTTCTCTCTGTATGTTAGTGGTAAACAATTGGTATGGTTGATCTCGAGTGCACAAGGCCTAACTATATATCAATTAAAGGTGAAATACAGCTGATCAAGGTTTCATTTGCAGTGAATGAGTATATAAAGTTTAGTTAGCTTGTGAGAGTGAATATCCTTTAGTGGATCCTTACTTTGTATTGTTATTTTGCTTTGAGAAAATGCGCAGGAGAAATTGTGAAGGAGGGTGAACTGCTCCGAGTAGTGAGATTGAGGTCACAGTGTACAGTGCTGTGATTGGTCAGTTGGTGTAAAGCAGCATTTGGATTGGTTTACTAAGCCAGAAGGGTTGTGCTGTCATTTGTTGAGGTTGCCAAACAGGTAAATTGTGGAAGAATACCATTTCCTGGATTTACAGAAGTCATTTGTGAAAACTGAATTGAATAAAAATGAAATTTTTAAAGTCATTGCTGCAATTAGTAAAGAGAGATGAAACTGCATTTGAAGGTAGAGATACCACCTGAAGGTACGCCGGAAAACATTGTCATGATGGACAAAGGATTACATCAATGTCTGTGGCTTGAGTTTTGGCATACACTTACTGAGAAAAGTGAGGACTTACACTTCCCTCATTATGGGACATTTAATTTGAGAATTGTTAAGAAGATGATGTCACACGAGTAAGGTAAGTGCAGGAGTTTATTCAAATAGATCCTTCAGCACCAGCTCCTAGTCTCTCACTGAACATTCTAATGTGAGCTCTCGCCCAACATTCTACAGATGGAATGTACCAGTGGGTGAAAAGAACAGGGGTACGAAGGGAGGGAGGAAGATGGAAGGAGAAGGAGGGAGAATCTATAGGAGAATACTTTGTTACAACACATCTCCCTTTGAACAAGGGAAATTACTGCAAAAACAGAAGAAGATAACAACTTATAATACAGTTAAGTGTCTATGCTAGAGATACATTTTATAATCTGCTTGCCAGGATGGTGGCTGACGAGACCTGGGTTCAATGGAGACATGTGCTTTAGATGTTGATCCGCCTTGGTGTACCTCACAGGAAGACACTGAAGATTGTACTTTTGGTCAGCTTGCTACATTGTCCATGCTCCAGGTGCTTCTGTCTTCCAGCTCAACAGAATTTTTGTTGACTCGTTTTATTCTCAAAGGTTTAGAAAATGAGTAAATTCTGGCTTGAGAAATGTTAGGCTTCTTAATGACCACCCATTGACCTTCCTGCCAACTCTTGTTGGCTGTACACCATTTCTGGTCATATCTAGATTTGTACTCTAGCTGATGCCTCTCCACTTTTCCTAGAACAGATTTCCTGTCTAACCAGACCGGACACCCTTCATTGAGGCAATTGGGTGTGAGTTTGGAACCTGAGTTACGCCCTTTAAGAGAGACAAAAGGAGCAATTCCAGTGACATCATTTGGTGTGTTGTGACTTGACCATAACATCTTTCTTCCACTGGTTCACTGGATGCTAAGGCCAATTGTATGGTGTCCTTTATCATCCTATTAGCATCTTTCTACCAATCTGTTGGCTTTTGGGCAGTAGAGCGGAGATTTGAGATGGGTTATGGATAAGGTAGTCATAAACTGCTTCATTTCATCGGAAGTGAATTGAACTCCATTGTCTGTAATTAGTGTACTCGGTATGCCCTCTTTGGAGAAGGTGTCTCTGAGGAATTCAATTAATGAAGATGTGGTGATATTAGTGACCATTTTTGTGGCTATCCAGTGGGAATAATAATCAATAAATACAAACATGTACCTTTGCGAGAAGTTGAGCAAATTCAGTGGACCAATAATGTCCCGGCCTAACTTGTCCCAAGGCTTGGTGGGAATGGATACAGGCACTAGTGGGGATTTGCGGATAACTTTGATTTTGTCACTGGTTCCACATTCAAGGCAGTCTCTAACCCTTTCCTCTACCATGGAATCCATTTTTGGAAAACAATAGCTTTGTCTGATTTTGCTCTTTGTCATGCTCCTGCCTGGATGACCTTTGTGTGCAATTTGGATAATGCGCTCATACATTTTTTTTGGGGAGGTATGATCCTACTACCTTGGTAGATGTGTTGATTTATGATAGATAGCTCATTCTTCACTACCCAGAAGGATTTTAGGGTCTCTGGCAATATTTGAAGACTTTTTGGCCAACCTTTGCAAATGGTGTTCTTCAGTTTGGAGAGAACTGAGTCTTCCTTCATGCTTCTCTCCCATTCTTCCTTGTTGATGGCTAGAATGTCGACTGAAAGAATGGTTTTATCAGGGGGAATCACTTGTGGGTTCTCATTAGTGACTGGAAGTCTAGAAAGGCAATCCGCTACACAATTTCCATTTCCTGGTACGTAGATTATGGAGTAGCTGAAGCCTTGTAGTCCCAGTATCCATTTTGAAATGCGTGGTGTAGAATTTATTTTCCAAGCATTTGGTATAAAATAAGGGAAGTAAGGGTTTGTGGTCTGTTTTCAGGATAAATGGGATATACCATAAGAAGAATTTGAAGTGGTTTATAGCCCAATAGCAGGCGAGGGCCTCCTTTTCAATAGTGGAGTAGTTCCGTTCTGCTTCCTTCAAAGTTCTGGATGCAAAGGCTATTATTTTTTCTTGTCCATTCACATACTGTGTAAGAGACGCTCGTAACCCCTTCATACTGGCATCAGTAGTTAGAGTAGTCTTGGCATTGGGGTAGAATGTGTTTAAAACAGGTGCCTCTGTTATAGCTTGCTTAATTTGCGTGAACTCAGTATGGCATTGATGGTTCCATTTGAACGGTGATCCTTTCTTGAGAAGTTCTCTTAGTCAATGAACTTGTTCAGCAAAGTTCTTGACATATTTGGACATGTATTCAACTAACCCAAGGAAGGATTTAAGTTTGTCTTTATTTGTAGGAGCAGGAGCCAGTTTGACTAGTCTATCAGGCTTGCCTTAAGTTTGATTCCTTCACCCGATATGGTGTGGCCAAGGTAAGTAACCAATTCAACACCTATTCTGCATTTCTCTATTTGCTAAGTATTGTTAAGATCTCTTCCAGGACTTTATTGTGTTCTACTTCAAATTCTCCATAAATCAGGATGTCGTCCTCGAAACACATTACTTTGTTAATTCCCTGTAATATATATTGCATTATGGGCTGAAATACTGCCGCAGCGGATGCTAGCCCGAACAGTATCCTTGAGAATTGGTAAGCTCCGTAAGGAGTTATTAAAGAGGTGAGGGAATTGGAATCAGGGTGGAGGGCAACCTGATGGTAGGCTGAGGAGAGGTTGAGTATGCGAAAGAATTTTGGACCTTGCATGACTGCGAGCTTTCGTTGATGTTTGGGAGGGTGTGTCTGTCCACCCATATGTTGGAGTTCAAGTCTCTGAGATCCACACATAAGCGGATGCTCTTCCCCCCTTCCTTTTATGCTACTACAATGGGGGCCAACCATTTGGTGTTTTTAATGCGCTCTATTACTTTGCTGGTTTCCAATATATCAAGTTCTTTTTTTAGTGGGTCTCTTATGAGTAAGGGATCATACCTTTATTTATGAACAACTGGTTTGTGTTTAATTTTGAGTTTGATTTTACGTAGAAAACCTTTTAACAGTCCTAATTTTTTGGTGAACACTTCAGGAAACTTCTTACAAATTTATTTTCCAGTGTTTGATTTCTCTACCTGGTAAACTAGTTCAGGTGCATTTGGATCCAGCTTGATCCCTAAGTCTTTCTGGTGTTTCCACCCAAGTAGATTTCAACCATTTTTAGTGATGTAGACTTTTTCTATAGTGGATCTGTCCTTGAAGTCAATGTGCATAAGCAGCATGCCAACTAAGGGTATAGGGTCCTGATTGTATCCACCTGGACTGATATCAGGAGGCAGCAAAGTGTATTCCTTGCTTCTGATGCAGTGGTTCTCCAGAAATAATTTCTAAAACCATGACACCTTTCCCTGAAGTACAAATTCATACATATACTCGACAGTGGGGCCCATGACACCGCGAGTCACTCACAAAATACTTACACCCTACTTCATGGATCGGTGAGATTCAAAGGAGAGCTGCTGTATCCTAGCGGGATGTCTAAAACTATAACTGAATATTTATACTATTTACACCTGCAGTTTTAAATGAGTTTACCATGGTTTTCATTAACATTTATTTAGACACCCCGCCACTGTGGTCAACGGATCTGCTAGTAAAAATTAGGCATAGGAAAACTCAAGACCAGCTTAATTCTCCATTTATCTAATTTTTATTAAATCAAGTTTTAACATGGCTAAAGTTTATTCACTTTATTAATTTCTTTCTTCAAAAACGACATTAAAAGGAAAATAAGGATTTTATTTCAAAACAGGTAATTTCATTTATTTTAGAAAATTCAGAAATAGACATTTTATTTAGATTTCAGAAATGCAAGTATTAGCAAAAGACAGATAGTTCCCAAATTTCATCCTATCTCCTAACTTCCCTAACTAACAACCTCACCTAAAGTTCAGATTTCATTCTAAGACATAGGAAAATTATTCAAAGTCTTACATCTCAGGAAAAATCAGCATACGGACAGCATCTCGGTAGGAAATCAAAACGTTTTTTCCTCACTAAAACCAGCACTTTTTACACCTTTTTCACTAGCTCTATCTATCTAAAAGAGTAACTTTCAAAATAAATTCGAGTTCTGATTGGACAGTTTTGGGGTGGATGAGCATCACTTCATCATTACATTATTCAGTTCGCTTCCGTCAGCTAGATTTTAAATGGGTCATTGTTTTGGGCCTCGTCCGGCCTAGTCCTGTTCTCACTTGGTAACTTTGCTAAACTTTCTCACGTTCAGAACCATTGTGCTCATCTTTTGGCAGCCATCTAGACTTCCAGGCCACGTCGTCCTTGAACTATATTCATTTCAGGCACAAAAATATCGCATTCGAACTCGGAGTCGAACTTGCACATGCTCAGTTCATTTTCTATTCGCAGTTCAGCAAGTCAGCCATCTTTATTAGACCTCACAGGCCACAATGGGAACTATGTATGTATGTATGTATGTATAGATACTTTTGTATAGCGCTTTCTGTCACCCAACGGGCATCCTGGCGCTTAGATAGTCATGACATACACGATGTTACCAGCATCCGAAAAGGTCTAGTGCAGTGTTCTGGGAAATAAGTAGGTTTTCAGGTTTTTCCTAAAAGAGGAGAGATCAGTCAAACTCCTCAGGTCCAGAGGAAGAGAGTTCCACAGATTTGCTGCGGTGACCCTAAAGGCGCGGCCTCCCATCCTGGAGCGCTTGAACTTTGGAACTGATACCAGATAGGCAGAGGCTGACCGAAGCGGTCTGCCTGGGATGTACCAGGTAAAAAGATTCTGTAATGGGAGTGGGCCTTGACCATGAAGAGCCCGAAACACCAAACATAGGGCCTTAAAATCGATACGCCGCAGAACTGGCAACCAGTGCAAGTCCTTAAGAGCCTTCGCAGAGGAGTCCAGACGGCGGCGTGACAGTGCAAGTTTTGCAGCAAAATTCTGCACACGTTGCAGTTTCCCCAATAGACTGATAGGCGCCCCCAGAAGCAGTGCGTTGCAGTAATCAAGACGACTTAATATAATGCTTCGCACTACTTCTGGTCTGGCATGAGAAGGGAGCAAGGGTAGACTCTTCCGCAGCGAGCAGAGCAGAGCCATGCAAGTGGCTACTGTTTTGTTCACTGCTACCTCCAACTGCAAATTAGAGCTGATCATTACACCCAGATTCCGTACTGACTCAGCAGGGGAGTCAGTTCCTTGGAAATCAGAGGGCCAGAAATCCAATGGTAAAGGCCTGGGAGTACGGTCCTCCCTATCATGGAAACAAACACAAACAAACGTTAATTTAAGAATTTTAGCCCTTCTGTTTACTACTACCTAGCAGATAAACAACACTTAGGCGTAATATACTCGCCTAATCCCATGTTTTGCCACAAAATATGTAAACAAAAGCACATTTATGCCGCATTCCGTTATTTCAAAAGCTGCTTACTAGTTTAAAACACAACAAAAATCACATACTTAATTATAATTGCAACATAAGCAAAGTTAATTGCCACGTGTACTTGTGTAGGTGCAATTTTATTCTAGGTTGATTAATTCCACACATCATTCCATTAGTTCATGTTATAGTTATGAAAGTGTGACTTTACAAGGGGTACACACAATGTTGTTTCTCCACCTTGCTCCATCAACTCCCCCTTTGGTGATTTATCACCAAATTTCTCCCAAAATTTAGCAAATTTTATCGGAACATTTTTAAAATTCTTCAGATTAGTATATTTTATACTTTAGTATCCTTTTCTCTGGTCTCTTTTAAAATCTTTTCTCGGAACTCCTCAATTTCTATATCACCTTTTTCTCTTTCTCTTAATCTTTCTCGTTTTTCTTGAATTATCTTCTTTAAGGACTTTCCAACATTCCTTCTTTTTCTGTATATGCAACATAATATTATCATTAAAACCACTAATACTATTACTGTTACTGGAATTAGTATTTTACCTATAATTCAACTACCTATTTCTTGAAACCAATGTTTAACTGCTGTAAAACTTCTACTAAGTCGTTCAAGAATACCATCAACCTCCAGTGGTTCAATTTCTCTATGCAACTCTGTAATATTTGTAATATACTTTTCAATGTTTTGACTTTTATCTGGAATGTAGGTGCAGCAGTGCTGTACCTTCAAAATTCCACAAACTCCTCCTTCTTTTGCTAATATTATGTCAAGAGCAAGACGATTTTGCATTACCATAGTTCTCATAGCAATCATTTCCGTATATACCATTAAGAATCCACCTGCTGTGTCTGTTGACAAACGATCTACTATCGTTGACAATCTTCGAATTCGATTTGCATTGAAAGATATTCCCACTGCTGGTATTAGTGCTCCAAAAACATCACCTTTTATTTCTATGACACTTTCTCTTTTTCTACGACTCAAAGGTTTGCCAATCTCATGGATACCGTTAGTACCTCTATCTACATGAAAGATTTTAGGAAAGATCAATCCCACATAACATGTCCCATATCAGTGATCAGGTAATCTATAATATGCATTATTCCCACAAATGAAATAAACACCAGGAAAAACTGGGTCTTTTCCCCCTTTAATTCCCCAACCCACTTGGATTCTATAAACGTCTTTACATTGACTTGCTCCCACAAAATAATTGTCATACATAGTGTTGTCTCTCCTAATACAGAATTTTCCTAACAATGGAGTGTCTATATTTATTGTTACATTCACATTTCATTCATCAATATTCTCATCATTGAATGACCAATATTTGGATTTCTCAAACTTTACTTTTTCTTTTCCTTTATAGGCAATTTGCCTTTCCTCAACCATATCTAAAAATGCTTTTTCTTCCACTCTGATTTTACATGTCAGGTTATTTTTAAACGCATAGTCATGACTTAATTTGTCTATTTCTAAAAAATATTCTGCCATAGCTGTAGCAGGCTTTTTCTTATTCAGTGTCTTATCAATTTTCAATTTTGCAAAAACTTTATCCGAATTAGAATAATGATATTCCAGTTTTCCTGTTTGATAAAACAGGCTTGCAATCACACTACACGTGACTCCATATGTAAGTGGAAGGTGATGATAAGTCACCCCCTCGGAAACAGATGCAGGTAACTTTACACACACATAACAGTCACTAGCATCCATTGTCCTGACAAACTCAGACAATGATCTTGAAAATGTATTCTTGGCAAGGTCACTAATAGAACTATCCTGATGTATTTCTGGCCTATATACATGCTGCTTGTTAGACTTTGATTCCACATTTTGTTCACCTGAACTCACGTTATGTTTTGTCTTTACTAAGTTATCCTGAAAAGTAATGACAATAGCTAAAATTATCCATACCAACATTAGTAATCCAGTGCATATTAGACATGATCTACACCATTTTCTAAAAATAGAACATTTTGTTTTATGATCATTCCTAGACATTTTTTTTTTTTACACAGCGAGTTTTGCTAACAGGTTTGCTTCGACCTTATGTCACCTACAAGCTTTTAATTTTCTAACAAGTTTTCTTCGACCTTATGTCACCTATTTTACTTTTCACTTACAATGCCTTCTCTTCTAACAGGATTTCAGGTTTTACCTTTACCTTATCTCTTTTAATCAATTACCACTTTTCCCTGTGCCTCAGTTCTTTACTCACTTTTCTCATTTGTCTTTGTGCAGTTCAGATTCTCTTGACTGCTATTGACTTCTTCAATTGGAGGTAATATGATATAAGCCCATTCAGGTGATTTGTACTTCTGATTTGGTCTTCTCACTCTTTTTGGCCTTTGAACAACTTCTATTCTTTTTCCCAATGACTCTCTTTGACTGGTTATTTCATTGACCTGCTCCTCTGGCTTTCTTTCTTTATTAACCAGTTTAAATCTCAGTCCATCATTTCCTTTAGGTTGGTTGAAGCTTTTATTCGATATGCAAGATATCTTGAAAGCGTACACAAATACAGCATTTACAAAACTAGAAAAAATAAATTTTTAGGAAGCAATATTGAATGTACATTTAAGAAAGATAAAACGACATGTAATGCCAGAAATAAATTAGCTAAAAATGAATTAAACCGCTATTGACAATCTCTTGCAACGAAACAACCAAAAATGCTTTAAAAATTTAGCTACAGCACAAACGATGGGAGGGGAAGTGTCCGTCATTAGGATGCGAAGGGCTACCAGATAACTACGCGTACCCATATTACAACAAAGGGGTTTGAGCCAAAAACTCCTGGGTTTAGCATAGTCCGGACATTCAAACAGGATATGCGGTATAGACTCTGTCCTAGTGATACAACGGGCACAAAAGGGGGACGTGTGGACACCTGATTTCCACTTTGACACCAGGGCACCAACTGGAAGGGAGCCCACTCTGAATTTAAAATACAGTGCTCGATCAGCTGCAAGGGTAATTAGATCCAGGTAAGGTTCATAAACTACTATATCTTTTATTGTTAAAAACGCAGCTGTAGCTTTACAATGACTAGAGTTTATAACAAGCTGATCCGCAACCCAATTCCAGTATAATCTTTTCAGAACATCTTTTGGTGGAGCCGTTCTTGATGACCAACAATCCCCCAGCCCAAGTACCTCCAAAAGCTTTTTGGTGTCTCTCAACCACTTAATCTTCGCCCAACCACCCAGGCTCATTATCTCAGCCAACCCTTCAGCATATGATTTTAGCTCTTCACCCCTCCAAATACGTGCCCATAGAAGGAGTGGACGAAGCCGGGCTTGGTCTTTGATATTCTTACAACCTGTGTCCAACAGCACAGGCACTGTTGGGGTGCTCGGAGGGAGGGCGATTAAAGATTTCAAAAGCTTGCTCTCAGCTGTTGCCAGGGAATCCAGGCAGCAATGCCCCCACAGCTCTGCCCCATACAGGGCTGATGTTACTCCCTTAGCCTTATAAATGTCAATTGCCGGGGCAAGCGACCTCCTCGGTGAAGCCCAGAATTCCCTCAGAAGGGCACCTCCTACTCTCTTGTGATTCAAGACCATCTTGGCAATGTGAGGTGACCAGTTCATGCTGTCCGTAATCCGCATTCCAAGATAATCAAATTCGGATACTTTCTCCAAGGGAACAGAGTTGAGAATGGGTGGGTGGCCCAGTTTCCTTGGAGGGTTTAGAATTAAGAACTTAGTTTTATCCACATTGATTACCAAGCCCCTTGAAACGCAAAAGTTCTGAAAACGGGTAAGCAACTTCTGGAGGCCTTGCGGAGTCTTAGAAATCAAGAGCGTATCGTCCGCAAAAAGTAGGGTTGGAATCCGCACTCCCCCTAGAGAAGGAGCGTCGGCTGGTTCTTGCTGGAGATATTCCACCACCCCATTAACGTATAGTGAAAAGAGGGTGGGCGCTAGTACGCAACCCTGTCTCACACCCCTAGACACTGGGATTTTCTCAGTTATCTCTCCATTTCTCCCCCAGCGAACCTGAGCAAAGATATGGGCGTGAAGGCTAATAAGGAGGGTCAAGATGTAAGGAGGCAGTCCCAACCCATAAAGCACCCTCCATAACTCCTCCCGAGGAACTAGGTCAAAGGCAGTCCTCAGATCTATAAAAGCCAAGTATAGACTGCCCTTGCCTAGCTCCACCACCTTCCAGCCAAGGAGTACTAGCCTGAACACCTGCTCAATCGTCCCTGTTCCTGCCCGGAACCCTGCCTGGAAGTCTGATAGTATTTTGTTTTCCTCCACCCAATGAAGAATCCTACCAAGGATAGCTTTACCTGCTATCTTTTGGGTGGAGTCAATGAGGCTTATGAGCCGGTAGTTCCCCGGGATTTCTCTGGATCCTTTTTTATAAATTGGGACCACCACCGCCCCTTTCCAGGAATCGGGCACTGGCCCCCCCTTCATAATATCATTGAGGAGTGCTGCAATAACCCTTCCCCAGGCCACTGGATATGCCCGCATGAGATCCCCCGGTAAGCCATCTGGGCCTGCTGCCTTCCGGGGGGCTACCCACCCAATTACCTTTTCGATCTCTAGAGCTGAAAAGAGATTATAACCGTGAGGTTCAGATACTAGTGGGGGGAGCACCCTGACATTTAGTGCCCCATCTGCCGGAAGGTATAGAGCCCCAAAGTGTTTTACCCAGCTTTGTGGGGGGATATTACAGGGTCTCATAGCTTCGTCAGGCCTGTTCCGGGAGCCTACAAGGTTCCAAAAGCCCCTTGAGTCTTTACTTTTGCTGGCAACAAGTAGGTCCTCCCAAAATTTCTCTTCCCACTCCTTCTTAGCAAATTTAAGGGATCTATTATAAGCCTTCCTTGCTTCCAATATATCGGGGTGGGATTTGCGTTTCACTGCCTCTACAAGTCTTGATTTATGTACCCTACATATTTGTGTGTACCAACCGTTACCTTTCTTTACACCTCCTTTCTTCCCTACCTTACTCGAGGGGATGGTAAACACATTTGTCAGAGCCTCTGTTAGGGAGGCAAAGACCCCGCAAACCCTACCCACCCCTTCCGGAAGGGACCCCAGGTTTAGCAGTGCGTGATCTAAAAGGGTTGATATTTCTCCAACCCTTTCCTCTGAGAGGACCCATTTAGCCCATTTTAGGCGCCTTCCACAAAGTGAGACTACCGACTCATCAGGGGGAGCTAATGTGGGGTTAATGGGACCCTTCCTAGAAAAAACCCACCACTGGACCATGGTCAAGGAGAGTGGATTGTGATCACTTTCGACCGTCGGGACCACAACCATGTCCCTCACCTGGCTCCACAGACATATATCTAATAAGATATAGTCAATTCTAGAAGTATGTCCTGGTCTATTATAGGTATGAGCCCCCCCCCTGTCTGAAGTTGTCCTCCCATTCACTGCCCTTAAATTTAATTCGATACTCAGGGTGTATAACTGTAACGCCACCTCTGACCATCTCCTAATGGGGGGAATTTCCAAGGCTGGGATCCCTATCTTGGCGTCCTCCTCATCCTGGTCTAAGGCAACATCCGAGCCCAAAGGCTCGAACGTACAGTTCATGTCTCCCGCGACCAGGGTACACAACTTGTGTGAAGTTGTACTAAGAAGGCTCTCCAGGAGAGATAATACAGTGGACTTCCTCCCACCCTTAGTCCCTCTGGCGTACACGTTATAAATATTCAATATTGTACGACCCCTGGAGTCTCTTAGAGTAATATTTTGAATATCTGGACAGCCTGTCTGAGACTCCTCTATTCTACAGTCAAGGGAAGCTGCTACCCATATGAGCAGGCCACCCGAGGGGCGTCCTCTCCCTGAATCTGAGATTTGTGCAGGCACAAAGTAGGAGGAGAATCCCACCCTATGTATCGGCTCCAGACTCCAGGTCTCCTGGAAGATGCATATGGCGTGCTCATCAACCAAAGCATTCCAGTCTGGGAGGGCCAACTTTCTTGCGATCCCTGCGACATTCCAGCTGAAAACCTTGAAAACACGGTCCGTCACAGCTGGTGCGTCGCTGACCTCGAGAACACTCCTGTCCACAGGCCTCACAAGGGGAACAGGCAAATTACTGTCCAAAGAAATGGGCAGAGAGTCTACCAACCCACTGTCGCCTGTACTTATAAGTGGGACTATTCGGGGTGGTGGTGCTGTCATTAAACCTATTCTATTGCCAGTTTCCATGTCAGACACTGCATTTTCCCTCGTATCACCCCCCTCCAGTCAACGTCTCCCTGGCCCCCACAGGGGATTCAACCCGTTATATCCAAGACCCCCAAACCCACATGGGTCCAAGTTTTGGCCTAAGCCAAATGTGCTAGGGCCTTCCCAGGGCGAAATAACAATTGGCCTGGGGTAACAAAAGGTTAGATCCACTAATTTAACCCCTACCACATCCATGTTATTTATAGGACCACAGATGGAGCTCACCACTCTGGGATCTTGGAAGTTTATTATTACACAATCCCCCTCCTGTGTTTTTTTTCCTTGTCCTACCCATTTCCTTTAGGCCAATTATCTCCCTTGCAAAATCTTTTTGTCTTAGGCTCCGTGGTATTATGTTCCACTCTCTAAGCCCTTTTTCTTGAACTCTTTCTTAATGGAGTTTCATCTTCACTGTCGTCACTTTCACTTTCAGTGTCCTCGACAGTTTTATTTACAACAAACTTTACAACGTCTTTTCCTTTTTTAGAGTCAGTTTTCTCTTTTGACAGTTCCTTCATTCTGTTAGGAACATCTCCATAGCTGGTACTTGGAATCTCATCCTTATCGTGAGTTTTTCCTTCTTTTCCAGTGTCTGGATTTTCGTCCCTGCTTCCAGAGCTCTCAGACTGTTCTTCAGTATGTTCTTGATCACCAGTTTATCTTTGCTTTGCTCAGTGTCCTTACTGGTGTTATTTCCTACCAATTCTCGATCTTCAGATTGATCTTCAGAATTCGGTACTTCAATGATTTCTCCTTCTCCTTCAGATGCAGAGCTAGCATCTGATACTTCCTGATATCGACATTCCTGTCAATCTTTAGTATATTGGCCTTTCTCTGGTTCACCTTCAGAGTCAGAATTAGTTGTGCTTTCACCTTCTTCGTTTGGATTTTCAGGTTCAGGCACACGGATAGTATGGCTTGCGTGTACACAATCTCTTTACTCTGGCACACTTAACTGCAGTGGTGCTAACCAATATGACTTGTCTTGGTCTCTGCCAACGAGGCACCAAACAGTTTCTTCTGCGGTGCACCTTTATACACACCCAGTCTCCAGGAACTAAGTCATCAGCTGGACTTTTCTCTTTGGTGTTTGATTCAGTTCCCACCTGATGGAACACAGAAGTCACCATGTCAGATAGGTTTTTGCAATAATCCAGTATGTTGTCATCATTTATTGTCAACAACTTATCAGCTGGTACAAATGCCTGTCTCATCACCCTGCCCATCAAGATTTCATGTGGACTCAATCCAGTTTTTCTGTCAGGTATGCTTCTTAAGGTCATCAAAACAAGTGGCAAGGCATCTGGCCACTTCAGTCCTGTTGCCAAGCACATTTTAGCAATCCTGTTTTTAATAGTTCCATTTACCTGTTCAACTACTCCTGAAGCCTCAGGTCTGTAAGTACAATGCAGTTTCTGACGAACGTCCAATGCTTCACATACCATTTGCATGAGTTCTGAAAATGGGGGCCTCGATCAGTCTCGATCGTTACTGGAAAACCGAACCTAGGGATGATTTCACGCAGAAGTAATATTGCAACAGTTAACCCATCGTTCCTCCTTGTGGGGAAAGCCTCTACCCATCGGGAGAACAAACAGATGATCACCAAAACATATCTAAGTCTGTTACATGGCGGAAGCTCAATGAAATCCAATTGCATTCGTGTAAATAGACCTCCCTCCCAAACTCACAATATTTCTTCTCTTTGGATTAAATTGCTGGCACACAAGGCACCTCTGACATAAACTCTCTGCAATCATCCTGAACTTTGAATTATACCACGTCTGTCTAAATAGGCGGAGCATGGCATCTTTCCCAATATGAGCTTGACCATGGTACATTCGGGCCATATTTGAGATCATGCTATCGGGCATTACTGGTCTTTCATCTTTGTAAACCCAGATTTCATCTTCCTCTCTTTATCTGCATCCTGCTTTTAACCAGACATTTTTCTCTTCCTCATCAGCTTCTTCCTGCATTTGCCTCACTTCCTGCCAAGTCTCAACTACAGTTGTTAGCATTAAAAGACTTGAAACATGCTCCTTTTCCCTGTCCCGATTAATGGATGCAAGATTTTTAGCACAGTATTTAGCAATTGAGTCTACATAACTGTTACCTCGGGGGATGTAGTCATCCCCCTTTTTGTGTGCTGCACACTTCACAACAGCTATTTTGCCAGCAGCGGAATCGCATCTATCAACATTCTCACAAACTCTGCATTTTGTATGGGGGATCCTGCAGAAGTCAAATAACCTCTTTGGGACCACAATTGTCCGTAGTCATGGTCAACCCCAAAACCATACTGACTATCAGTCACTATGGTTACCTTGATTTCCTTTCCCAACTCACATGCTCGAATCAAAGCAATCAACTCTGCTATTTGAACAGAACGAATTCCTTTCAGACAAGAAGCTTCCAATACATCTGCCACTGTACAAACGGCATATGCTGCACTCAAAGCACCCTCATCTGTTCTCAGACACGAACCATCTACAAACATCACATAGTCAGATTCAGGCAATGGCTCATCTCTGATGTCTGGTCTTGGTTTTGTACAGTATTCAAGAACATCCAGGCATTTATGATCAACCTCATTTCTCACTTCGGCTTCCATAGTATCAGGCAATATTGTGGAAGGATTCACATTTAAACATCGAGAGATTGTCAAATTTTCTGCTCCCAGAATAGTTTTTTCATACTTTGTCATCCTATTGTTAGTCAAATACTGTGTTTTCGTTCTAGTGAGGAGAATCTCCACAGAGTGAGGTACATACACTCTCACAGGAAATCCCATCACTATTCCTTCACTTTGTTCTAGACTGACGCTTGTGGCTGATTCTGCTTTCAGACAACCTGGCAATGCTTTTGCAACAGGGTCCGAAACAGCTGAGAAATACGCTATTGGCTTTCTCAGTTTTCCATGTCTCTGAATTAATACTGCCAATGCACATCCTTCTCGTTTACTGCAGTACAGTTCAAATTCTTTTTCATAGGCAGGCATCCCTATTTCATAGGCAGGCATCCCTAAAGCTGGAGCTTCACATAAGCTCGTTTTTAACTGCTCAAATGCTTCCATATCAGTTTTGGTCAAAACTATCGGGTCTCTGATATCTGCTCTGGTTCATCTCTGCAATGGCTTTGCAATCAGTGAGAATCCACTAATCCACTGTCTACAGTAACCTGACATTCCTAGGAACATTCTCACTTGTCTTTGAGTTTTTGGTGGCTGCATTCCTTGTATCATTTTTATTCTTTCAGCAGTAACTTGTCTTATTCCTTTGGCAATCTTATGGCCTAAGTATTGCACCATTTTCTGACAAAATTGTAATTTTGATGGAGACACTTTATGTCCCTCTTCTGCCAAATGATTCTGCAATGCAATAGTATCTGTTACATATGCATCTTTTGTATATGATGCCACTAGGAGATCATCAATATATTGAACCAATACAGACTCTCCAGGCATGCTCAAACTTTCTAATGATTTCTTTAGCAATTGATTAAAGATAGATGGACTTTCATATACCCTCGAGGAATTCGGCACCATGCCAAGATACGATCACCAAATCTGAACGCAAAAATTGGCTGGCTTTCTGGGTGCAATGGAACTGTAAATAACGCATTACACAAATCAATCACAGTGCACCATTCTGCATCCTGGGGAATTTGATATAAAATCACTGTTGGATTTGGTACAATCAGATAACATGGGACAACTATTTTATTAACCTTTCTCAAATCCTGTACTATTCTAAAGGTTCCGTTTGGCTTTTTCGATCCCATTATCGGTGAATTACAAGGACTACATTCTATCTCTCTCAGTATGCCTTGCTCAATCATTTTGTTTATCACTGGGGTTATTCCTTCAATTATTTCTGCTGTCATTTTGTACTGGGGAATATTTGGGTAATTTGCACCTTCTTTTACAGAGACTTTTACAGGATCTACATCTTTCATCAAACCAATATCTTCTCCTGTGAAATCCCACACTTTCTCTTTCACTACCTCTTTTAATTCATCAGGTATCTTTTCTTAATCAAACACGGGGAACAATTTGTTTTGCTCTGCTTCAATCATAAGCATTGTCATTTTATACAGGCTATCTTCATCTGGGGTTTGCAACTCTATGCCATCTTGTGAACAGTATATGGCACAGTACATCTTACACAAAATATCTCTTCCTAACAGATTTACGGGGCTACTGTCACACAGCACAAATTGTTGCATGTCTTTAAAATTTCCAATTTCTACTTCAACTGGTTGTGTTAAAGAAGTTTTAATCTGTCTATTAGCTACCCCTACAACTTGGATACTCTCTCCCGAGAGAGGACGATTTTGGACTTCCACTGATCTAACAGTAGAATGGGTAGCACCAGTGTCCACTAGAAAAGTTATTTCTACATCATTTACTTTTCCATTTACAAATGGACCAGACTGATCTACCTCAAGAGTGGCTCCAAGCACACACTCTTCTTCCCCTCTCAGGCACCGTCAGAATCTTTCATCCGACTCACTCCCACCTTCCTCTTGTAACCAATACTGGGGACTCACATTTACTCTGGATGATCTATTTACCTGTTCGCCTCTGCCTAATCCTGTCTCTGCACTGTATCTCTTATGGTTTACACTGTGTGGAAGTGGCGGTTGTGGCACCTGACTTTGCTAAGTAACTATCTGCTGCTGTTGCGGTTGCTGCTGAATTACCTCATTCTGCACCTGTGGATTCAATGATGTATTTTGTGGATTAACTCTTGGTGGATACTTACACTCTTTTCTCCAATGCCCTATTCTGCCGCAATTATGACAAGGGAACTTTTTCATAAGCTCTTCTATATTTCCTACTAATTTTGTTTTTGGGAAATTTCCTTTTGGTCTTCCCTGATTTGCATCAGTATTTTTATTTTCCAATTGTGCCACTTGGTGTTCTGCTACCTTCACTTGTGCCTACATAGCTTTTTCTTTTAGCTTCTTTTGTTTGGCATCAATCTCTTCACAACAATATTTAGCTTTTCTTAAGACATTGTCTACAGAACCTGACTGCCATCCTATCATACTATGTCAGATCATATCTCCAATTTCTGGTCTTAATCCATACACAAATCGATATATAAAATGACTCATATCCTTCTCACTCAACTCTTCATATCCACTATATTGTTTAAATACCAACAACAATCTTTCATAAAATGCATGTACAGATTCTTTTGGTTCCTGTGTAGTTCTGTCTATCTTTACCCAATCTGTTTCTTTTGGTGGAATTTTATTTTTCAAAAACACAATTACTTGTTCGTATTTGCACATTACTTCAGGTGACGGAGCACCTGTTACTTTATCTCGAGGATATTCCTCTTTTGGCCAATTCACAGTTATTTTGCATTCGGTCCATAAATCTGCTGGCACAACTATGTAAAATAATCCATCTAGATCAACCCATAGTACTTTTGAAACTTTCACAAATCGATCCACCTGTCGATACCATTCTACTGGTTTTTCTCTCAATCTGGTTGAAATCATTTGTAAATGATAATATATCCTGTCTACTCCATGGTACATGTACATATCCTCCTCCAGGTATTTCTCTCATAGGGAACTCATTTGTGATTGTCTCTTTTTCCCTGACTGGAAACGCCAATGTGGATTTATCACTAGTTTCCTCTTTCTTCTTTGCCCATTTTACTCTCCATTTATTCACATCTCCCCATCTGTGTAACAGCACAATTAATTATTTTCTTTGGGTCAACCTTCCGGCAGTATTCATGCTTTCAATGTCTTTTTCTGAAAAATCCACTCTATGGGATTTCTGCAATGTTTTATTCTTTTCAAATTGTATTTCAAATTAATTTGCCAAGCCTTCTAATTGATCATGTACAGACTTCGCTTTCCATGCTATGCTTTTACACATGAACATTAGTTCATCATCTTGGTACGTTTTTATCTGTATATTCCAATTGTTCCAATAACTAATTCTTCCATGTCAACTTTTAATCTTGCTACATCCAGCACTTTAGGTTCATGCTCTTTTAATTTCAGGGTTTTAATCCAATTACTTAATTCCTGATTTGATGGTCCTACAGGTGTCTGCATTAAATCTACTTTTTTCTATACTCTTTTCAGGTGTAGCAGGGTCAGATTCTGCTCGGGTTGCATATTTATATGATAAACTCTGATTGAAAGTTAAATCAGGCGGATTTACATTATTGGTTTGTCTAACTTCTGACAAATCTGGATAAATATTTCCTCTCACTTTTTGCAAACTCTGTTGTAAAGGGATTGTCAAACTTGATTGTTTTATCCTTTGGTTTTCAAACACTGGAATTACAGGTCCTATCGTTACTGGGACTGTTACTGCTTCTATATTTTTTGTAAGTTCTTGTATCTTTTCTGTCAATGCATTTGTAGTCCGTATATATTCAGCAGTACTTGCTTGTTCTTCAACTAATTTTTCTACCCTATTTATACTTTCTCCCTCATTAATTTGCTTTGGAGTACCGGTAAGTCTTGGTTCTGTCATTGAAGCACTCGGATTATATCTCACTTCTACTCTTTCTGGAACATCTCTGAAATTAGAAAATTGTCTTGGGGTTTCATTAATCCTTTCATCTACGGGTGGAGCATTAGGTGTAGTCCATAAAGAACCTGGTTGATATGGTGGCGGTCTACTATTTAATATTTCTTCTAACACAGAATCCTCTGATTTGATTCACTTTCAACATAACCTTCTTTCCCGGTTTCTATATTTTTCCTCTTTTCTGTGCATTTCTGCCCTTCATAATCATCTACTAATCTAAATGGATACATGCCATCGCACATGTCAGCATTTCTCCATCTGCGCATTCTACTCTTATGTGTCTCTCCCCATAGATTACGAAAGCTACCTCTTGGTCTGATATGTCCTTTCAACCTTTCGCTTTCCAATTCATGCATCTCATCCTCCCATTCAACTAAAGCTTCAAATTGAGTCGGTCTAAGTCTCGGGTCTAGTTTCATCATCTTTTCTCTCAAATTTCTCAAACTGCCACATCAAAAGATCCTCCTTCCGGGAAAGCTAACACACCATCATTTCTAGTATATCTCGCCCAATTCTCTAATCAAACACACGTAAGGTAACCATATTTTGACAACATATAGGAAGCAGGCGTTTTCGGAGGAGGAAGTAATTTTCCCTCTCTTGTGACTATAGCCTTGTCCTTCACAAAGACATTTTTCAATTTCTTACACCATGAAGATTTCTTCTTTTCTTCATCGTAATAGTAATCCATTTTTCTGTAAATTTCCTGTCTTTCAAAAGATCGCGTACTTCCCTGTTGCTGTTCCTTAACACCAACCTATCACAGCACGGTTCACACGAGCGTACAAATTAGAACAAGATACGTCTCCTTAGTGCTTAACCAATAGTTTTGCCGCTTTTCGTGATGCACCAATCAGCTCTTTGCCCTGTCTTGGTCATGAAGACCAATCCTAGCGCGACACTTTTGACGTCACCAGCGCTCCGGCTACTGCAGCGCTGACTGACCCCTCCTTTACAAGATTTTTTCAAGAAGCCGTATTTACAAGATATTTGACAAAATCGGTTAGTAACTTACAGAAAACAACTCCATTTGTCTGTTTGATAGAAATTTTCTCAATCGCACAGGTATTCTCTATTTCCAGTAGACAGCGCTTACCTCTTCTCTACAATAGAATGTTTACACTCGCTAATAAAGTAGTACCACTTCCTCTACTTTACCCTTCTCTCAAGCTCAGGTTAACCTCTATTACTCTCCCAGCAGTAAGTTTTAAATCAGGATACACAATGATCCCTGTACTTGAAAGCCAAGATTTTATAGACTGCCCTCGCTATGCATTTTTCCTTTCATACGGAAAGTCCCTAAACCAGTGATGTGCGACAACACCACTTATGATATACGACGATGCCACCACAGTATACGACGATACTACTTTTTGAAACAGACTATGCGATGTGCGACTTCATTGCCACACTTCCTCTGCCTACAGACAGAGTGACCAGCTTCACGCAATACTCGGAAGCATTTTAAGGACTACATATAACGTAATACAAACTCAACAGATGTTAGTTAAGATTTATGTACATCACCCTTATATAACGCTTTATACATAATCCTAGCTAATTCTATAGCAACCAATGCTCTGCTACCAAAGTTAATTACTGATGCAGCAGTTCTCCAGAAATAATTTCTAAAACCATGACACCTTTCCCTGAAGTACAAATTCAGAAAAATACTCGACAGTGGGGCCCATGACACCGCGAGTCACTCACAAAATACTTACACCCTACTTCATGGATCGGTGAGATTCAAAGGAGAGCTGCTGTATCCTAGCGGGATGTCTAAAACTATCACTGAATATTTATACTAATAACACCTGCAGTTTTAAATGAGTTTACCATGGTTTTCATTAACAAAATATTTATTTAGACACGCCGCCACTGTGGTCAACGGATCTGCTAGTAAAAATTAGGCGTAGGAAAACTCATGACCAGCTTAATTCTCCATTTATGTAATTTTTATTAAAGCAAATTTTAACATGTCTAAAGTTTATTCACTGTATTCATTTCTTTATTCAAAAACGACATTAAAAGAAAAATAAGGATTTTATTTCAAAACAGTTAATTTAATTTATTTTAGAAAATTCAGAAATAGACATTTTATTTAGATTTCAGAAATGCAAGTATTAGCAAAAGACAGATAGTTCCCAAATTTCATCCTATCTCCTAACTTCCCTAACTAACAACCTCACCTAAAGTTCAGATTTCATTCTAAGGAATAGGAAAATTATTCAAAGTCTTACATCTCAGGAAAAATCAGCATACGGACAGCATCTCGGTAGGAAATCGAAAAGGAGTTTTTTCCTCACGAAACCAGCACTTTTTATACCTTTTTCATTAGCGCTATCTATCTAAAAGAGTAACTTTCAATATAAATTCGAGTTCTGATTGGACAGTTTTGGGGTGGATGAGCATCCCTTCATCATTACATTATTCAGTTCGCTTCCGTCAGCTAGATTTTAAATGGGTCATTGTTTTGGGCCTCGTCCGGCCTAGTCCTGTTCTCACTTGGTAACTTTGCTAAACTTTCTCACGTTCAGAATCATAGTGCTCATCTTTTGGCAGCCATCTAGACTTCCAGGCCACATCGTCCTTGAACTATATTCATTCCAGGCACAAGCAGCTCGCATTCGAACTCGGAGTGGGGCTTGCACATGCTCAGTTCATTTTCTATTCGCAGTTCAGCAAGTCAGCCATCTTTATTAGGCCTCACAGGCCAGAATGGGAACTATCATAGAAACAAACACAAATAAACGTTAATTTAAGAATTTTAACCCTTCTGTTTACCTCCATCCTTACTAAGGTTTTCCCTATTAGTAGTTACCTAGCAGATAAGCAACACTTAGGCGTAATATACTCACCTAATTCCATGTTTTACCACAAAATATGTAAACAAAAGCACATTTATGCCGCATTCCGTTATTTCAAAAGCTGCTTATTAGTTTAAGACACAACAAAAATCACATAGTTAGTTAATTATAATTGCAACATAAGCAAAGTTAATTCCCACGTGTACTTGTGTAGGTGCAATTTTATTCTAGGGTGATTAATTCCACACATCATTCCATTAGTTCATGTTATAGTTTATGGAAGTGTGACTTTACAAGGGGTACACAAAATTTAGTTTCTCCACCTTGCTGCATCACTTCTTGAATTGATATTAAACGTAGCTTCATTGATGAGGGTATATGGGGAACAAGAATCGGCGAATACCATATACGAAACATTGTCAAGTAAAATTTCACATTTAGGATATGTGTTACTAGTACACCCAGCTTGGTTAGATACTTGAAATACAATGTCTTCATTGTGAACTGGATCACTTGTCACCGTATGAGTGTCTCTTTTCTTGAATGCTTTGCAAACTTTGGAGAAATTACCTCTTTTATTGCATTTACTGCAAATGACACTTTTAGCTGGACAATTCACATTGTTCACCAAGTGGTTGGGATTACCACACCTGTAACACCTAACTTTGTTTTCATTGGAATGTTGATTCTCTGACTCGGTAGATGAAGATTTGGATTTAGAGTCTTTTGTAGAGGTGGGCTTAGAGTCCTTTGAGGAGATCTTATTTATTTAATTGTCCAAAACTTGCTTGATCTCAATTGCATCTTTCATCTCATTCATGCAGAAATCAGTATGTTCTATGCTCTTTGCTATATCAATGGCATGTTTTAAATCTGGTGCTTCCGCTAAAAGTCTTTCCTGAATCTTCTTGTCTGACGTACATCTAACTAGTTGATCCCTAATAGAAGATTCTGTTAAAGCTCCAAAATCACAAGTTGAGGCTAGTACCCTTAAAAAGGCAATGTAGTTATTCACCTTCTCATTTTTGCCTTGTGTCCTAGAAAAGAATTTGTGACATTCTAAGACTATGTTGATTTTTTCTCCAAATTGTGCTTCTAGTTTCCTAAGGGTGATTTGATATACATCTTGCTGTGCATTCCCTTCACCCTCCTCATTGGGATGGACATTTTCAATTATAGAATCAGGAAGATCATCAAATATTTCCCTGCCATGTTTCCCTAAATTGTGCAGGAGGATATGTTGCTTGGTACAGCAGCAAATCTGTCACTTCCTATAGCAATTAAATATGATTCAAATGTGTTAACCCATTTCTTCCATGGTATAAGCGGTTCTCCTACTTCATTAAGAAATTAGGGGGGTTGAGACATTGCAAAAGCAGCCATAGTAGAGCGTAGGTAGAGATGAGAAAAGTAAAAAGGAAAGAAGGAGGTAAAAGAAAGAGAGGGAGGGTGAAGCTAGAAATTAGTGGTTAGTGAAAATGTAGGAAAAAAGCAGTATGGAGATACACGGCAAAGTAGCGCTAAAGATAACACTATAAATTATGCAAAATGTAGTGAAATGTAAAATGAACACCGTCTCCTGTAAAGAGTTAAGTAACATACAGCAATATGCACATTTCAATACCAATGAAGATTGAAAAACAGTACCCCTAATGACAGAGTACTGATAGATATGATTTGTCCCAATAGAATTGTAATGTAGAAGCAAAGAACAAAGAGACAAAATTATAAGTTTATAAGTTCAAAGCTGTGCCTGTCAGCGATGTAACCGGAAGCAGGCTGTGTATATGTTTGTGGAATTGATTATTGAGAATTTACTTGCAAAAGTAGAATTATGAGTGAATGAGCAAAAATGTTCAAAGAAGTTTGAAAGCTGTACCTGTGAGCGATATGACAATGTAACTACCGGCAAATTAACTTCTGGCAGGCTGTGCAGAAAACCTTGGATTTCACAGGTGTGGACACACAAAAAAACTTAAATTAGTGAGCTGTGCCTGTCAACGAAGAGAAAACGATGGCACGCTGTGGAGAATGGCATACTCCTTGCTGTGGGGGAAAGGATCGAAGCGGCGTGCCGCGTCAGCAGCGGGAAGAGTCAGCTGAGGAGAAGGGGCGGGAACCCGCCTCTTGGCGTTCAAGGCTCTGAGACCATGGAGCGAAGTGGCCGATGCGTAAGGGGAGGGAACCAGGCAGTACGACTGACAGCCTCGGCAGGAATGCGTTCCCGAGGAGGACGCGGAAGTGTAGAGCCTGTCCTGGAAGTTCCGTCAGTGAGGTAGCGGTAAAGTATAACCACAACCGCAGACACTGAGCAGTAATGAAAGGCGATGTGGAAAAGCTGGAGCGGGAGGAGGCAGCAGCCTCAAGCAGATGTCATGCAGGCAACAGCCAAGACAGCATGAAAGACGGGTGGCAAGTCAAGAACACCCTCACAGATGATCAGAAATAGGGAGCCTCATCGAACAAGACCAGTATATAAGAGATAACATGAAGGAAATGCCTGACAGCTCGCAGCACTCACCGCCACCACAGTTTCAGAACAGGGCTTCCCACGATCAGGCTGCAGGCACGTCACGTTGGTGAAGATCTGTTGGGAGCTGGCGCTAGTAACTGGGGAAAGGGTCAAATGCCGTCCCCAGCACGGCTGAACTCGTTCCCAAAATGTTAAGAAGATGATGTCACACGAGTAAGGTAAGTGCAGGAGTTTATTCAAATAGATCCTTCAGCACCAGCTCCTAGTCTCTCACTGAACATTCTAAGGTGAGCTCTCGCCCAACATTCTACAGATGGAATGTTCCAGTGGGTGAAAAGAACAGGGGTAGGAAGGGAGGGAGGAAGATGGAAGGAGAAGAAGGGAGAATCTATAGGAGAATACTTTAAGTTACAACAAGAATTTTAGAAAATGTATAGAAAGGAATATACGAAATGAGAGAGCCTGTTAGACCCACTGTTCTTGAGGCTTTAAATACCTGGGAGCATACTGCTCAACAGAAAGATAAAGATAAATACAAAGGGAGGTATAGGAGAATAATGGATCATTACGCAGAAGCTAGATAGGATGCACAACAGAAAGCGTGGAGAGCAGATATAATACATGGAACATGATTGTAGCTGGTGTTAGAGGTTGTGGAAGGGGTTGGGGGCAAGAGAAAGGAGAAAAAGGTGCATTTATAGACCGACAAAACTGAAACCGGGAAAGAGGGAGAAGAGAGTGATATATAGATGATGAACCTTTGAAAGATTTATTATTGAATCACCCACCACCTTATAATGAGATGCCGAGTAGAGACCTGATGCAATAAGTACACCTGGGGGAGATTAAGCTCCCTTGATGCCTTAAGTACCAAAGGAACCAAATCTTATTTACAAAAATGTCAGCTCCTATAAACCTGATTGATTCAAATGCTCCAGATGATTAGACTGTTTCTGTTGCTATTGGACCTGTTGTGCCCCTTTACAAGTCTGGGTTACAGGTAAATACGATTCACAATTTGACTGTACCTATTGGAGGCAATTTAGTACATGGGAGTTCTTCATCTGACAGTAAAATCAATCATTTACACACACCATTGTGGACTAATAATGCTGCTGCTCTGAACATTGCCCTTATCAGACACAAGCTGGTCTGACGCAAAGAATCACCTTCTTATTGTTCCAAGCCGAGTGGGCCTCCTGAAATGAATTCACACTTTTGATATACTGTGCCAATGGGTGTTTCAGTTCCTGATTCATCTGTACTAAATGTGCAACCTGGAACAAGTACAAATTTTACTAATGGAAGCTTACATTTAAATAGTACAGGAGAGCAATTAGGATTTACTACTCAAGTATTTGATGAATGTCTTAAAGGATACATTACTCTGAATAATCAGAATTCAACAGTAGTTCGAGCTCTAGTTCCAGTTTCAGCTATGGAGTCAGTTCCATCTCAAACTTCTGTTTCTGGTTCAGCCCACACTTCCGATATGGTTGCAGGTCCAAGTTCAGCTCAAAATTCAGTTCAGATAAATAAACCGCTCATGGACGTGAACCAATTAAAAGTTGAATTAGAAGAAATTATTCAAGGAACACTTATCCCTTCAAGATTAGAGACTTATGAAGAGGAGGAAATATTGTTTCACTCTAAAAACTTTGCACGAGTAAATGTGACCTAAGAGAGATTGCTAAAATTGGCTCAGACATATGGTATAGATATTCGAAATTCAAAGATTTCACAAAAATCTTACAGGATGGACTTTACTGACAAACACATTGAGAACACGAGAGCAACAAGTAGGAAATTGCAGATAAAAGCATTGATGACAATCAGAAATTTGAATTTGAAAGCAAGAGAAAAATGGGAAGGCAGATTGTCGAAAAAGAAGGAAACAAGGTGATTTCAAGTGCAGTCACGTTTTTGGTGGCAGTGTAGGAGATGTGCAAATGCTCCCTATGAGAAAAGTACCTGGAGGAGGTTATGTTCATGTACCATGGAATAGACAAGATATTTTTTCATTTACAAATGAATTCCCTAAATTGCGAGAAAAAAAACTGTGGACTGGTACAGACAAGTTGAACGAACTGTGAACATTTCAAAAGTCTTGTGGAGTGATTTGAATACTTTATTAAAAATTGTGGTTCCAGCAGATTTATGGGCTGAATGCAGGATTACTGTGGATTGGCCGAAGGGAGAACTAGAGAGGCATTCTTGAACAAGTGTACCATCTCTAGAGGTAATGAGGAAATACCAACAGGTGATAACTCACCTGAAACCTAAAATTTCGCCTAAGGAAAATGAGTGGATGCAGATGACAGGACGATCCAGAGCTGTAAGAATCAATACATTCTTTTTATGAGAGATTGGTACAGGTTTTTAAACAGTGTCATGGATCAGACTCTATTGCTGAGAGAGATGTGGGACAATTTGTTTAGAAGTTCGTTATGGATTTGAGACCTGGGATTTCTAATATAATTCAACAGCTGGCACAGTAAATCAGTGGATGAAATTGCGATTCTCCTATTAACATGACCAGAGAATCTGGATTTCATTAAAGACACGGAGGCTAACATTATGCATTATTCCTTTAATGCCAACTCACAACAGCCGCTTACATCACAAAGGAATAACAAAGAACTAGATGACATCACGCCATCAATATAAGCCATGAGCAGGCGTAGAGCTGCCTCTTTTAAATGCGAACGAACGATGAGAAGTCCAATGAAGCTGCAACTTGGTATGAGGATGGTGAAGAGGTTGAAATCCATGGAAGGAAGTGAAGTAAAAACCGTAGAGATCCATTAATTCAAATTATCTGAAAACAAAATGAAGAACATCAAAATTTGAACCGTTGACAAACGGGGAGAATTCAGAAAGTTAGCAATAACATTCGATGTAAGCAAACTTTGAATTTAAAAATTGAATACACATCAAAAACTTCAAATGTTATTAATGTTTAATTGAACAAAATATCCAAAATATCCTCCATCCAAGGGAGGGAAGGGGGGGATAATGTTAGCCTCCGTGTCTTTAATGAAATCCAGATTCTCTGGTCATGTTAATAGGAGAATCGCAATTTCATTACAAGACAAGGAGGCTACATTATGCATGTTGGTAGCCCTGAATAACAGCATCAGAAACATGTTCAATTGGTTTGCAGTAATGATGCGCAAAGGTAGAAGCATTAGACCAGTCTGCACACTTAAGGATAACATCCAACTTACCACCAGACCAAAATGATTTGCTGGACATAGCACTTCTTAGAGAGTGAGCTTGACATTTAGAAAGGTCAATACCAGCAAGGTTCATGGCCAACTTAACCCATCTAGCAATAGAGCAGGATGAAATGGGTTTAAATGGTTTGACATAGGAGACAAGAAGTTGATTTGCATCAGGTGGACGAAGGTCTTTCATTCTTGAGTCATATTCTTTCATGCAATCAACTACACAAAGTTTTTTGCAGGAATCAAAACGAGGATAAAAAATGAAATCAGACATAGTCTTAGTTCTTCTATGGATTTCAAATTTAACACCAAACATGTCATAACATCTATAAGAGATATCTAAAGCTTTGACGTCGGATACCCTGCGACAAGAAATCAGGCATAAGAGAGAGGCAAGTTTAATTGAAAAACATTTTCTGTTAAGAAGGGAGTTATCAGGCCAGGAGCAAAAAAGGTCAAGCAAAAGTTTAACATCCCAAACAGATTGATATTTAGGCCTAGGAGGCCTTTTAAGCCTGATACTTTTAAGAACTCTACAAATGATAACGTTCTTACCTACCATCTTACCGTTGACAAGAGAGTGTCCTGCTGAAATTACAGATCTAAAACAGGTAATAGATCTATAGGAAAGACCACTGTCGAAAAGTTCCACTAGGAAATTCACTATATTGACGATAGGAGCTTCCACGGGATCCAAGTCCCTTTCCAAGCACCAACTAGACCATTATTTCCAGATATTATTATATCTGTAGTGTGTTTCAGGTGCCCAAGATTCTCCAAGGAGAGTGAGAGCCGAAGACGAAAGTCCAGACAATTGGTTAGATTGCCTGACACTTTCCAGGCAAGAAGGTTCAGGTTCCCTGAGAGAACCAGGTGGTGATCTTCTCCGTGTGCGTTTAGAAGGAGCCCTTGAGTAGCCGGAATCAGAAGTGAACGTCGCAAGAAAGTTCCAGAGCTGTGGGGAACCATGCTTGAGACGGCCAGAAGGGGGTTATCAGGACCAGGGAGCATTGTTCCAGTCTCACTTTCTGCAGAACCCTTTGGATCATCGCAAAGGGGGGAAAGGCATAGGGGTGGAGAGGAGCCCAAGGTTGAAGGAAAGCGTTCACAGCTAGAGCACCCGGGTCTGGCATCCAGCTGAAGTACTGAGGGAGTTGGAAGGTCAAACGACTTGCGACGAGGTCCACATCGAAGGGACCCCAGAAGTGAAACAGGGAATTGAAAACGGAGGTATCTAGTTTCCAATCGCTGAAGTCTAGCAGAAATCTCGAGTTCCAATCGGCGGAGAGATTGGATTTCCCTGGGAGGTATTCTGCGCTTAGAGAGATCTTGTGTTCCAAACAGAACATCCAGAGTTTCTTGGCCAGGTCTAATAGGTCGGCAGACCTCGTACCACTGAGACGGTTGATATATGAGACTGCAGAAGCGTTGTCCATTTTCAGGAGAACAGATCCGCCCTGGAGAGAGTGCCTGAAACTCATGAAAGCATAGAGTCCGGCCGTCAATTCTAGGAACTTTATATGGTGAGATGATTCTGAGGTCCTGTTCGAGGAGACGTGCTCCCCAACCGTGAAGGCTGGCGTCTGACTCTAAAACAAAGTCCGGAGTCGAACCCAAAATAGCCTTTTCATTCCAAGCATCCAAATTGTCCAGCCACCAAGAGAGTTCCAGTCTGGCTTGTTCGTCCAGAAAAACGGGGTCTCCGTACCAAAAGCCGGACCTGAGAGCATTGGCTTTCACTCTCTGAAGAGCACGGTAGTTCAGCGGACCTGGGAAGATAGCTTGGATCGAGGAAGAAAGGAGACCGAGAAGTCTGGCTAATTCTCGGAGGGAGAGAGAATGTTGCCTGGGAGCAAATCTGATTTTCTTTTTTGGGAGTAAGAGGAGACAGCTGGAGGTGTCCACTGTGAAACCTAGGAACTCCAGAGATGTGGAGGGAGAAAGAATGGACTTTTCCCTGTTTATAATGAATCCGAGATCCTCTATGAGGTTCATGGAGGTTTAGAGATCTTCTAATATCTGTGCATGAGATTGGGACATGATAAGGATATCGTCTAAGTAAATAATGAGACGAATACCTCTGGCTCTCAGGATGGATACGATCGTTCTCATGACCTTGGTGAAACACCAAGGGGCGGATGAAAGGCCGAAAGGAAGGGCCTGAAACTGAAAAAGGCGATTGTCCCAAATAAATTGGAGAAAGGGTTGATGTTCTACAGCCATGGGTATGGTGAAGTAGGCATCCTTTAAGTCCAATTTGACCAACCAATCTCCTTGAAGGAGAAGGTCTTTGAGTAGATGGATGCATTCCATCTTGAAATGTCGATAAACGAAGTATTTGTTTACCTCCCGAAGGTTTATTACCGGACGCCAACCCTTGTCCTTCTTCTCGACTAAGAAGAGGGTGCTTACAAAGTTTTTTTGAGACCAAGGTACCTTGATTATAGCGCCCTTCTTCAACATAGAAGAAACCTCTTCTTTGACAATTTCCAGGTGTTCTAAAGAAAGAACCAGAGGTTTTGGAGTAAAAGATTGATATGGGATCTCTATGAAATCTATTTTGAAACCCTGGACTGTCTCGAGAACCCAGCGGTCTTGTGTCAAGGACTCCAAAACGTGAAACAAAATGTTTGAGCCTGCCTCCGACCTTTGGAGGGGAAGAAGAAAGAGAAGCACTTACTTTGAGTAGTGTTGTTGGAAGCACCATGGGGGGGAAGCCTCTTCCGCGTGAACCTCTTCCTCTCTGCGGGTAGTATTGTCTGTTGTTGGAGGGGTAGAAGCCTCTACCGGTAGAACCTCTTCCTCTTCCTGATGAGAAGGGCCGGAAATTTCTGCGGCCGGAAGAGCGGCCCCTTCTTCCGGCCTGACCAAAAAGGTTTGTAGGAAAAACTCTTTTCATGTTATTTTGAGCCCTGTCCAAAGCGGTAAAGGTTGCGACATATTTACTAAGCGTTTTAATCATGTCTTCTCCAAAGAGGAGGCCATTGGGTTTAGACGAAGGTTCTTTTTCGGCAAGATCACCGAGTTTTGGATTTATTCTATTAAGGACAGTCCTCTTTCTCTCAATGTTAAGCGAGGAATTTGTGTTACCAAGGAGTACTATTGCTCTTTGGCTCCATCCCCTTATCAGATTGGTATCAAGGGGAGAGTTAGAAATGTGGGATTCCTCAGCTAAGTCGAGGATTCTAGTAAGGGGGCCTAAAAGGTCAAGAAGGCGATCCTGACAGGCTTTAAGAGCCCTTTCAAGGCCCTTCCGGGGATCCTTGCCTAATTTGAATAAGAACTTTATAAGGTCAGGATCTAGGTTAGGAGTTTGGCATACCTTATCTTCTATGTATGGTCTAGGACATTCAGACCTTATAGTGTTGCGAGATTGTATCTCGAGAGAGTTCCTCAGCCATTTAGTCACAAACTTCGCGACGTGGTCATGTGGATACCACCTTGAGCTGTTAGGGTGGGATATATTGGTCGGGGAGAACATTTCTCCACCTAGAGGGTCAAGGATTGCGTCATTTGAAGAGGGTGAGGAATCTGCCTCTGAAAAGGTGTTAAGATCCAAGTCGTCTAAGTCTCCCTCATCGAGGTCGAGGACGAATTCATCGTCTGGGTTATTGAAGAACTCGTGTTCTTTAGAGCTAGGATCAACACAAGCACTGTCGATACATGTGCCGCTGACGGCACCCACTAAATTTGTGCCGCTAGGGACACCCAACCTGAATGTGTCGCGAGTGGCATCCTTGCCTTTCGAGGCGCTAGGGCCTCCCATACCTTGTGAGGTGCTTGGACCTCCCATATCATGTGAGGTATCGCGACCTCCATCAGTGCTTAGGCAGTGTTTGCTTTTTTTCTGTGGCTTAGAGTATTCAGGATCACAAGGATGTTATCGAATAAAAGGGATATTTTATTGGACATGACTTCCCTCAATGTATCTAAAATACAAGTTTTCATTTCGCTTTGTAAGAAGGATTTAAAGGCATCGCTATTGTGATTAGGTGAGCTAGCGACTGCGTCGTCTGATTCTATGTCAGACATAGCAGGTAAGTAGGCGAATTAAACTAAGGAGAGGGATAGGTTAATGGGTATATGTTTCCTATTATTTGTTTCAATAATTAGTCTATATCTTATAAAGATGGAATAATAAACAGCCCGCCTTTTTTGGGGGGGGAGGGGAACTAGGGAGTATTAAGTTAAAGTGATAATGTTTTCCGGCTTTGCTTTTTAGATTGGGGATAAAAGGGTTTATTTTATAAATTAGAGGCAAAAGGGCGGTCTTTAAAATTCAAAACGAGCACAGGAACAGCTGATCGACGATTGTGAGCGCTCGGCAAAAGCCTTGGAAGGCTATCTTCGGTTCAACTCCGGACTTTGTTTTAGAGTCAGACGCCAGCCTTCACGGTTGGGGAGCACGTCTCCTCGACCAGGACACCGGTGGTGTCTGGACCCCCTCAGAATCATATCACCATATAAATTTCCTAGAATTGACGGCCGGACTCTATGCTTTGATGAGTTTCAGGCACTCTCTCCAGGGCAGATCTGTTCTCCTGAAAATGGACAACGTTTCTGCAGTCTCATATATCAACCGTCTCGGTGGTACGAGGTCTGCCGACCTATCAGACCTGGCCAAGAAACTCTGGATGTTCTGTTTGGAACACAAGATCTCTCTGAGCGCAGAATACCTCCCAGGGAAATCCAAGGGTAAATACGACAACCATAGATTGGAAGTCGTTAGGGTGAATGAGGGTAGAGAAATGGTAGCATTTCACAAAAAAGCTTTGTTAATATTGAAGAAATGTGAAACAAATACATACAGGGCATTCAAATGTGCGCATTTAGGAGAATATAAGAAATACAGATAGGAATATAAAGAAATTCTCATATTAGTAAGAATAAGAACATATTCTGATATCATCAAAGTAAGTAAGAGATAGCACTTATCTGTTGTGAGCCGCATTTAAAAGAGGCAGCTCTACTCCTGCTCATGGCTTATATTGATGGCGTGATGTCATCTAGTTCTTTGTTATTCCTTTGTGATGTAAGCGGCTGTTGTGAGTTGGTATTAAAGGATTAATGCATAATGTTAGCCTCCTTGTCTTGTAATGAAATTTAGCTTTTTGCAAAATACCGTGCAGACAGTATTGACATGAGACACAAGCAACTCAAGGAGAAATGAATGATTACACAAATCAAATATAATCCAGTTCTGAAGATTCAGGGTGTTTATCGTTTTCAACAACAGAATTTCCGTTCGCGAGATAGAGTCCTGTGGATCCTAGAACGAATACTGAGGCGTTGCTTTTGAAAAAGACAAATCCTTGTCATGCGTGCAGATAGCTTGGACATTGGAAACGCAAGTATAAGTTTGTTTTGAATAATATGGGGAATCAGATGCAGAATCTGCATTACGCACAGTGTCAAGAGAATAATATGGGACAGATTCAAGAGATGCAAGGAAAGAGAATCCATAATTCTAACATATCACAGCAAATGCAAATGTCCCAAGCTCCCATGCCACAACAGAATGTTCAGGTACGAAAGGTACAATGTGAATCAAAACTCATACCAAAGTCAGAATGTAGAACAGCAATATTTGATTGAATTGGATGACAGTGATCAGGACCCGGACCTGTAAGCATGATGTTGCCTGAGGGGGGAGGAGGACTATGTGCTAGGCGTAGCTCTAGAGGTAGACCAGATTGGTCCGTATGTGGATGGAGAAGTGGATTGAAATCCTATCTCACTCCTTGTCTACACTGATGCTACCTGCTCCACTGTAAGAACGGCTGAGGTTCCAAACCTACCCCTGTCGAGAGAAAGTATCCAAGTTGTAGGAGTTACTAATAAAAAGTTGTCTACCCCAATCTCAGAACCTGTTGCTGTCAAAATAGGACCCTTTGAGGATCATAATCGATTTGTGGTTTGTGACACAAACCCAGTGAACCTGTTTGGATGTGATTTACTTTGTAATCTGAACTATTCAATTTATTGCACACCCAGAGGAACTGAATTCCATACGAATGATGAGGATGTTATTTTCATACTTTCCCAACAGAAATCAGATGTGGGGATGTATGGTCTCCTGATGTTTGAGGATTTGCCTGATGAACTGAGAGACACAGTTTTACCTGAAGTCTGGGACTTTACTGGTAACGGTATCAGATTAATCAAAGGTGTTGACCCAGTTCGAAATATAATCAAACTAAATGCAGAGTTCCCAAGAATCCCACAATACAATTTGTCTCCATATACCATTGCTGGAATTACTCCTGTGATTATCTCAATGATTGAGCAAGGGATTTCGATGGTGATAATGGGAAGTCTGTGAAACTCTCCCAGTATGAGCTTTCAGAAGTCGAAAGCCATTATTATTATCGCATTGTCATTGATATGTGCCAGGCCTTCTTCTTGATTCCATTGCATGAATATAGCAATTTTTATTCGCTTTCCGTTTCAGCAGACGTGTTTTGGCATGGTGCCAAGTCCCACAGGGGTATACAGAAAGCCCTTCAATCTCTAATCAGATACTCAAAAAGAATCTTGAATCTTTGAAAATGCTAAATCACTCAGTGTTGGTCCAATACATTGACGAACTCTTGGTGGCATCAGCTATTAGAGAAGCTTTCAAAATTGATATGATTGCCTTGTTGAATCATCTCGCAGAAAATGGACATACAGTTTCTCCGACTAAGACACAATTTTGCAAAACTGAAGTCATCTACTTAGGACATCAGAATGAGAAAGGAGTAAGGAAAGTGTCGCAGGAAAGAATCTCAGCAACTCTTAACATGAATCCTCCAGCTACCCAAAAGGAAGCCTGTGCATTCTTAGGAATGGTGGGCTATTGCAGACAGTGGACTCCAACATTTTACTTGACAGCAAAACCTCTTCAGAGGTTGAAACACAAAAATGTGTCTGATCCAGTACCCTTGGATGACAAATGTATAACTTCCTTCACAAAGCTGCGAGAATGCCTTTTCAGGGCACCAGCTTTGGGAATGCCTGATTATAATAAATGCTTTGTATTATTCTGCAGTGAGAGAGAAGGCCGAGTCCTCTCAGTGTTAACACAAATGCATGGAAGCAATTGCCGGCCTATCGCCTACTTCTCAGTGACCCTTGATTCCGTTGAAGCTGCTTTGCCTGCATGTCTGAAAGCAGGTGCATCTACATGTGTGAGCCTTGAACAGTGTAAAAGTATTGTCATGTGTCACCCTCTGACAATATTTGTGCCCCATTCAGTGGAGATACCATTGACTCATTCCTGAACACAGTATCTGACCAATAGTCATCTGATTAAATACGAGCAGATTTTGTTGGGTGCAGAGAATGTGACTATGAAGAGATGCACAGTGTTGAAACCGTCTACTTTGATGCCATTGCCTGGAAATGAGAATGTGATTGATGAAGCTGTGCAGGATGGTTTAGATGTGACTGAGTTGTGTACAAAACAACGTCCTGATATCTCTGATGAGCTGCTGCCTGAATCAGATCACGTATTGATTGTTGATGGTTCCTGTTTGCAAGACAATGAAGGAAATCTGGGGGGAGCTAGAGGGTGGGCTAACAAGATGACTACACTGTAGTTAGGCTCCGTTCACCCTGGAAACAACATCCATAAAAATCCTGTGTCCCACCGAGGTAAAACCCCTGAAACTACGTGGAAAATGCTGCTGAAGATCTGAGGACACGGCAGAGCCCGCAAATTCCACAGCTGTAAGACTGAACAACCCTGTTACACACCACTGCTGTGACCCACGGAAAAAAGGTGCGGGCGGCAGAGCAGGGAAAGGCCCGGGGACGAGGTTGGCTCCTGCGTCTGATGGTGCATTAGAACACCAATCCTGATGCCAGGCAAAGAATGAACACTTGCCCCACACAGTAAGCAAACAATAATCTACGAGCCGCTCAAGGCGCAGGGCTGGGAGAGACTCGGGGACTGGGAACTACTACATCTGACACTGAGATTGGGCGGCCCAACCAGCCATTTGGCAGAAACTAGTGGCAGTAAGCGAGACCGGACACTGCCCAATTCCTAACAAGCCAGCTACGGGTTCCCAGGAAAGAGCAGAGAACGTGCGAGAACCCCGGCAGAAAGCCGCGCACATACCAGCAGTGCAGACCGGTAGCCCCACTGACACCCTGCAGCTAAACTGCAATGAACAAGGGAGTGAGAACAGTGCCGCCCTAAAGCGCAGGGGTCTGCCGTGGGCACTTGCGGTATCTCCTCCACCGTACAACGGCGGCCGATCTTACTGGGCCCTGGGCCTAGCATCCATTACGGGCGCTGCTGACTTCCATCAGAAACCAGGCCCCCCCCCCAAACCAGAAAAAGACAGGGATAAAATAAGGCAAAACAACGGTGGAAGGGAAACCGGGCGCCAGCACCAATTAATTAAATTAAGATTAGTGCTCCGCCATATTGGGGGAATAAATAATAATAATAATATGAAAAACCAATCGCACAGCAGACGAAGACACGCTGCTGCCCAAAGCCCAAAGCCTTGTCCACAGTCTCCAGGCGGAAATCCCTCCAACTGCCACAAAGCCGATCTGGTGAAGGTGCAAACTGCCCCAGGCCCCACAGGGCCACAGACGAGACGAGGCGAGACTCAACACAAGCTGCATTCGAGGCCCAGGGTACACAGCAGAGAACAACAACAGCTGCAAATGAGCCAAAAAACATAATAAAAAAAGAAAAAAGGAAGGCCCATAGAACCAGGCACAAGTAGGCCGCCTGAACTGCCCGCCAAACACAAACAGACAGAAAGGAGTGAAGTCGCTGGGAGCACACGTGAACCTGCACTGCAGATACAACAAAAGCGCACACCTGCCTGCAACGAGAGTCCACCACGCACAGATCGGACTTTGGTGGGAGCACCCCCTGGAAGGCTTTTGAGGGGGCATAACGAGACTTGGCACAAGCCGATAACCATAAGGAGCGGCGGGCACTTACTAGTCACAAAGTGCAAAGCTGCGCTTCAAGGACAGGTGGGAAACTGATACAGGGAGTGAAAGTGTGGTACTGGGCATCGCAGGGCCAACTATGCACAATAAGGGACAGTGTCACAATAGCCATAATGAAATGGGGAAAACAGATGGCAAACAATTCAAACTGCCGTTTTAAGCCTGCAGAACACACAGAGGAACCGTACAAGAAGCGGAACAAGATGGGGCAGACCAAACAAAGCACAACCTAAATAAAATGGACATGAGGGCACTGCTGATCACTATGAAGCACACCCTAATGTCCACAGAGGACAAAATAGACACGATGTGCACCCGGATGGATCAAATTACGCAGAAACTAGAGAAGCAGGACGGGCGTATCAGTGAAGCCGAAACAAGAATATTGACATTGGAGGATGATCAGGCACACTCGGCAGGACAAATCACAGGGAAGGACAAGTTTCTAAAAGTAATAGCCGCAAAAAATGAAGATCATGAGGCCAGATCAAGGCACAATAATATCAGAATTGTTGGTGTATCAGAGACAACCAATACGGGAAAGATGGAGGAATACGTGGAAAGGACGCTGGTTGCCTGTTTTGGTCCAGAGACCTTCTCAAAAATGCTAATTATTGAAAGGTTGCACAGAACTCTGGCATCAAAGTCCCCTCCAGGAGCACCGCCCAAACCCATCATCGTGAGACTTCTCAACTATAGGGACCGTGATGCAACGCTCAGCAAAGCCAGAGAAATGAAGACAGTGGTCTATGACAACAACACCATAGCCCTATACCCCGATTTCACGTTGAACGTCCAAGAAGCGCAAAAAAAGTATCTGCCTATTAAGAACAAACTACAGCAAGAGGGAGTGGAATATGCCATGCTATATCCTACAAGATTAAGACAGCACAAATGCAACACTCCACAGCAGGCGGTGGACTTGCTCATAAACACTGTGAAGGCAGCTGAGACCTCACCTTTGCGAAGCAGAGAAGACACGTCACAACATGAGGAGGAGCAGTAACAGTGGGCAGAGACAATTGTGGTAACTGTAAGGGAGTGGGTAATACACTGTCCACGCATCCACACTTTGATCTAGCAGCACAATACGATACAACTAAAAGCAAGCGTATGGCACTAGGCCATTAGAGGCCCCAATTCAGTATAGCGGGACACCGCTGGACATTGAATACCTATTCAAGGGCACCCTCCTTCATCACACCACTGTGCAGAAGGTGCCACATCACCCCCTAGGAAGCACACCCCTAAGGGAGATCCCCTCCCCCCCTTCGGAAGGGGACATTGTTCATGGGTGTTGAGGATTATATTCACACTGTGGGATTGTTTTGTTTGTTGTTAGCAAGCCAAGATGTAGAACAAGCCCATTTAGAAGCTGACACAGCAGGTGTCACTGATGCTCACAAATGAAGCTATAGCAGGGCTTTAACTAATCACTGGTATACGCCACAGACCATGCACCAGAGGCAGAAAACAACTGTGATGGTGTTCATGATGACTTGCTTCTTTGTTCTGTAGGGGTTAAGGGGGTGGGGGTGGGGTGGGGTCAGTACACGGCAAGTTGGGGACGCCAATGTGGGTGGGAAAGTGGAATACTGCAGCTGATATTTAAGAGACACAATGTCAAAGAAACCAGCACACACACTGATGTTACATGGACGAGGGCGCACAAGGATACACTATATAACATTCACACTGCTAGATAATGGAGAACAGTAAGAGTCCAGACCAGCATCCTGCGCAGGTGGGCCTGCGGACCTGGAACAGCAGAGGACTATGACCCAGGGAAAAAGAGACACATACTGGCTTAGCTGGACAGAGACCAGGTGAGCATAGCCATGCTCCAAGAAACACACAGCATACAACCGGAGGGAATGCAGTTTGCAGCATACTGGGCCTCCCACAGGTATTTCGCTTCATACTCGGCACGGCAATACTCATTAAAGAAACTGTGCCGTATGTAGAAGAAGGCTCCTTACATGACCCGCAGGGGAGACATTGCATGACATGGGGCAGGCTGGCATCACCCTAGTTCGCAGTTATGGACCCAATGTAGATGATGAGGACTTTTTCAACAAGCTATGGGCACAGATAGCGAGTATAGGTTTGACCCACCTAATATGGGGAGGGGACTTTAACCTGACGCTCTTCCCACCCAGGAACCGCTCGAATCCCTTGCCATACCACTACACTAAAGCACAGCGACAGCTGCAGCAAGTAATAGATGAAAATATGCTAGTTGACGTCTGGAGCCACCATCATTCTGATAGATTGGAGGGAACATACTTCTCAGCAGTACATAATAATTGGTGTAGATTGGATATGAGGCTCACTTCTAAAGATATAGCAGTGCACAGTCTCGCAACTCGCCATTTAGCGCGCACATATTCTGACCACTCCCCAGTATACATGCATTGGAACCCACCAGGCATGCTGAACTAATGCAGAACATGGCGATTGCAGCTCACATCCCTATTGGACATTGCGTTCAGGGCAGAGTTAGAGGAGGCACTAGAAGAGTTCCTGAGACTAAACATAAACTCTGTATCCTCACTAGCCATGGTGTGGGAGGCGCTAAAGGTCACCATAAGGGGGGGTATCTCCAAAGCAAGAGGTATTCTCAGAGACATCAGGACGACCCTACACCATCCTAGAACTTAAACTCAAAGCACAGGAAGAAAAAACACGTAAGATGCATGGAGACAAGGCACTGGCAAACATAAGAGAGCTAATGACGGTATATCAAACCGAGGCAGAGCGGGAGTGCCTATTCTGGGGTACATATCACACGGCAAGGAAATATGGGGAGGGCGAACACCCTGGTAAAGTACTGGCTGAAACCATCAGACCCCTAAAGTGGCCAATTACGTACTTACCATACGTAATAATGAAGGTGTGGAGCATAGGGACACATCTGAAATAGCGGAAGTGTTTACTAGACACTATATAACGCTACATACTACGCACAAGGCAAGGCAATCTGAAACCAGATTATACCTAGAGCAAATAGAGCTTGCGTGGTTGAGAAAGGGACAACGGGAATTCCTCGAGGCGGACATCACCGAGGAGGAAATAAGAGTCGCCTTTATGCAATTAGGAAATGGAAAAGCCCCGGGCCTGGATCGACTCATAATTGAGGTTCACAAAACCTATGTAAATATGCTCGCACCATTTCTTAAACAAATATATAAACAAGCGGGCAGACGGGGATAGAACCACAATCCATGAGAGAGGCCATGATAGTCTCACTTTTAAAACTGGGTAAGCCACCAGATAGCACGGACTCATACAGGCACTTGTCTCTGATGAACTACGAAGTAAAAATTCTAGCCAAAGTCATAGCCATTAGACTTAGCCTTTTGATGGGAAACTTGATCCAGCTAGACCAAGCAGGCTTTACACCTGGGAGGTCCACCTCAAACAACTTACGTACGCTATTCTCCATCATGAAAGACATCGACCAGGATGAACGAGCGTTAGAGGTCTTACTATACGCTACCAAAGCATTTGATTCCCTGGAATGGGAATATTTATTTTCAGTACTGACTCACATGGGGTTCCCGCCCGTTTTTTTAATGTGGATAAAATTGCTATACCATAAACCCCGTGTCATGTTACTGCTGAACGGAGAGCACATCCCGGTTTTCACCATATCTAGAAGTACAAGGCAGGGGTGTCCCCTATCGCCCCTATGCTAGTGGCCATGCTACAGCAACATCATAAGAGATATGCACTGGACTACTCTATGAGACCAGTTTTGATTTCGCTTTATGCGGATGACATAACGCTGTACGTAAGGGACCCCGAAGCCGAACTGAATAAGATAATCCATGAAATAGTTACGTTTGGGGGATCACCAATAACTGGGGGAAATCGCAGATTATGCCGCTCACTTAGAGCACCGCACCCCTCCCAATGGACTACCCACTACAATGGTGTAAGACAGAAGTCCGTTACCTACGTATTAGCGTGGTCAAGAATAAGGAAGAATTAATGAGGGCAAACTATGGTAAGGTCCTGAACACAGTGGAAGAATCGATAACTAGATGGATTGCCTTGCCGCTGTTACTGGCGGGCCGTGTCGCCTTAATGAAAATGGTCATCATGGCAAAATTTCTATATTTGTTCATGATCATCCCACATTTGCCAGGCCGCCCTTTTTTTTGCATGACTTAAGAGTCAACTTATAAGACTAGAGTGGGGTGGGAAGCAGCCCTGGATTAAGGTGAGCACTCCCATGCTACCGTTCACTCAGGGAGGTTTTGATGCACCTGATCCCGAACTTTATTACCTCAGTGCACAAGCGCAGTAGGCTGCATTTTGGTTCGAACCTTCGCCATTCATGACTCATCTGGGGATGGAGGAGGGGTACATGGCGCCTATCCCCCTAGCAGGGTTTTTGGGCACAGACGACAAACTGGCTGAAGGGAGGAATTCAATGGTAGCATGCACCAACAGTGCGTGGCGTGCCATTGCATAAAGATTGCAAGCTTCCATATTATACTCCCTCTTGCTTCCCCTGGGTGATCAACAGAGTTTACCAGTAACCCAGGAAGGCATATGTAAACGCATGCTCCTAAAAGATGGAATGAACACATGGGGAGATTTTTACGCCCACTGGGACTTTAAGGGGGTGGACACCTTCTTTGGAGACACCACACCCACAACCATGGAACGATTCCTATATATACGACTTCGCCAAGATGTCAAAGCCGCTACCCCATGATATCCGGAAGAACCTCCCACATTACTTCTGTTACACCACATATTGCAAGCCAGGGCATCCCATGCAGTGTCACTCATCTACAAGGCATCAATGGGAGCAGGGACACCCAACACTGCAAAGGCAAAGATAGGATGTGAGACAGAATTGGGGTATCAACTGACAGACGAGACCTGGGCATACTGCTGCCAGCAAACAGAGTGAATTACGGCGACTAGCAGATTCTGGATCATACACTTTAAATTCCTCCACAGAATGTACTATACACCGGTAAAAATGCACAAACTTAAATTGTGAGATAATGATAACTGCGATAGATACGGTCAGGAGGGTACAAGTTTTTTAAATCTAGCCTGGTCTTGTAGAGCCATAGCGAATTACTGGAGGGAAATAGGAAAGGCCCTGAGTGACATAGCACATACGCAGATTGAACTAACGCCTGTGATGGCGCTCTTATGCTACCTACCTGAGCATAGAGGGCGAATGAAAAGACTGATCGCTCTGGGCTTACTGATGGCAAAACATAAGATAGCATGCAGGTGGGGAAGAGGCAGGGACCCAAGTTTAAGGAATTGGTCGCAGATATGACATACTGTCAGTGGCAAAACAACAATTGCGCGGAGCTGCTCCCACCTAAGTCTAGACCATGTGCCATATGGGAAACCTTCACAACTTACCTTCAAAGTACAAAAGAGTCCGAGACGAGCACCTGAAGATTGCTAGAGAAGGGCAATAAGGAAAGTGGTAAATGGAAGGCGTGGAGTTTAAGAGCTGGCAGATGAGAAATATGAGGTGTAGGAATGCATAAATTGCCTGAACTACAGGAGTGACATGTAACATAGTGAACGCATGCTTATCCATAGCTTTGCTATAACAAATTGAAGTTGTACATTGTCCATGAATGTGCCTAAGAAGTAATGTACGAGATGTATTTTGCTTGATCAGAAAATGCAAATGAACAAAGTTTAAAAAACAAAACAAACAAACGTAAGCTGTGTGTACAGTTGGAGGTGTTGTGAAGCTTCATGGTTGCAAGGAGTGTTCTCCACACAAGTTGCAGAGCTCATAGCTCTGACACGAGTGTGCACTGCTTCAGAACAGCTCCGAGTTACAATTTACACTGATAGTCAGTATGGCTTTGGAGTCGTACATAACTTCAGGCAATTGTGGTCACACTGTTGGTTCATGACGTCCTCTGGTTTGCACATTAGAAATGGGGAGTGCATGAGGAACCTTTTGCAGTCCATACAATTGCCTGCCCAAATTGCTGTTGCAAAATGTGTTGCTCATCGACAAGGTACAGACTATGTCACAGTTGGCAACCATTATGCAAATGAGATGACAAGATATTGTGCTTTGTATGCGATCTTGAAAGACACATCTGATGGCACAGATTGTACTTTGATGTTGTCAGCCTTAGACACTTGGGAGGAGGTTAGGAAAGTACAAGATGAGGTGACAGAAGCAGAATGGCAGGGTTGGATGCAAGCAGGCTGTACCAAGAGGGAGATGATGTGTGGATTTACATTGATGGCAGACTGGTATTGACTCTCAGCTTATTGTCACCAGTAGCAAGGAACTACCATGGACCTGCACATGTTGGGAGAGATGCAATGATTTGCCCTTTCCAGCAGGTATGGTGCAATCCCATATTTAGAGTAACTGAAGAATTGCTGTGCCATTGTTGTGTAATATGTCAGCAACAAAATCCAGGAAGAAAAACGCAGGTTGTCATGAGTTACATTATAAAATCTTCCTGTCCCTTCCAAAGTATGCAAATGGACTTCATAGAGATGCCCCTTTGCAATGGTTTAAGATATGTTTTGGTCATTGTGTGCATTTTCTCAAAATGGGGTGAAGCCTATCCTACTCATAGGAATGATAGGATAACTGGTACAAAGTTGCTATACGGGAGCTGTATCCGAGATTTGGATTTCCGGCTTCTCTTTAGTCAGACCGTTGAAATCATTTTAACAATGAGATCCTCAAAATGTTATATGCAGCCCTACAGGTTGGGCAGAAGCTTCATTGTAGATACCAACTAGAGGCTTCTGGGTTGGTGGAGCAGATCAATGGCAGACTGAATTTCAGATTGGCAAAAGTATGTGCTTCTATGTCTTTGAAATGGTCAGATGCATTGTCTCTTGTGTTGATTAGTTTGAGGATTACTCCAGATAGGAGGAGAGGATTGTCACCCCACAAAGTGGTCATGCGATGTGTGATAAGGCTGCCAGCTGTTCCTGCTAATGCATTAGTCAGTATTACAGATGATCTTATATTGGACTACTGCAAGGGTGTTCTTGACATAGTACGTTCTGTCTCTCACTAGGTTGGAGAAGATGCCCTTAGGTCCAACTGGAGCAGTGCCATGACTTCAGTCCGGGTTCACTAGGTAACTGTGAAGAAACGTGTGCAAAAACATGTCTGATACCTTGTTGGAAGGAGCCTTTCCAGGTGAACCTATTCACCAACAACGCATTAAAGTGCAGGTGATCCCAAGTCCCCTTAATGATACAACAACACCTGTTGCTGATGTACAGGTGGTAACAGTGAGACCGAGTGATCAGGTTAGCCAAGATGCTTGGAGACCAGAAAGCTACTGGGACAACACTCGTTTGGTCTGAGGGGGGTCTATGAGGGTCAACTGTAGCTTCTGAAGGGTCACAGCCAAGGGAGTAGACTATGAGAGATACAAACCCCAACGAAGGGCATAGTGTAGTAAATAAGTGAGTTGTGCCCGGATGCCATTGCCACAGAAAAGGTGAGATTCTGAGAAGCTATCTGACTGCAGGATGAGTGCCACCAACTATGCCTGAAAGCTCTGAACCATCAGATTAGAGTGACACAGATGATGCACAAACAGCTGTGAGGAGAGCAAAAAGAGCAAAGGTACTAAGTCAAAGGTACGCATGCCCTGAATTGACTTATTTGGCTGCTAATAAATAGGTACTGCAATTTTAAGAGTTTTGTGATAACACTACTTGTCCACTTGAACCAAACTATGTTATTGATTTGAATTTTAATCTGGATGTACCAACTGATGGACTGACACAGTTATTTCACAATGTACTCATCATAAAAGCTGATATGAGAGTCTTTCCTTAAATGAGAAGATTTTGAGCTTTGCCATAAAAGTTTGTGCCAAGACTTTGCTGAATTGCTTTAACCACTGCTGCTTTAATTGATTTTCTTTTAGATTTAAAATTCTTACACTGGCCTTCAAAGCCCTTCACTCCATCGGTCCTAATTATATTAGGAAGCGGATTGCTTTCTATGTGCCTCGGAGGGTGTTACGATCTGCCGATCTGGCTAAATTGGAGGTGCCTCCGGCTAAGCGTGTTCGGATGGGAGAACGAGCCTTTCAATTTGTGGCAGCCCGATGTTGGAATGAGCTCCCTCTCCCTCTACGCAAAGCTACGAACCTCCTGGCGTTTAGGAAAGAGTTGAAGACTCTCCTCTTTTCTGCGTAATTCTTTTGACAACTGTGCTGCTCCTCTATGTGTCTGTAGATCTTAGGCCTCTTTGCAAAAGCGCCGGGACGCCCCCTTGGGCAGCCGTGCGCTCAAAAAATATGGCCTTAACATAACAACATAACATAACATAAACAAACTGAGTAATCATGGAGTTTGACATTGGAATCTATTTTCTTCCAAATGCAAATATGTATATACTGTGATTCTTAAAATTACTATTTTTATATTAATTGCAATGCTTATTGTCCTAAATCTGTGAAAGATTCTAAAGGTATCATTCTTTCTGGAGCCACTATAGGAAATGTTTCAAATTCTATTGACATGAATGACAATTCATTACACAATAATACTTTGAAAATAGAATTTAGCTCAAATGTTTAAGCTACTTTACTCAGAATATGTCAATACTATGGATGTTGGTGATTGCTAGGTGTGTATGCAAATACCTTCATCAGGTGCTGAGGACGTGGCCTACCATAGCTTACCTCTATCATATGGAATTTATTGTAGTGTGTTAGCAACCTTGTTTAACCCGCTGATCAAATGCTATATTATTACTTTAAGCATGATCAGATCTTTTCTGAAAAGTCTGTGCATAGACATTTAAATCTGTATCCTGAAGTTTCAACAAGTGAAACTATGGTTTACATATTTAGACCAAATCAATTGTTGGACACGGCTTATGCACTTAGAAATAACCTGACATGTTAATTAGTGAGAACAAAAAAGGTTTTTATCAATTTAGTGGAAAGTAGATGAAACTTTGAAAAAATAATATTAGTGCACTCCCTAAATTAACTCTTTGGAGCTTAATATTACCACTGTTTTTGTAGGATTTAGTGAATGTGAACATACATTTGAATTGTATGAAAACTAGAGAAAATATTTAGAAGGAGTAGATCCTATTTTCCCTGGAGTATATTATTTTTGTCGGAAGAGTCCCTATTATAAGTTGCTGAAAGGATGGTATGGAAGGTGTAAATGGAAATGATTTTTCCAAACATTTATCATGTTAAACAGATTGAGGAAGAGCTAGTGGAAACAAATGAGAGAAAGAAGAGAAGTGCAAGTGAAATAGTAGGTGATATATTTGGAGTCCTGATACCTTCAGTAAGAGTAGCACTAAAGTCTCAGTAAATCAGAAAGCCGTCAACTATTTTTGATAAACTTGCCACCAATACAAATGGAGGTTTTTCTGTTGTAAATGAAGAAATTATATTGATAAGATCGATAGTGATTCAAATAGACTTTCCCTTGATAATCTTCTTGCAAAAGTGGGTGGAGTCTGCTGATTATTGAAAGTCCAACACTGTTGCACGTACATACCTGACAGGAGCAAAGGATATATTAAAAATAGGGCTCCTGGTTTTATGGTATTTATTTTTTTGACATTTCCATCTGAATTTATCCATATTTATTTTTTGACAACTTTATCTGTATTTATCCATATTTATTATGGGTTTTGTGAAAAAAATGAAGCTGAAACTGGTATATATACACATTTATTTAACCAATACATAATCAGTCATGCTTGAATGCCTGCCAGGTTTTAGTGATATAAACACCTGCAGAAGATAAATCAATGCACTTATTTAAAAATATGCATATTTCAGTGTCTGCCTTGTGCATATCTACTGTTGTTTAAGCGTCCTTACTAAAATTCCACTCTTTTTTAACCCCCTTAATTATCAACCCACTCAGATTTATTGGCCTGGCAGGCATGGCAAATTGTATTTAGAATCACTCAAAAAGCACCCAATTTCTGTTATTATCCACATTTAAAAATAAATACAGGCAAGAAAATAAATGGGTTTTTGTCCGTATTTATCTGTAAAAACTGAAAACAGGGAGGCTTAATTAAAAACATTACTGACTTAAACAAAGACCTGAAAGAGTAGTAAGGAGAGTAAGCATGTAAAAAATATTTTATCATGCTATACGCGGCAACACCCCCAAAATTACTGCGAATTGACTTCGAACATGTGTAGCTGGTTTGTGATATTGAATGTTCGAATCAACTGCGCACTGCTTGCGGCATATGTAGCTGTCCATTTTTTTTATTGTTCCTCAAATATTAAATCCCACTGAACCAATTATGTACATTCTTCGTCCATGTACATTGCTGTTTAAGATGTGACTGAAGTGCACAATCTAAACCCAAAAATCTAATCATTAAGTCATACACAGTCATGTAAAGCTCATGCATTCTATCGCCATTCATTTTCACCCCAACATACACCTAAGCACAGTGGTATATGTCAGCATAGGAGAAATACTCTAGTCATCATGCATAAAAATATAGCACTTCCGACATAGGTCAACATTCTTGGAATCAAGCACCTCAAAAAAAGTAGCATGCTATCCATATGCTATTACTCTTTGGCACTTTGTCTTAAGTATGAAGCATTTAATAAATGTATCTACAATGCATGTGGCCGTGGGCAGCACAGGGTGGAGATATTCAGTTTATTAAAGTTTAATTAATGTTTGATAAAATCATAAAAGTGTAGATCTCATTAAGCAGCAACAAAAATTCACAATAAACATGCATCAGTTAAAAATATATTGGATAAACATTTTGAAAAAACTTATAATAAATCAGGAAAACAAAAACTTAATGGTGAAAAAAATACTAAAATTGCCATCATTATCCTAGAAGAGCTTGAACTTAAAATTCTGATACTTAATAACTTACAGATAGGACACTTGAAAGCAAACAAAAAAACATAATGTTGGTGTCGCTAGCAGCTGTAGGATGAGATATGCAGGGCTGATTTGTCTTTAATGTTCAGAAGTAAGAAGAGGCCTGAAATACGTATGTCAAAGATTAGAGAATTTTGGGTAAACAATAAATAAATGCATAGTCTCACAAATAAAGATGTTGTCATAGTTGCAAACAGGAAAGTTGGATGGTTTATACCAAACCCTCTTCAGAAACAAGAGGTGGTGAAAAATGTCCAACATCACAATTGTCAGTAAGCGCCATTGCCTATTAGGCATGTTCAAAAGAAGATAGGGCTCTATCCCCTGACAGATTTGACCAGGAGATATTTGTGCATGGTCTGCTTTGTTAAGGCAGAATTCTCCCATACAGCTGCCATCCTAGGCCTGTTTGACCCATGCAAGATCATTTTTCACTATGTACCTAGCATTGGTAAATGGAAATCATTGCCCTTATTCATAAAAAGATTTCTTAACATATTGTAGCTATGGGATTTGGGCTGCATTATCTAAAAACAACGAAACCTGGAGTGTGAGCCTATTACATTTTAATTCCTCCTTATGCCATACAGAAAACCACAGTAAAAGCAAATAGAATCTGCAATAAAGTGTTATGTTTTGCCATGATACCAATATAGGCCTGGGTAGTCACCTTACATTTCACCTACATTTTCCCTGCAGTACATAACTTGTTTTGGTATTGACCTCTTACCTAGTTAAGGCGCTGCATAAACGTTGTGTGGTTGTCCCAAAAAACTACCCTAATTTATTATGCATGAGGATTCTCAGAATCACAGCAGGATTACCATCTTCTGCATAATAACTTTGTATAAGGGACACCTCATTCATTATGCTCTGTCGAAATGACACAGCAAAGTAGAACCCCTAAGGGTGCCTTTTGGGTATATAAACACTCTATCTTTGCTGGGGCAGGCAGAGGAGAAAGACTTCCATGCTGACACACTGATGTGAGACGCTGAGGTTCCTGTACATAGACACTCCAGCAAGCAGTGGTCTGACATTCCACGCAGCGTGTCCATCTCGAGACCAAGACAAGGTCCTTCATTGTCTCACACCAGGTAATGGGGTTGGCTTCATCCTAGGGGGATTCTTGGCTCTACACTTACATACATGCTAGGTACAGTTAGGTACATCTAGTTAGGGTTGCATCATTGGAGTACTCATTAATATTGTCATGTATTTATATACCTGCCTATATCATTGTTTTAGCACTATGGTAGAAATCTACGCTTTCTTTACTCTGTTGGTGCTTATTATCATTTATATCTGTTTCTGTCTTATAGTTATTTCAGCAAACCTATTTTAACTAGAATGACGCTGGCTCAATGAATGCTTATTGAAAAAGTTCCCACCGTTTAATCTGCGTATCTCTCTGAGACAAAGTGAGCATGAGTGGCTGAGCGAAAAGTACTGTTCTGTTTCCATGATCCCTGATAAGACAGGGTGTTATGTTCGATAGTTGCCAAGCACTATTTTCTCTTCAGTAAGAGGAGTTTACAGTGGCACTGTGAGCTGCCTGGTATACAGGCTAACATTACCAATGTAATCAGTCGGGACACCAATCCCACAGTCTATGTTGTCTAAACGCCCAGATCCTATATAGATTTATAGGAACAACAAGATTAGAGAATGTTGGGTAAACAAGAAATTCATGCATGGTGTCACAAATTGAGATGGTGTCTTAGTTGCAAACAGAGAAGTTGGATGGTTTATACCAAACCGTCTTCAGAAACAAGAGCTGGTGAAAAATGTCCAACCTCACAAGTGTCAGGAAGCGACTTTGACTAGTAGACATGTTCAAAAGGAGATAGGGCTCTATCCCACTGACTGATTTGACCAAGACATATTTGTGCGTAGTCTGCTTTGTTAAGGCAGAATTCTTCCATTCATTTGCCACCCTTTGGCCTGTTTGACCCACGCTAGACATTTTTCTCTATGTACCTAGGATAGGTAAATAGACCTGGTCGCCCTAATTCATAAAAAGATTTCTTAACATATTGTAGCCATAGGATTTGGGCTGCATTATCTAAAAGCAAACAACCCTGGAGTGTGAGCCTATTAAAATGTAAATCCGCTTTATGCCATACAGAACACCACAGTAAAGGTGAATGCAATCTGCATTGAAGGACATGCCCAGTTCTTCATGAAGAATTTCAGTGGGAATTTCCTGGCCAACGGCCAGTACGTTTCTTACAACTTATTTTCTATTACCTGGACACGGTCGATATTAGCATACCCGAGATTTCACAGCCAAAGGTGGCAATCGGGATGCATTTAGCCTTCTATACATCTAATAAGAGTTTGGGGGTTTATTCTCAATGCCTCTGGCAAAATCATATTACCTCGAGATGACTCTTTGTAGAGTGCCTTTGTTTTTCGTGAGTAGAGGTTTCCAACTGAGTCCCAAATTGAGTAAAAGAACTAGATAAGAGAAACTTTCCACTCTGGTTAAAGCCTGACCCCGTCCTGAGTGATTACAAGATTTTGTGTTCTTGGAGCCTACCACCATAAAATGTGATTTCTTAAAATGTGTGGATAAGTCCAAACTATTCATAAAATCAATAAATGTGTCTAAAAGTCATTGGAGGCTCCTAGATGTACGATCGATCAATTAAAACTGCATCATCGGCATATGAGTACTGAAATAGCTCTTCTACCAACTTTGGGGAGATCGGAACAAATGTTAATGAGCACCTCCTCTAGCCAATTTATGTGCATGATAAATAAAACAGGGCAAGAATGCAGCCCGGGCGGGTGGCTTTTTTATGTTCAAAGGACTGGGAGCATTCCCTGTCAGGTCCATATCTAACCACCCCTGTAAGGCAACTATGTAGATCTCTCATAAAAGACACAATTGCCGGTGTCACAATGCATGTGAAAACATGTTAATTCACATAAACATACAGCAAATTCATGCGGAATAAAAACAATACAATAAGAATGAGATAAAGGAAATTCATGGGTCTCTTAAAGAGCATACTGCTACGTGACCGTGCGGCAAATCTCAGGAAAGACACTACATAAAGACAGCAGTCAACCTCCAGCAGTTGCTGTAGGAAGCCTCCATCTTGTGAGTTGCAGCCTACCTGTGCCCCAGATTGCAGTGAGCAGAGTCCATGAAGTGGTAAGGAGACAGACTAGTGCTGTCTCTTCCTAAGACAAAAAGTGGTTTAAATTTTTTTTTTCACTTTCTGTGTTTACTGTCTATGCCTGTGGTTGTTACAGTTAAAAATTGTAGTTTTAGCCTGCATGTAATTGCATATTTTATCAGCTGTGTTGTGTTGTAAATTTGTGGTTTTCCCTGCCCAGGATTGCCTCCATTTAGTGTGTTGAATTGTGGGATTTGCAGTCCAACTTCTGTAGTTTGTCCCTCTTATTCCTTGGTGACAATTCTGTTTTCCCTCCAAATTTCTCCTTTGCTCTATGCTAAGACCTGTATGTTAAAACAGTGCACTCCCAGCCACCATTTTGTGTTCACAAGCCAGTGAAATCAGCCCCCCTGCCTCCCCCCAGTAACAGGGATTTTTCTACATCAGAGGGTGCTTCTGTGAGCTGTTTAAACTGTGTTTTTTACTAGGGCCTGTGCACTTCGCTTTTTGACCAGCATGGGGAGTAAAGTTTTAGTCAAACAGTATTGTTAGATTTCAAGTTAGTGAGGCCCTTACCTGCTGAAGTCCAAAGTGGGGATTGAGTCTGTCTGTCTCCTAGGAGATTCTGAACAGAAGAAGCAGCTTCCAACTCCCTGGCCAGCAAACCTTGTCTGAGGTCACTGGGACCTTATATGGTCTGCTAGTGGTTGGTACATGTCTACACTGATTGGTGGTTGTATCTGGTGTTTCTATTGGATTAGGGTTAATGTCCTCATTGGTTGGGTATTTGAGGGTTCTGATTGGTTTCTGGGTCTGTGATTCAATCATTGTAGGGTTGGGACTAGGGCTAGGATTAGGATTTCTATTGGAAGTAGGGACTAGGGATTCCTATGTTATTGGTTGTTGGGAGTAGGGTGGGACTAGGGCTAGGGTTAGACCTTTAATTGGAAGTAGCAATTAGGGCTTCTGGTGTGATTAGTTGCTGGACTAGGTGTGGGACTTAGAGTAGGGTTAGGATTTCTATTGGAAGTAGGGACTAGAGCTACCTGTGTCATTGGTTGCATGGACTTGTTTTGGGACTACTGGTAGGACTAGGGCCTTTATTGGACGTAGAGATCAGGGTTTTTTAACTGATTGGGTGCTTGGACTATGGCTAAGATTGACTGTAAGGTCCTGGTCTCCTATTTGTTCCAGATGTTAGGGCTAGTGTTGTGATTGGACAGTGTTAGGGCTAGGGTTCCCATTGGCTGAAGGGGGTCACCTGATTACTAGGGCTATAAAAAAGGCCAGGCTTAGGGCGTCTCAGCCGGGGGTCGATGCTAAGGGCAGAGAGGACAACGGCAGTTTCCTTTTGAGCCTGTTCGAGACTGGTCGGGACTAGGGCCATAAATGCTGCCCTTTTTCTCATTTAGCAATACCCAGCCCACACCATCCACATCCACAAACAGAGCAACACACTTACACCAAATGTACACCACACACAACACTATGCACAGACTAATGTACCAGCCTACATTACAAACCCAACCAAACCACATCTACACACCCTACTATCCCAACTACCACACATATCCACCATCACCTACAAACAGTACACAACTCTATCCTATACCACTAACCAATACACTCATCACTAACACAGCGCCAATCAACACCATACATAACTACATCCCATTCAGACACACTCTCCCCGCTGTAATTACACCTAACAGAACACCTTTTATCACTAACAAATGTATAATTATCCTTCCCTCAGTTGTCCAACAAACACCCTCCTCTCCCTTCTACCATAATAACACTAACGCACAACACACACACTGCACACCACCACACTTTGTAACTTTTGCAACAAACCAGTATAAGATAAACACTCTCACCTCTACTTTATTCCCTCCTACACACAACATACACTCTTCTCATAAACACATCACCACCCCCTCTACGTCACATCCTCCGCTCACAAACAATACTACACAACCAAATCCATTGCATGAAACATATACATCAGCACCCCTTTTTCACTACTCCTCAAAAGCAAAACATATGACACACACCAGCACAACAAGATTTTCAAAGCGCAACACCTCATAATCCTTACCATCACAAAATACAAACATATACCCACCTTTCAAACCACACAAAGGAACAAACTCCAATGCCAAGCTTTCACTCCTCCACCACACCTAACACAGATACAACAATACAGCACCTCTCTTCTAACCGCCTCTCATCCATTGGACAGTTTAGAACATTACTACATGACCCACATGCTGCACCACCTCCCGTGACTCATACACCTTCTGACTTAAACACACACAAAAAATATAAGCAACATGCCACACCTCACAACTTTGCTTCCCCATGTCTACTTCACAACAATGTTACACCACAAAAGCAACACAGCACTCAAACTCACGCTCAAACACCATCTCCAACACATACACATGCAGACCCATCAAAATGCCTTCCTAGCATGCTGGAGGAGGAACACGATACAGAACAGTTACACAATTGCTATCCTAATACAGCTAATACCAGCACTAAAAACACACCTGCTACAAACCCACACAATACTGATCACTCTTCTACCAAACAAAGTCCCACTATCACCAAAGGCCACTCACTAAACTGTCTACTAATAAATGCTCGATCCCTCTCTAAAAACAAGCATCACATCTACGACCTTCTCACTGATGCAAAACCAGACATACTATTCATAACCGAATCATGGTTGGGAGAAGATATGGCTCCAGTCCTGCATGAAGCCATTCCTCTAGGCTATCAAATAATCACCCAAAATCGTATAGCCAAAAAAGGAGGTGGTCTAGCTGTTGTATTCAGGCAAACAATACATATCACTAAAATTGACAACATCTCCATAAAGAATTGCGAGGCTCTTCTGACAAGTTGCAATCCTACACTGTCTTCCTCCTATAACTTCCTGCTCCTTTACAGACCTCAACCCAGCAAGGCAACATTCCCAGGCGCACTTCTAGACACAGTTTTAAACCTGATAACAATACACTCCAGCCTATGCATTCTGGGTGACCATAACATTTGGTTTGATAAACCCAATATGACCGATTCAAAAACTGTAATCACCGGCCTAGACGCATTGAACCTGCATCAGATTGTCCACAATCCGACACACACCGCTGGACATATCCTAGATGTCATTTTTGCTAATACTGAACTAGTTACCTTTGAAACTATAACTCCAGTCACATGGTCAGACCACCACTTGCTTCCCTTTCAACATAAAACAACGGTAAGCGACTCACCTAAAACTACCTTACATCCACCCACCTATCGGCCGTGGAACAAACTCAATTTGGAACACTTGGAAACACAACTAACATCCATTACAAATCTGGAAAGCATAAATTCTGTTCAAAATCTATATGAGTGGTTACAGGAAGCTTTTGACATCCTGTTACCACTCAAAACCACACACAGAACAAAAGAAAAAAAGCACCTTGGAGAAACATAGAAATAAAAGACATAAAACAACAAATTAGAAAGCTGCAACGTACCTGGCTCAAAACAAACGCCAAGCAAGACAAACTTCACCTACAGAAATTTAACAGATTATACAAGTCTGCTATCCAAAAAGCTAAAAAAGGGTACTTTTCAGACAGAATTCAAAATGCCAAATGTGGAAATAAAGAATTCTATAAAATACTCAATGAATTTCGCAAACCAAATTGCCTAGAAGGAACTCATCCTGTTACTCAAGATTTCACAGACAAACTGGCAAATCATTACACGGACAAAGCAGACACATTGTAATCGTACTTAAAAAAGAAACAAAGCACCAGCACTAACCCTTGTTCAAAACAACAATCCAAGAATGCTCTAATCAAGCCTTCCCGTTCCTTCTGACACATCTCACACGATGAATTTATGGACCTGATCAAAGCTAGCAGGCCTGCCGGAAGCCCTTCTTAGCCCTGTCCGCCACAAACTTTCAAGACAATTCTTTTAACAACCTCTGCTGCCACTACAGTAATAAGAATCATCAACGATTCCTTAACTACTGGAATATTTCCAGAAGAACTCAAAAAGTCATACATACGCCCTTTACTGAAGAAAACAAACTTGGACCACTTGCTTGACCACTTGCTTGAAACCCCAAAGGGAAGCAGTGTAAGTACATAAAACTGTCAGCCATAAAGTGAAATAATTAAGGGCCATTCCCAGTGCCTGCATGCATTAAACAGATATCACGTTGGAGCACTATCTATACTCAATTGCGATTGTGCTAAGACTGACTGTTTTTTAAATTCAATAAAGATCCTTTTTGAATGGGCATAGTTTAATACTAGAGTTTTCACGTGCTTTTTAACTAGTCTCCTGGGAGAACAGGGCTCAGCAAAGGCGTGAGGCAGCCGGATGTATGACGTTACAACGCCTACCTTTACAACGCCTACCTTTACATCGTAAGTTTTACAACGCATACCATTACAACGCATAATGCTTTTGGGCGCTGGATAGTGAATAGTTTAATTTACTATTCAAACTCCAGTCCCCGTGGATAGTAGGGAAGGTTATTGGATAGTAAATTAACCTATTCCCTATCCTAGAGCGCCCCCCAGAGCAATGCGTTGTAATAGTTTGCGTTGTAAAAGTTGCGTTGTAATGGTAGTTCGTTGTAAAAGTTTTGTTGTAAAGGTTGTATACCGAGGCAGCCCTATTCTATTAAAGGTTTCTTTCCACATATTGTATTGTATGGTATTGTAATTGCATTTACATAGCGCTTACTACCCCTGATGAGGCACAAAAGTGCTTTTTAGGTGAGTAGCCCGCTACTCCGGAACCCAAACGGATTAGTGGTGAATTAGTATAGTGAAATATGAAATTAATTTGAGTGGTGGATCGGTTAGTCTGTTATTTGGATTGAGAAGGATAGCAGAGGGATAGAAGAGGGAAAAGTTTGCATTTACATAGAGCTTGCTACCCATGATGAGGTGTTGAAGCGCTTTCTGGCGAGGAGCACGCTACTCCAGAACCAAAAAGAGATTAGTGGTAAATTAGTCCAGGGAACTATAAAATTAAATTGAACGGTGAACATGTTAGTCTGTTATTTAGAATGAAAAGGATAGTGGAGGGATAGATGATAGCCGTGGGATACTAAGGCCCTTATCACACGCTAGGCAGTCATTACAAATAGCTTGATTCAGCGTCCCCTCTTCACTTAGCCCTATGGATAACCACAAAAGTAGATGGCTAGCTCTGATACAATACACCATGTTACTCATGCCCAGCTCTTTGTGGCAAATAAAATGAGAGGTGGATAGAGGGACTGCCAGAACCTTTCTACAAAATCGATTGTCCTCTTCCCAAAAAGCTGCACAATTAGCAATACCCTATATCTTGGCTCCATGCATTGCCACAGAGATGCACTGTGCAGTACAAATCTGCATAAGCAGGGAAAGTGCCCTCCCCCAGGGGGCTGTGGCAGGCTAAAGAGGGAGTCAACTGCCCTATATAATTTCAGCCTATGGTGTGTAATATTAGATATCCAAGAGCCTGACAAATCAAAAATGACCCCAAGATAGGAGAAAGTACTAGATCTAGATAAGTGATTACTACCAACTGCAAAAGTAGAAACTCAAATTCGTTAGGGGCCATAGGCAATAATTTACAATTTTGAAAAGTTTGTGAGAAGATAGGGATCAGTCATAAATTGGGTTAAAGAAGTCACTAGCATACGCAAGGCTTTCGTAGAGTGGGCCATCAGTACTGTGTCACCAGCATATAGCAGAGTGAGGAGTAATGCACCATTAACTTTGGGAACATCAGAGGTAATAGCAGTTACATAGGGGCGTAGCTTTGTTAAAGTAATGGTGCCAGTACGCAGCCCTGCCTAACACCTCAAGAAGTTTGATCTCACTGGAGAGTACACCATTGTCTGAAACCTTTTTCTGTTTTTCATACTCTCGTGTAAGGTGACCAAAAATGTACTAACACCTCATACAGTCCCATCTGTGTTTTGAAATCTCTTGTGTGAAGGTCCTTCTTGTAGTAGTCAACGGTTAGTGACTGTTGATAAACCATCAACCAATCTTACAAAGTTTTCCACATTTCACTGTATTCTTCTTTTGTTTCATTTACTGTGATTTTAATGCAAACAATTGCAAAGACTTATTCTGGGATTCTTCCAAGATGACAAGAGCCTAGGGCCATTCACTTGATCTCCTCTAAACCCCAAACCCCACCATATCCCACACCCTGGGCTGCCTTGAGTAAATGAAGAACTCCCCATCCCTCCCAGCCAGAGACCCACTGCTACTGTTTCTAGAACCATATCACCTCCTGCGGTGACAGGAACCAGACTTCCTATGGGACAGGTGTTCTTCAAATACAACCTCACACCAGGTCTAATTGTAGAGTTAGCATGCCACTAGCAAGGCCCCTGACTGTTCTTTGTAACCATCTATGCCTTTTCCTTCCCTCACTTTCTTTCGCAGCTAGGGGTGGATGGCCCTGTAATTCACTTCCCTCTGTCTTCCTGCCAAAGTTATAGACAGGCTAACTTCTCCAATAGATCCTTTATTTTCCCCGAGTGACAGTTCACAATTTTTCTGCAGACCCAGGGAATCTAAGTATTGACACTGTATGAACGTATGCCTGACTGAACCAGCCTGGTGACTGTTCAGGCTCCAAGATGAGATTACAACCCTTTTCATAAACCAGTTATGTGACTTATGAAACAAAACATTTGTTTTCACCAAACATTTCACATGGTCATGAAGAAGATTTTTCTTTTTTTTTGTGTTCAAATCGTTTTTATTAAGCAAGAAAGAATAGAGGAAAAATTAAAATAAGGTACAAACAATGAAACATACATACATTGGTCATTCCATATTCAACTAAGTAAAGTAAGGTAATGTGGCACAGTACGAGATATACAATACATGAGTAAGGCACAAAGGATTAAAGTCGAGTCCACATAGCGCATATATTACAGATGGCATACTTATGAATAAAGTACATATATGATCTAGCAATAAAAGCTCAATGAAGTATACATGTAGAATACATGTAGAGCGTCTGCAGACAGAGTGACAGTATCCAGTATAAGGATTAAATCCATTAGCCACCTCATGGGAGTCATTAGGAGAAGCATATGCGGGCTTAGGAAAAGGAAAAATGATAACAGTAACATAACAAAACAAAACAAACTCTGTGTTTCATCAGGTGTAGTCTTAGTGAGTACCATATGGTAATGCAATGCATATGGCGTTGCAGGGTGCCTCTACTTCAGGTGATGCTGCCATAGGTGTCAGTCCGGTTTACTGTATAGAGTTACAATAGGGATTTACAGTAGTGCTCTTGTTACGTAGGTCAGTATTGAGGAAATTGTCGGGCATACATACAGTGTATTAAGGTATCACGGTGGTTCAAACGAGAAGGAAGAAGCGTCAAGTGCATTCCACAATTTTTTGTTGGATACACGCCATGGGGAAGAGTGTAAAGCAGGGTTATCAGACCCTCTGATGCACGACACCCATTCTTTCCATTGTTTGAATGAAACCTCTGAGGTACTTTTCCAATTGCACAGGACAACTTTGCACGCTAGAGTGAGTAGTAGGTCTAGAAGTTGGCGGTCATGTTACCTTGCAAGTGCTGGCTCTATGGCACCTAGTAGAAGGTAAATAAACTCTCTCGTTGGTTTAATCTTAAATATGTGTTCAATGCAGTCAAAGACGTTGGACCAATATTTTTGTAGTAAGGGGCAGTGGAAGAGCATATGTGGTAGATCCCCGTCAGCTAAGGAACAATTCCAACATGTAGGGGTGTCTCTCAGTTTCAGTTTGAATAGTCTTTGGGGGGTCCAGAAAACTCTGTTGATCAGCATGTACTTTGTTTGTGAGAGAATCGGAGAGACTTTATGTGTAAGAGCTGAAACATGAATTTTATCCCTGTCAAGATCAATTCCCGTATTATTAGGTTCTTCTTCCCATTTAACTTCGTTTTTTCTATGGGCTTTGTCTATCGTTGGTAAAAGCATTTTATAAGCTTTCGAGACAAAGTGGCCTGTATATTGTAGTCGTGGGAGAGTTGATTTCAGCCAAGGATCTGAGGGGGCAAACGATTGGGTGGACAAGGCCGATTTTAATTTCAGAAAGGCATAAAAGTCTAATGGTTGCAGGCTATATTTGGCTTGGATCGTAGAGTACGGTAATGGTAGTTGGTCCTCGTACAAGTCTGAGACCATGTTGATGCCGCTAGTTGACCAATGATCCCAGAAGGGTGATTTCCCATTGATCCGGATGTAAGGGTTATGCCATAGGGATGAAGAGGTCGTCTTTTTTATCTGCAGGCCAGTTTTGTGTGTTTGATCTAGTCTAAGGAGTGCTCTTCTAGTGTTAAGCAGAATATACTTGGAATGTGTGAGGTGTGACAGGTCCATGGTGTGTATCGTCGGGAGAGGGGCGTTGCCTATGATGGATTTCTCTATTCCAACCCATAGTGGTGTGTGAGTTCTCAACAAACCAGTATACCCCCTGTTTGCACACAAAGGCGGTTTGGTAGTTCTTAAAATTGGGATGGCCTAGGCCATCTTGTAACTTAGCCAATTGTAGTTTTTTCATAGCCACCCTGGGTCTCTTTCCTTGCCACAAGAACGCACTGAATAATTTGTTTATCTTTTGTAGAAAATCTTCTGAAAAAGTCATTGGGAGCATGCTTGCTAAATAGTTAATTAGGGGAGTAATCATCATTTTTAGTGTTTCCGCCCTTCCCCACCACGATAGGTATTTTGGAGACCATCCATCAAGAAGTTTGTTTATTTTCTTAAGAAGTTCTTCTTCATTAATTTTTAGGGTCGTGATTAGGTCTTTTTCAAAGTCTAAACCCAAGTATTTAAAACTCTTGGGTTGCCAGGTAAGCCCGGAATCGCCTACTATGTCTTTACCACCCATATTATTCAACAACTTAACCTCAGTCTTGTCTTTATTCAAGGAGTAGCCAGACACATCGGAAAATTCCTGTATGGTGGATAGCAGGGCAGGTATCGCTTCATCAGCTCTTTCAGTGAGCACTAAGACATCATCAGCATAAGCCGTGAGTTTTATAATGCAGTCGTTGAAGGGAATCCCTGGAATGTTATCATTGTAGCGGATTTGGTAAAGAAAAGGCTCAATCGCCAATAGGAACAGAGAAGGTGACAAGGGGCAGCCTTGCCTAGTCCCTTGTTGTAGTTTGAATGGTGACGAAAAGGCCCCTCCCGCTCTTACCTTCGCCGTAGGGCAGGCATACAGTGACATCACCATTTTGATGAAAAACGGACCTAAGCCAAACTTGTGCAGGACAGCCTCTAGATATGACCAGTCCACTTTATCAAAAGCTTTCTCTGCATCAAGTGTTACCGCTACAGTAGGTGTGGATAGAAATTTTGCCTTTTCAATAACATGTGCTAGGATTCTAGTATTGTCACTTGATAGCCTGTTTTTAAGGAAACCTGCTTGTGAGGGGTGTATTAGTGTAGGAAGGACTTTCTGTATCCGCTGAGCCAGTATTGAGACCAGAAGCTTACAGTCTAGGTTAATTAGCGAGATAGGTCTATAGTTCTTTGGGAGCTTAGGATCTTTCCCTTCTTTAGGGATAACGGCTATGACTGCTTCAGCTAGTGTTCCTGTCGCTTCCCCTGTCTCGCCTATTTCATGGAACATGTTTAATATCGGTGACGTGAGCGAGTCAGAGAAACATTTATAAAATCTTGCTGTAAACCCGTCAGGTCCTGGAGCTTTCCCGCATTTAAGTGATCTGATGTCACTCAAGATCTCCGATTCAGAAATCGGCTTATTAAGGGTCTCTTGCTCCACCGTAGAAAGTGCTGGTAAATCGCACCTCGTGAGGTAATGTCCCACCTTCTCTCTCTCTACATTGTTATTTTTGGCATAAAGTTTCTCATTAAATTCCTTAAACAATTCCTCAATTTTGAGGGGGTCTGAATTAGGTACTCCTTTCTCGTCCAACAGGGAGTTGATTATGTTTTTTTGTATTTTAAATTTAAGGTATGCAGATTTTAAGTCTCTTTCTCCTGTCCAACCAGACTCCTGCTCTTTCGCTTATCAGTTTATTGTAAGTATACTTTTGGTTTGTTAGTTTATTAAGCGTGCAGCAGATCAATTTTTTAGATACTCAATTTGGAGATGTGAGATGTCTTCTTCTAGTTTTAGTAGAGCAGCATTGTGATTCTTATTTGCAGCAGACGTTATTTTTATTATGAGGCCCCTAATGGTACTCTTAAGAGCCTCCCATCTAATGGAATCAGTGGTGTCACCCTTTTTATTGATTATCAAGTATTCTTTGATGGCCGTTTCTATGGTGTCCCTGTTTTTTTTCATCATTTAGGACGGCGTCATTAAGTCGCCACATTGATTGACGTAACATTGGTTTTACATTTGCTATAGTGAGCGAGATACATGAGTGGTCTGAGACCACCCTTGGTTCAATACTTGTGTCCTCAATCCTGGCTATAGCATTTTTGGTAATGAATAAGTAATCGATTCGAGAGAAAGAATCATGTGGTGGGGAGTAAAAGGAATAGTCCCTACCAGCGGGGTTTTGTAGTCTCCATGTATCTATCATGTTAAATCTGGTGCAGCGCCTGGTAAAATCTTTTTGGGCTTTGTTGGGTCGGAAATTACACTTAGAGTCCCTGTCAAGGGTGGGATCTAGCGGGAGGTTGAAATCAACAGCAAGGATATGGGTCGCTGTGTCCGGAATGGTTTCCAATTGCTTTGTTAATCCTAACCAGAGGAAGGTTCGTATGAGTTAGGGCCATATACGTTTGTAATGTAAAATTCTGTGTCATCTTTAATTAATTTGGTCGTTACCCATCTACCTTTTGAATCCACTGAGGTAGAAACTATATCTATGTTGGCCTTTTTTGCTATTAGTATTACGACCCCGTTTTTCTTAGCAATGGCTTCAGATCCTACAAATTCTGTGTAGAATTTGTTGCGTAGTGTATGGAAGTGTTTAGCCTCAAGCTTCGTTTCCTGTAGTAAGGCTATGTCACCTTTCTGTCTGCGCAGGTAGTCTAACAACTTCTGTCTCTTAATCGGCTGATTTAAGCCTTTCACATTTAATGAGAGAATTTTAAGATTTCCCACTCTTGTCGTCCCTATCGGTGTGTCAATGGAGGCTGCCATCATGCAGTACAGGCAGATCTTTTAGGAGAAGAGGTTGAACCCAGCAGCCTACGGTACCTTACAACTAAGGAGCCCCATATTAGGAGTAGGGTTCCGGACTTGATTTCCGTAGACAAGACCACAACTACAATAGCTACTTGAGGTAATCCGAATTGTATTAGTAGGTGAATTGTTTGTGCGCAGTGCACCTGTATTAATGCATAGATGTTGGCATCAGAGTATGCAAGAGCACTAGTAGATTCGTGAAACACAGCAAACACAGCAAAAAGTATCGCAAAAAATGAAAAGAGTGTAAACGAAAGCAATACACAACAATCCCCCCTCATCCCCTGACCCTGGGCCCTCCCACCCACCCCCACCCTCTCCCTCAACCCTCCCCTCCCACCCCAAATGTAGAGAACGAACATGGCGACTCGGGAACGACCACGAGATCGCCTCCAAGCAACTCACTGTATCAAATTACTTTAAGGAGCTGCATTTGCAATTCTGAACAAGAGAGACTAACTTGCAGCCAAACCATACCTCAATAAGGAACTAACAATTGAATCTTGTCAACAGGCTGCGTAGACAAACCCCTTATAAGTGGCAGGTATATCTGTACTAACTTGCAGACAAACCATACTTTAGGACAATAAGATTTGCAACGTTCATATAAACTAGAGCATTAAGCAACGAGTGAAGAACCGAGCATACTGTTTGGCACTGGAGAATCATAATGTGAACACAGTAGCTTAGGTATAGCAAATAGTGGTCGGAGTTAAAGCACCAGAGCACAGGACGAAGACAACTGTGTGAAGGATAAATGCAACTGTTGTCGGGTAACTGGAGACCAGAGCGCATGAGGATAGCGTAAAGTCAATGTTAGTATGAGTTCTAAGGTTCCAGTGGTAGGTGATCACTTGTAGTCAGATGCTGTTGCCCCTACCAGCTCCGGTGAGGTAGTTTCCATGATTCCGTCGTCTCGGTTATATATTAGGCGTCTGAGTTTTTGTGGGTCAGAGAAAACATGGGCTGCGCCGTTAATTGTCACTTTAAATCTCGCAGGGCCAATGAATCCATATTGGTGACCCAATGATTTCAGTTGCGGTCTTAACGCAAGGAATGCTTTCCTGATATCCATAGTCTCTTTACTATAGTCTTGCGATATGTATATTTTGTGCCCTTTCCATAAGACATGGTTATGTTTATGGACGAATGTAAGAATTTGTTCGACGTGCTGGTACCTCAGGGGTTTACATATAATTGCTCTTGGGCCTTTTTGATCTTTTGTTAGTCTCCCGGGAACCCTGTGTGCCCTGTCAAGCTCCAGTGGCTGGGCAAAAGTGAGGTTCGTGGCCTGTGTGAACCATTGTTCGAGAAAGGCTACGCATGTGCCATGGGAGTCTTCCGAGTTCTCTGGAATACCAAAAATTCTCATGAAGAAGATTTTTCTTAAGTCAACTCATTGAAAAGTTATGTTTACTCATTAAGGAGACCTAGATAAAATGGGAAAGATGCCTTCGGAAATAGTATATCACACTTTTGAATCCTGCTATTGCAGCGATATACTCCACAATATTATGTATGCCTCACTTTGAATTGTGAGGCGCCCAGGCCTTCTGGGTTTTAATAGGTTACTTATAGGTCGCTTAGCTAGTGTAAAATGTTGATGTTTCCACATGTCAAAAATGTTATAGTTTGACATGTGTTGGTTGCAGCTTCTGCTTCCAGCAGTTCGAAGCTGCAGGGGAAGCACAGCTGCGATATTTTAGAGCCACTCGTGGACAGAGTATGCTTAATATGAAGGCCACATGTGACATGACTTTTATGCTACAGGTGTCCTTCTCAACACATTACTGTAGTTTTAGTAAAGGGGCAAGTATGTTAGTTATAATTACCCGCTCTTACCATGTTTTAAGGGGCAGGCACATGCACTGAGTGATGGTTAGTAACTGACAAGTGCTCAGATTAAAATATACCAGCAAATCAACAAACGTAAGTACAAATAATTTTGGAATATAACACAGAAAAATGTATCTCTCTATACATTGCAAACATAATATCAATTCAACTGGCTTTTAAGGTATCCCAACATTTTTATTAAGTATGGGTGAATTTAGCGAATTCGCGCTACGCGAATTCGCGCGAAAGCTTACTCCCGGTCCTCAACTTATGCAAACCTTCGCGAGATTTCAGATATTTTTATTTTTGCGAGTTCGCAGGATTTTTTTCACAACGGCTACCGCGAAGTTACCCATGCGGTCGTATATGGGCGCTGCCATCTTGTTTTCACTGTTCGCATTGCGTATTTCCGTTTCCGGGTGCTAGTTGCATGCTCGTGTTGTGCATTTCCTGTTCTGGGGCGCAATTGCGTGTTCGCGTCCGTTTTTGCGTGCTTGCGGGGAAAATATCGCGCAAACTTACCCACGTGGTTGCAATGGGTGCGTCCATCTTGTTTTTCATTCATTGCTACGGTTCTGGGCATGCCTTTTCTATCCTGCTTCAATCTTTGTAACCCTTTGTTTGTTTGAACTTTTTTAAAATCTTTTTTACTCATTATCTATCTCTCTATTCTTGTACATCTATATTTTGTGTTTTTTCCACTTTTTGTTACTTTAATACCTACTTTTTTTCTTAGCTCTCTCTTTTATTTTGTTTACTTTTTTTCCTTATTCTTTCCTATTTTTCCGTTCTTTAACCCAGGACCATGGCAAAGGGAGTAGGCAAGTCCAAGGGGAAGAGTCCCGCACCCCGCAGCCGGCTCCCTTGCAGGCGTTCATGGGGGGAGTCTGTATGTCCCAGGGAGATCTTCAGCGCGCTGGAGGTGGCCGCACTGGTCTTCTTTGTGCAGCGCCACCTCCCCAAGACCATCACAGCAGGTGGCAAGCCAGTACCGGGTACGGCCTCCGGGAGCGTCGCCAGCTATGGGGTAAGGTGTGCCGGGCCATGTATCGGGAGTCAGGGGTCCGGCGCACCTACAAACAGGTGACGCACCGTGGTCCAACATACTGGACCGGGAACAAGACCTGCTCGACCTGCTTGGCGTCGAGATCCCTGGGCTTGGTGAGTACTAGTAACAATTTAATAACTGCTTTGTTTTCTTCTGCTCTGTGTTATATTGCAAATATATGTTTTTTCCGAAGAGCAAGAATGCTGCTGATTACATTGCAGGTAAATTATGTTTCAAAAGCTTCTGAGATTGCAGGTGCTCGCCTGCTCAGTCAGTGGCGGTGCTACTATGCTTACTTGTTTTCAATTTTGTGCTCATTCGGCCTGAGTGATTATGTATGAGTGTACTTTACAGAACTGCGTAATGCTAGAGAGACTAGAGACTCAAGTCCAGTCCTTCCTTTGTACTCCTGCCACTAAGAAGAGATAGGGGTGGTGGATTGATAGGTTGAGTATATTATGACTTGTTATTTAGTAGGACATTTTTAGTGGTCTGCAATCATGACGGACTGTGTCTGTCACTTTGCGTGCTGCTGAGTGCTGCCAGTCCTAGTAGAACCTTTTTCTAGTTAGTTTAGTGAGTTACATAACTTTCCAAGTAGACGGTCCGCGAATCCAGCAATACTAATAACCTAGTAGACCACATCGGATAGGTCAATAAATTTAGCGCAATTGTTGTTTATTTCCCCGAAATAATTTGTTATTGTTTTTTTTAAATGTTTGATTTCGTTGACAACAATCATCCATGTTTGTGTCTTTCTTTCATGTACATCAGCTCCTCCCAGGGGCAAGAGGACAGAGGTGGCGGAGCAGGAAGGCCAGGATCGGCCCGCCGAGGGCTCTTCTGCTGGCCACAGTAATTTTTCCTGTTAATATTAATAATTATACTTCGCTAACTTTTACAGCACCTATTTATACCAAACGTTCATCATAATTCTATTTTTTCCTAAATCGTCTTTGATCTTCTTGCAGACTGTTCCGAAATTCTTATCCTGCCTCTACTATGACTCTCTGTGCTACTACTATTTATTTTTATTAGTCTGTCTGTGTAGCTAGCTAAGCTTGCACAGTTGTCAAAAGGTGTTAAACAAAACTCCTATTCAGCAATAGCTCTAGGCACTGAGTGCAGTCCTCTGGGTTGTCCATAATGTCTATTGAAGTCTTCTTAATGTCTATGCTTTGACAAATCCCAACAATAAAATGTCAATGGCCACCAAGAATAAGATACTAGTTTACTTTTTGATTGGATAGGAGGACATACTACTACTGTTGCAGGGACTATTCTGCACATACAGAACTATGGACAAGAAATAGGGCATTGGAGATAATAGGCGCAGTTAAACTTTCCACATACCTCAGTCATAACAGAAGTTGAACCCCCCCAATCTCCTTACTGACTAGCTTGTGTGTCAGAGTAATTATTTAGCTCCCGAATGCAGCGATGATCCCCAATGATTATACAACCCAGAAAATAGGACTTCGGAGTCAGAGTCCCGACCTCTCAGAGTCACGGAATCATGCTTGCAAATTGCAAACTCTTTCGCTCACTCACTCATGACCAAAAACCACAGAGTCTATGTAAGTTTTAAAGCTTTATTAAAAGTAAAACAACTAGCTCTGTGTGTACTCTGTATATTAATTGTCAATTGTGCATTATATGAAAACATTTATTAAAATCAACTTCATAGAAGAGAAACGGTGAACTCTTGAAAACTGAACAGTGGCTGATTTTACACATTAATTGTGGGAGACCCCTCACCTGGTTGGAACTTAAAGTACTGGTGGTGATGATGATGATGAGTAAGGGAAGCTTCTGTCTGTTATGAGAAAAATGGTGTGTGTTAAAAAGCAAGCATTCATTAGTTCTGCCAAAAAGTGTAGCATGTTATAGCTAAGCATAAATGAAAACACCCTTTCCTTCCGAAAGGGGAATTTTTAGTTTAGACTACAAAGTCACAAATGATTACATTTGTTTATGTAGTAACATTTTTTTCATTCCTAGACAAAATAGGGAGTGGTGTATATGGCAACTAAAAATATGAAATGTATTTTCTTGGCGGAACACCATCGCCACAGCCCACCACCAGTGCCAGGGCCAGCGCGGAGGTGGTCACTCCAGGGGCGGATGCGGTGCCACCAGTGCCAGCAGGAACTTGGGGCATGCCTCGGTAGTGGCGGGCAGTGGAAAGCTATTATATTCCTTACTTATTGAGATTGCAGAGTAGGCTCGCTGCAGGGGTGTATATGTTGTACAGTATAAGTACACTTTACTGTTAAGAAGACTTACAAATTTAGAACTAAGTTTTTGTCAACCAGTTAGAAGACAGTCACCCTTGACTTCGCATTAGCAATAGCATTAGCGGCGGGAGTTGACGAGTAACCAATGGCCTCCTCTAAATTTGTCTTCAACTCAGCTGTGAAAGTTTTATGGAGAAGCCAAGTCAGATCAGAGATGAACTTGATGGATGGGATGAACGAAAAGGGAAAGTTGCGTGTAAGGAAGGACAAGCGAGTTAAATTAATGACTGGCAAAGAATGATACGTGTTTTTGAATGCAGGCAGAGGTGGTTGGTAGGAATCTGATGCTTGGCCGGTTGAAGCAAGGATGGGTGGAAGGAGAAAGAAAAGAGGACTGCCTGGGTGGGTGAAACAGAAACTGTGTGTGTGCGCAATATATCCTTTGGGTCAAATTCAAATGCAAGTCAAGCACGGATGCATGGGTGGCAGTTTACAAAATAAAATAAAAAGGGTGTTTTTCAGTGAGAAAAAGTAAGGTTTGTCCAGTTGAGACATTAAGAAGAATGATTGACATTTATTTTGAATGGATGGATGCCTGGATGGTATCTTCCTCATAGATAGCATAGGTGTATGTAGAGTAGACAGAGTAGACGGTCATTGGATGAAGAGTGTTAGTTTGAAGAGCATGTAACACCGCACGTCCGTGCCAGAGTAGCAAAGTAGCAAAGAGTAGCTGCAGCCTCATTAATAAGTTCATCCGTTGGGTCTTGTAGGGCATTAAATGGGTTAAAATCTGCTAAAGATGCTTCCTTGGGTTGAAGAGACCCAGTGCGACTGTTACGCGACATCACCAATACCTCTTCCAAAACAATAAATATTAGCAGAAGAAAGGAAGAATAATTGTGATCACAAATCAGCAAAAACAAGTGCCCCAGCAGAAAAACAGGTGAAGCATGTGAGGAAATAACATCTCACTACATATAGGCGGGAGAAAATGGATCTGCCGATTAACAAAATGGCGGACGAAATATTGCAAACTAAAGCGGCAGGATACCGTTAAAATATATATGCTGACAAGCTAGTAGAAGAGTTGTGTACACAAAAAGCATCCAAAAACATGAGCTGCAGTAAAGAGGAAGCGCTTCTTCTGAGGAAAGGACATCTCACAATCAAATGAGGGGAAAAATAAAATCTCCATAATACAAAATGGTGGCTGAGATATTAATGACTGGAGCGGCAGCAAACCAGCAATTTATACATGTTGGCAGGATACTAGGAGACTTGTTTGCACAACAGCGCTCAAAAATATACGCTGTAGTAAAGAAGAAGCGCTGCTTGTGAGGAACGAACATCTCACATTCAAATGAGGTGATAAAACAGAACCTTCACAATACAAAATGGCGGCTGAAAAATTATTTTCTGAAGCGGCAGCAAACCATTAAATTAGGAAGGTTGGCAGGATACTATAAGACTTAATGTGCACACATAGCGCCCAAAAATACATGCAATTAACCAAGAAGAAACATATCCTGTGAGGAAATAACGTCTCACATTGAAATGCGGTGAAAAAAACGGAACCTCCGTGACAGAAAATGGCGGCCGCAATGAAAGCACAGGAAACACGGCAATCAAATTATCAAAAGAAATGCACCAGCATCGTCGTGTGCGGTCTCCAGCACTGCAGTGCAATCAGGGAAAGTTCCGATGTCCGCTGTGATGGAATTTGAAGACCTGAAAAGCGAAATGCCTCCTGGAGTCGGCTCGACCCCCTACGTCTCGGCGGAGCCCCGACCCAGAGCAGCCATCTCCGACGGCTTCGAAGCCACGCCCCTCAAGTCAAATAATTTATAGCCAGCTTGGTGATCAGTGGCCATTGAAGCCTTTTCCCATACCAATACACCAATGGGTTCTGATCAAAGAAGACCTCTGTTGGGTCATCCAGATAGGCCTGCACCATCCATTCAAGGTCCACTAGGGGTGCTCCACTTTGTGTACCATCTGTTGCCTTTGCATCAACACTGGAACAAGCAAACCCTTGATGAGTTATCCAATACGCTCCCGACAATATTATTGCTGGGCCTTGTGCAGGTGATGATGATACGGTTGTTGGGGTCAGTAACGGATCTTAAGGAAAGTGACTGCCTTCGGCCACAGAAGTGGACATTGACGCCGGATGGCCTACTGCTTCAGTAGTACTTTTAGTGGTTCCTTCAATTTCCTGCCGCTCTTTTTCTAACCGAGTGGCTGACAGAGCTAGCCAATGTTTGTACTTGGAAACATCTGCTTCAGAAAAAGGAATTTATGTATTGCTGGCCAGTCCATTTTTGTACCGTGGATCCAGAATAGTGGCACAAATGTAATGTTGTTCTAAATATATTGCTTTAAGCCTTGCATTGTCAACTAGCCGGCTTAATAAGCTCTACGCCAACTGATATGCGTCTTGTTTTTCAGCATCAACTCGGAACGTGGAAGACACCTCCTTCAGTTGGTGCTCTAGCATGTGCAACAATGGGATAGCTTTGCCCAAAGTACAGTCCTCCCTGCTGACTTCACGCGTGAACACCTCAAAAGGACGAAGCATGTCTGTCAGGCTGTTAACTAGGTCCCATTCCTCCACCTCTAGCCTCATGTCTTTCATAGAAGCACCCCGTGCTTGAAAGACATACTCATTGATTACCAAGTACTGCTCAAACAGACGCTCAAGCATGTAGAAGGTTGAGTTCCAACGTGTTGCCACCTCCTGGATGAGTCCTCTGACTGGCACTCTACGGTCACGTTGAATGATCCTCAGCAGCCTCTGGGCCTTAAAAGAATGGCTGAAATGTGTGCAGATTCTTCTGCAGGGGGTTAGTAACTTGCTGACTGTGTTTTCTTTTTTCAAGAAATCTTGAACAATAATGTTAATGCGGTGCGCCAAACACGGCACACTGAAATAGCCACCGTCAGCCATGGCCTTAACTATATTACTGCCATTATCCGTGGAAACATAACCAATCATGCGCTTTCTTGGCTGAAGCCACTCAAAGACCTTACTGTTAAACTCCTCCAAAATGTTTACTGCAGTATGAGATTTCTCCATGGCAAACATGGCTACTGTTGCATGTTTCCGAGTAGCTTGAAAAATTGTGACACTGTCAACACCTGCAGCTATCTTCTCTCTAACCCCCGCAAAAGAGACCCAGTGTGCAGTGATGCACATGTAATCAACGGATTGGCACTGGTCCACATGTCTGTTGTCAGGTGGATAGTGTGAACAGCACTCTTATGCAAATCTGCCCCAAAAAAGGCCAGCACATCTTGATGTAGTGCTGGAACTGCAACTCTGGCAAAATAGGACCGGCTAGGAACCTTCCATTTAGGGCAGACTGTTGCCACAAAATCTAGAACACCAACCCCTTCCACGAAAGAAAAAGTGAGAAGGTCCAGCACTAACATTTTAGCCAGCATTGCATTATACAGACGTGCCGTTGGGTGGTTGCGTTCCAATGGCGCCTCCAACCAAAACATGCTTTTAATGGTGGTCTGGACCGTTTTCATATATGATGATGATCCAGACTTCTTCAACCCAGTTAGGCTCATTGATGTACTTTTTCGCATTGGTGTCTCTACCAGACTCTTACTGTGCCACCTAGATGTTGCTGGGGTAGAGGGTGTGGGCGCTACCACTGCAGTGCTGCTGCCAGGGGTACTGTGTGTACCAGAAAAAATGTCTCTCGCTTCTTCACCTCCACCCTGCACAATCAGCTCCTCGTCATCAGATGCAATATCAATGTCTACATTCGGATTTCTAGTTTTGGCTTTCTGGATGTTACTTAGGTGCGTCTCCCACTGGATGCTGTGGTGTTTTTGGAGATGACCTCTCTGGCCTCCGGTACCATAGTTGGTACCAAGCTTACCCCAACTAACTACTTGTTTACAAATCGAACAAATAACTTTGTTTTCCGCCTTTTTGCTAATACTAAAGGAGTCCCAAACTGGAGAGTTGAGATTTCTGGTGGTGGAGGAGCCACTTTAAATGCCAGATGAAGTGGAGGATGGGCGTGGTGGAATTTGACTCTGTAGTGCACTTACAGCATCACTACTTCAGGTACTGGAGGTCAAGCTGGATGGAGGTCCCTGCCGGCCCTTCTGAAGAGAAAATATGGAAGCTGTAGGTCGTGTTGGTGTAGTAGTTACCTGTGCTGGTGGTGGTACCAGTGCCACGACGCCTACATCCTGCGCAGTATTTTGGGATAGGGTAAAAATGTCTGTCTGCCGCATACCCGCTGGGGCTGGAGTGACGACTGTGATGACTGGGTCGTCATCGTCAGACTCTTGATCAGCAGCAGAATACACCACTTCTACTTCTTCTTCGTCATCACCCATAACTCAAAGCCTTGCGGGAACCTTCCTTTTACCTAGCTTTGTCGGCTCATGGCCTGCCTCCCTCTCAGACTGAATTGGTGGGTGCCAATCAAGATCTAGATCATCAGAAGGAAGGGGGCTTGAAGAAGAAGTTGTACTAGCACTCCTTGACCTTTTCCTTGCTGGGGATCTGGAAGACAATGGATCATCAGGAGTGGTTTGCTCGGCTGATACCTCCGCATGAATCTTGATTTCCTGATGTGCCGCTACTTCTGGAGGAACAAGTATTGTGGGCAGTTGTGCCTCTCCTTGTGCCTCTCCTTGTGCCTCTCCTTGCACCTCTCCTTGCGCCTCTACTTGCGCCTCAACTTGCGCCTCTACTTGCGCCTCTCCTTGCGCCTCTCCTTGCGCCTTTCCTTGCGCCTCACCTTGTTGCACCTGTGGTTATCGTTGAGGTTGTGGTTGAACACTCGCCAGATGAGTTACACCCTGCTTGATTGGATGCTACTTTGCGATAAGTCAACGCCAACATCACTGGTCGATGGTGAAAGAGCGATTAAAGTGGCTGCCTCTGCGGCACTCATGGGCTTGAGCCTAACTTGGCGTGGTGGCACTGAGACCAATGAAGCGGAGGTGCTGCTCTCAGCTTGGTCCCCGGTGGACACCGCTGCTGCAGGCTTAGTTTTTTTTCCCCAAAAAAAAGTGGCGGTCGGCACACCAGTCTCCTTGGTAAGTGGCGCCACTTGCTTCTTCTGCTCCTTCTTACTGGCGGTGGCACTGGCAACTTTCTTGGTAGAGGAACAACGGCCACCTTTCTTTGGGCCCATCTTCTTCAGATGTCAGAACAGCAGGACGCAGTTGCACGAGTTGCAGAGTTGTCTGTGACCACACGTGACATCACGTGATGTTGTGCACACACCGCAGCAGGACTTCTTCCTGGCACTACAAGTGATGATGATGAGGATGATTCCTGGTTCTCAGTCTTGGTGCACCTAAAAGCAAAGAAGCCAGAGGAACATCACTTAAATAAATGTTGCATATGTTGTGCTTCAATTAATACTATTTCAACTAGGCATTTATTATTATTAACACAACACACCCAAAAACGGAAAGATCCAAAATAAAAATTGCAATTCTAATAAAAAATGGATGCACCCATTCGTAACCCTAGGCCTACTGGCCCGCAAGCTTTCCGGCCTATGGCAAAAACTGCCTGGCCTCAATATGCCCCACCACCCACATGGACAGGCCCTGGACCAAGCCCCAACAACACCCAAAAAATCGAAATACACACAAAAATCACCCCAATCCAATGCCATCCATGCCCTAAATGATGTTTAAATTCAAGAGACCCCACAGAAAGACTTGGTCCATTCACCACTGAGTACCCCTGGGCATAATGGATGAAAGCAAGGCAGATTGGGTGCAGGCCTATGGCACAAAGCACACTGCCTGGCTTCAAAATGGCCCCTAGACCCCCACCCACATGGCCAGGCCCTGGACCAGGCCTCAAAATGCCCCCCACCCACATAGCCAGGCCCTGGACCAGGCCCCAACAACACCCAACAAATCAAAATACACACAAAAATCACCCCAATCCAATGCCATCCATGCCCTAAATGATGTTTAAATTCAAGAGACCCCACAGAAAGACTTGGTCCATGCACCACTGAGTACCCCTTGGCATAATGGATGAAAGCAAGGCAGACTGGGTGAAGGCCTATGGCACAAAGCACACTGCCTGGTTTCAAAATGGCCCCTAGACCTTCACCCACATGGCCAGGCCCTAGACCATGCATCAACATGGCCCCCACCCACATGGCCAGGCCCTGGACCAGGCCCCAACAACACCCAAAAAATCGAAATACCCACAAAAATCCCCTCAATCCAATGCCATCCATGCCCTAAATGATGTTTAAATTCAAGAGACCCCACGGAAATACTTGGTCCATGCACCACTGAGTACCCCTGGGCCTACTGGCTAGTGTGGCTTTAACACGCACCCCAAAATTAAAACAAACTTCCACATATAACAGTGAGCTATTCAATTCCATGCCATCCATGCCGTAAATGATATTTAAGTTCAACAAAACTCACATAAACAGTTGTATCATGCACCCATGACTTACCCTTGGCCTACTGGATACTGTGGGTACCCACAATATCTTTTTTTTTAAGTTGTGAAAAAGTTTATAAATTATAGTTGCAGCAACTGCAATGCCCCAAACAAACAACACCAACGTACTTGTAAAATCTCAAATCCAAAAGTGATCCAAACAAAAAGTCTTCAAATAGTCTTCAAATACAAATATCCAGCAGCAGCTACAAAGAGTAATCCTTCCAGCTCCAGATCCAAATGAAAAGTGACCAGGACATGGACAAAGCACTGGGAGGAGCCTGCTGGACAGGAACAGGAAGTTGGAGACTCTGGGGCACTTCCTTCCTCCCACCCCCCCAAAAATGGACTCCTTGCACAAAAAAGTGCAGCCAAATGTCAATCTGAGGAGTTATTCTGATCCAAATCATCATTTGCAGAAGGTTTATACTGCCAGCGATAGATTTCTTGTGCAGAGTTGCAATTTTTGCGACTTCGGGAAAGCGAGCTGTTCAAATCTCCCGCCGGTTGTCAGCTGCGCGTCGCATCTACATATTCGCCATTGTTTGCTCCCGCGATGCCTGATCGCAGGCCCTTATGACGTATTCGCATTCTCAAAGTCTCGCAGTGCAAGATGGCGGGACTTCATGACGTACTCGCAGTCGAAAAGCATTGAGCGATCACGCAGCCAGATCCAAAATGGTGCACGCAAACCGGGAGGAAAACAACTCGGCGAACTCAGAATCACGATAATTCAACGCCGAGCGTGCGAGATTGTATTTTTAAAGCACGACCAAGCGAAAAAAAACATGCCAACTCGCAAATTGCGAATTGTTTGGCAATTTCACGCAATTCGCGGACCGCGAAATTGCCAACAATTCGCAAATTCCGCGAGCGGAACAAATTTTCAGCCCATGCTTAATTTTTATACACAAATATTACTTTATGATCAACTAAGATAACCATAACTTATATTTAACAAATACTTTTTGGTGACTTTTTGTTATAAACTGCTCAGGAAAATGGGCAACCTAATCGAACCTTGGAGGCTTGGGTAAAAGGCACTGTCGATTGAATCCAGGTTTAGATTCAATTGGCCGTGCGAGTACAGATGGACCCCGCAACAATCGACTCACGTGAGTGTTGCCTCACATACGAGGATTGCCCAGGGATCGCCTTGAACTCATTAAACTTATCTACACTTACAAGCCTTCTCATTTTTGATGGTCTTCATAAAAATAGAACTATACAAGTGTTGCTTTGATTACAATTCAGAGCGATGGCCTGAATTGCTTAATGACTGACAGGAACTTTCGATCTGTCATGTTGGAGATCAGTAATTTCTCCTTTTTAAATACCAAGTCGTAATTATCATTGAAATGCTGAACAAATGGTTCATGTTCATTCTCTTTTTTCCAAGGGTCTTCAGTCCATATATGAACATTTTATCCTGAAGATCATCTTTTAGAAGATTGCACAGGACAATACCGAAACGTCAACACTTGCCAAATTTTCAGACAGGAGTTGTTCATTGCGTGTCCAATGATGATTTCCTACCTTCTGAGTGCATGAAATGGGTTATTGCAAGAGTGTTCATGAGATAATATTACTGTAAAATGTGCCCATCTCAGTTGCTTTTGTATATGTGAAATGTATTTTGTACTCTCTTTTGTAACATCATTTACTCCCATCAATTTGATTTCAAAAAGTATACACCCCTTTGTACTGTTTGCTTGTGTTTTGTATAGATTCTACTGGAATTATTATAATTAAAGCTTCCAGTTTTCCGTTTTTATAGGTTTTTACAGATAAATACAGTCAGAAAACAATGTGTTTCGAGTCTGTAATTATTTATAAAAGAAGAAAAATACAGAAAAATGTGCTCCCTCTGGGTGACCCTCTTTGCTGTCTGAGCAATGAGACAACATGGGAAGTTAAAGAAAAAAGGTTGCGATTTCCTTAAATACCTGCATATGTTAATAGATATTTGTATCATAATGGTGATATTTAGCAATGGGTGTAACTTTTCTCTATATTTGGCTGCTGAATTTGCTAAAATGCGAAAAGTAGCAAAATATTGTTGCATCTTTTTCAGTTAAATAAATGTGGAAGTATACTATTTTATGGCTCCATTTATTCTCAAAATACTAAATAAATATGGATAAATACCAATAAGATGGCCCAAAAATAAATATGGATAAATACAAATGTAAATGTTAAAAAATAAATACCATAAAACCGGGAGCTCTAATCATAATTCATTTTGTAATTCATTTGCTAGAAGCCTCTGATTAGGGCTCTCAAAATGTGTTTGTTTAGTACTAGATTTAAATTCTTATTCAAAAAAATCCTTTGAAGGCACAATCACCTTATATCATGTTTTTGTTATAAACAGCGCAATTGTGTTTCTGCTGTCTTTGAGGCGGAGCACCCTGGAGGCAGATCACGGTCGGTGCTGCAGGGCTCTCCCATCTATGGCTCGGCACTCCACCCTGCCTCAGGCTGGTGGGAGGCGGCGTCACGGGCTCAACGAAATTGCAGGAGAGCAGCGGGCCGGATTTCTGTATTTTTCCGAGGAAAGGCAGGAGGGGCTGCAATGCAGGATTGCTTTGCTCTGCGCTCTGGAGCCTTTGGAACCTCGGGAACATGTGCAGGTAACTTGACCCCCCATATTAGCTACACCTCATTTCAAGGCCGGGAACAGGCGGTGGGTTCACTGCATAAGGTCAAATTGAACCTTTAATCGATTGATGTACTGGAGGAGCCTTGCCCTCCGCTTAATCAGTACATTAACTGGGTAAGCAGGCTTTCTGCAGCAAAGGTGGAGGGGGTAAAAGTAAACACAGAGAAGGTGGATACTTCAACTGAAAGCCTAACTGATCCCACTATATTCAAGGGGCTCGTTACTCCAACTAAAAAGAAAGAGCCACAGCTAGGCCTACCCCACTCCAGAGAAGAGGGGGGAAAGGTTTTAAAGGTTTTAAAAGCAGACCAGGGCATCACTGTAGAGACTCCTATTGTGAAGAAAGACGCGGGTGTAACTCTTGTAAATCTTGAAGTGAGGGGGAGATCCTCTTATTGTTTAAGGAACAGGCAGTTTCTTAAGTCAAACTTCCCCCTAGTGGCAAAACAGCCTGTCATTCCACGAATTACTAAAAGAATCTCCCGAAAGACCTTGAAACTGCAAACAAATAGACCGAACAACAAAAAAGGGCAGCAGGGGCAGCCAGGAGACAATCTGGAAATAGGCGAGGGATTAAAGCTTCCAAAATAAATATCACTCCATCCTTAAGGTCATATTTTAAGGTGCAAGAGCGGGGTCAAAGCCGGGAAAGAAACCAAGAGCTAGGGAACTCTAATCTGGAATGGAAAATTGTATAACTCCGGTTCTACCAGATGGTACAACAGACGGCTCAGAAGGGGAGTCAACAGAACAGACTTATGATCTTAGTCAGACCCCAGTCCAAAGTCAAGCCCCATCTCAAAATCCGGTCCCTAGTTCGGCTACTAGTCTAGCCCAAAGTCCTGCTAGAAGCACATCCAAAAGTCCATCTAAATATCCAAATGTGTTTTAAGACAATCCTCGAAGCAGTACGGACATCTTTTTGGAGAAAATGCTAGATGAGATTAGGTCAAGGTTTGAAATATCCGAGGGGAATCAAAATAGGATTCATGAAAAATTTGAGATGTTAGACATCAAACTAAACGCATTGAGCGAAAGAGTTACTACAGTGGAAGCAGAAATTGATGGATTAAGCAAAAAAGTAGAAACATCTCAGAAAGAAATTAGAACCCTGAAGGCCAAGGATAAAAGCATCGACGAAAAGCTAGAGGCTTTGAAAAATCAGTCTAGAAGATGTAATCTTAGACTTCTTAATGTCCCAGAAGGACGAGAAGGTCCAGAAATAAAGAAATGTATTATCTCGCTTCTGGAGGAGCATTTTCCTTGGAGTAAAACTCTTGGGCTGGAAGATGATATTCAGCGGGTACATCGGGACCCTTTTGGAAAACATAAGGAGAGAAAAAACCCAAGGAGGATTTTAGTCAACTTTAGGACGTACACTCTTAAAGAGAGGATTCTAAGCGAGGCTCTGAAAAGCGGGTCATTTAGCAAAGACGATTGGTCTGTTAAAATCCGATCGGACATTGCAAAAGTAACACAGGATAGGCAATGGGAGCTGGGTCACTTGATGCCTGAATTAAAGTCTCTCGGCGCAACTGTCCAAATGAAATTTCCTGCCTCCCTTAGGATCATGTGGAGGAACAAGATGTATAACATCAGAGACCCTAAGGAAGTTGAATCGTTCCTAGACCAAATGCGTGATCAGATAAAGATGCAGTCTTTGACACAAGCACCAAAATAACTTATTTATTTACTTATTCACTGAAGAGATCAGCAGCACACTCTCAGAAATCCATAAATAGAGGCATGGAGCGCAAAGTGGGCTAGTAATAAAGCCCAAAAAAGGAAAAGGGAGGCTTCTCCTAGGGAGGGTGATTTCCTGTTTCCTTTTCTCTTCTTTTTCTTTTCTTTACCACATTTGTTTTAATTGATAAATTTGAAAAATAGGAAAAAAAAGAGTGAAAATTCACGGGAGATGGGAGCAAGTTAGGAGGAAAAAATTTTAAAACGGTCCTCAGCGAAATGCAAGACATAAATTAAAGGAGGAAATTGGGGGTAGGCAAAAGAATCGGGGAGGCAGACAAAAAGTCTGGAAGAGATGAAGAAGAATCTAAAATATGTAAAAATAACTTCCTGGAATGTTAATGGGCTACGAACTAAGAGCAGGCGAAGGAGGATCTTCGAGTACCTGAAATCAATCGATAGCGAAATTATAATTTTACAAGAAACCCACTTATTAAAAAAAGAATGGGAGGAAATAATGAAAACGCTACATTGGGTTGATTCTTATATTTGCACAAATCAAGAGTCCGTTATTAAGGGGGTAGCCATTCTTTTTAAAAAATCCTTGAAAGCGAGAGTAGAATCGCCAGAAACTGACCCAAAGGGAAGGTGGGCAATAGCCAACATTAGAGTTCTTAGCGATGCCTTCACGGTGGTTGGCTATTATGGCCCAAATATAGACGACCCCACTCCTCTTCAATCCTTATCCTCTCAATTGATTTCAGCTCCATGCCCACTGATTGTAGGTGGAGATTTTAATATTATTTTAGATCCGAAAGTTGATAGATATCCTTTTGGCAAACAAGCAAATCTGCCAAAGATGAGAGAATGGTTAGGAGTATATAAAAAGGATTTAAGTTTAATTGACATCTGGAGAGAGAAGGGAGACAAGCAAGATAACTATACCTTTAAAAATAAGAAATTAGGAATACAATCCAGAATAGATTACTTCCTAATAGACCGAGGACTACTAGAAAAGACACAAAAAGTGGTTCACCTCCCAGCCCACCTCTCTGATCACTCGGCAGTACAGATTGCAATCCAATTAAAAGATGACATGAAGGTACCTAGATGGACGATGGATCGTACAATCCTTTTGGATCCCCAAATCACTGACCAACTTAAGCAAGAGACAGATTTATATTTTGAGAATAACAACGAGGGCGTCTCAATTCAAATCGTATGGGACGCACACAAGGCGGTGATAAGGGGGAACATCCTTAGCTTACCAATATATAAATCTAGGGGGCTTAAAAATGAGATCCAGAAATTGGAGGCTAACATCTAAGCATTAGATCGGCAGATATTTGCGGACAGTTCTTCTCCTGGGGGGTTAGAGTTAGAAACGGAGAGACTAAAGCAAAAAGAAACTTTATCAGAAATATTGGAAAACTGAATCAGAGAGAAAAGGGAGTGTAGCAAACTAGCCCATTATGAATATGGGGAAGGCTGCGGAAAAATGCTGGCCTGGAAAACTAAAACTGATCGTTCAAGAAATAAAATTGGCACTATAGATCCACGTAATATATCCCATAATGGTTCTGAGGAGGCTGCAATAAAACAGGAATTAACCGCCTTCTTTGCAGATCTTTATTCTGAGGACTGCAACCCTACACCAGAGGAAATAAAAAAAATCCTAGATGCGCAAAACACCCCTAGTCTCTCTCTGGAGGAGAAAGTTAAACTGAACGCAGAAATAACAACTCAAGAGGTCGAAGGCATTATAAGAAATCTAAAAAGAGGTAAGGCTGTGGGTCCAGATGCCCTCCCAAATGAGCTTTATTTAAAACTAAAAGATACACTGGTCCCTCACTTAACATCCCTTTTTAATAAAATCTCTTTGAAAAATGGTAAACTCCCAGAGTCATGGAATGATGCAACAATCTCCATCCTTTTAAAACCAGGCAAAAATCCTAAAAAATGCGAGTCTTATCGCCCAATATCCATTTTAAACTGTGATTATAAGATCTTCACACAAATCATGGGGAAAAGACTAGGGAAAATTGCAGGGTCATTGATAAACTCCAATCAAAAGGGCTTCGTGGCAGGAAGACACCTACAAGAGCTGACACAAGAGTTGATTGGAGCAATTAACATTGCCACCAGTGAAAAGTTACCTCTATCGATAATTACAATTGACGCTGCTAAAGCGTTCGATAGAGTGAACTGGATCTACCTAAGTGAGGTACTAAAGAAATTTGATTTAGGGGTAAATATACTGAAGATGGTGGAAAATATTTATAACTCTCCTAAGGCAAAAATACTAATTAACGGTAATCTAACGGAAAATATCCAGATAAAGAGGGGAACACGTCAGGGATGCCCTCTCTCTCCGTTGTTATTTAATTTTTATATCGAGCCAGTGGCTGAATGTTTTAAGAACCAACCGTTAATTTCTCCCTTCTGTTATCAAGGCTGGCATAAAAAAGTGGCACTTTATGCTGATTATCTTATGATCTTTACCTCTGATTTGAAGGAGGCCCTAATTGTAATAGAAGAGACCCTAATCAATTTCGGAAGAATTTCTGGCTACCAAATAAATCAGTCTAAAACCGAAACCATGACTTGGAACGAGGAATTTACGAGCCCATATAAAAAGGATAAAATTAGATACTTGGGTATTGACCTAGTCAAGGACCTGGATAAGGAAGCCCATATCAACTTTCACAGAATAGAGGTGGAGGTGAAAAAGTTATTGAAAGTTTGTGGTGGCCTTCAATTATCGATTCTGGGTAAATCAAATATCGTTAAAATGTCAATCCTGCTGAAATTTACTTTTGTTTTTGGTGCTATCCCGCTGGATTTTAAAAGGGAAACCATGAAGAAAATTCAGGAAGATCTCTCGAGCTTTATTTGGTCTTCAAAAACACCAAGAATGCTTGGAGCAAAATAAGGAGAAGGAAAGAACAGGGGGGGGCTAGCTAGCCCTGACCTATTGGAATATTGTAGAGCTTCCCAATTTAAATCTAGCAGGATGTTGTTGGGGTCATATGAAGACTACCCAATGTATCTACAGAAAATGACAAACAATACTAGCCATTTTTTATTCAAATTCGGCCATCCGAAATATTTAAAAAAAGTAAAACTGAAGATATTGAAGTCAGCCGCAAAGCTGTGGTACTGTATAAGATCTACCTTGGATATCCCTCTTTTCAGTGACAAAGCCCCGATATGGGATTCGCCGAGCACCCCAGAGTGCCTCAAAGACAGCCTTGCGGCTCCCTTAAAATCAGCAGGAATATTAGAGTGGGGGCAACTTCTGTTTCAGAACAAGATACTGGACTGGGAGATATTAGCCCAAAATACGAATTCCCTACTATCGAAATTTAAATACTATCAACTCCTAAGCTGGGCAAAGTCACTAAAAGAAGTCAGAAAAGGAAACCAGCCTTTAGAATTAAAAATGCTGGAAAAGAAACCCTTCAAGAAAGAAATATCCTACAGGTATTGGGCCCTAATCTCAGCAGGGGAGGAAGACTTCCGGATTCCAGAGAGAATATGGGGGAAATATCTGCCAACATTGGATACAAATAACCTATGGCAAGTATCAATGAGCAAATGCTGGTCAATCGTGACATCTGCTGCACTAAAAAGAAATCACCTATATACTACTCATAGAGCGTATTGGACACCGAAAAGGTTATCAAAATTCAGCGGTTCCACAGTGAAGAGCTGCCCGAAATGCGGATTACAGAAGGCCGATGACCTGCATATGTTCCGGCAGTGCCCCCACCTCGATGGCTTCTGGAAGGATGTGGGTAAGACTCTAGAAGAGGTAGTGGGAAAACATCTAACTGTAAGTATTGATCTAGTTATCTTTGGGGTGACGGGCTCAAGTGTGGCAGGAAATCTAACAAAAGCACAGGAAAATCTGGTTTTCCTACTGATACTTTTGGCAAGGAGAGAGGTGTGTGTAAAGTGGATAAGTCCAACCCCTCCACTTCACAGGGAATGGCTATCTTCAGTCTTAAAATTGTGTAATCTAGAAAAAAAAAGACACCTTTTTCTAAGAAGTATAAATTCTGGGAGCTATGGGAAAATCATCATATGAGTTAACATTACTAATTTGCTAAGTTTTGACTTATCAAGTGTATGTACTCCTTTTTTGTTACCAAGTCCAATGATTACGTGCGAGCAACGCAAAATCAGATGAAGGCCAAAAAGAGTAGCCAAAATGGCTAGCTCTCCCCCCTCCGAAAAGTAACCTTCTCTTAAAGTAATTGGAAGTAAGGGGTTCCTTTTCTCCAAAACTCATGAGGGCTGCCGCCTAGATCCACACATATGGCAGCGAAGGTAAAGATTGGACTAAGGAAAAAGGCCCCCGAGAACTCCTTACTATAAAAGTTGCACAATGAGGACTACAAAAAAAAAGAAAACAGCGCATTTGCCAAGTCCTACCATAACCAGCTGTGTCTGGCCAGCTGACATACACCTCTGGTCACATTTCTTAGCTTACAGCCATACCTTGCACCCAACACATATCCTACAGAAACCAGCTGTGTGTTTACGTTGGCAATGGGAAATTGGCTGTGTTTTCCAAGCCTTCCCTCATCCCAGCCAAACCATATGTGTGTTCTCTTTGGCCATGTGCAGTGGGCTTTGGGAGCAGGATCTGGCCTACTGCTATGCCCTGTGCCTAAGCCATGTTTCATCTTTATGCAGCAGGCTTCGACTGGACCCAGTAATCTCTGGTCAGAGGGCCTTGCCGAAGTGGAGGGTCTCTGCTCAGCCCTTATTTCAATTGAACTAGCTAGACAAGGCCCGCAAATTCCCTATTTCACCCAAAGCAGCCATGCAAAGCATTTGCCTTTGTGCAATTTCCTCTGGGTAAATGGTTTGGCTACAAATTCTTCTGTGTCTAGCCCCCTTCCTACCCAAGCCAGCTCTTGCACAGAATTATGTACAGGAACATATTATATACACAGTAGGACACATTATTTGGGAATGGTGAGCGAATCTGGGATGGGCTGCTGTATGAGGAGACACCAGTTGGAGGTCCAGGGACTCTGAAATCAGGGCATAATCAGTAACAATATGCTTCAGAAATGGACAGGGAAGTGGGGGGGGGACAAGGTGTGTTGGCCAAATACCTGAATTGGTTATATATATAATGTGTCTGTATATACTGGAATACTTTACTCATGTTCCCCTTTCTGTCTTTGACCCGCCACCCTGCCCCCTACACTTTGGTAATTATTTCTCAGACTCACGATGATCCCAGTATCCTTAGAGATCAAAATGCCATCAACTAATAAGGGGGACCGATCAATTATTTGCAAATTATGTTTTGGGGACCGTACTTCTATGTTTCTCATTAGAATCTGTAAATTTCACATGACTCATCTTTTAACACCGAGCACGACCTCTTCACCTCATTGTACCATGCTATATATTGTTTGGTGATATTCTTTTATGTTGATAAAGGATTATAAAGTCAAAAGCAAAATTTCTTTAATGGCTGGATATTTCATCTTTTAATAGTGACCATTGTCTTTTATATAGGAACCCAAGCTCGTGGCACAGCAAGTTGCTAAGTGATGAGAGTAGCAGAACAATATAAGTATAAAACTCACTGGAGTGCTAGAGACGGCGGGAGCAAAGGAGGAAGAGATTAACAAAAATTAGAAGACAAAAGGCTGAGTGCTAACTGAAAAATGAGCAATAGATCATAACAATCACTGTTGCCAGACGCATGCTTAGGCACGTGGTAATACTAACCGAATATATAGGACCTCCTGCCGGAGATGTAGAGTGCCTAATGAACATTCAGCAGATTTACACCAAAACCAAAAAAAAGGGTCAGTTCGGTGTAAAGTTCTGGGGACATATTATCAAGCAAGGGCGATACATTATGGCCGCTTTTATCAGCAGGAAACTGCCGCTAAAGCGGCAATAATGGGCTTGATAATATGCCCTTGTGAATTCCCATAGAAGCCCAGGTTCTGGTGTTAACCTGGGCTTCTATGGGAATTCTCAAGGGCCTATTATCAAGCCCATTATCGCCGCTTTAGCGGCAGTTTCCTGCCGATAAAAGCGGCGATAATGTACCGCCCTTTCTTGATAATATGGCCCCTAGTTCGGGTTAAGTTTAGGGTGTTTCTGTTCAGTGGCTGTTACTGTGGTGGGGAGAAAACATCCTAATAGGAGCAAAAATGGAGAACTTCATTTTTGACCCTCCTTTCTCCATTTCAGCATTTTGCCACCTTGGTGAATCAGCCTGAAACTTTGCCTACCAAACCATAGCTGAATCTGCTTATTGTCTGCGAAAATGTAATGCAGATTCGTAGGTGAAACTTAACCACGACCTAGCAGTTGCAAATCCGGCCCATTGATTTGGAAAGGGACTCTACCCTTTTAGACTCACTCTGAAAGTCAGTATTGGTTATTTCAAACAGAATGCCCTTCTTATTCACTCAGCACGTTTTTTTCCCCTTAGGATGATAGTGCATCTTTTTCTCAGACATCCTTTCAATTCGTATGGCAGACAAAAACTAATACCACTAAGGACCCATAATATTGACATGGTTACCAGTATTATAATATGTCCTGCAGCAAGCAGGTCACCGATAAAATGAGAAGCGAGTTTCTGCTCCTACCTATCAAGAGCAGGTTCAGCAGTATTGGACTAGCCTATGTTGTGCCTTTTATACCCCTCAGGTTCTAAAGCATAAATATTTCACTGAATCAGATGTGCCTATCCACTATAGCATTATTTACAGCAATATATTTATTACCCAAGAACCAACATGGCTCCAAGTCAACTTCCACCACAATGGAGCCACTTCCGGGTTTTTTCTTAAATACAAGGAACCCGACACGCAATACACGTGCAGTTGCAGATTGAGCAAGCACATCGCTAGTGGGCTATTCTGACACGGGGATACAGGGAGCCATACTCGTGCCCCCCCCCCCCTTTGGATATTGAACTGTCGCCGTCATTACTACTTCTTGACTTGAAATACGTGTGATGATACAGCCGGGACGGAAGTAGAACCGGCTGAGAGGTTTCTTGACATTATTGCCATTTGTCCAAATGCCCTGGGGGGACCCAGGGAGAGCCAGGCGCGAGCCGGTCTCTTCCTGGGTAGGTTCGCGCGAGGATCATGAACCAGGTGGGGTTGATTAGCGGAAGGGATAAAAGGGGAGTCAGGCTGGCGGTTAGGAACTGCGTGGCGGGAGGCGAGAAGGGAGGTTTGTTTTGCGCTCGTGCTTTCCTTTGCCTGAGTCATGGAGGATGCGGCGGAGGTCAGGAGGGCTGTACAAATCCTTTGTGCGGCAGGGCGTGAGGACTTGCTAATGCCGGGCGTCCCGGCGGAAGCGTGGGTCGGCATGGCCCGCCCCCCTCGCAAGGCTGCGGAGGGCGTCGCCAGGGCTGTGGAGGCGTGTTTGTCGCCGGGCCCAGAGGAAGAAGAAGACGGCGAGGCGGCCATGCCGGCAGACGGGCCTGGGCTTGTTTTGCCCGCCGTGGAGGCAGAACCCCCGCCGTGTGACCCGGGCGCCCTCCAGCAGGTATGTGATTTACCGTTTTTCGATGCTGGTGCACGAGGGGCGCCCGGGGGGAGGCGGGGGCGTTCTATGGGCCGGCTGACCCCGCGCACAGGCGGTTTGGCATCTGGGAAGTCGGGGAAGCCGCAGGCGGGCCCCAAGCCCAAGCGCGGGCGCAGCCTGGAGCAGCACGGGCGCTTGCACGCCCCTCTCACTGCTGCGGTGCCCCTTGCCTCTTTGCCCTCGGTGCCGCCTTTGTCAGATGGGGTCCCCCCATACTTGTGGCTCAATGGGCAGTGTTATCTGCTCTCCCCTGCTATGCCTGGGCCTGTTCCTGCTCCCCTCCACAATGTTGGCCCTCCTCCCACGGTTGACGCTGATGCCAGGCACTCCCGCGCCGCGCTGCCGCCGCCCCCCCCCCTGAGGCCCTGCCCCCGGCCCCTGCTGTGGTCTCGGTGGGTGCTGCACATAACATGCTGCTCCCCCCGGCCCCCAAGGCTGCTGTAACTGGTGCTCCTGGCTCCCGGCCCCCCCCCACACGTCCATGACCCCGGGTGGTAAGGGTTTGCTGCGCAAGGGGGCGCCCCCGGCTACTGGTCAGACACTGTTCCCGGTCCCCAGGGGTCGTCCAGGTGGGCTCATGGGTGGCCCTGAGGCTGGGTCGGTGGGTGTACATGGTCTGGCGTCGGGGGGTGAGTGCGGTTCCACTGTGGGGGGCAATGTTTTTGGGGCCGTTTCCTTGTCTGGCTCGAGCGGCCGCAGTTTTCAATCTGCGCCTTCGGCTGGGCGGCTGTTGGCTGTTTCTACGGGCCCGGGAACTGTCCACACGGCTGTTTCCAGTGGTGGGCTTACAGGGGGGCTGTCTGGAGCGGACGGCTCTTCTACAGCTTTCAGTGCACATAGCTTTCGCAACATCGACTGGCAGTTTTATGATGGGGGTATCGGTGATGGGGCTATGCCCAGTGGTAGTGATCAAGTTGCATTTTCTGATGAAGCTTTCTGTGGGAGTTTTCATGATGATGAGTTGGAAGAAGGGGAATTGAGAGATAAAGATGTTGGGCTTTTGGCAGCACGGGCCCAGGAGGGCGGGTTGGGGCAACCCACTGTTTCTCGTGTTTTGCAGGAGTCTCGAGCGGACCATGCAGGTGTACGAGGGGCAGTGTGGTCTGGACCTTCTCAGAGGGATCGTGGGGCTGTCGCACAGCAGTCGGAGCAGTTACCGAGAGGTAAGGATGGGTGGTGGTCTGTGTGGCAACCTAGGGAGAGTCTCCCTGTTAAGAGTACAAGATCTGTTGGTACGGGTGATGGGGTTGTGGTTGAGCGAGTCGCTCTGGCACCGAGGCTTGAGCGGCCTGTAATTTCGAATGTTTCTACTGTGCAAGTTGCAAAAGAAGTTTCTACATCAGGGGATGGCGGGGTGGCTGCCACACGGGTCACGGAGGATAGTATCCTACCGAAAAAGTTGCCTTATTCTGGGGTGGGGATGCCCTTGGGGTCCCATTTGTCAGAAAAAACAAAGAATCTGATATGGTCTGGGGCATTTGTGGATGTTTTTCGACTTCTCCATAGGGATGTCCAGGCAAAAGAAGGGTCGAAGGAGGAGGAATTAGAATTGGCTCGGAGGCCTCGTGTTCCGAAGTCAATAGAGAACTGGACTTCGGCCTTTCTAATTTATGCCAGCGTTTATTGTCAACGTCATCCTGAGAAAGCAATAGACATGTTTAAATATGCAGATGTCATCCGCAAGGCTCACAGTTATTTTGGCGGCTTTGCTTGGTTGTCCTACGATGACGAATTCAGGGCGCGCATGAGCGCTTTCCCTGAGCGTTCGTGGGGTGAGGTTGATTCCGAGTTATGGTTGCAATGGATGGCATCGGCGAACCCACCTGCTACGACCCACACAGCTAGCGGGCAGCCAGTGCATTATCGGCCCTTTTCAGCTCGCCCCGCTCAGTCTGGGGCGGGGGTTTGGGGCAGAGGTCAATCAGCCGCCTCTGGCACATGCTGGCATTTTAACAGGGGTTCCTGTAACAGACCTGCTTGCAGGTACAAACATGAGTGTTCGCAGTGTGGAGGGAAGCATGCCCTCACCCAGTGTTTTCCCGGCCAGCGATTGGGTGATCAGGGAAGAGGTTCATGGGGTAGGGGGCAGCAACAACAGTCTGTTTACAAGGGCTCCTACTCCTATTAGGCAGGAGGTTCTCGATCTCTGGCTGGTGGATTATCCAGATTTTGAGGCCGCTAAGATTTTGTCTTGGGGTTTCAAAATTGGGTTTCGGATTGGGTATCAGGGACCCAGGGTGGGCAGGTGGTCGGATAATTTGAAGTCTGCGAAGGAGAGTCCCCATGTGGTGCGGAAGAAACTGGATGCCGAGCTTGCGGCTGGTAGGATTGCTGGTCCTTTTGTGAATTGTCCCCTGCCTGACTTGATTGTATCACCCCTGGGCGTGGTGCCCAAGAAGGCGGAAGGGGAGTTTCGTCTTATCCATCACCTGTCCTGGCCCGAGGGTTCATCAATTAATGACTTTATTGATCCAGCTGACTCAACTGTCAATTATGCTTCGGTGGACGATGCCTTACGGCTCGTGCGCACGGCTGGTGTTGGGGCTTTGCTGGCGAAGAGCGACATTCAGTCGGCTTTCCGGCTATTGCCCATTCATCCTTGGGATTTCAGTCTGTTGGGAATGCATTTTGATGGTAGTTTCTACGTGGATCGGGTGTTGCCCATGGGCTGTTCAGTGTCATGCTCCCTTTTTGAAACTTTCAGTACCTTCCTGCAGTGGCGATTCACTTTTGTTAGTGGCCACGTGTTGGTCTGTCATTACCTTGATGATTTTCTTTTCATTGGGGAAGGTCGCTCTGGGCAGTGTCAGTCGGCCTTGAACATCTTTCAGGCTCTAGCGGAGGAATTGGGTGTCCCCTTGGCGCCGGACAAGACAGAGGGTCCCTGTACGTCCCTGACTTTCTTGGGGATTGAAATTGATACTCTGTCTATGGTGGCGAGACTGCCTGTGGCTAAAGTGAAGGAAATGTCTGCTTTCATACATCTGGTGTTGGGGGAGCGGAAAGTTGTTTTGAAAACTGTTCAGAAGTTGTTGGGTTACCTCAATTTTGCTTGCCGGGTTGTTCGGGCGGGCAGGACGTTCTGCAGACGTCTGGGTCTGTCCATGTCCGGAGCAAGCCTTCCCCATCATAGGGTGCGCATTACCACCGCTGTGCGTGCCGATTTGACTGTCTGGCTTCGTTTTCTACAGGAGTTTAATGGCGTGTCCTTGTTTTTTGCGGATGAGGACATGGTGTGGCAAGTACAGTTGTTCACTGATGCGTCAGGGGCTCACGGATTCGGAATATTTTGGGAGGGTCGATGGTGCGCGGCCGGCTGGCCGGCGCACTGGAAGGATCAGGGTCGCAGCATTGCGTTTCTGGAGCTCTTCCCGCTGCTGGTTGCTTTGCACCTATGGGGGGATGAGTTTCAGAATCGCTCAGTCTTGTTTCACGTGGACAATTTGGCAGTAGTACACCTTGTCAATCACCAAAAGGCTCGCGATTTGCGGGTTTTGCGGCTCCTGCGCGCATTCATGCTGCGGTGTCTGCAATTAAATATTGTCTTTAAAGCACGGCATGTTCCTGGTACTTCTAATTGCATCGCTGACTCTTTGTCTCGCTTTCAGTGGTCCGAGTTCCGCAAGTTAGCTCCTGGGGCGGACCTGGAACCAACAGCGATCCCACAGTACGTATGGGACCTGGGGGATTGAGGGTTCACCACTTGGTAGAAAATTCAGTGGCTGAATCCACCAGGCGGGGTTATGTGAAAGCCTGGTCTGAGTTTCTGCAGTTTGGTAAGGTTTCGATGGGGCCGTTCAGGGCTGGTTGGTCTGATGAACAATGCATCTTGCAGTTTGTTTTACATTTGGCGGACAAAGGCCTATCGCCCAATACCATTTCTGGCAAATTGGCTGGGGTTTCTTTTTATGGGCAGCTTTGGTGGGGGAGGGATCCGGTTGGGGGGGTGTTGGTTCGTAAATTGTTGAAAGGTTTGGCCAGGCACCGGGCTGGTGGTCAGCAGCTCCGGCAGCCAGTAACGTTTGAGTTGCTCCAGTTGCTGTTGCCGGAATTGGAGGTGTGTTGTCATGATGCTTTTGAGTGTGCCAAATTTCGTTTGTGTTTTGTTTGGTTGTTCTTTGGGGCATTTCGGGCATCAGAGTTGCTGGGGTTGCGGGGCAGGGTAGGTATGACCAGCAGTGAGGTGGTGTTGGAAAGTGACAGAGTGCGACTTTGGCTGCGGGCATCCAAAACCGACCAGATGGGGAGGGGTAAGTGGGTGTTCCTTGGTAGGAGTGGTGTCTCTGCATGTTGCCCGGTTGGGGAATGGGAAGTGTTTGTGTCCTCTCCGCATTTTCTCCAGGGGTCCATATTTTGTCATGCGGATGGTAGTCCCATAGTTGCATCTCAATTGTTGGCTGTATTACGCAAGGTTTTGTTGCGCTTGGGGAAGGACCCTGTTCAGTTTGGTACCCATTCCTTCAGAATTGGTGCGGCGACGGAGGCCGCTCGGTTGGGGTGGGACTGGTCCCAGATCCGACGCATTGGTCGTTGGCGTTCCAAGTGCTGTGAAAAGTATGTGAGGAAATAGTGCATTTTGGCTTGTCTAACATTTCTTTTTCTCCTAGGTCCTTGGCCATCAGTCGCCGGATGCAAACGGAGGGTGTGGATACTGGGGCACTCTTTTGTTAAACGAGCAGCTTTAGCCGCTGCCAGTCAGCTATGTGGGAGATCACTTGGTCTGAACAGTATGACACACGAAGTCTCCTGGCATGGAACAGGGGGAATGCGCTGGGGTGGGCTTTTTCCCGCCTTGGCTGCTTTGGTTTCACAGTGTTTGGGGGGCCCTCCGGATCTCCTGGTGCTACATTTGGGAGAGAATGACTTGGTTTCTCTCTCTGGGTTGACTTTGTTGAAACTAATGAAGCAGGACCTGGAAATCATCAGAACCACATGGGTGAGCACCATGATCATATGGACTGAGTTTGTGCCTCGTTTGCAATGGCGTGGGGCGAGGAACCATTCCGCCCTGGAAAAGGCTAGAAGGAAAGTGAATAGGACAATGCGACCTTTTTGTCAACACTGGGGTATCTACAGTTTGGATCATTATCATTTAAAAGTCTCTGAACATCATTTATTTTGTGAGGACGGTGTGCATCTCTCAGCTTTGGGTATTTCTTTTTACCTTCTTGAACTCAGGGATTTGATTAGCAAGGTTCTTCAGGTACAGTTGTGGTGTGCTCCTTCCTTTCTTTTAGGTGGGGCAGGAAAACGCTAAAGGTTTTCCTGGGTGGCGGGTTTTTGGTAGTCGGGGTGGGCAGCCTGGAGCGGGTTGGCCATCCTGAAGGGTAGCGTTGGGTATGCTAGGGGTAGTAGGCAGGAGTTTGTTCGGGGTTTTGGGATTTAGGTTTAGTAGGCTCACTGTAGAGTTGAATTATGTAAATAAATAAATAATGAATGTGTTCATGAATTTTATGATGCACCTGTCCTAAAATAAAGTGGCCTTTCTTGCTCCTAAAAGAAGGTGTGGACAATGATTTCTTGCGCGAGGGGGGACCCAGGGAGAGCCAGGCGCGAGCCGGTCTCTTCCTGGGTAGGTTCGCGCGAGGATCATGAACCAGGTGGGGTTGATTAGCGGAAGGGATAAAAGGGGAGTCAGGCTGGCGGTTAGGAACTGCGTGGCGGGAGGCGAGAAGGGAGGTTTGTTTTGCCCCACCCACCCTCCCTCTTTTTTATTTATTTATGGGTTTTTTCTTTTATTTTGCGGTGCTCTAGGCGCTGTTTCGTTTCTTTAGGCTTGCCACTGTTAGGATGGGTGCCTTTGTTCTTTTGGAGGCGGGTTTTTGGTAGTGGGGGTGGGCAGCCTGGAGCGGGTTGGCCATCCTGAAGGGTAGCGTTGGGTATGCTAGGGGTAGTAGGCAGGAGTTTGTTCGGGGTTTTGGGATTTAGGTTTAGTAGGCTCACTGTAGAGTTGAATTATGTAAATAAATAAATAATGAATGTGTTCATGAATTTTATGATGCACCTGTCCTAAAATAAAGTGGCCTTTCTTGCTCCTAAAAGAAGGTGTGGACAATGATTTCTTGCGCGAGAAGAAGTTGTGGGGTACACCCAGACGAAACACGTGTTGGCTGGGCACCTGGAACAATAATAAACCTGAAAAAAGGAGAAAAAGAACATCGTTTTGATCATATATTGTGTGATTGTGTTATCTGTGGAATACTCCCAGTATTAATACTGTTAAATGCTATTACGTGTGCACAGGTTCTGTTTATTTGCACAATGGAGCCACTGTCTAAGGAGAGTGTGCTATAGACCACTGGGAACCCTAACCCGAGGTAAGAATGGTCAGAAGTACCCTACAGTGGGGATGGAGAGAAACTGTCAATGGTCTATTAGGACTCCTGCCCTGAACCCTTTGGCAGTTCAAGGGGTAAACGCTGCATTCGTGATATTTTACAGGACATGTATTGCAGATGTTTTTCAATTTTGAGATAATGAAGATTGAGGCACTAAAAGCTACGTGCAGCTTTTTTTTAATGAAAAGGTTATTCTGTTGTTGAATGTCCTTCATCTGCTTGCGACTGTGCTATACCCAGGGCCACTAGAATTATGCGCATGAGAAGGTCAAATTATGTGGTAGGGTTAATGACACTATGTGGCACGAAAGTGCAAATTATGCAGCGTAATGCAGCATATTTTGTGATAATATTCTTTTTTATTTAGTCTTTTTAGGTCGAGCTGGAGTTAGCATCCAAAGGATGCGTCCAGCTGGAGACCTTATGTTATCTGTTACGGGGGAAGGACGGACAAGAGGGTGGTACGAGCTTTTGCCTGGATTTGTGTGCGCGAACGCGCACGTCCCGTCCCGCGCCGTACACATGCGCGCGCATACAGACAGACACTCGCTCACACACACCCCCCCTCCCCCACAGTCACACACACGCACTCCAAGAAACATACACACACACACGCACGCACACACACATACACAGCCCCCCCGCACACGCGCGTGCTCGCGCACACACGCCCCCCCCCGCCCTCGCAGCTCAGCAACCCACTTACCGGCTTCCTTGGTGCGGCAGCTCTCCTCAGCTGCAGGGCCCGGCAGCAGGACTCTTCTTCCCTCCTTCGGCACCGGGGCGCAGGGTAGGCTCCTGCCTGCTCCGGTGCTCCAAACAATCGCGGCTCTTCCGTGGGAGGCGGGGTAGGCTCCGGCCCTCCTACTTCCTGTTTCCGGTTGTCGCGCCGGCCTGCCTGACTTCCTGGTCGCAGGCCGGTGGTGCGAGCTCTGGCGGGGGGGTCCCTAGACTTAACAGCCTACATAGAATATTCCATTCGGACTGTGGGAAAAGTGAAATTACAGAAATTACAGTTGCAAGGATGTAATTCTTTAGAAATATTGGGCTCAATTCACAGTTAACTGTCCAAAACAAATTCTGAAACCTTATGCGTAAATAGTGCAAATGCAGGCAAACTCTAATAAGTTAATAATCAAGAGATGTACTGTGTGACTCGGCCCGTAGTTATTAGGTTCGTAGTTTTGCCTTTCTGACTATTGTTGGGTTATATATCACAATGGGCAGCGCTGGACTCTGCACCGTTAATGCAACACATTTTAAATATTCTGAATAAAAAAGTGTAGAGTCTTGTGCAAAGATTTAAATGTTTGTTCCAAGCATGTGGCCACTCCCAGCTTTCTGGTTAATCCAAATCATGAACTGTCTCGTTGGAGACTTACGGTGGGATGTCAGTGCTTTAATTAATGAAAACTAGTATGTTTCAGGAGATCGCTGATTGGAGCACTCGCTTTCTGTTCCACACAGGTGGTCATTGAGCGTACTATCATAATTGTTCAGTCGTAATAAACTTGTCTCTCGCTCACACCTTTCTCCAACACGTTATACTCTCCTTTGATATTATGTTCTCCATAGTTTTAGTAGCAAATGCTGTAAACTGCTAGTACTTTCAGCTGTACACATGCCGTAGACCTCCTAGTTTATATTTCCATATGCATGCACCAATAACACAACTTTGACAAAATATACTGTATAACAGCTCTCTGGATTCTAATGATCTAGCCGGCCTTTACAGATCACAGTAGTCCCACTTTCCCCACGAGCAAAGAAAACGTGTAAATTAGGTGTAGTAAAGTTAAAAAAGCAAACTTAGCTTCCCTTGTGTTGCTAAGTAGACACTGTAAAAAAACGTGTTACCTCGTGAATCGTTTTCCAGCCAGTAGTGTGTGGAGCTCCCACTACATATGGATGCCAGTTTCATAAAATGTCTAGGTTAGGCACTTGTAAGCATTGAGAATGACATGCAAAATTGGCACCATTCAATCTTTTCTTGCCAGTAACATCGCTTGTTGGACCCAACCACGCACCATCCATAGTGTGTTAATGCAGTTATTTGGTTCCAGTGCTGGCTACCTTCAACCCGTGTCTCTCTCTCGCTCTCTCGCTTTCTCCTCCGTGTTCTTTAGAAAAGTTTAAGCTATTGCCATTATAAATTACAATAACTTTTATTTAAGTATTAGTTATTTAAAAAAATTAAACGCCATTATTATTTGTAATAGCAATACATCTAAGTCATGTAAATACAAAACATATTGCATTACAAATGCTATAGGTATCACATTTGCGAAAGTTATAACTATTGGCATTGTAAATGACAAAGCTATTAATTTCGCTATTTTCAAAAACAACACATAAATAAAAACTTTGCCATTTACAATACCAATAGCTCAAACTTTCCTAATGCGAGACCTATTGCATTGCAAATGCTTGTTTTCACTTGTTAACATTGTTTGGGCATAGATTGCCCAACATTAGTAGAAGTTTAACACTCAAATGTAGCAAAAAGCAATAGAGAGGTGACCAGTCAACCTTTGCAAAAGGCCCTCCACTGCAAGCAACATGCGTTTTTAGAAGCTTTTTAAATATTTGCGCGAGAAGTCGAGCAGCAGATTATGGATTATTTGGCAAATTCTGCAAGTCCATAATTATTTGAAAAACACTGCGGCCACACAATTGCATAATTCCAGTGACCCTGTCTATAACCACTATGGGGCATATTCACAAGGAAGGTAGGGGCGAGAGGCGTTAGCCTTCTTGACTTGACGACTCTCTTCTCCACTTCGGAACGCAAGGCTGCAACATATTCACAAGGATATGGTGCAGCCAACAACTTAGGGCCAATGCAGGCACCCTTGCACCAGAGTGCAAGGGTGTCTGCAAGCAGGGAGGTTTGTTTATGCACATAAACAAACCTAAAATGCCAGTTTGTAACTTACATGTGTGCTGCTTCATGCAACACACATGCAAGTTACATAACGGCATTTGAAAAAATGGTGTGTTTATGTACAGGAAGGAACATCTTCCTGTACATACACAAACCATGGCATTTTGCTTTTTCCATGTGTGCTGCACAAGGCAGCACACATTGAAAAAGCAAAAACGAGGCGAAATAAAGCATTTATCCTCGTTTCGCCAACTTAATACCAGGGTTTTCCTGGCCTTAATTATGGCGCTGCCTCCTATTTACGCTGCCCTTGTGAATCAATTGGTGTTACGGTGGAACGCCCACCACAACACCCACTGCACGCCTCTTTCACGCTAAACACAGCATGAAAGGGGGCCTTATTCACAAGGCAGCGTTAAGCCACGTTAAGTGGCTTAACGCTACCTTGTGAATAAGGCGAGGCCCCTATCGCCACCACAACGTCAGTGAAAGTGACTTTGTGGTAGTGCCCATGGGCTTGTGAATATGCCCCTGTGTGTACACAAGAGTAAAATGCACTGATGGCTGCTGCTTATTCCGTGTCTGATGTATGTACACGCCGGTGCTGGTTCGTTTGGGGCATAAGGGAAGCTTGCCCTCCAGCTGGCCATGTCTATGCCCACTGTATGTTGATTAGGTTTTGTCACAATCCTTTCACTCCCTAAAAAGCCAAAACAATTGCCACTGCGAATACATATTCTTTATAAGTGTAAGCCTTTTCCCTACTGCTTTACAGACGTACCCTCGCTGATCGTGGCTCTTGCCTTCAAACGGGTTAGATTTCCACCTGAACTGGCAATTTGCTTCTGTGACCTAGAACAACCTTTAGATACAGGAGAATAACAAACTGTACTGTGTGTGCTTCAAGCTGCATCAATATATTGGTGGCACTTTAGCATGCCAGAGTAAAGTTTAATTAATTGTGCTAAAATGTACCCGGCCTCAGAGTTCTTTAGTTTGATGCACTTAACGTTTGCTTTCTGGATAGGTTCTGCTAAATTTAGAAACAATCCCCAGGCCTTCTGATCCCTCAAGTTTATATCACTAAACCCATCAAAGAAACTCATTCTGGAAAAAATATCGTCTACCATCTGGCTAAATATTACTTCTAATACGCCTGCAAATCATTCAAATGGTATGGATGTATTAAATTGCGACGTGGAGATATTGGTGAATGTCAAAGACAATCTTTGCGTAGCGCGCAGCATACACAATGAGTCTGGTAACAATGCCAGGTACTGCAAACCTGCCTCTTTAGTATTCATTTAAAGCCACCGACTTAAAAAATATATAGGAAAAAATCAGTTATGTTGTGAACTTCAGTGTTCTGTATAAATATTATATGTATCCTTTGGCCTGGTGGCACAGCACCCATAGAGTAAATCAGTTGGAGTGGAGTAGTTCAAGAAATGGATTAACCCCTTCACTGCGGCGGCTATTCCGCCGCAGTGCTAAGGGGGCGGGGCGGCCGCACGGCGGCCGCATGCTGGTGACGGAACCGCTCCGTCACCAGCGTCGGTTGAGCTATGCTGGTGACGGAGCGGTTCCGTCATGGCCCGCCCCGCTCAATAGAACCCTCAGCGCAGGCGCGGAATTCGCGCCGCGCATGAGCGTTCTATCGAGCGGGGCGGGCCATGACGGAACCGCTCCGTCATCAGCACAGCGCACCCGCAGCTGATGACGGAGCGGTTCCGTCATCAGCGTGTAAGGGGTTAAACAGCAGAAAGTAGCTGGACCCATTACATGCTTCCACTTGTGTCCGTGGATGGTGAAAAATGTAATCAGTGTATTTGTTGCACACTGACTGTCTTTATGCAAATGCTGTTGTGCAACAGTTCATGCTTGTTGGTACTCTTTTTCGACAGAAATAGCTGAAATATGTGTTCTAAGGCCTCTTTTCTAGTATGTCAAAAATTCTGAGGTCAGGGATGAAAATGCTGTGAATGCTGTGTTTGATGCCTGAAGGGGCAGACATCAGCACTCGGGCCATATTTCCTGTGGGTGTACCTGCTTTGTGTCCCATTCCTTCTCTACTCACTTCCCTTACCCTTGGGGTGTGCAGACTAGAGCAGTTGTGCCTGTCCTTCTAGGAGGAGACCACCAAAAACTATTCACGGCTATTCTGCATCTATTATTTGCCTCTCATATTATAAACATCAGTCGCAGGTCCTCGAGGGAGTGCTGCGGGGCGGTGAGGCGGGGGGGGGCAGGGTGGGGGGTAGTAAAATCCGGCATACGGCCAAACTGAGTTAAGTAAAGAAATAAATAAATAAAACGAATTACATTGCGCGCGCTGCATCCCTCGAGGAGCCGCCACTGGTACACATGTCGATTAAAATACAATGACAACAACAAAACTAAATACATAAACCCAGCAAAAGATTTGCCAAAACAACTTATTATACACAGAAAATATTTGTTCGCCTTAATCCACCAGAGGCCATTTTTCCACCCTAGCACAATTAAGATTATGTGAGCAAACCAGTAAACTCTTTGGATCCACTGAAACATGCCATCGAGTTGCGCATTTTATTTTTACGAAAATAAATCCTCACAGTTAATATAGTAACACGTTAGCCTTTTACCTTGAGTGGCTAAAAGTAGACGCTCTGCCTTTTCATCACTGCTGCTGCATTTCAAGCCTTTAAATGATCATGAGTGTGATGAAATTGGGATAAAGTGTGGCATTCGAGTCAGTAGTTGTAGCTGCTTTTGGTGGACTCGACCACCAATCAGATGTAGACCATGCTACTGCACTGGAGACCTCTGTCACCAGATCTTAGTCACAAAATATTCAGCTTCCAACATTTTGTATAAATGCTCACTAATCCTAATTTGGGGAGAGGATGTAGCCTTAGGGCTAGAGCGGTGGACCTCGGACCTGGGGAACCAGGTTCAAGTCTCGACAACGACGCTCAACATCCTGTGATTCTGGGCAAATCACTTAATCTCCCAATGCCGAACAAGAATGTATGTGTTCATCTGTAACAAAACTGGTGTCATGTAAAGCGCTCTGATACCGGATATCTCGGGTCTAGTTCACGCTATATAAAACTCTAAAAATAAATCAGTTATTCAAAGTAAATTGAACAGCTCCACAAACCCCATTAAAATGCTCGCAGTAGCTGAGCTATCAGAGCTGTGCGCTTTTGTACCCTAATATCTTCTTTCACGCCCCGATTCTTGAAAACATTTGTTCAAAACATGCCCCTGATTCCCTGGTCCTCTTTTAGCCCTCACATTGCTCCTCTCTTAGCCTGCTACTGGTTCCACTTCTCTGACAACAGTTTTTTTCTCCACTTCCAGTTGCAAATACCCCACAACAGTACCGTGCTGCAACCATTCACAAAATGAGCTTACCTGTATTTTGCTCCAAACAGGGTCGTATTTTTCAGGGTGAAGATGCTGCTGTGAAGGTGGACCGAGAGAATGGGATCCACATTGAACTCTGACGAGTAGAACAAGAGAGGGGTGAGCATGCACCCCAAATCCTTTGTTTACACTACTTGAAGGCGGCAGCCCCACCGCCGGGGGTCCGCTTGTCAGAAAGTGTGGCTCACCGATTAGAGCGGCAGACCCTGAGGCAGAGGTCTGGCCCGGGACCAGGGTTCAATTCCCGACGCGGCAGGGTCTTGGGCTCAATGTCTATGGACTCGATAATTCTCGCCTAGGTGCCTACTCTAATCATGGGTCCCACGCAACTCTGGGCAATAGCTTGCTTAATCTCCACAATGGCCCCGAAAGCGCTAGGATGCCTGGCCTCACCTTGTGGGTGCCCAGTAAGGGGCATCTCACAGGGAAAGCCAGGAAGGGTTCCACAGCGGTATACAGCGCCAGGATGCTTGAAAGGTGATAGTGCGCTTTACAAGTATATTTACATTTACAGAAAGCCAACTTCTAATGCGTACGGTGGTGAAACTCCTCATTATGGCCCGAATGCTGCAACTTTTCCCTGACCACAACCCTGGCAATCTGTGGTGTACTGGTGGTATCAGCGTTTCAGCTGAAGTCTTTGTAATAGCAATCCGCCTGTCTCGGAATACGACGGTCAGACCACCGAGCTTGTGGTGGTTGGACTGCGACCTCGAGTACGGTGATTCACGGACCGCCATACAGATAAGGCCCCGAATACCATTTGCTATGCTTGCTCTTCTTCCACAAATTAAGCTATTGATACCAGTTTAATTTGTAGCCTCCATTTTCATATTGCTTCACATTTACAGATCATTTTAAAATTTTCAGTTTTGCTTTTTTTATATTTATACTTAATTAATATGCTAATATTATTAAATTGACTAAATAGTTGCAGACCCCCTGAGTAAACATCGTGTGCCCCGGCAATGTGCTGACCCAGGGTTAAGTACCAGTACACTAGAGCTTTGACTATCTATATATTCCCATGTGTTGTTGGCAGCATGTGAAAAGCATGTCATTTCAGGCAATACGGAAGCAATAACACTCCGTGCTTTTCCTCTTAGTGAATTATTGTTTAATCCTGATTCTATCAGGGCAGTGAAAGTTCTTTAAACAATAACGTTGGCTCATTTCCTGAAGGGAAGTAACATAGTGTATCAGCAGGCTGTTGGAATCCTGCCTAGTTATGATCACAATGTTACCTCACTTGTGCTCACCAGAGGTTTTTGGAAAGTACTTTGGTTTACTTTTTAGCTTCAGCAACATTCTACAGTCATTTTGTTATCAGGCTCTTATGATTCGGTGGAATATTGAATTATATTTAATTCATTTTCTATCACAAATTTTGAATTTCTTGCAACTCTTAATAATAATAGATACGTAGCTAAAATGGAAATCCCGAATTCTTGGAATGTGTGCCAGGAATTATTATGGAAGAGGCGTGGCGCCGCGGCCAGGGCGACTGACGCTGGAATCTGGGGACCAAGGTTCGATCCCCGGCTCCGGCGGCAGGTTAGCCCAGCTCCATGTGACTCTGGGCAATAACTCGCTTAATCTTCCCGACGGCCCCCCAGCGCCTAGAGAGCCTTACGGGTGATTGTGCGCTTTACAAATGGACTTTACTTATACGTGTAAGTTAAATATTTGACATGTTAGGTAATCAAAACCGTTCCTAAATAACAAAAAAAAATCACTTTCATTATAATCAATACGAAGTCTTAGGCTAATGAATGAATTTTGTGTTCAGGTAAAAAAAAAAAAAACTCTCCTTCTAAAGAAAAACTTTTTTATTTGTTTATTCCGAGTTCTGCTGCACATTAGGAACTTAAAAAGACAGTTTTACAATGTTATGTATTAGTGCGACTTTACTACCAAGTACTTTTCCGTCAGCTCAAAACCAATGTGTTGTAAGCACGCGCCCAAGAGTTTATTACTGGAAACTTACACTTTATAGGTGGAAACTTTAGCATGATAATTTCTATTTGAGACTTTGAGTCCACTATCCAAATGCTTCTAAAAGGGTCATTATTTTGTTTCTCACACAAGCTTGGGATCGCAGCTTTCAATTGGCTATGCACGCTTTGTATGACTCTGAACAAAGTTGGGGCCAAATTTTGCTCTTAAATGTGAATCTCTTAAAAACGTTTCCAGCTCAATTATATTTCTCGATTTATTAATCCATATACAGCAGTCTCCTTATTTCGCGGTACTGAAAAGAAAAACAATTACTTTAAATACTGGCGTCAAAAGCCAGCTGGAAGGGGCCATTTCTCCAGACTGCTGTGCAATGATCCTTCGGTACACTAAAGTGTTAACCTTGCCCAGTTGCCCACAAATCCCTCGAAGAAATTTTTTGCAACAAGAGGTGCTGAGTGTGCATGGCGCTTTCACTGAGAAACTGACCTTGCTTCCATTACTGGCTGCCATTACAGACTGCCAGGGATTGCATGGTCATTGCCGAATGGAATCATTAAATAGTGGATAATTAAAGTTCTTTTAGGGGTATTATAATGGCAGCTCCGGGCTGCCATGTGCTCGAATCTTTCACGAAAATGATCTCTTCCCTATGACTTTTAAACATCACAGGAAAAAGGCCCTGAAGAACTTGTTATGGAGGAGGTTAGGATTTAAAATGCTTAAGATAAGAATTCTACTTTAAGACAACTCGAGGCACAAAACTTGAAAATAAAATAAAATACTAAAACACAAGAACATCAAAATGATTTACAGTTCGGCACATTGTTCCCAAAAAATAAAGACATGAATAAATAACATGATTGTGAGCACAAGGGTATATGAACAGCTCCACCCAGGTGACATGAGAAACGTGGCCCACAGCATGATATACCGAGTGGAGAAGACCCATGGTGAGTGCATGCTTCACACTACAGGGACAAACCACTAATTTATTCCTGTTGATTGCACCAACTAACAAGTACTGTACAAGCCCAGTGGCTTCATTTAAAGCCAGGACTGTCCTATCTTTTTATGTGTGGAGAATCTGCAGTCGTAAAGATACTGCTAGTAAACTATATTTGTGAATAGCAAACAATTGAAAACTTGCACCAAAAGGTAAGTTTACCTTTGTGATTCTGGTCCATCATATTTAGAGCTATCATACCTTATTGTGCCCTCTTTTGGTCTCATAGCTGGGGTTCTCGCTTTACAATGAAATTTAGCGGTGCAGTGTATATGTGATTTCAATACAGGTTCATATATATTTATATATGCATTCATGTCCATCTATCAAACAGTGCAAACCACTGAGGGCCAATTGGACTAATATTTTATTCGCATAAAAAGTGGTAGCAAATTGCACACCGAATATTGAGAAAACATGAGATTTTTCAAACGACTTATGTATTATTAGGTTGGTTTTCAAATTCACCATTCGTAATGGGTCACAATCTGACCTCCCTCACGTATATTAATGAGGTAACCCACAAGTGGAAACTTAGGGCCTTATTACTAGTTTGGTGGTCCGACTGTCGGAGGACCATGTCTGCCCCCCCCCCAGCAGCCCATGGTCCAAAGACTGCCATATTACAAGTTAACCATGGGGCTGGTAGTGTGGAGGTGGAGAGCTTGCTTCAGTGGTGAGTACTTTCTAAACAAATATGTCAATGCCTGTGTGTGCATTTTGACTACAGATGTGTCAGATGCACACATATGCATGACATATGTGAAAAAATACCATATACCCATTAACGAGGTTCTTACCATAAAGCGGGCAGTCCTGGCAATGAGTATGTGGCATGAAAAGGAATCACCTGGAGATCACCGCAAACAGGGTCGTAATCCTGAGGGTGAAGCTCCTGCTGTGAAGGAGGGACCCGAAGAAAGGATCCACGTCAGAATCGGCCTTGAAGAAGAAGAAAGGGGTGAGAATACACCCCAAATCCTTAGTCACTGCAACTCATAGCAGGCGGTCCGACTGCTGCGTTCTGCTCATGGAACAGGCAACTCATAATACGGATGACGGTGCAGCTCCCCTGTACCGCCCTATGGCGGCTGCCTTTTCCCAACAATGAACTTGGCGGTCGGCAGCCTCGGTGGTCCAGCACCGACCTTCGCAATGCTGAGTTATCCAACTCAAAATATGGTGGCCCTCCCCCGCTGGTATGGCAGTCCATGGAAACACCAAACTCGTAATAAGGCCTTTAGTCTTCAAAAATTAATGTAACTTTAATTTTAGAAAAAATATTTTTTTTTAATTTGATGCTATGCATCACTATTTGAAATGTTTTAATAGATAATGATTGATGAATAAATACAAGTATTTTACTTGCTGTGGGATTTTTTTTTATGAATCCTAAAATATTGTCAATATAATTTATTATAATTAAATTATTGAATTCTTAATTGCTCTTGCATTTTTTATATTTTGTTCGACATTGAAAATAAATATGTAGTAACAATTTACAATATTTCACAAATAATTATTTTTTGCAATTTTTCAGGTTTAATAAACTTTCTAAATTTTTCCCATACTTCATCACAGGTAATTCTGCAACCAGGTTGTGGATATCTCCATATAGTAAAGTACAGGAGAAAGCATAAAAGTTTAATAAACTTAAAAAAACTCATAAAATAATTTTATGTTCAATAATATTGCACATTAATATTATATATTTATTATAAACATAGGGAAAAAATGCTACAGCATTTAAACATTAATCTACATTTAAAATGCAATTATTTAAATGTACTAAATTACATTAAAATCATTTTTACTGAAGTTTAAATTTAAAAAACATCCACCTGAAGTAAAAAACTGTTTATTTGTTTATTATGTATTAAAAATTAATAAAAGTGATGTATCAGTTTAATTACAATTTATTTATTTATGTTTTAAAACAAAATAATATTACATTGATTTTTAAACTGAAAAAGGGTTTTAAAATATGCTAAAATAAAATAAAAATAGGTTCTATTTTCTGACTTTTTAAGCACAAAAACGATTTACATTTGTAATTATTTTAAATAATTTAATTTAATATTATTTTGTATGGGGTTGTACTTTAAATACTGACCTCAAATATTTTGTATAGAATGGTATTGCAGCGCCAGTTGTTGGCTTTGTAAGATGCTGGATTACTCCAGCTCTGAGCAGGCATACGTTTACTAATGTTTTGGATTTTTTTGGGCGCTAATAACTTTAGAAGTGAAGCATGTGAATATCAATGGACTTCTTCTTTGTGGATAGCTTTATATATTTCTCTAAAACTCTCATTAACCTTCCCTCAACCCCTACTTACTTCTCCCTAAACCCTTCTGATTTAGTAGAAAATATGACACTTTTCCCAGCCACTCCCTCTGGTCTCTCCCACATCTACTACTAAGAGCCCAATTCCGATCTCTCCAGGAAAACCCTCCGTACGACTCGGATCTGGAGGACTTTCCGAGCGAGTCTGCTCCGGGCATCCGAGCAAGCGAGTACGATGCATCCTTAAGCATACGGACTCGATTCACTCGGACTTCCATTGAAGTCTATGGAAGCCTGCGTACAGATGCGTACATAGACTCTTATTGCAGAAAATAGGTGGGTGGGAAAAAGCATACACCCTGTGTCATGCACCCTATGGTGCCAGCCACACTGTGCATGCTTGGATCGGGGGACCCATGTACACCCACCGTGACTGATTCGGAGGGCCCTAGGTGATGGGGTGCCTGCTACGGCCCACCAAAGTATGCTTCCCGGAGCTTTTTCTAGTCTGAGGTTCCAACTCGATCCGCCTGCTCGACATGTGCATCGTACTTGGTCGATCGGTAATCGGACCCATTGCGCTGACGGTTACGAGTCGCTCGGAGCATGAGACGATTTACACATCGTACTTGCTCGCATGTACAGTGGTACGAGTCATTGGAAACCAGGGCTACCAATCAGACTCGCTCGCTATGGATCCCGTTCGGGGCCCTTCCGAGCGAGATCGGAATCGGGCCTTAAGTAATTAGATTACATGTGTCCAGGATCTCCCCATAGAAAAGATAGCATAGGTGAAGGTGGATTTTTGCAGTTGTTCGTGAACAGTATTTTGTACTACTTTAGTAGTACTATTGTAGTTCTACTAAACATTCTACAAAATGCATTTTGTGAATAGGCCACAGTATGTTTTATTCCTGTTTATATTTTATTCACACTTTTGCCTTCTTACATTCCTCTACACTACAATTGTTCCTTGCTGTAGACCCCCTTCCTCTATTTACTGGCATCCTATTATTACTATAAGTATTGTGTTTACTCTTTTACTGAAGCTGAAGCCTTACTTTGTGTGTATGTTACTGCAAATATTAACCTCCACTGTTTTAGGTCTATCTTTTCCATGTGTGTTGTTTGACTACACTGGGATGTCTCGCTCTATCAAAAAAAAGATAGAGCCATAGACACATCCAGCAAAAATGATTTTGCACACATTGGATAGCTATTAAAGTTAACTCAATTCAACCTTTTTGCAAAAATATTTGTTGTAAACAGTTGAACTTGGTTCATTTGTTTGAAGATGAATGGATTATATCTTTGTCCTTTCTCTTGCTCATATATCTCTGATATGTGTATGGCATTACATAAAACTGGTGATTCAAGCATTATTAATATGTTGCACTTGAATTGTAATTGTAAGTGCATTTATAAAGCGCTTGTGATGCCTGCCGAGGCACTGAAGTGCTTCTATCGGTGAGTAGCACGCAACTCCTGAATTTAAGATTAGTAATTGGAAATTAATCTTTGCTTTTTAACTGGCAGTCCATGAAGGAGATAGAAATTAAAGCTACAAAACAAGCATTCTTAGAATGGTTTTATTGTTCTATCAGTGGCTCGAATGAAGTTTCAAGGGGCGTTTAGAGCACGTTCCTGCATGACTAGAAGTGAGTTATGGCCATATATATGTATCGTATGTTGCTATTTGTTCGTTTTTCTTCGTTTTTAGGTAACGCCTTCATTGCAAGTCAAACTATCATATACAAAGCCAATAACATACTATAAACATACATTGAGTGGTAGATCACTGCCAGATACTCCACAACTTTGCTTGGAGCTATGAAGACCCACACGTGGTCATGGCAGAAAAGGGAAACGTCTGCTTCTCCGTGTGATATCACCACACTGGAAAACCAATCTGTTTTTACCAGTTTAATGACATAATAACAGCAAATAACTGGGTTTCAGCAACCGTAACTGCAACAATATATACAACTAAGTTAAACAGTCCCTCCAGTTTCAGTATATTTAAAGCCTATGCCATAAAACAGGCAAGTAGATCCCAATGCGGATAACATTTTGGCTTTTTACTGCAGCAATCATCGAAGGGAGAAGAATGAGAGCAATGCCAATTCCATCCTGGGCCTTTCCCTATGTTTTTTGCCTAGAACTGTAAAATACCAGAACCTACTCACAATGTGCAACATATGTGTCCACCTTGCATATTCACACTTTGAATTATATCTACAGTGCCTAGTTTGTAAAATAGTAAGTGCCAGGGCCGAGAGATTTCCTCAGAAGAAAGCTACACCATTGCGGAATGTTGGTGTGCCCGAATAAGCATATCTAGACTTGATTTAACCTCATTTCTCTTTCATCCACAACCATAAAATCCCTGCCTTTGTTTCTCACTTTTGCAGATTCCTTTTCATCTGGGCTTTCTCCATTTGTCAGTGTTTCCAATTTTTCACTTCTTACTCCTTTCCCTTTTGCTGCTTTTTTCTCTCTCTTGTACTGGATCAAAGGCTGATGATCAAAAATAAGTCCCAGTTCCCAGAAAAGAGTGCTAGTTGGCCCCACCTGTTACCACTTGCTCAAAGTAAGCACTTAAAACTGCATTGCCGGCAAGCCGCCTACCAGGGCATGTTTAACTTGATTGTTGTGCAGGACCCTGGTTCACTTGGGCTCCTGGTCTCTTAGAATTCCTAGGGTAGATTTGTTCTGTCTTTTCTGTACTGGATGCCTGGTCTCTTGAGCAAGTGAGACTGTTGTGCTCTATGTCACCTCTGTAGCCACATCAAGCTTGTGCTGGTGTTGCACCTCTTTGTATACAAAAAAGGTGAAGGATGGAATGCTTGAATTAATCTCAGCCACTGGTAATCACTTGGGCCGCACCCCTGTCCATCATTTTTTTGCACACCATACTACCTAAGTTTAGACACAGCCATATGCATATCAGTCTTAACCTTGATCCAATGGTAGCAGCCCAGCTCGAACTGCCAGGTGAGGTCCTCCCTGAACTGCAATACAAGCAATTCAGGATCAGTTTTACCCTAGTCAGGGCTCATTAGTCAGGTATAGCTTGGTTCCAGTGACCCATATTGTAGGGGAACCATGTCCGGGCATACCCATCCAAAATAGGGCAACACACTATAGTATACAAAAAAGTGATGTATGGAATGCTTGAATTAATCTCAGCTACTAATTACTCAGTGCTGCATCACAGTCCATCATTATTTTGCACACCATGCAACCTCAGTTTGGAGCCAGCCATACTTAAATCAGTCTTGACCGTGCTCCATTCTAGCCTGAACTGCCAGGCAAAGTCCTCCCTGAACCGGAGCACATGCAATCCATAACCAGTTATCATAGTTAGGGCTCATCAGCCAGGTGTAGCTTGGTTCCAGTGACACAGTGTGCAGGGGACTCACCTCTTGGCCTAATGGTAGTATTTTCCTGGGATCCTGGCCTGGTAGTTCAGGCTGGTATGTCCTGTTGCATATGGCTGAGTCCAAACTGAGCTGGCATGGTGTACAAAAGCGATGGACTGGGATGCAGTCCGAGTAATCAGTAGTGGCTTAGATTAATTCGAGCATTCCACCAATCACTTTTTTATATATACTTTAGGATGGTGCACTTCTGGGCAGGCTCTCTTGGGGGTGCGAATCGGTAACTGTCCAAGTTCTGGCTATATGCTGCAGAACTCCAGGCTGTCTTTAATGTGAGCTATAATCCAGACCAGCAATTACAAACTTTCCATTATAATAATTTAAGATGGTCTCTTTAAGTTGTGAATTATTGCCTACCCATCATGGCTCCATTTGTTACTTTAAAATGAACTGTTCACTTCCTTTTTTTAGGGTATAGATGGCACATTCCTGCACTGGCCCTAAAGTAGTCAGAGGGCATTTATAATGGATCTTCTTCTGGGATATTTATCCTTTGATTAATTCTGTTACTGTAGATTAGCACAGCTAGCTTCAGGTCTATTGTGACAAATCATTCTTGCACCTATTTCATCTACCTGTACCCTCATTCTCTTGATTAGATTAGACTCTTCAGGGTTGTTGACACTGTGAAGCATTTCCCTCCTGAATACTGACAGCCTTGATATGATATGAGGTGACTGATCCATTCACGCTTCAATTCGTGTAAAGACACAGTGTTTACTGGAAGCTAAAACCAAGTCACTAAGCTAATTGAGCTGTTCCAGAGGCCACACCTTTTTTCTGTGGAGATAATGTTTAACAGAGATGACAGAATCCCAACCACGAAAATATTTGGAACTCTGTAGGCAGAATCTCTGATCTTGTTGCATAAAAAACATATTCTCCTTAGCCTTTTGATAAAAAATGTGTCTCCATGCTTCATGATCATTCACCTAAAGCTTCTATCTAGAGAGACCATTAATGGGACATGAATGTAATCTCTATACCTACCTAGCACTCCTCATATTTTAGTTCGGCATTTGGACATGCAAATGCTCTAATGGACACGTTATTTGAAAGGTCTTAAGAAAGACTTCCATTAAAGAATTACATTATGAATTACCAAGCATGTTTTAACTAAAGATTAACTTATGAGAGGAATTCTCAAAGTAAAATGCCTACAATATGAGCATTCAAAGGTGTTGCTGTCAGCGATATCATAATGGATTGTTTAAACGGAATTATTAAAATAGAGGGAGGAGGTTAGATATGTAGAGCTTCATTCTAAAAGGCAGTTTTAAATCTGTACCAAAAGGTTTACTTACTCATATAGGAGCAGGTTTACAACGGCTTTGAATTTTCAAACATTTTCATGATTACATCTGGGTATCTGTGCTAGCTGTAGCTTTCCAGGGGTAATCCTGCAAGATTTGTGGAAATTGATCTTTCTCATGTGAAAATATTCATGTATATGTTTTTCACCAGAAGATAAAATAGAGCAAGTGCAAACACACTTGCTAAAATTAGAAATTTTAGAATTTAGAATATATTTCCCCTTGAAGAAACATCTCCCTTACATTGCTAGCAACTTTGGAAGGTGTTATTTTCCTCCCCTCACCCTGAAAAATGATTGTTGTATTTACTGTACTAATACAGCAAACGGTAGCCCAGTGAGCTTTTGTAGCCATTGTTTAAATAGATAGATATAGGTTGAGTGAGAGTGCTTTTGCAGTTTATATTGTTGTCTTTTCCCCCTTCTCCAGGACCTACAAATTATCTCTGGGGGTACCTCTTGTAGACATACCTTAGAGACTTGACCGGGAGGCTAGTGTTTCCTGGTGCCTAACACCTAACCTCATGCCCTTGGGGTTGGTGCAGGACCTGGCCTTTTGCAAGGCTCTTCGCCAAGCCCCTGCATGGGCATAACCTGCTGTTGAAGGCCTACTGAGGTGGGCTGCAGGGTCTGACAAAATACTTTGGTTTACCCTATTTTCAATCTATATTTATGGAATTGAACCACATGTACAAAACTGCACAGAGGACTACATACTGCAGATTTGTGGCAGATTAGATGGGGGCATATTCACACAACGGACGCTGCAGAGGTTCGCAAATCCAGATGCATCTCTATTAATTCTGCATTGGCAAATATGAGTTTTCATGTTGGGTAGGACATACCCTTCAGACTTGGAGCCACAAACCACATACATACAAAATACAGCTCTGGGGATTCACAATTCTGAGGTGTAGTCATGATTTACATGAGAAAAACTGCGCACATTTATTTTTGAGGGCAGTATCCAATCCCTTTGAGAACCTCACAACAACTTTCCATATACAATAAGTGATGGTGTCAGTGTGCCATTTGTATGACTAATAAAGTTGAACTGACCTTTTTGTCTGTTCAGGGATACGTGTGGTGTCTCCAGGCCCCATGTATGTAAAGTTCTGCTTGAATATAATGCCCAGACAACTCACTGACATCCCAGTGTATTACGTGTGTTGTGTGCGTATTGTGTGGCTGGTGACTGGTAGCAGGACCCCATATTGTTTGTGACTGTGTGGCTGCAGAGACCGGTGCAAATCATTTTGAATACCCTGGTAAAATATATCTCTAAATGGAGGCTAAAGTGCAGCCTCTCCAGACAGCGCAATTGAATTTCTTGCATTCTTGAGCTAAAGGGTATAATGTCAAAAATGAAGTGTAGAAGTTTGAAGACAGGTCTGCCTTAGCCATTCATAGGTAACCTATTAGTAGGGGTCTGATGATTATCTCTTTCTAAGCACTGCCATTTAAGGTGAAAGTGACAAAGTGGAAATCTGTCAGCAGATTGTGCTGTTAAGAAAAAGTAATCTTCTAGGCAGGCCTGTATTCTCTTTGCCCTCCTTCCTTGGTGTCACTCCAGAAGCCAGGTAGATGGCAACCAAGTGAAATCTTAAGACTGAAATGTGCTTGTGTCTGAAGTGCTTCAGTTGGAACCAGCCTTGCCAATACCTGTTGCAACAGCCAACACCATTGACAAAGAATGTATCTGCTCTGAATAAGGAAAAATTAGCAATGAAAATTAACCTCTCCAAAATGGTTTCTGAGGATTGACAGTGGGATTAACATCCCCTGTATGGAAAAATCCATAAACGTGAGACTCAATATATCTCACTTGGTTCAAGTTCCACATTGTTAACTGACCAAGTGAGTGAGTCCTCTGCAGAGTACTTGAAGGACTACTGACATCCAGGGCTGGTATCTATGACAGCTAGTCTCTTAGAGGTGAGTGAATATCGGCTAACGTGTGCACCTCTTGCTGTAGAGCTGTGGGTCTGGCTGTGGCCTGGCCTCCTAAGAGAGGGGAATGTGTGCTTGGCCTTGCTGGAAGAAAGTGACCAAGGAGGAGAATCCGGTGTAAAGCAACCCAGAAGGAAGACACTTAAATGGGGAGTTTAATGGGTACTGACCCATGTCTGTAGAGGATCTCCCAACCACCCTAAAATTTTCCATAAGCCAGGTGTGATGAATCATCCGAAGACCTCACCAACTGCACCACAACGTGCTTTTCAGCCTGAAATCTGCCCAGGGTAACCGCAGCATATCTTTCATCTACTAGAACAAGCACATCAGTTCACCAAAATATTGAAAGTAGTATAAGTGACATAATTTACCATTTGGCCCCCTCAGAGTGACATAACAGAAAGTGACATCACATGACCTACAGCCTCAATGACATTATGGGAAGTTTATTTGACGTTGACCTCTATGATATCAAAAGTGTCATAACTAAAGTTAACAAAAGCATAGCCATGCAAGATTATTGCAACAACTAAAAGAGTAACTAAAGCAGATAAAAAGATCAATATTCACGAACAAATCTATGGTACCTAACCTGTGGTTCTGAAAATTCTGGACTCGTGCAATAAACTTTGTCGTAGTATGACGATTTTGGTATCAAAAGACCGAGAATGGCTAGTACACTATGTACAAGCATTTTCGTCATATTCCAGTAACGATTTCACCTCGAAATTCTTCATTTTCGTCCTGAACCCTTGGCTTCCATTTTGTGTATGGCAGCCATTTTGTGAGTTGCCCTCACATAGGCTTATAATACAGCTAAATTTGATTCCAAAGGACACGCACACCTTAATTGACTTCTCTCTGACCTGGGCAAGCTGAAACCATTGCCCCAGGCCGAACCTGCCCGGCCAGTTCCTTTCCCAGTGGCCGAGCGAGATAGCATCAAGGCACAACATGCCATAAACCTTTTCATCGCACACACACCCTGCCTAATCTTGCTCACACCTGTCCCTGTTTCTTTACATATGTCTTGCTTTACGAGGAGAAGGTGCCCGTTTTTATTGGGGGTCCACCGATATCTGATGAAAATGTTGGGCCTTGCCGGGTAATTTGTTGTGGGCTGGACGAACTGAAATGTGGGTTTGCCATCATGACTCTGCTTTTTCTTTGTAGTGAAAATATGTGAATGGTCTACTGTAAATCTAAGAATGTTTGCCTGAAGCATAATATTTTGTATAAAAGGAGAAGACTGGCTTTGTAAGATTGAGCAGTCTCCAGAGAATATACACACCGTGCTGTTGTACTTCTAGGACGCCTGTTACTTGGTTGCAGCCAATAAATTCGATCTTTGACTTCACCTAGAAGACTCTGAGTTTCTGTGTCTGAATCAGGAAAGTACTCGAGGTCTTAGGGTGTACCCTGACACCGCTGGGTTACCGGTTCGGTACCGGTTCTGAAAAACCCAGTACCTCAGCTGGCGCCCAAGTGGGGCGATACCAGCGGTACCGGTCCAAGCCAGAGGTTCGTGAGGAGCTTCGTGTGAAAATTCTGGAGGAAGGCCGCCACTTCATCGACCCCTGCATGTCGACGTGGTCCGAAAGTCTTTGCTGCGAGGGCCCCGATGGCTACGAAGGACTGCTGCCCTGGCTATCGCCCTGATTTGGACCCTTGATGTTTGGTAGAGCGAAACGATAGACGAGTCTTCTGGTGACGTCATCGATATCTCAGTTAAGTATAAGTGGAGCGTCTCCCAGTCCTTAGTTGGTTCTTAGTTTGGTATCCCTTTGGGATCTTTGATTTGGAACTTGTAAGTACCAAAGCCGAAGGACTCGTGTATTCACGAGAATATCATATTCGATAATCCTTTGAAGTTTGAAGCTAGACTAGAGAGCGAAGATGCCTGGTCTTAGCAGACTTGGAAACTTGTTTTGTCTTGGTTGTAATAGGGACTCCCGATTGGAGGACTCGTGTCCGGTTCCTCCGATTGGAACTCCAACTTATGAACTGTATGTGAAACATGGAGTAGGCCCCATCACATATAATGAAGTATGGATCAGATACACCAGAAAAGATGGTGTTTTAAAATCGCCCCAATATGGTAGCTTTGACACGGAAATCCTAGTTAATCTAGAAGTTAAACTTTTCAAGAAGAAAGTCCGGCCGGCGATGTTTGACTCTTTCCGCCTATGGCGTAAGGAGGCCAAACAGAAAGAAATTAAATTAGAGAAGAAAATAAGAGAGAAAGGGGTATCTCAATAATGCAAGCTGCTATGCAGTTTAAAGATAACGAAGAAGAACAGATGAGTGAGCAGTTGCATAGGCAACGTAAAATGGTAACCGATAAATGTTATCCAGTTTTGCCGCCTCTTCAGCAAGATGCAGCAAAAGACCTTGAAAAAGACCCCCTAATGTCGCATTTGTTGAGTTCGCCACCTCCCTATGCGCAGAATGCTACGGCACCTCCGCAGCCTTTAGCTGCGCAACCTTTGGTTGTATTGTCTCCTGCTCCTCCACAGCCACCAGCTGCTCTTCAGTTGGCCCCTACTCTTCCGGTGCAGCCTCCTCAAAGGCCACCGCCTTTGACATCTGCTCTGCCTTTACTTCCTACAACTTTGACTGCTGTATCGACTACCACCCCTGGTATTTCTCCTGACACTGCCTCCGCATCTGCCCTGCCTCCCCCTGCTTTTCCGCTTGTCTTTTCATCGAATTCTCCCTCTGTTCGACAAAGAGTGACTAGCACAGTCACTAGTCTTCTATATCCCTTCTTTGGGGCAACAAGCACGACCCCCACCTCAGAGCGTGCACAGTTGCGTAGTCAACTGCCTGATTCTAGGGAGAAGGAAACGTTGAATTATTTGGCACATAAATGGGTCACCGACCCAACGAGGTATGGGCTAGAGTCTGTTATGGATGTCTTCCATCAGTGGGAAGAACCGGAGCAGAGATACGTTTTTGACAAAATGTGTACTTTCCTTTGTGAGGATAGAGAGGAAAATGATTTGGAGCCCAATCCGCCTGAGTTGTGTCGTGTCCGGTTCGAATTTGGAAAAGGCGCAATTGTGGGTTCAGATGTTAAGAAAGCAGTTGCGACATTGTTGTCGCTTAGGACCGAAGGTGTTTCTAGGTCATTGTTTCAGTCTGATTACTCTGTTAAAAAGAAGGTGAGACAATACCCAATGAGAGAAGTTCCTCCGGTATGGAAGGAAGCAATTCAGGCTGATGCCACTCTTCATATTGATGCTGTACCAGCACATTTTCAGCGTGTCTGGGTACATGTTCCTTGGAAGCGAGCTGAAGTATTGGCCCTTAAGCAGACATTGCCTGATCCCCGTAAAAATCCTGCAGGGTATTACAAGGAATTGTCACAGACTGCAGGTTCTTGCATTATGAATTTAGCCAACATAGACATGTTGTTTGGGAATGTTGTTCCACAGCCTTTATGGGGAAAGATTCGTCATGCAGATCATGATCAGGAGTTAGGCGATTCATGGGCTAATATTACTGCTGCAGATGCCCGACAAGTTGGTGGTGCTAAACCCGAGCCTTTAGTAGCAGAACTCCCTGATAAGATCATTAATTATATGAAAACTTTAATGCCCGCGATGCGTGTGAATTGGGATAAATTGTCTGCGTGTAAGCAGAAGAAAGATGAAACGGTATCAGATTTCTTCACCAGGTTTGAAGAAACGTTTGTCGACCACAGTGGTCAAGATATGAGTACAGAAGGTGGCCAACGGTTGTTCGTCGATAAGTTCCTGCATAATTTGTTACCCGAGTTGTGTAAAAAGTTGAAAGATTCAGAGAGTTCTTGGGCAGTTTCCTCTTCAGCACAGATATTGGCTACTGCCCAGTACTACGAAAATAGGGACAAAGATGAGAAAGATAGAGCAGAGAAGAAAACTAAAGAGTTAAAAATGAAGGTTCTGTTACAGCAAGCGTATCCGCCACGTGGTGGTCAAAATCGTGGTGGTCAGAGTAACTATCAGCAGCCTCAGCAGTTTCAGAGAGACACGCAAAGGACCGAATATCCCCAACAACGTTTTCCTGTAGGCCCTAATCAGTGTGCATATTGTAAAGAGGAGGGTCATTTTAAAAGTAGTTGTCCTGCTTTATTACAGCGCATGAATGGTGTTTCCAGTGCAAGAGGTCGAGGTATTTCACAAGCACCTAGATGTAGAGGACGTGGAAATTTCCCCCAGAACGCACGTCCCTTTCCGCCTCAGAATTCAATGAATAGTTTTGATCAGCAGAATAACGCGTCTGGTAGGACGGCTCAGTACTATGCTGATGATTACTATGCAGAGGATGAGCACATGGAAGGTAATGATTGCTAGGACAGCCATAGACAAAGAGAGGGAGTTGTTTCAGTTCCAGTAGATCAGAGTGGACCTTATGTTGAGGTGATTACATCAGGTGTGTCAGAGCCTTTTCTGTTGGATACTGGTGCTACAAAGAGTTCTATTATGCACTCTAAACTCCCTGGCGCACCTTTGTCTGGCGAAACAAATGTATCAGTAGGTTTTTCTGGCGCCCCAGTTAGAAACCTGATTTCTGACCCTTTGGGCCAGATGCATCAAGCTAAAAACCGGTCGCAAAGGGGCAGATTCTCAGAATCTGCCCCTTTGCGACCGGTATTTTTGCATTTGGGATGCATCATCCCAAATGCAAAAATCGCAAATAGAGAATTTGCGATTGTTTGCATTTAAGGAATCTCAAATTGAGATTCCTTCAATGCAATGCATGAACGTTTCAAAAATAGCGAATTCGCTAATAGGGCATGCAAATTACCACAAAGTACAACTTCATGGTAATTTGCAAAAACTTTGAAAAAAGCACTTTTGTGCATTTTTCAAAGTTTCATGTTGCGCACACACATGCCCTTAGGGCATGTGTGTGCGCAACATATGTGCACAGATCAAATTCAGGGGTGCAACGGGGTGTCCTTTGGACACCCCTGCACCCTTGAAATCGCAATCTCAATTTGCGAATCGCTAATTGCGATTCGCAAATTGGGATTGGCTTCCCATTCATTCCTATGGGCCTCTGGGCCCATAGGAATGAATGGGGAGGTATTCCTTAATTGCGACTCGCAATTTGCGAGTCTCAATTAAGGAATTTTAAGAAATCGCTATTTTGGTAGTGATTTCTTGATGCATTCCATTTTGTTATTCCTTATAAGCGATTCCTTATTTTTCGCTAATAAGGAATCGCAAATTGGATGCTTGATGCATCTGGCCCTTTGTCCCTTTCTGTTGGACCTTGTGAATTCGAAGCACCCCTTATTTTAACAACAGGTTGTGGTGAAAACTTGCTAGGATTGGATCTGTTGAAAAGATTGTATGCGACTTTGTACTGTTCTCCTTCGGGAGTACAACTTACACTGGGTAAGAAAGTGGTTTCTCCAATGTATTTGTCAAGGGATAAACTTCCGACAGAATTGTCGTTTCTTCCTAAAATTCTTTGGGCTACTGGTCCTAATGATGTGGGTCTTTTGGAAATACCACCATATGTGGTGACATTGAAAGCCAATGTTAAAATGCCACGCATTCCCCAATACAAAATTTCTAGTGAAGGTGAGAAAGCGTTGCTAGCGATCATTTACGATTTGATTGAAAAAGATGTAATTGAAGAGACAAGAGGCAACGTTTGCAATAGGCCTGTTCTGCCTGTTTTGAAACGAACTGATCCTTCTCAACCACCTGTGTACAGATTTGTGATTGATCTTAGAGAGGTGAATAAAATAGTTGTGCCACAATTTCCAGTTGTTCCTGACATTACTGCCCTATTGACTATGATTCCAGCTTCTGCCACCTGGTTCTCGGTGATTGACTTGAAGAATGCTTTCTTCAGCATCCCGATTGCAGAGGAGAGTAGGGATATTTTCAGCTTCAGTTTAGGAGGTCGAAGCTTCCGCTTCAAATGCGCTCCCCAGGGCTACTGTGAAAGTCCATCAATATATAGTCAAGCTCTAAAAACACATCTTGATACGATTGTTTTACCTGATGGCGCTACCCTTATTCAGTACGTAGATGATTTACTTGTCGCTGAAAACACTGAGGAAATCTGTAAAGAAGCCACGTTGTCATTGTTGCGTCATTTGTGTGATTTGCATCACAAAGTGTCTCTCTCAAAATTGCAATATTGTCGACAAGAAGTGACCTATTTAGGTCATCTCTTATCGAAGGAGGGAAGGAAACTGACCCCAGAAAGAATTCAGGCAATAGCGAAATTGAGTGTGCCTAGGACACAGAGAGAAGTGCGTGCTTTCTTGGGCATTACATCGTACTGTAGACAGTGGATACCAAATTTTTCGTTATTAGCCAAACCTTTGGTGGCATTAACCTGTAAAGATACACCGAATCCCGTTCCATGGTCTGAAGATTGTCAGAAAAGTTTTTCCGAATTGCGCACAGCATTATGTTCGGCTCCTGTGTTGGGTACCCCCAACTACAGTAAGCCCTTTACATTGTATGTCCATGAGAAAGAAGGCTGTGCATTATCAGTATTGACACAGCTGTTTGGAGACAAGCAGCGTCCATGCGCGTATTTTTCGTCGACTTTGGACCTGGTAGCTAAAGCATTGCCGAGTTGTTTAAGAGCCACAGCAGCAGCAGCTGTTTCTATTCAACAGTCTGCTGGGTTAGTGATGAATAACACATTGATTGTGATGGTTCCACATGCAGTGGACACGTTGTTAAACAGAACCAAGACACAGCACTTAACTAGTGCTCGATTGTCAGGTTACGAGTTGACATTGTTAGCGAGCCATGTGCATATAAAAAGATGCAACACACTTAACCCAGCTACGTTGTTGCCGATTGTAGAGGAATTAGATGATTCAGAACAGCATGATTGTTTTCTTAGATCAGAAGAAGAAACAAAAGGGAGAATAGACCTCCAGGATACTCCTCTTGTAAAGTGTGATGGTACCTTATGGGTGGATGGTTCATGCTTCAAGCTTCCGAATGGTGATACGACTGCAGCATATGCTGTCACGACTTTACATACAATTGTTGAAGCTGCACGTATCCTACATAATTCAGCTCAGGCAGCAGAATTGATTGCACTTACGAGAGCATGTGTGTTGTCGAAAGGAATGAAAGTGACTATCTATACCGACAGCCAGTATGCATTTGGTGTGGCTCACAGTTTTGGACGATTGTGGAAAGAACGTGGGTTCCTGACTTCGCATAGAGCTAAGATTCAGCATGGTCAGTTGGTGAATGAGCTTCTTGAGTCACTGACTTTGCCATTGCAAGTTGCGATTGTGAAATGTAGCGCACACAAGAAGGTGACTGATGATGTTGGTCGTGGAAATGCATTTGCTGACGAAAACGCAAAAGAAACAGCGAGGAATGTGATGAGCCGAATGTATGTTGCAGGCCCTGCAAGATGGGTTGGTGACGTTGGAATGTGTGAAGACACGATAGAGAGTGTGAAATCTATTCAAGCTGTAGCTACAGAGAAAGAGTTGAGTGTGTGGAGAGAAAGTACGGGTAAATTGGATGCCAATGGTTGTTGGATTGAATTGTCAGAGCATCAGAGATGGTTGCTACCCGATGCGTATGTGCTTGCAGTGGTTCCAATGGCTCATGGAATGGCTCATATCAGTGTGAAAGGGATTTGCAAGTTGTTGGCTCCAGTATGGCAAAATGCTGGAATTCCTAAGTGTGCAGAAAATGTGGTCAAGAATTGCATGGTGTGTCTGAAATACAAAGGAAATCAAAAGAGGGAGTGAAGAGGTGGTGCCGGTGGGCACCGAGGTGGGCACGTCCTCCTCTTATCAGGAATAAAGGTTAATCAAAAAGGGCCACCTCACATTGGGTGGATGTGTATCCAGATGTCATTGGAATACACCATCTTAGTTAAAATACCCCTCACACACCAAAAGGGCCCTTGGTGTCATGCTTCATCATCGGGGTCTTCCCGTCCCGCTGCGGGGCGGGGCAGTGCTGCGACAAGCGGATACGCCGGAGCACCTTTAGATGGAGGTGCTATGTGTTGGGAGTGAGTGTCAGTGGGGTCAGGAGTGATATAAGTGTGAGTCGTTAAAAAATACCTGGCCTAGTGAAAAAAAGGAATTTTATTAAACACTGGCTGGTATTATTAAAAGAAAAGTGAAGCGGAGAGATGGAGCAGGTTAATGGGCTCTCTCTCCTAAGTGGGTCAACACGTTTCGAGGCGCGGGGCCTCTTCGTCAGGACCTAGGGGAGATCCCCCTGTCACTCACTAGTGTTTCTCCACAGAGGTAGAAAAAGTGTATATACAAAAAGTGAAAAAAGAAAATAGACTATGTGAGTAACTACAATTAATAATTACAACACATATGTGCTACCACACTAATAATGTAGTATGCTTATCAGTGGAGGAATCAATGCCTCATGAGCCAGCTTAAGACAGAAGGGTATGGTGGGGTCGTGCTTCCTCCTTCGTCTGCGGCTTCCGGAAGCCGCAGACGAAGGAGGAAGCACGAGCGTGCTAGGGGCTCATTGGGACCCCACCATACCCTTCTGTCTTAAGCTGGCTCATGAGGCATTGATTCCTCCACTGATAAGCATACTACATTATTAGTGTGGTAGCATATATGTGTTGTAATTATTAATTGTAGTTACTCACATAGTCTATTTTCTTTTTTCACTTTTTGTATATACACTTTTTCTACCTCTGTGGAGAAACACTAGTGAGTGACAGGGGGATCTCCCCTAGGTCCTGACGAAGAGGCCCCGCACCTCGAAACATGTTGACCCACTTAGGAGAGAGAGCCCATTAACCTGCTCCATCTCTCCGCTTCACTTTTCTTTTAATAATACCAGCCAGTGTTTAATAAAATTCCTTTTTTCCACTAGGCCAGGTATTTTTTAACGACTCACACTTATATCACTCCTGACCCCACTGACACTCACTCCCAACACATAGCACCTCCATCTAAAGGTGCTCCGGCGTATCCGCTTGTCGCAGCACTGCCCCGCCCCGCAGCGGGACGGGAAGACCCCGATGATGAAGCATGACACCAAGGGCCCTTTTGGTGTGTGAGGGGTATTTTAACTAAGATGGTGTATTCCAATGACATCTGGATACACATCCACCCAATGTGAGGTGGCCCTTTTTGATTAACCTTTGTGTCTGAAATACAATCCTGGTAGGGGAACCCCAACTCCAGCTGGTCATTTTGCACCTCCTACGTATCCATTCGAGGTTTTGCAGCTAGATTTCATCCATATGGAGAGGTGCAACAATTTAAAATACGTACTCGTTGTTGTTTGTGCCTTTTCAAGATGGGTGGAAGCGTATCCCCTAAAGGACAACACTGCCTTATCCACAGCTAAAGCCCTTGTGAAAGAGTTCTTCCCTAGGTTTGGAATGCCGAGAATGGTCTGGAGTGACAATGGGAGTGAATGTGTGGGTCGAGTGATGAAGAAAGTATGTGAAGGGCTAGGCATCCAACAGAAGTTCCACGCTGCAAATCACCCCCAATCAGCTGGACTAGTAGAATGCTACAATGGCACTCTAAAGTTAAAATTGGCCAAAATTCAAGCGAGCTCTGGTCTTAAATGGCCTGACGCTCTACCCTTAGCACTCCTATCAACCAGAATGACTGTGCATTCGTGAGTGGGACTTAGTCCATATGAGATAGTTTTTGGCCGCCCGGCCAACATATGGGGAGTGCCAAGGCCCACCAAATTCAGTAAATTGAACACCCTGTTTTGCTTGACTATTTGTACGAATTGACGGCTAAATTGCGTGTTTTACACCAACAGGTGCATGATACACTACCTCAGGTCTCTGAAGCTCCAGGACATCAGATCGTTCCTGGATCCTGGGTTCTAGTGAAAAACTTTCAGCGAACAAAGAACGACCAGCCCAGGTGGACCGGCCCACACCTCGTCCTTCTTTCAACGAGATCAGCTGTTCGAGTGGAAGGAAAGAAGCACTGGATCCACGGTGTACATTGCAAGAGGGGGCCTTTGCCTCTGCCGTACAACCGGTGGGTCCAGGAGGGTGTCGCCGACTCAGAGACTGAAACCGTGCCTCGTTTTCTGCCTTTCAGTGATGCACGTATAAAAGGAACAATTACTGAGAAAGAAAGTGACAATATTTTGCAACCAGCTGTATCACCGTCAATTCGATTGGACACTAAAGAACCTGAACTCCTTTTCCAAGACCAAACAGTACCTGGGAGAAAACGTTATAATTTGAGGCCGAGACCTATGGACAAATAAATAAAATTTTCCTTTTGCTATTTTTGAAAGTGCAGCCCTCCCATCTGAGAAACTTTTTTATTTTTGTTTTTCGAACCACCATCCGGGTTCCGCTGTAGGGTCGCGGTTGCCCAAAGTCTTTGTGGTGCAGCTGAAGACGTTAGGTCGACAGTTCTGGTTGGTCTAAGGGAGTTGCCCTGGACTGACAGAAGCATTCCTTAGCATAGAACACCCAACCATCGCGAGCAGCATATTATAGAGGATGGAGTTTTTCGAGATGGAGAGATCTGCCAAGGAAACAAACTTTAAAAGCAGAATATGTAAAATGATGACCAAGAAAAGCTTTTTGATATTGTGCATTTTCATGTTATTCAGTGTAATGATATTTTTAATAGGATATGTTTTATTCTCTTTTCGAGTGACATTTGCACCCACTACATCGCCTATACCTCCTCCTTCTACTGTTTCCCCACACTCTTTTCAACCCCTTCCTGAACATGAATCCGCTAGGAGATTAGAGTTTATTAATAACTCCTTCGTTCAGCTTTTGCACCAACACCAACTAGTAATGAACACGACTAACTGTTGGGTGTGTGGTCTTATGCCTCACACAACGGATAAAGGTATCCCTTATCTGGTCCTGCCTTTCAGTCACAATGGTTCTGTGTGGGCATACAGAACAATGTTCATCTATGCACATGACGTCTACCCCCTACGTTCTGTAACAGACAATCCTAAGAATAGTGCTCTAGTTAAGGGTATAGTAGACATGATCAAGGAAGATATTTCCTACGAGACTATCCCTAGAGATGAGACACTAGTATACATAGGATGGAACGTAACCAGATATGGAGCTACTCTGAGTGAGAAACAGCAAGCTAAGAGATCTTCCCCGATTTGGATTGTACCCCATCAGGGTCACCTGTGTCTGCAAGGTACTGGCAAGAATCCCAGAGCTCAGTTAGGGAAGAGTATCTGTACTGAAACGTATGTTTTTGCATCTCAGACTTACCCTTCGTTTTTAGCAGCTAAGGGTACCTATTTCATCTGCCATGATAGAGCCTATACATGGTTGCCCCCTGACTTTTCGGGCACATGCTTTGTTTCGTTCCTGTTGCCTCCCACCTACACAGCTGCGGCAGATTACCATAAGACAAGGATAGTTAGAGGTGTCTTCAGTAAAGAAGACACTGCAGGACAAGAATTTGGGGACTTCGTAAAGGGTTTTCTGCCGTTCTGGGGACCCATGGTTAACAGCAGGAACATAAGGCAATTGATAAGGGTGGTTGAATCCATCGTGGTTGAAACTGCCGGTGCCCTTAGTAACTTGACTGCTGAGCTCCAGTCGGATCGTCTCATGACCCTTCAGAACAGGGTCGCATTAGATGTCATACTTGCAGACCGAGGTGGGGTATGTAAATTGATCCAATCGAGTTGCTGTGTTTTCATTCCAGATAACGCTCCAACAGTGTACCAGGCCATCTCCAAACTACATAAGATTTCCGAATCTATTCATGTGGATAAAGGAGATTGGTCGTTAATGGGATGGTTCTGGGAACTGATATCCGCCTGGGGATGGAAAATTCTGATGGTCATTGGGATGATCTTAGCCATTCTTTTCCTGTTCTGTCTGTGCGTGCAGTGTGCTCCTGCAATATGTGGCCTCTGTGCTACATCATGTGTAAGGAAACCTGTATCAAGAGACGAGCTGAGTACTAGGATGATGTTACAGCAACATCTCAATGACTTTAGGAATATAGACCTGGACTCAGATTAGCATGAGGATAGGTTAAATTGCCTATGTAAGGGCAAAAGGAGGGTTTGTGGTTCTGAAAATTCTGGACTCGTGCAATAAACTTTGTCGTAGTATGACGATTTTGGTATCAAAAGACCGAGAATGGCTAGTACACTATGTACAAGCATTTTCGTCATATTCCAGTAACGATTTCACCTCGAAATTCGTCATTTTCGTCCTGAACCCTTGGCTTCCATTTTGTGTACGGCAGCCATTTTGTGAGTTGTCCTCACATAGGCTTATAATACAGCTAAATTCGATTCCAAAGGACACATACACCTTAATTGACTTCTCTCTGACCTGGGCAAGCTGAAACCATTTCCCCAGGCCGAACCTGCCCAGCCAGTTCCTTTCCCAGTGGCCGAGCGAGATAGCATCAAGGCACAACATGCCATAGACCTTTTCATCGCACACACATCCTGCCTAATCTTGCTCACACCTTTCCCTGTTTCTTTACATATGTCTTGCTTTACGAGGAGGATGTGCCCGTTTTTATTGGGGGTCCACCGATATCTGATGAAAATGTTGGGCCTTGCCGGGTAATTTGTTGTGGGCTGGACGAACTGAAATGTGGGTTTGCCATCATGACTCTGCTTTTTCTTTGTAGTGAAAATATGTGAATGGTCTACTGTAAATCTAAGAATGTTTGCCTGAAGCATAATATTTTGTATAAAAGGAGAAAACTGGCTTTGTAAGATTGAGCAGTCTCCTGAGAATATACACACCGTGCTGTTGTACTTCTAGGACGCCTGTTACTTGGTTGCAGCCAATAAATTCGATCTTTGACTTCACCTAGAAGACTCTGAGTTTCTGTGTCTGAATCAGGAAAGTACTCGAGGTCTTAGGGTGTACCCTGACACCGCTGGGTTACCGGTTCGGTACCGGTTCTGAAAAACCCAGTACCTCAAACCCTATCATTCTATGAATCAGAGAATTTGCAACAGATAAAAACCTTTTTCTAATATATTAAACACTTTTCAAAATTCAGAAAAGGTTTTCCAAATTACAAAATCGGTTTCAAAGTAGTTGCCAAATTGGTATTTGGAAGGAGCTTGTTTTGGGTATCCCTTCCAAATACCGAATTGGAACCTTATGTCAATGGTTTGTGAGTGCAACTCTGGTTGCAAACCACTAATAGGTTACAGACTCTCAAGTTGTGGTGGTAACTGATTCGCAAAGAGGAATGGATCCAATTTTGAACCCTTTACCTTTAAAAGTCCAGGTGGCAGCCTCAGAGACAGTAAGCAGTGGTCCAGGAGACCACTACCAGCTGTGGTTGAAGATTTTAAATTTTGAAATACAATTACAGTGGTGGTGGTCTGCTGTCACTTGCAGGCCACTATCCCAATTATTGTAGCCAATCATGGGGAGCTCAAGTTGTGACTTACCTAATTAATATTCATTAGGCAGGTCGTTCTGTCACTCCCAAAAAGTCCTCATGTTGTGAACTGAACTATTAGTACATTGATCAGTTTTTAAATTGATTGGAAGCAAAAAGGTGGGTCTTTAGTGGCTGCAAAAAGGTGGGTCGCATTTTGCAACTACCTTTGGAAGCTAGTATCTTTGTACATCTGGCCAGTAGTTATTACTAATGTAGCAACTTGGGTGATACAGCGATAACAAGCAAGGAGTTGTCACATGTCAGGTTATCCTCATATGTTCAGACAGAGAACTCAAATGTCTGTGTAAAGGCTCACATGTGTGGACACTGTCCAGGAGCAGCTTTATCTACTCAGGTTCTGTTCAGGAGTCACTTTATGGGCCTCAGTTACAAAAACCTGAAGCAGCATGGTGCTGCAAGCCATTTTGCTGCCCCAGGCTGCATATTTTAAAAGCACAGGGATGAGTCATATTAACAACAATACGACGCACCCAAGTGCTTTCACCTGCGCTGGTAAACAATTGACTGCAATGCACCAGCGGAAGCACACTTGCATCATTTTGCAAGGGTGCCTGCATTCTGGAGATGATTGCTTTTGTACAGGAAGGGGCACCTTCCTGCACAAAACAATAATGTATGGCATTTCCTCTTTCTAAGCATGCTGCAGGAAAAACAAGGAGAAATAAAAATATTTCTCCTCATTGTGCTACTCCTACACTTTCCCTGGGGAGGCGCAGGATTCTGACGTATTCCCAGCTTTGCAAAACCTTGTAAATCTCATAATGCGTCAGATTCCATGGATGTAAAGAGTAATGCATGAAAGGAACCCATATTTACAAGGCCATGAAAAGTCATCAGGTTGACTTCACACGGCCATTGCGCTGCTGGTGCCTTAAAAAAGTGATGCACCGTAGGTGGAATGGGCTTGTAAATGAGGCCCTATATACCTAGGGACAACCAGCACATGCAACAGTATTTAGAGGTTTAGCCTCAAATAGCCAGAGGTGTGTGTCTGTGTTCAAGAATGAACTAAAATGCCCAAGCCAGCCTCATAGTTTACAGAAACAGCCTGAAATACCTGGGGCCTTATTACGCATTGGCATTGTTTGCACCTGGCGCATCTTTGAAAAGGTGGGCTGGGCGCAAACAATGCCAATGTGCCCCATTATGGTGAATGTGCTGCCCTGGGGAAGCCGCAAACTCACGCTGCCCTGGAGGCAGCGCATTCGTGTGAAAGCACGGTGCAACTTCTCCGTGTTTTCAGAGTGCAGGCGGCACTTAGCGATCCCCTTGCAGGCGGGTGCAGTCAGACTGCACCTGCCTGCAAGGAGATGTCTGGGGGGGTCAATAGGACTCCCTTTACCCCCTGCAGAGGGCTGCCACAGGGGACACATTAACAGTGCATCATGTTTTAAATGGTGCACTGTCAGTGCGACTTCTGAGGGCTTCTTTGACTCTGCGCCCGCTTCTGTAATGTGGCGCAGGCGAAGAGTTAAAGGAATTCTCTCATTTGCATAGGACACGCACATATGCAAATGAGGGAACACCCTCTGAAGGTAGTAAGGTAGTACTGGTGCATTAAGTGTAATCGTTATTATAGAAGGGGACACACAAGCGTCTGCGCCCCCTTCTATAATGCCAAAGTGTCCCTGGGGCGTGCAATGTGGGCACAAACGCCTGTTGCGCCCCCGTGGCACTTTATGTAATACGACCCCTCATGCACTCTAAAAGTGCAACTACAGCCTCAGTTGCTCACAGCCGGCCCGATTCACCAAAGGAATCCTAACTTTACTACCCTTAAATGCCTTTTGTAAATACCGAAAGTCGTAAAGTTAGGATTTTTCTCAGTTTAGGAGTAGTAAAGTTAAAAATGCCTTTTGTGAATACCGAAAGTCATAAAGTTAGGATTTTTCTCAGTTTAGAGTACTAAAGTTAGGAATCCTAACTTTACTACTCCTAAATGCCTATTGTGAATACCTAAAGTCGCAAAGTTAGGATTTTATCTCAGATTAATTTTGTGAATCGGGCCCAGCAGCCTCACAATCTACGGAACAGATCTGCAAAAAATAAAGATGTCTAAAATGTGGATTTCAATTTCAAAATAAGGTAGCACCAGTGCCTTTATCTGGGATCAAATGTCCTCATTACATTATCCTATAGTAGACACGTTCTTACTCCAGTCATACCAATGGACAATTCCGTTTATGGAAAGTATTATACACTATAAGTGCTTTCAGGACAAAAATGGAGAAAAAAAGTCTATAATTTCATTTCTTCTTTTCAAAACCTTTTTTTTTAGCTATGCACAAGAATATATGCACACAGCCAGGGTCCATGGCATTACTGCCATTAAAGGGAGGTCCCTGTGCAAACACACAGACCTTGCTTTTTCACGGTTAAATAACAAACTTAGACCTGAAATTATACAAAAGCAGCCCACCAGCTCAACATTTAAATGGAATAGGATCATTCCATTACTGAGAGTAGATGGAAATAAGGTAGTTTCAGAAATAGAATCTGAAGTGCTGAATGGCCTGCTGATTTGCAAACTTCTCTTTCTTCTATCTAAAGAGGGGCAGGTAATGGAAGCAATGTGCCACAGCCTATCGATACCTAACCCAAGGTTGCTTTGTGGATGTAGACTTGCTGGTCATGCTGGGCTTTCACTACATCACCGACCGGGTGGGGCTACAGAGCATGTGAGGCATGTGAATCATATGGGAGATACAGTGTATGACAAGGAAGAAGTAAAACATAACAGCCACAACATTATTATAAGATCTTTCAATGCAAACATTCTCATTCAATTATCCTTCATAGCCCCTTGGTAAATCTGTAATGCGTTTATTCAATGTAGAGCTTGAAAAGAGTATGTGTATGTATCTCATTGGCCCAGTCCATATTTGATTATGGTGCAAGTGTTAGATAAAATTATATTTTTAAATACTTTAGAAAAGGAATTATTTCTTTCTACAAACTATAACCTGCAACAGGTTACTGCGTTACCGTAAAATAGCCACAGTGCCTTGTAGCCTAAGCAAGCAAGAACAAGGAAAATGGACTGCCAAGTCACAGGCTGGCTAGTGTTGTACAGCCATAATCGAGGTGTAGAGACAGGGCTTTATTTGAGCCAGTGGTTGTAGGTGGGGCCCAACGGCACTCATTTTGGGGGACCAGCTGAGAAAAACTCAACATATTTTGTTCCAGAGCAAGAGAGAGAAAAACACAAATGGGGAAATAAGATGTAAGTGAAAATCTGAAAAAACTGTGACAAAGGGAAAAAGCAGGGATGAAAAGGAACCAGCAAGACCCAGATAAAGAAAAAGGGAGGGTGTGGTGGTAGATTAAAGAAGCATAACGTGGAATATAGACCACACATTATTGGTATTGGGCACCCAACCCTCTATAGCACTGGCACATACTCTGGGTTCCAGAACTTACTCTGTTATGAATTAAGTACAGTGTCTACCCGTCCCCCCACCCCCTCCTGGCCACACTTCACTTATATTGAGCTGTACAAAAACAATGGCCACAAACTGCTATGAATCAGAAGTGTAGGCTTGCAAGAATCTTAAGACTTCAGCATGGATGTCCTTCTGCAACACAGGAGGAATCTCTCAGCTAGGGCAATATTATAAACCATTGTAGACAACATACATCTTTGAAAAAAATGTAACAAGCATTTTAGGTTTGTTGAAGCTTTTTTAACACATTTCTCACAGACCACAAATTGAAAACGTTTCAGTCCTGCATTTACAATAATGTTTGTCTTGGGCAGGCCACTCTCCCCTGGAACCCCGTTGGCCTTGTGATCATGGCACTTTCTTGTGGCCTCTATGACATGGGTCACAAGAAAAAGCCACGGGTTTTCAAATGGAGCACCAAGGGTTGCAGTGACGCTTAAGTAATTTCAACGTTGCAGGGGTTGGACAACTGTGCTGACTCCGTCATGACTTTGATCCTTGAGACGGAAAAACTGAGACTCCCCCAGTGGGAGGATTTCTGTCGACGAAGGACATTGTGGTGCTATCGGGTTTGTGCTGCTCCTACCCAGAGCCTCCATACTCAAGCACCAAAGCCAAGAGTCGGAGGAGGCACGACCTTCAGCTCATACTATTGGGAGCTGCAAGCAAGACTCCTCACCCAAGTTAGAGCTACCAGCTCTTCCCCTCTTGTGTGTTACAAGTGCCTGATTCATCAGGTAAGATTAGCAACATGAACTTGAGCAAACAGTGACACCCACTCCTAATCTTCCATCTGGTAATTTAGAATAGTGGAACTGAATCACCGTAAAGAATCTTTGTAGTGAGACATTTATGGACTGGTTTATGGGGCACCGATTCAGGGAAGTTGCTTGCACCATATTACACAGAACATATGACTATGCTGTGTGTTTAGAACCCCATTGCACCGGTTCTATAATTATGTAACTGAAAATTATTTCCTATGGGTAGTATTTTGGTTTGCTGTATTATTAAAGTACACTTCTTTTTACAAAGACATGCACAGGACTAAGCAGTACTTTTTGTATCTGTTGTTTCACCTGTTTATTTTCTTGTTCTCTACCCTCACACTACCTACCTGAGAAGCCTTAGACTGCTCGCCCGGGATACCCTGAGAGTCAAGGGCAGAAAGGGTGCATTTGGCAGCCAGTTGCAGTATTGTAGTAAGCCAGGCCCTGGGATATCTTTGGTAAACCTGCCCAACTCCCTGGGTTGTGACCTTGCAACTTCTGCTTGAGCTATGGCCCCAAACAGTTTCTGATAGTCCCCATCTCCTGCTTCCTAACACCCATTTTTCACTCCATGGCAGGATCCGATGGCATTAACAGATACCTTGCATTGTGTAATGGTAAGCACAATAAACATTTTCACTCATGGCAAACAATTGTGAACATCTGTAGTTCCTTCGAGAATCCTTGGATCCCACCTTGGGCAAAGAGAAAAATGCTCCCTTATCTATTCAGATGTCTTTTTTAAATGTACTATCCTAAGATTCTCTGCATATGACCAGGCTTTGTGTATGGCTCACATCTCCACTGAGCTCAAATAACATAGCATTTGGCTATGAGCAGGTGCACTGTGTTTTTTTAAGCTCAACAAATCTAAGGCTCTAAAATGAAACAGCAGATATGCAGTTGCGGCCAGCTCATTAAAGTCTGGGAATCCAAATGTAATCTGAGGTACATACAATATGGTACATCCCTAGCATTTATTTTTTATTTTTGGGGGAGATAGTATATAACCACCGTGAATACCACCCACATCCTTCCTGGAGTCTGGATTCTCCTCCTGGCATGTAGGGCCCTCACAGTTTTTCCTACAATGAGAGATTTGTGGTTATTTTTTGGACCCAAGAATGGAGACTCCAATAAAAATGTTAAGCTTAATCCAACCAATCAAACTGCAAAAGGAAAATTGTTTCTTTGTTCAATCAGATTTTTTTTCTTTTTCAACTTTTCAACTTTTGCAGAACCAAGATTTTATTTCCAACTATCAAGATGCCTCTATTTTTTTGCCTCGTTTGACTCACAGTATTTTGTCTCTTTTGAAAAAATACTAAATAGATTTCACAAAAGTAAAAAGGATAATTGGTTGCAGCAGGCCACTTACTCTCATCCACATTTTGTGAAAATTCACATTGCACTTGTTGCTGTATGGCAACAATTGTTCCTTAAGAGAATTAACATTGGATTTATCACTTTTGAGACTCCTTACATCTTTTGTCACCCTTAACGGATCTTTGTGAAAATCACAAGGCTGGGTCAAAGTGTCTTAATGAATCTAGGCATGGTTTAGTCACTTTTGTTAAAAGGTGTAAAAAGTTAAATGTATGTAGTTCCAAAGGGGGTGTGATGTTAAAATAACTACGGAATTGATTTTGTCAACTCCCTATGTATTCCACAGTCAGTGAACTCTGTGGCTATGATCAGGTCCCAGATTCCATTATAAAGCCATTCATTGATTTTCTTATAACACTAGAACCATTTGATGAATCTGCAAAGAAGTTTCCAATCAAATATCTCAAGTGACTGAGCTCCAGCACGTCAAGATTTGTGAAATCCTGCCACGAATGAAAACTAAAAAGGGGTCACAAATGTGTTCTTTCCATTTTAACTCCAACTGCAAACGTTGGTCTCTCCACTACAGCAAAAACCGCTGAACAGAATCACAGGAAAATTGGTATGAAACTAGAACTTTACTCAGAGCGGCACTTTTTCTTTGTTTGGTGTTCTTGATTTCAAAGGTTAACTGTTGACATATCTGGCGCAATATTTGAAAAATAATGTAATCCCATTGGATTAGGGATGATTTTCCCCAGTTGTCCAATGCAGGATTATGGGCCAAGTCTCCAGTGCTCTTGTTGTTGAGAGGCAGTATAATGAACATTTTTGTTGTGCTTCCAGTTACATGATGCAGGCCTCCAAGAACTGTTTTGCAAAAAGTAAACAAAAAAAGCTATAAGAGGAAAGTGTGAACATACCCTGACCACAGGTGCCATGTGGTACTGAGAGGCGAAAAGTGTGCTCCTGCAAAGGCAGTCTGAGGACATGCGACCTGGAACAAACTGTAATTAATGACGTCATGGAGACCAGGGTTTTACCATACAACTTCAGGCACCTCGCATTAGGTCGCTGACTGGTCGTGTGTTCTAACTGAGTTTAATGTGCTTAACTTGTCCACCAAAGCAAAATAGAATTCTCAATTAATGGATACTTTTAACAAGTGCCAACTGCACACGTTAAGACATTACTTTCTGTTTGTTACAATTTCAGAATATTCATAAACACTGCAGCTTCACCTTTTAACTTTAACATGAGCTGGGGCCTCCCTCTGGGGTACTGATTTGTGATGAAGGACTGTGTGGGGTGGTCACAGAGACTGTTAAAGAGCCATAGTTTGCTCTAAGAATGGCTGTTTGCTTTTGAAACTATGTGCTACAAATGAGTAATGCTGACAGTTTCCAAAAAAGAAATGAGTTCACAGAGAGCATTTCTAGATTTTTCAGTCATTATTTCGTATTCAGATTTAGATGGTCATTCTCAGATGTAGACAATACAGATTTGCACTCAAATAGGGTTTGCACCTAATCTAGTTAGGCGTGAAGTGCGAAATTAACGCACATGCAAGAACTTTTCAACAGATATTGATAGAAAGAACTAGAGCAGATTGCACGGATTTAACTGGTCAGAAATGGGGGAATCATACTTACTCGGATGCTCAGTCTTTAAAACGGCAGGTTATCCTGCATTCCTAGTGGGAAAAAACAGAAGGGGTGATAATATTAAACCGGAAAAAAACATTATGTGGTAGGTATTCCTTGGTACTTGGAATGACCTGCTAAGGCTGCAATGCTGATTCTCTTTAAGGCACTAGGGGAAGGAAAAAGCATTAACAAAACCAATGGGGTAAGGAAAAAGCATTAGCAAAACCAATAGGACTGACTTTAATGTATCAACACATAATTCAGACATTCACAAACTCTCTTTCCATGGGTTGCATGCACAGAGGCGGTTTATCACATTAAAGCGCATACTGTTGGGATTTGCCAAATGCTAGGAACAAATAGCAAAAACTGCTGCTTTCTATACGGAATACATACATGAAATAAATAATGGTGATTAACAGTGTGCTGATTGAGTGTCATTTTCAGATGTAAAATGGTCTAATGCATTTCAATGGAATTACTTCTTGAGAGTTATAATGATAACTCAAATAGCCATTAGGTCTCCTTTAGGCAGTGAGGGGGAAAAATCATTAACAAGGTCAATAGGCCTGGCTTTAATGCTACCAACACTTGCAAACTGCTTGTTTATTACATTAAAGTGCATGTTATTAGCTATTGTAAAATGCTAGGAAGAAGTAGCAAAGGGCATCACTTTCTATATGGAATGCATATAGGAAATAAATAATGGTGATTAACTGTGATAATTAAGTGTAGTTTTCTGATGTAAAATAGGCTGAAATACATTTCATTACATTTACTTTCTGGGAGGTGAAATAATACCCCAACTAGCCAACAGCAGTAGGTGAGAGGATTATACTCCTATGGGTGGAGTCATAGCCTTTTGTATGCATATTTTAAAGAGAAGGTAACATTATGTCAGCATACAGCTGCCCTATGTAGTCAGACCTAAAACATGAGAAAGGAAGAACCTAACAAGTAGAAGATAGCATGAGAGAATAGTTTAAATCATATGAATTTGAAAGTTGTATTCATAACATAACACTAAAAGGGAGGCATGTTTCACTGGAAAAATCCACACTGATCGTTACAGTATTTCCTGAACTATATTGGCCAGAATCAATAAGATCATATATCACGGGATGTTTGTACATAAACACTTTAACTGTGAGGAAAGTGAAACAGAAAATGACAACACCCCGAAAATCACACCTGGTTCCATGAAGCACAGCAGTGTCACATGCTAAAACTACGTTACTGGCCCATGGTTCTGCAGTTTATGTTGAGTTTAGCTGCAACCTTTGGAAAACATGATACGAAGAACATTTTTGGAATGTTAATTAAGACAAGCTTAATTTTCTTTTAACCTGTCTGTTAAGTGCAAACTGTGTTTATCCATCAAACGTGAATGCTTTTCATGGAGGTTTTCACACTCAAGCGTTGAAACCGAAGTAGCCTATTTATAACAAGAGTGCCTTCACACAGAGCTGTTATTTGCAGTGGTAGTTAGGATTTTGGGTTGTAGCTTGACTTGTTGAAAGTAAGACTAATGAAAAGTGATCTGCATTGTGCAGAAAAAAACTAAAATAAATAGTACCTATTAAATAACTCCCACAGAAACGTCACTAAGTTCCTCAAATATTGACATGACATTAGGTCTGCAGACCACCATCAACATCATGGACCCCTTCAGATATGTATTTGTCATCAGACTACTGCTGCCCCTCTTTGCTAGTCCCAAATGTCTTTTGAGCTGTTCCTGGTTTCACTTCTACACATCATATTGAAAGAGATCCCCGTGTATTTTCCACCCTTGCTTGTAGGCAGTCTGCCATTCCAAAATCTTCGCACATGATGGCCGTTTGGTCTAGACCAATATCTCTGATAAAAAAAATATTTATCATTTGCCCTTTATTTATATCAAAGTTAGTTGAATGTCTCAATTTTATTTATCTATAATTTCATTTTCTACTTGTAGTTAAACAAATAATTTCCACCCAAGGAGTCCAGATCTTAGAGAAAATACAATAACAATGTAAAAACAGGTAACATTTCCTTGCTATATATGAAGGACAAATAGCATGAAAAGGCTTAACAATGCAAAGGTAAGGAATGCAATATACAAAAGCGGTTGGGTATAAGTAGCCAGTCATAAATGAGTCATGCATCTTATAAATAATTAAGAATGTACAAACCTGTTGAAACCTAGAAGTAGTGTGACTAACATATAAATGCATTACTGCGCAAAGCATATTATCATTCAGGTGTGTATTCACAAAAATGTATCCGTTTTTAGGGGCAAATCAGTTATTACAACATCTATTATGGATTAACAGACAGTGGCTGCTCCACCGCTAAGGCGGAGGAGCGTTGCCCCACTGCCAGGAAGCAGAAAAAGAAAGGAAAAAAAACAATGATAATAACGTAACGTTATTATCCTTTTATTTTGTCCTCCTGCTGTGGCAGCATGCGCGAGGGGGGTGGGCGGGGCTGTAGCATCGTGCTACAATAACTACAGACACACGTGGCTGTTATAACTGGAGCTTTATTACCTACTTGTTGCTCCTGCCCTGTCCCTATCCTAACTGCCCGGTTCCTGTCCCCCTGGCTCCTCCTGTTCCTGCTCCTCCCTCCTAGCTCCACCCCAACCACTAGACCACCCATACAATCCTACATCTCCCCCCTTCTTAACAAAATGAACTTAGTTTCCGCATTGTTTGTAAGTCTTCAATCCACCACACGGGTTGACGAACAGCTTGTTCTTCAAGCGTCAGTAGTGTTGAATCCTGGGTGGTCCTGACTTTGATCAGTCTTTCCGGTGTCTTAGCCACGATGTCCTTAGCCGCGGGAATGCACTTTTGGGAATGCAACTCATTGCATGTGGGCTGCTTAGTATTCGGTTCCACAGTTATCGTGGTTCTTTCTGGGTGTGTGACTGCTACTGGCTCAGCTCGGCAGTGACTGTCTGCCTTCCTTGGTGACCCTTGGTCTATTGCCGATTGATCTCCTTCGGGAGCGGACGATGGGTTGGTCTTCTTCTGAGCTCCCACCTGTGAAGTTGTTTCTCTTTGTCTTGTCAGGTTGGGAACCGCACTGTTCTTCTGTTCATTGCCAGGCATGCCAGACATTAGCGTATTATCTGATATGGGTGTCCTGTCTTGATTCTTGGACTCATGTGTTGCCTCTGTTTGTTTCTTCCCTTCCCACTCGTGTTTGAGACTGGCGAGACCCTTGACCACCCGGTCATGTGCCTGTTTGTCTCTCATTCGGTGGCAGTTCATCACTGTCGCTATGTTCGGTCCTCCCCGCGGGGTGACGGGATAATCCTTTACCACTCGGTAGATATTGTCCCATTTCTTTGTTTTCCTTCCGTCAGTTCTTTGAGTCAACCTCTCTGACCCCATCAGGGGTGACGGTATATTATTCATGTCTTGATGTGGCGATGACTGACGTGACTTGTTGTCCTTTGGTTCTGTTGTGCGTCCGGGTGATTGATGCCATGGCCGTGGTCGGGACCATGATTTTGTTGACCCGAATGATCGGACAGACATGTCTTCCGACTCGGAGGAGTCGGTTGCCGATTTCCTTCGAGAACGTTCGTTTGAGGGCGTCGTGACTGATACGTTTATTGAGTTGGTATTCTGGGATGACAGGCTCCTGGGGTCGGAGCTATCTACGGAGCATTTCCTTTGGTATGTCTCTTTTTGTGTCTTCTGTGTTGTTGCGGTGGAGGGATCGTTTACTTCATTAGTTTGGTCTCGGGGCATTTGGTCTTTACCCTTGTCACGGGACATCAATGGTCCCTTCTCCGCTTTCTCGTTGACACAACTGTCTGTAGTGTACATGCCCCTCCCTTTTCGGTGTCTGAGTGGCTTGCCACTCCTCATGTGGTTGGTTTCTTCTTCTCGCTTGTTGTTTGTGTTAACGTCCGTGCCATTGGGATGATTTGTCTCACCGCTTGATGCTTCTTCGGACTCATCTGTAGACTTTGGTGCATAGCGGGAGGATGGCCGGGGTTGTTCGTGTGCTGGTTTCTGGCATTGACGGGATAGGTCCCATCTTCCGTAGTTCGTCTTTCTTGCCTTCTTGTTGAGCAATCTGCCATTTTGTCCATGGGTGTGATCTGTCCCACTTGACACTTCATCTGTTTCATAATCATTATCATCATCGGTTGACTGACTCCTTGAGGTTGAGTAACTCCGTGAGGTTGTATCAGTATCATCATCTGTTGACTGACTCCTTGAGGTTGAATGGCTCCATGAGGTTGCATCAGTACCGCTTTCGCAATCCTGATTCATCCTGGTCTTTTGTGATGGTGACTTGGAGTGTTCCCTGACGCTCTGTCTCTGGTTTCTTGACTCTGATTCACCCTCCCTCTTTTCAGCTTTGTTTGTCTCCTGGGCCTCTCCCTGAGGCATGACGGGTGCCTCTTTCCAGACATTTGAACGCACGTCTTTCGAGAAGTCTTTTGCTTTTATTCGCACTCCAGCCTCGGCCCCTCTGATGATTCTCTTTAGCGACCATTGCTCCTGAAGAATCTTGCGCTTCGTGTCTGCGCTTGAACAGCCTTCGATTATTCGGAGCCGAACTGCTTCTTCATTAGTAAATGTGTTGAAGTGGCAGCAGGGTACCAGACTTAGTAACCGGGTAATGAATCTCGGCAGTGGTTCTCCTGGTTCCTGCCGCGCTGTATTGAAAGCGATGCGAGCATGATCCACTTCCACCGGTGCATGGAAATGGGCACGTAGCTTCACTTGGAGTCTTCCATAGCTCTCTGTGTCCCTTTTGGGAAATGATCTGATTAGGCGACGGCCCTCATGACCGACTAGTTGGAGGAGTAGTGCCAGACATTTTCCATCCCTTTGTTCATCGATTGCATCAAGAAAATCGTTCAGGGAATCCAGCCACCGGTTCCATTCGGGACCCAAGTTCTGACCGTCAGTCTGTGACACTGGGGGTGGTACTTCAATGCAAGGACTGGGCCGGTGGGTTGCTTTTACCGCCGCCATGAGGGAGGTGTGTTTTATCTGCTATCGTCGTAGAATTGTTCACTTTGCCTCCCGTCGTAGTGACTGACCTTCTTCTGCCGAGGTCCTGTGTTTGGTCGTTTACTTTGATTCTGGGAAGGTTCGCCACTCAGCTACACCATGCGTGACTCAGCGAATCCCCACTTTCTTTTGAGTTGCCTGCTACCTGCAGGTGATTTGGGGCTTTTCCGCGATGATATGTGACACCAGTGACATCTCGTTCCTGTGCTTCTTTTGGCCTGGCACAGGTTATCCAGTGGTTTCAATGATGAGAGAATGCTTTGTTGATGTTCATTTACTCATGTATCTGAATTATTTTAACTCCTTAGCTCTTCTTACTATTGACCATTTATCTTCGCGTGGTGCTGACAGTTTACTTTGGTACTGGCCTTTAGTTCGTGTTTGTTACGTTCGGGATCTGCATTTGCTTGGTGTGCTCGGGTTTGTCTTGGTTCGTGCTTATGGTGTTTGGATTTGCATTTGCTTATGCTTAGTTCGCTCCTCTGCTTGCATTAGCTTATGCTTGTTCTCTCGCATTTGCCAATGCTTGATTTATTATTTCTCTCCTTGTCTTTGTCAATGCTTGTCTTCTTAGGTTGCTTCTTGCATTTGCATGTGATTGTTTGTCGTCGTTTCAGCGCTTTATTATCCTTCACTTGCATTCGCCAATGCTTATTTCATTTACAGTTGCCAATGTTTACTTCATCACTTTTGCCAATGCTTGTTTTCCACAGTCGCCAATGCTTGTTTTGATCCAATCTGCCAATGCTTGTTTTTTTTTTTTTGGTCTTTGCCTGACTCCAAAATGGCCGCCTATGAATCATACAGGGTATGTCCCTGAAATTCGCCTGACTCAAAGATGGCCGCCGCTATTGCAGGCATACACGAGGCTGGCTCTCAAGGCTCATTCACTCGGGGGCACTCAGGACTCACCGGCGGCCGGCTTCTGGGGCAGTCCACGCCAGGATTCACTCCTCCTTGGCCACCACGGACATCAGGTGAGATCGGGGTGGGCTCCCGGCTCGCCTCCACAGTTCCCGCTCTTCTTCGCCGAAGACCTCCCAAACCTCACGCATCGGGCGTGAGGTTTTTCCGATGTCCGATGTCGCCGGGGCTCGGATTTCAGCGCTCGCAGCAGCGCTTGCTGGCGGCACGTTGTGGACGCCGTCCACACCTCTGGGGCACTTTTCCTACCTCTCTGGGCACTTCACAGGGTCGGAGTGGGCTCCCGATCCCTGCACACACAGGCTCTTCACATCGGGCACACGCTTCCAGCGTGAGGCGATTCTTTAGCGCGACGGACTGCTTTGTCTTCAGGCAGTTTGGCGCTCGTGTCTTCGACCCCTCTGCTCCCTCACAGGCCTTGGGGTCACTCTTGACGGCTGCTGGCCTTGATCTCCAGGCGGCAGCGCGGTCCCACTCAGCGGCGTTTTCAAAGCTGCAAGCTGCTCGGGACAGGGCGTCTTTGTAGGGCTTTGTGCACAGTGGGGCTTGCTTCATCCCACCCTCGTCGCCAGCTGTAGCATCGTGCTACAATAACTACAGACACACGTGGCTGTTATAACTGGAGCTTTATTACCTACTTGTTGCTCCTGCCCTGTCCCTATCCTAACTGCCCGGTTCCTGTCCCCCTGGCTCCTCCCGTTCCTGCTCCTCCCTCCTAGCTCCACCCCAACCACTAGACCACCCATACAATCCTACAGGGGCTGCAGAGCAGGGGAAGAGTGGAAGAACACTCCTAAGTGCGCAATGACTGTTTGGTCATCCATCTACGGCAGCCCAAAACAGTCAGGCGCCCTTTCCCTGTTTTCCATACAAGCTGCATTACAGCATAGATACATACATACAGTAGTAACTTCCTCTTCCTGTACTGAAGATTTCTCCTTCTGCTTTGTCATGCCCTTGGTCACTTTGGATTCTGCTTTTGGAGGGAAAACATCACTCTCCCTCTTTGTCTACAATCACTGCTGTATCCACACAATTTGAATCTTAATTTTTGGAGAGAAATAAAGTAAGTTCAATGCAGCACTTTGGAAAATGTTTGTTGTTTGAGGGAGGGCATGCACCAGTATTTTTCATTCTTTTTTGTTTTATTTTTTATTTTTTGTAACTTTGTTAGTAAGTGGTCTGGTGTTTGAGCTGGAGGAGGGGGCAATGTGGGATTAACTTTTTTAAGGGGAAATTATTGCACTTTTTTGATGGTGGAGGCCTAGGGCTGAATATACTTTTTCTACATGTTCTTGTGTGTGTTTTATGAATTGTATACTGATTTGTTTACCATTTTACTTTGATGTTGTTTTACTATTTGGTGCCAACTTTTCCCTGCCCTAATCCTCCGGGGTTTTTGTTGTCGTATTATTTACATTCTCACGGCTGCTGTGCTATAATCTTTTAAAACACATTGAGAGGATTGTGACTGGATTGGACTATATGCACAAAGTAGGTTATTTTATTTTTTGTCTGCATGTTCCTGTTCCTGGCTAGTGTGAGGGTGGCGCCTGAAGTCCAGGTCCATGTAGTCAGACATCTTCCTTTTTCACACCTAGCTTCTTGTTGTCCACTCCACCATTTTGTGTAAGTTTGTGTATGTGTGACATTGTTGATAACGTGGATGGGATTTTTTAAAAATGAATATAATTTTCGTTTTTGCCTTTGCTGATTTCAGGCTGGTAGATAAAAGGCACTTGCATCTGTGGGCCCAAACACATCTGGTAAATATTTTCTGTGCAATGCTTTCTTTGCAATGCTAAAAGCTATTTTTTGTGATGGGGAGGTGCTCTGGGCAGGATAGGGCAACTGTCTCCTTTTATTCACCTTGCCTATGTCTGTGCTGGTCCTGTGGCCAATTTATGTAGGTGGTGTGTGTTTGCCATAGGCTGCCATGTGTTCTTTGTTGTCCATGCCTCTTATTTGCTGGGAATGTGGACATTTTTGTAGTGTGTCTGTGTGTGTGTGTGTGTGCGTGTGTGTGTGTGTGTGTGTGTGTGTGGTTGTGTGTGTGTGTGTGTGTGTGAAACCACCATTTTATGGAGCCAGTTATTACATGTGTTGGGTGGCCATTTTGTCTTTGTTTTCCATGCCTCGTTCTTCAGTGGCCATGTAGTGGATGAGCTAGCTCCCAACATTTTATGCAGCCTGTGTGTGCTTCAATCCCTCTACTCAAATTTTTAAAAGGTGTTTTCTGGGACCACTGATAGAAAAGTCATATGTGTCATTTGTTATTTTTTCCTTTTTCTGCTGTATACATTTGTTCTTGTGGCTGCTTGTAGGACAGTGTTGTTTTTATTTATTTTTTGGGATATTATCCTGCCTCCCATAGAGTCCACTAGGGCACTGGTAGGGTACCAACTATTATTTAATACATTTTTCTTTGATTTTTATTTGCCTGCCTCCCATAGAGTCTCTGTAGGCCCTGGTGGGGTACCAGCAGTTATTTAAGGTATTTTTTTTGCCTGCCTCACATAAAGTCCCCCTGGGCCCTGGCATGGCACAAAAATATCTAATATATATATAAATATTTCAATTTTGGGAAGTTTGTCAGGTGGAGCCCAAGTTATAGGCAAACAAGAAATGCTTTTCATATGAAACATTGTCCTATCTATAACTACAAATTGGCAACTTCCATTGCTGGATAATATGGAGGTGATGATGAGCCAGTGAACATCAGTGTGGCAAAAAAGAGGTACAGATCACCTCTTTTCAATCTGACTTTTTTTTAGAACGTTTTGTGAAGTTTGTCAGATGAAGCCCAAGTTATAGGCAAACAAGAAATGCTGTTCATATGAAACATTGTCCTACCTATAACTACAAATTGGCAACTTCCATTGCTGGATAATATATATGGCGACCGCCACTAGGTAATATATATTACCCAGCAGTTTCAGTATGTAAATATATATATTACTAGTAGGTAGCTATAGTTAGGACCAAAGTTTCCATATGAAAAAACATTGGTGCTGCTTGACGAATCTCTGCGAAAAAAGGGAGGTCCCAAAACGCATTTCCCTATGTTAAGTCAATGTGGGTTTTTAATTTTTTTTAACACAACTACAGCCCAAACTGCTGAATAGAATTACACCAAATTTGGCAGAAATCTAAATCTTGGTCCAAAAAGCGTAGTTTTTAGGTCTCGCGACCTATCGATGCGCGCAAGCGCATCGAGCGGAGCGAGAATTCAAGTAGCCAAAATCCTCATGAAACCACCAGCTTTTTGCTGGCGTTTTCATGAAGTTCACGTGAACCACGTGATCAAACACGAACGCGCATCAGCCTCCCTCCCTCCTAATTGCATTTGCCGCACAGCACATCAAAGGGCTTCACCCAGCGTGCGCTCTGCGGCTTCTCGGCTTCTCCTCCCCTAATTATTCTTGGATGGCCGGCCGGCACACAGCCTTCCTTGCATTTCTCCTCCCCCTCCCCAGCCAGCTTCCCCCAGGCCGTGTTCCCTCCCCTGCTACCCCATCCTCACTCATCCCTCGCACCCCCTCCTCCTTCAGGCCCCCACCATTTGCTTCTGCTTGTTTTTTTTTTTGTTGAGCTCTAAGCCTTGCGGTTACGAGCAGGGGCCATCATTTCGACTGTCTGTAGTTTAGCGCGTGCTCGTGTTAATTGGTAACAGATGCTCGTGTTCACTTTTGCGGCTGCTTTTAAGTTTGGTGCTGTCTCCCATCAATAGAACCTAGTGCTGTCCAGCTACATAGTGAAAAGTTACACTTTATTAGAGGAGCTAAAACTATGCTTCATTCATTTACCCGCAACCACGTCACACCCTGACTCGGCATTTTCGCTGTGACCGCCGTCAGACGGGGAGCAGAGGTGAACAACCTCACTCTAATTCCTACCAGCAGAAACAAGAAGCTCTATTCTCATCTCTTAGTAACTCTCCCCCTTCTCATGACCTCTCACTTCTTCCACGCATTGCCTCATGCTCTTTTTCCAGTAGCCTAATTTTCCTCGCCCTTATTTTCTCCCCGTACTCTTGCATCCTCTTCTTCCGTTTAACCCCTTCTTCCTCCCCTGCGCCACTTATCCTTGCATTTCCTTTTGTGTCTCTTTTTCCCTGTCTGAGAGGAGCCCAGAAAGGATGTCGAACTCCAGGCACAAGAAACAGCTGCTGCGCCCCTCAAGACATCATTTCCATTTAATGGGATGTCTTCTCTGAATCCCACTGTCTTTTTAGCACAATGGCTGCTGATTAATAAAGTGGGCTGCCTGGCCGATTCCCTCTGCAGTGTCGTGCACACAGCATCCTGAACAACAAGCAGCAGCAGCTGGAAAAGCACACCGATGTTCACGTCATACCAGTCTTCCGTTCTCTGACAAACGACTCCAAGTGCCGGCTTTTCAGAGCTTTCATTTATTATGACCTGGTTGTTTCTTTATTGAGTCAGTCTCCCACAATGTAAAACGGTGCAGAGGCAGAAGTGGGGGCTACAGTCTGCTCAGAGAGGCACAGTTTGTATCCATTAAAAGTGATTGTTTTTTTGTGTGGGTACATTAGCTTCTTGTGATTGCACATACATAACTGTTTGTCGTAAAATCCGGGTGCTTTTTTCACACAATTCTGGAAAACATCAGCTGCGATACCAGGCACTGGCGGTGCACTCTCTGGTATTCTTTTTGGACCGAACACGCAGATCCCTCGACGACCGCCCACAGGTAATTTTAAAAAATCCTCTCAAAATATTTTAGCACACCGGCCCCAGCTCCATCAGTGGAGGCTGTGTACGGGCGTTGGGCATTGAAGTGTTCCCCCACATCTGTGTTGTTCTTGTGTTTCTGCCACAGTGTGCAAATCAGTTTGCTTTATCTCGGTGCTGGTTGGTTTCAGTTTCCATGTCCTGCTCTCTAAGTGCCACGCTTTCCAGCAGGCTGTGCAACATGGTTGCCTTTTCCGGTCAGCTTTCTAGCTAATATTGCACCATTACAGTCTTACTGTTAACATTCCAGATTTTTTTTTAACTAAGTAAGAATTGTTGTTTGCTGGAAACACTTTTAAAATTTGATTAAACACAAATTATATGCGGAACCAGGGGCAAAGGCATCTCCTTTATTTTCTCAGCAGCCAAGAAAACAAACCATAACTCCACAGAAAACATGACCAGAACAAGTATTGGCATTGCCAATAGGTCTCGCTTGTAGGACCTTATAAGTATTTAGTTTTGCAGCACAATATCCTTGGTGCAACAAGGATATTGTGCTGCAAAACTAAATACTTATAAGGTCCCACAAGCGAGACCTATTGGCAATGCCAATGCTTGTTGTGATTTGATGTAAATCCATTTTTGAAATATCTATCTTTAAAAAAATATATATATCAGGGGACATAAGTCCTTGCAGGGACTTGCGAATCCTACTATAATTTGATTGGCTGCCAACACTTCAACAAGGAAGTGTTGGTAGCCATTTTGGGACTCGACTTAAAGTTTAAAAAAAAGGAAAGGGTGCAGGGTAGGAATATCCTGACCCCACCATATATGTTGGAGGGATCTCTGATGGACCCTGCCAGTGGTAAAAAGCATTTTTATTTTTTTATTATGCCGCAGATCCACAAATCTGTGGCAACATTTTTAAAAAGCAAGCAAAGACTCCTGCACTTGTTTTAAAATAACCCTTGGGTGGGCTAAGTCCCGGGGGCAAATGGCAATTTAAGGAGGGAGGTGCCTGGGCCCCCTCCTAGGGCTTATCAAAGCCTCAAGAACTGACACCTCCCTGGGCCACTTTTCATTGTGAATGCAGGTGATCCCACTGGACTTGCCCTCAGCCCCGGGGACCACCACCTCCCAGGGGCTATTTCCAAATATGGGGAGCCTTGTGGACCCCCCCTGCTCTGGGGACCACCACCGCTACGGGGCACACACTTTGCTTTTTTTAATAATGCGGGGGAGGCCATAGGGCTTCCCCTGCTGCCCTGAGGACCACCTCTCCCCGGGGCACAAGTGCATTAGTTAAGAGGGTCTGTTGTGGACCCCCAGCCCCGGGAATCACCACCTCCCCGGGGCAAAACTGAACAAAAGAGGGGGACCGCACAGCCCTCCTCCAGGTTCCCTAGATGGCTCTGGGGACCACCAACCCTCAGGTCGGACTCCAGCAAAGTCCTGGGGTACCCACCCCGGGTACACTGCCATTTGCTATGGCATGGAGGGAGCACCGCTCCCACCCTGCCATAGAAAACAGTGTGCTCTGATTTGAACAAGTGAGAACATTTTGGAAATGCTCTTGCTTGTTCAAAGCGGAGCACACTTTGCTTTTACACACAGGGAGCTGCATGTCAGCAGATCTACCTGTGTGTAAAAGCAATGCCGGCTTCTGCAGGAGGCATGGTGCCGGCAGGGACTGTGGGGGCCTCAGGCTCCCCCCGTGGTCCCCAACAAAGAATCCTGGCCCAGGGATGGGGTGCCCAAACCAAAAATGGCATGGGGGGGGCCAAACCCCCCCTCCCTTTAAAGAAAAAAAAGAATAAGGATGGGGATTTGGTAACCGGGGCAGAAATCAGCCTGGGAATGGCACCCACAGCACCCTCCCATATTTTTTATTTAAAAAATGAAAAAAAGGTCTGACCCCAGGGTATGGGGTCCCTTAGGCGCCAAATGTTCCAGGGCAGTGGGCCCACACCGTCCCCTTCTTAAAAAGAATAAAAAATACCAAAGCCATCAATCCCCCTGGAGGGCATGCCTCCTTTTTCCATTATGCTCCCATTTGTTGTATGAAGTCACCTTTCCAGCTGAGGGTCCTTAGGGGGCCAACAAGAACTCCTGTTAACTCCATTAAGCCCCACATAGTGGGGAGATATATATATATATATATACATATATATATATATATATATGTAGAAAACGCCATTCGTCATGCCCCCTATTTTCCAACGGAGACCAAAATAACGTCAGAGCGAAACCACTAATAAGTGCTCATTTCTTCAGTGCTTTATTCGTGCAAAATTCAGCCAGCAACCTGTCATGACGCGTTTCACCTCTCGAAGAGGCTTGATCACATATATATATATCTACATACATACATATATATATATATATTCACTGAAAAAACCATAGGTTATAGACCATATATAGTTAGGAATTAGCATTTACAAAACCTTGAAAATTCACTGAAAAAACCATAGGTTATAGACCATATATAGTTAGGAATTAGCATTTAAAAAACCTTATTTTACTCACACAAAACCATTGAAATTCCATATATAGTTAGTTGCACTAACTATATATTGCGCACCCGCAATCCACTGCTGATCATGTCACATATTACATCATTCATGACATGGTCAGTGACATCACTGATGACATCACTGATGACATCTCAAATGACATCACTGATGACATCACTGATGACAACATCCAGTGACTATGTTTCTGTAAAGTTAAAATATGTCTTACATATTGAAGAATGAGTGGATGTATAAGTGTCTGGACGAAGGATTTAGTAGGTGCATGACTGAATGTATGAGTGAGTGATTAAATGTGTCTCACTGAGTGCATGGGTTAGTGACTAAACTGTCTTAATTTGTGCATCATTATGTCTGTTGTTCTGTAAACTGCTGCATGTGTTGATCAGTAGCTATATGAGTAACTATATGGGTTATTGATTGATTGCCCAAGTATTTCCATGGGAGACTGAGTGTGTGTGTGGCTGGATGGGAGGTGTGTGACTCTGTACAGATCAATGTGTACTTGTATCAATGATTGTATAAGAGAGTAAGTATGTGTTAGTATATGGTTGAAAACGTAAGGTGCTCTATGTTTAACTGTATAGAGTAGAAAATGGAAGTGTGATTGATTCTTTACAGGACTGACTAGGTGTGTGAGTAACTCCATGGATGAGTGGCAGAGTGTGAGTGTCTGTATAGGTGTATGAGTGCATATGATTGTGTTGTAAACATGAGTGATTGTATGTATGAATGATTGTATGGGTGAATGAGTGAATGTGTGTGTAGACGTAGGAATCAGTGAGTACGTATGTAGTAACTAGTATTGGTGTGTCAATGGTTTCAAAAATTATACTCTGTTTTTAACACTGGGTGAAACAGAGGTTATATTAAAATGTGAAGAGATGCATTGTATTGTCACATGAATAATATCATCAGTGATGTGGTCATTGATGTCAAATGAGATGTCATCAGTGATGTCATCAGTGATGTCATTTGAGATGTCATCAGTGATGTCATCAGTGATGTCACTGACCATGTCATGAATGATGTAATATGTGACATGATCAGCAGTGGATTGCGGGTGCGCAATATATAGTTAGTGCAACTAACTATATATGGAATTTCAATGGTTTTGTGTGAGTAAAATAAGGTTTTTTAAATGCTAATTCCTAACTATATATGGTCTATAACCTATGGTTTTTTCAGTGAATTTTCAAGGTTTTGTAAATGCTAATTCCTAACTATATATGGTCTATAACCTATGGTTTTTTCAGTGAATTTCAATGGTTTTTTAATAGCAAATATCATAAGCTGTCGAATGTCAAGTACGTGGTAAGTGAAAACATTTTCGTGTTTATGCACACTGATCTGCTTTGAATGGTGCCCCCCCCCCCTCATTTCTATTAGGAGTACTCTCTCTTTGCAGATAGTGAAAGGTAGTTAACGCAGGCCTTTGCCCCCGTTGTAATCCGTCGTGCCTGCTTCTCTCTCCATTTGATTGATTGTTATCCAAGTATTTACTGTTTTAGAATTAGTTCTCTTTGGTTCATTCTCTATTTACAAACAAACACAGAGTCGCAATACTCTGTTTAGTCTTTGCAGATAACGAAAAATCGTGTAAAAAAAAGAAAAGGAATCGAGCAAAATCAGTAGGCCACTAATGGGATCTCTTTTTGACCTCGCTAAAATAGAAACATTAGGAACAACCCCTCATGACAAATACAAAACTAGTGAGATGAACTGAACTCCACACAATGATGGCTGCAAAACAGCTCGGCTCCGCCACCCACCCCGCCCAAAATAACGATAAAGAGCGGCTGCCATGATTGGTTGCGGAATGGCCACGACGGAGCTACGAAATGATGCTGCTCTCATGCTAACCCCAGCTTCAGTCTGAAACATCCAGAAACACTGTAGACTACCAATTTGATCAGTTCCGGTAGCGCCCCAATGTAACCCGGTAGAGAAGAACTAGCCCTCCCCTCTTTGACTGATGGTTCTTGTTGCCTGTCCCTTCTGTTGTCATTTAACAGAACTATTTAGCCTGCTGAAAGGGGTTGTGTTCCGACCGCTGGTTGGTGGAGACATTTTGACTATATTCTGGACCTGCGTTGTCGCGTAATGCGTCATATGACGCGCCGCGTTAGCGCATCCGGAAGTCATCCGGGGCGCGCAGCGCGTAACGTAAGCATAACAAGTCATGTGACTTGTTAATAAAACTTTTCATTGGTTCATTTTACTTTTCTTATTGTAATGATGAAAGGCTTGGTCATATGACCTAAAAATTACGCTTTTCATTACTTCCGAACATTATTTTTTCTTAAATATATGTTATAATGTTCCAGACTAATGTACTTTCCCGGAAATTTTACAACTGTCCTGCAAGTAAAATATATTCTTTTTTCGAGAAAAAGAGCGTTTCTTCGTCCCATGATGGAGCCGTTGAGCAAAAGAGGGTCGACCTGCTGTCTTAGTCGCCGATACGCCTGAATATGAGATTCTTATCGATCACTTTATGTTGCAGGAATAGAAAACACAACAGCCCTTGACCATTTATCTTTACTGCGTTCCTTCGTATTATACCTTTTACCCTTCATGTAATTGGTCTGCTTTATTTCACTTGCCTTTTAATGATTCTAAAACAGTGACTATTATTACAAACTTTACCAATGTATATACTACTACCATGTTTTCTTTTAAAAACCTTTATTGTGAAAATTTCATTATACAAATACGAGCCTATAACCACGTGGGCCGGCCACGGAGCAAACTGTAATCGTATGTGATGAGTAGACATTTACACTGTAGAGGAACGTAACGGGCGGGCCATTAGGTTGCAAGAACTAAGGTGTCTAACAGTTACGGAATCGGTGGACGTACATTTTATAATTAAAATACGACAGGGCCAGTTACAATAAAATTATCTAGATATACATTTGCGGGCAAGTACCATGGGTGACGTTAATTCGAACTTTCAATAGTACAGTAATCAATAACACATCAGAACTTAATATCAATAGGGATGTCGAAATATTCAATCAATTCTCGTCCCCGCCCGCCATGTGCTTCAAAACTGCATACGTATCTCGTGATTTCAAGGTTCTGCAACCAGTACACAACAAGGAGTTACGAGTCCCATTTATTCCGGCGCCATTTTGGGCGAGGACGGGCAGGTCCAGGATATAGTCAAAATGTCTCTACCAACCATCGACTATGATGATGTTCATATGCTGTATTTATTAGAGTAACACTCATCTGTCCACATGAAATTAATTTGCCACAATCTAAACATGTCATTTTAATCTTTCCAAAGTTCTTCTAAAAATTTGGGACCGTTTCCCTTGCCTCTGAAGCTCTCAGTGCCACTTCTTTGATGAATGTACTAGCAGGTCAGGGGTTCTCCTCCAAATCTCTCTTTTATGCAGCACTATAATTAATTGGTGCCACCTCTCCATATGACGATGCATGGTATAGTTACCACAACTATATTTTTTTTCGGTTCCTCTGGAGAGTTCATCGTGGCAGATGAAGCGTGTAACGTACCGGGCATTTACCTTTTTTTGCATGTACAGGAAAGGGAAAAAAAATCGAGCGTCCGAGTTCTAAGGTGTCCCAGGGCCATTTTGGTGGACCAGGCCCAAATCCAAAGAACAGCCATCTCACAGGCTAATGGGGCGACCCACGCCGAGTTTCAGCATTGTAGTATGACCACACAAGTACAGCAACTTGCTAGACATCACCTCGGTGCCATCCGGATCTCGGCGCCCCACTGCAGATGAAGTGCCTCTCAACTATGAAACCACCACGGTGACATCCGGATCTTGGCGCGTTGTGCTGCCTTCGGCCTATTCGCACATCGGTCCGCTACTGACGCCATCTCACAGGCTAATGGGGCGACCCACGCCGAGTTTCAGCATTGTAGGATGACCACACCAGTACAGCAACTTGCTAGACATCACCTCGGTGCCATCCGGATCTCGGCGCCCCACTGCAGATGAAGTGCCTCTCAACTATGAAACCACCACGGTGACATCCGGATCTTGGCGCGTTGTGCTGCCTTCGGCCTATTCGCACATCGGTCCGCTACTGACGCCATCTCACAGGCTAATGGGGCGACCCACGCCGAGTTTCAGCATTGTAGGATGACCACACCAGTACAGCAACTTGCTAGACATCACCTCAGTGCCATCCGAATCTTGGCATCTCAACGCCTAGTGGTATCTTCCATACAAAAAATATTGTTACGCTGCCTTTGGCCCCATTCGCACATCAGTCCGCAACTTAGACACCACCTCGGTGCCATCCGGATCTTGGAATGTCAGCACCTTTTGGTGTCTTCTCGTCAGAAAATATTGTTGCGCTGCCTTTGGCCCCATTCGCACATCAGTCCGCTACTGACGCCATCTCACAGGCTAATGGGGCGCCCCACGCCGACTTTCAGCATTGTAGAATAACCACACCAGTACAGCAACTTGCTAGACATCACCTCGGTGCCATCCGGATCTCGGCGCCCCACTGCAGATGAAGTGCCTCTCAACTATGAAACCACCACGGTGACATCCGGATCTTGGCGCGTTGTGCTGCCTTCGGCCTATTCGCACATCGGTCCGCTACTGACGCCATCTCACAGGCTAATGGGGCGACCCACGCCGAGTTTCAGCATTGTAGGATGACCACACCAACTTGCTAGACATCACCTCAGTGCCATCCGAATCTTGGCATCTCAACGCCTAGTGGTATCTTCCATACAAAAAATATTGTTACGCTGCCTTTGGCCCCATTCGCACATCAGTCCGCAACTTAGACATCACCTCGGTGCCATCCGGATCTTGGCATCTCAGCGCCTTGTGGTGTCAGTCAGAAAATATTGTTGTGCTGCCTTCGGCCTATTCGCACATCGGTCCGCTACTGACGCCATCTCACAGGCCAACGGGGCGCCCCACGCCGACTTTCAGCATTGTAGGATGGCCACACCAGTGCGGCAACTTGCTACACACCACCTCGGTGCCATCCGGATCTTGGCATCTCAGCGCCTTGTGGTGTCTTCTACTCCGGAAATATAGTAGAAAATATTGTTGCGCTGCCTTTGGCCCCATTCACACATCAGTCCGCTACTGACACCATCTCACAGGCCAACGGGGCGCCCCACGCCGACTTTCAACATTGTAGGATGGCCACAGAAGTGCGACAACTTACTAGACACCACCTCGGTGCCATCCGGATCTTGGCGCGTTGTGCTGCCTTCGGCCTATTCGCACATCGGTCCGCTACTGACGCAAACTCACAGGCCAACGGGGCGCCCAACGCCGACTTTCAGCATTGTAGGATGGCCACACCAGTGCGGCAACTTGCTACACACCACCTCGGTGCCATCCGGATCTTGGCGCGTAGTGAAGCTGCAGCAGCTGCAAATAAGCTTCAGACAGTGTTACAACCGCTGCTCAGAACTCTCAACTATGACACCACCTCGGTGCCATCCGGATCTTGGCGCGTTGTATTGCCTTCGGCCTATTCGCACATCGGTCCGCTACTGACGCCGCCTCACGTGCCAACGTATTTTCTCCGCATTTTATACCCTATGCCGCATAACAGGTCATGTGACTTGTTTATAAAACTTTTCATTGGTTCATTTTACTTTTGGTTTCCTAATGATGGAAGGCTTGATCATATGACCTAAAAACAACACTTTTCATTGGATGAAAACTTTTTTTTTCCCCCAAACGATGAAAGCCCCACCTTGTTTCTGGATGTTTCAGACTAAACTGGCGTCACCATGAGAGCACCACCATCTCGTAGCTCCGTCGTGGTCATTCCGCGAGCAATCATGGCAGCCGCTCCCCACCAGAAGCCTGCAGGAGTCGGGCCCCCAAAACTTTTGATGAATTCTCAAGGCGGAGGGGACGCTTTCGAGAATGGGGTCCAAGACCTAGCAGACAAGCGTCCGATTTCCAAGGTGTCCCAGGGCCATTTCAGTGGACCACGCCCAAAAAGGAAAGAGCCTGCCGCCATTTTGAGAGTCCTGTGGCAGCCGCCTATCGCTGCACCGCAAGAGTGGGCGCAACTCAGCTGAATGGCGGATTTTGACACAGTGGACCAAAAGCGGACGGAATGGCAACTGAAACGGTAAAGGGGCGCCCCACTAAAACAGATGAGACTCCACCTGGAGAGGCCCGTTCACGCCGCCTCCCCCGGGGCGCTCCACGCCGTTATTCGGAGCAGCATTGTAGGATACCAAAACCAGTGCGGCAACTTACTGGACATCACCTTGGTGCCATCGTTCTGCTGCCTTGGAACTATTCGCACAACAGTTTGCTACTGATGACCCACCCCCCGCGACGCCCCACGCCGTTATTCGCTGGGTGGCAACTTACTAGACATCACTTTCGTGTCATCTAGATTTCGGCGCGTTCTGCTGCCTTGGAACTATTCGCACAACAGTTTGCTACTGATCACCCACCCCCCGCGACGCCCCACGCCGGAAATCTGGACGTTGTGCTGCGTTGGGACTATTCGCACAGCCGACCGCTACTTCGTTGTTTTTCTCTAAAAATGTTTATATGTTATTACTATTTTTGTTTTCTTGTATATATTTATAAATTATTAAAGTTTTATAATCTTACTACTTTGTCGGAGTGCTATATATTTTTAATGTGACACATAATTGTAAAAACTTTGATGTACAAAGAGTCATCCCTGGAATCTTCCGCTTCACGCTCGGTCCCCTCCCCAATCACAATACAGGATGGTTTTCAGATAATAGCAACGCTTCTGCTGTGACGGATCTCATCGAGTGTGGGCCTTGATCTACTATAACTCCTTTGAAGAGGGGTGATTCTTTACAGCTGTGGCCATAAACTACATCTGCAGGGCTAGCTGATAGCCTAGGACCGGCCTGGACAATCGGACACAGAGGAAAAGGAGTGTCAGAGGGTGCGGTAGTGAATAGGGCGAAAGGGAGGTGTCGGGCGGGCACAGGGTGTGATTCTCAGGGAAGAGCAGCGCAGATGGGGGGAGGTTTATTACCCATGCATAAGACAGAGAGCGGGGGTGACCACTGCCTGGGTGAGATGCTTGCGAGGGTGGGGAGCCATGCTAAGGATCGACAGCGTGCACAGAGTGGGTCTGGTCAAGGCATCTAAAATGGCTGCCGTGCACGACAAAAGTGTGGCATTTGAAAAAAGACAAGATGGCGCACACAATGTTTTTCAACAATTCCTGATTTCCTTCGAATCGAACGTTAACAGACGTTGGGGCATATTACCAAAGTTAAGCGATATTTATCCCTAACGATGCATTGCAAAGATTTTTTTACCGTCAGAAATTATCGCAGATAAACCTTGCTATTATCAAGGTTTATCGCAAATACGATAAAAAACGAGCGCAATGCATTAATATCGCTGAAAACTCCGCGATATTCATGCATTACCGAGCTAATGCTCTTAGCCATGTTATCCACCTCCCATTGGATAACATGGCTAAGAACTGCTCAGGGCAGCTGTTACTTTTTGGAGATATTCGCGCTTATCTCGAATATTTCCAAAAGTTGATAATAGGAGATAGCGATGTTAGCGACTGTTTCCAGTCGCTAACATCTTGGCATGCCCACTTTGCATGTCATTAGTGATAAATATCACTCACATGCAAAGTGGGACCCAAGATGGTCGCTATCTCCTACTAGCCGTCGCTAACTGGTGTTAGCAACACCTAGGTAATACAGATATAATTTTATCTCCGCGAAGCGGAGCGCTGTTACAGATATATATCTTGTTTTTGAACGTTAATTTCTCAAAATGCACTGAAGCACATATATTGAGACATAGCAAAGGCACATCGGGCTACCAGTCCCTAATATTTTACCAAGTTTCGTGCAAATCCATTCAGCCGTTCGATTATTATTATTATTATTTTTTTTTGCCCCGCGGGGCCCTTTTAAAACCTCCACATCAAACCTAGGGGGTCAGCGAGGATCTACTATGCCCCCTTATGGTCATTTGCCCCTTCGCTTTGGCCTCCTCTTGTCTCTCGATCCTACCGAGAGACAAGATGGCGGCCGCTACGTACTGTTTGGAATGTTTACAGACACCGGAGAGCCAATCAGCTTCGCTTCGCAAAGCTCCGTAACGCGAAAAGTACGCGAAGCGGTGCGCTGTTACAGATATATATCTTTTTTTGAACGTTAATTTCTCAAAATCCACTGAAGCACATATATTGAGACCTAGCAAAGGCACATCGGGCTACCAGTCCCTACAATTTTGCCAAGTTTCGTGCAAATCCATTCAGCCGTTCGATTATTATTATTATTTATTTTTTTTGCCCGGCGGGGCCCTTTTAAAACCTCCACATCAAACCTAGGGGGTCAGCGAGGATCTACTATGCCCCCTTATGGTCATTTGCCCCTTCGCTTTGGCCTCCTCTTGTCTCTCGATCCTACCGAGAGACAAGATGGCGGCCGCTACGGACTGTTTGGAATGTTGACAGACGCCAGAGAACCAATCAGCTTCGCTTCACAAAGCTCCGTTGCGCGAAAAGTACGCGTCCTGGGCCGCTGCCCGGTCCGCTGTTACAGATATATATCTTTTTTTAAACGTTAATTTCTCAAAATCCACTGGAGCACATATATTGAGACCTACAAAAGGCACATCGGGCTACCAGTCCCTACAATTTTGCCAAGTTTCGTGCAAATCCATTCAGCCGTTCGGGCTAAAAGTGAGGCCAACCGCCCTATGGAAATTAACATGGGAAAAACGCGTTTTGGGACCCCCCTTTTTTCTCGGCCCCCCCTTGACGAACCCCCCCCAAATTTTCAAAGGCTGCTCAGAAACAAAATGTGCCATTTTCCTGAAAATTTCAGCCAATTCCGTCCACAAACGGCAAAGTTATTAGACATAGAATTTTCAAAAATCCCATAGAGAAAAAATCCTAACTATATATACCTACTGGCGACCGCCAGTAGGTAATATATATATATATCTACATACATATATATATATATCTACATACATATATATGTATATATATATATATATATATATATATATATATATATATATATATATATATATATATATATATATATATTACCTACTGGCGGTCGCCAGTAGGTATATATAGTTAGGATTTTTTCCCTATGGGATTTTTGAAAATTCTATGTCTAATAACTTTGGCGTTTGTGGACGGAATTGGATGAAATTTTCTGGAAAATGGAACATTTTGTTTCTGAGCAGCCCCTGAAAATTTGGGGGGTGTTCGTCCAGGGGGGGCCGAGAAAAAAGGGGGGTCCCAAAACGTGTTTTTAACATTGAGTTTTCCATAGGGCGGTTGGCCTCACTTTTAGCCCGAACGGCTGAATGGATTTGCACGAAACTTGGCAAAATTGTAGGGACTGGTAGCCCGATGTGCCTTTTGTAGGTCTCAATATATGTGCTACAGTGGATTTTGAGAAATTAACGTTCAAAAAAAGATATATATCTAGAGCCGCGCCTGGAGCGCTCCCCGGTACGCGTACCGGGGAGCGCTTCAGGCGCGCCACGCGACTTGCGCACGGCAAGCTGATTGGTTCTCGGGTGTCTGTAAACATTCGAAACAGTCCGCAGCGGCCGCCATCTTGTGTCTCGGTAGGATTGAGACACAAGAGGTGGCAAAAATCAAAGGGGGAAATGAGCAAGAGGGGGCAGGGTACACACCCCCTGACCCCCTAGGTTTCATGTGGGGGCCATAAAAGGCTCCCGCGGGTGAAAAAAAAAATTTAAAAAAAATTCGATTTTCGCGGGGGTGAGCGCCCGGTACGCGCACCGGGGAGCGTACGGGGGAGCGTACCATGGAGATTAAAAATGACAGACTTTTAAAAAAATAAAGCTTCTTTTTAAAAATTGGAGGTAGTTCTGAAAAGAACTTTTTTTTTGATTTTGTTGTTTTATATATTTTTTTTTGTTTTTGTTGTTTTATATTTTTTTAGACTTTTTAAAACAATTTTATATTTTTTTTGGATTTTTTTCAAGGGAAAAACAAAAACAAGGATTCCAAAACTGCTCAACAGGAGCAAAAAAATGTGAAAATTTAGGGACTGGAAGAGCAGCGGTGTTGCTGTTTCTTTAGGGCAATCAGTTCAACACTCTGCTCCCCATAGCAGAGCAGTTCGTCACACTCTTTGCACAAAAATTTGATGCCCGCAAACACCGGCTGAATGTTAGGGACCATTCTTCCACGGGGTGGTCCCGAAGGTGTTGCTCCACCAGTGGAGGTGCTGCCGCCATCTGTGGGTACATTCCGTGCCAGCTCTCTGACACTCTCCCTGGCAAAGTTGTTAGGGTGTCTTCTTTTCACATGCCGGATCAAATTAGCATTCCCAAAACTATATTTTTTCAGAGGATTGCCTCTGGATAAACTACTCCCACATATTTTGCATGTTACTTTGGGAGCGTTGACTTTTTTCTGTCCTTCTGGGATTTCGTAAAATTTCCAGATGAAATGGGTTTTTTTCTTTTGCTGAGGAGGGTCCTCATCTAAAAATCCCTCTGAATCACTGCTGGATGACTCTCTTGCAGCCATTGCTGGAGATCAGAAAAGTAGGAGATAGAGTAGACACAACAGCTCTTGCTCTCTCCAAGTACAAAGCAATAGTGAGAGAAATGGGTGGGTTTCACACAATTTGGAAAAAAAAAAGTTCTGAACCAATGAAAAGTGTTATTTTAAAGTCACATGGTTTGACGCGCTTACGCTACGCGCCCCGGGGCGCGTCCCGGGCGTGTATCGTAAGCGCATCGGGGCGCTTACGTTGCGCGATCGTATGCGCTTCCGGGTGCGCTTACGCGGTGCGTCATAAGACGCATCTCGCGGCTACGCGATACGTGTCTTATGACGCAAGGCGTGGCGGCTACGCGATACGTCACGATGTTGTTTTCGTTCTCGGCAATAGCGCTTCCGGGACGCGCATTAGTACGCGCCCCGGGGCGCGCCGCAAGATTGCGCTTACCCGTGCGTTCACCTGTCCGCGCCCCGGGAGCGCACTAAAAATAATATTAAAAAAAAATAAAAAAATTATAAAATATAAAATTAGATTTAAAATGTATTATTTTTATAAAGATTTGCTATTAAAAAACCTATGAAATTCACTGAAAAAACCATAGGTTATAGACCATATATAGTTAGGAATTAGCATTTACAAAACCTTGAAAATTCACTGAAAAAACCATAGGTTATAGACCATATATAGTTAGGAATTAGCATTTAAAAAACCTTATTTTACTCACACAAAACCATTGAAATTCCATATATAGTTAGTTGTACTAACTATATATCGCGCACCCGCAATCCACTGCTGATGATGTCACATATTACATCATTCATGACATGGTCAGTGACATCACTGATGACATCACTGATGACATCTCAAATGACATCACTGATGACATCACTGATGACATCTCATTTCACATTACTCATGACATCATTCATGTGATGATACGATGAACCTCTTCAGACTCTAATAAAAACGTAGATACACTCAGTGTAAACAGACACTCACAGACTGTCACTCATCCATGGAGTTACTCACACACCTAATCAGTCTTGCAAAGAATCAATCACACCTCCATTTCCGAAAACTATATAGTTAAACACACCTTACTTATTGAAACATATAATAACACATATTTACTCTGTTATACAATCCCTGATACAAGTTCACAATAATCCATACAGCCACTCACACATTCACTGGCTCTTATGCACAGTTATTTCATATGTCAACTACCACATGTACTGTGTTTTACATATGTACTTACTTTGACATGTAGCACTGAGATATCCATTCACTCACCAATACACTCATGCACACAGTAAACCGCCCATACAGCTGTTTCCACATGCACTTTTGAACCCATACATCTAGTGAATCAACTGCTCACACATCTATGCACAGAGTCATACACCTCCCAGCCACCCACACACACACTCAGTCTCCCATACAAATACTTGGCCAACTAATCAATAACCCATATAGTTAGTCATATAGCTAATGATCAACACATGCATCAGATTACAAAACAACAGACACAATGGTGCACAATTTAAAACAGTTTAGTCACTAACCCATGCACTCAGTGAGACACATTTAATCACTCACTTATACAGTCAGTCATGCACCTACTAAATACATCATCCAGACACTTATACATCCACTCATTCTTCAATATATAAGACATATTTTAACTTTACAGAAACATACAGTCACTGGATGTTGTCATCAGTGATGTCATCAGTGATGTCATTTGAGATGTCATCAGTGATGTCATCAGTGATGTCACTGACCATGTCATGAATGATGTAATATGTGACATCATCAGCAGTGGATTGCGGGTGCGCGATATATAGTTAGTACAACTAACTATATATGGAATTTCAATGGTTTTGTGTGAGTAAAATAAGGTTTTTTAAATGCTAATTCCTAACTATATATGGTCTATAACCTATGGTTTTTTCAGTGAATATATATATATATATATATATATATATACCCATTTATACACACATGGCTGGCCTACTGTAACTATAACTCGCACCCCTGCCATGTGCAGTAGTATTATCGATGATATCATGGAAGATGTCATGAGTGATGTAATATGTGGAGTAATTAGCAGTCAAGGCCAGGGTAGGGCACGAGTTATAGTGATCTTAGGGAACAAATTATAGTTATAGTGGGGCCAGGCCCTGTGGCCAACACCCATAAAGGCAACCAGCCCAACACTGCACAGTGCATGTGGTCACGCTTGGTGGGCAGTTGGCCACAGGCCCTGGTCCAAGGCCAGACCCTACGGCCAATCCCCTGCATGTAGCCTACTCCACACTGTGCACTGCCTGTAGAAACGCACAAGGGGTATTGGCTAACCCCCAAAGGTGTACAGTGGAGGGTCAGACACAGGGCCTGGCCCTGGGGGCCACATCTCTCAGGGTCTTTTTTCTAAAAAAGGAGGGGAGCCTCGTGGCCCTTCTCCCCAAACCTATTATGGCCCAGGGACCTCATCCACCAGGGCCATATATATATTTTAAAAGAGAGCGGGCCACATGGTACCCCTCCATGAGCCTCCTTATGTCCTGGGGAACTCCCTTGACACCCTTCTTGATTTTAGAGATATATCTTAGTGGTATTTGGGTGAGTAACTGCATATGTGAAAGGCAGTATAGGTGAATGTTGGAGTATATAAGTTACTGTATGTGTGAGTGAGTGAGTGTGAGTGGCTGTATCGGTCAGTGTGTACTTGTGTCAGTGACTGTATAGGTGAGTGAGTATGTGTTAGTATCTGTATGAATATATTAGGTGGTTTGTGTATAACTGTATAGGTGAGTAAGTGACAATGTGATTGACTCTATGGGTGAGTGAGTTGGTGTCTGAGTAGCTCTATGAGTGTCTGACCGTGTATGAGTGTCTGTATGGGTGTATGAGTGGATACGTCAGTGGCTGTATTAGTGAGTGAGTGGGTGTATGGGTGGCTGTATGGGTGAGTGAGTGGATGTGTGTGTAGACCTATGAATAAGTGAGTGGGTACTTAATTACTAGTATGGGTGTGTCAGTGGTTTCGAGAATGGTAGTGTGAAAGTTGGAGTAGGTGTATGAATGGTTACATGGGGGTGTGAGTGGCTGCATCAGAGATTCTGGGGATTATGTCATCAGTGATGTCATTTGAGATATCATCAATGATGTCACTGAACATGTCATGAGTGATGCAATATGTGAGGTCATAAGCAGTGCATTGCGGGGGCGCGACTTAGACCTAACTATAACTGCTGAATTTCTCTGGTTTTGTATGAGTGAAATGTCAGCTTAACTATAACGTCCCTGTAACCTTTGTTTTTTTCAGTGAATTCCTAAGGTTTTAAAAAAATTATATTTCCTAACTATAATGTCTCTGTAACCTTTGGTTTTTTTCTGTGAATTTCTAAGGTTTTTTGAATGCTAATTGTTAACTATAACTTACCTCTTAACCTTTGGTTTGTTTCCATGGTTTTTTAAGTAGCAATGGTCTATGCAAAAGGGTATGGAAAGGGGGGCGGGGCCTCTGACCAGCTCTCTGAACCCCCGCTCAGTAGGACTTGTAGAAAGTACCAGGAGGGCTTCTTGGTCCCCAAGGTCCTTTAGCATCCAAGACATTTTTATTGCCCAGTAGTGTGCTGGGAGACATGTTTGTAGAATGGTGCAGAAAGGGGGTGTGGCTCAGGACACCTCTTAGCAAACTGACTGTATAGTACTTGCTGGAGGTAACAAGAGGGATACCCGGCCCCCAAATACCCTCAAAAGCCAAGGAGACTCCACCCCCAACTAGTACTATGCCAGGAGGCACGTTTGCACAGTAATGAAGAAAGGATGACCTTGATGATTGCACAGGTAGTGCCTGTATGATTCTATGAGTGCCATTGCCAAGGATAGACTGCAAATGCCAGGTGTTTCTGAAAAAGTATAAACACATATATAGACATATTTGACATAAAGTTTCAGTGTAGCTATTTAGTAGGATACTGATATAACTTTCCCCTTTGTATTCATTTGTTGAAATAACTACATCAAAAATGTATTTTCCTCTTCACAGCAACACCGGAGGTCGCAATGGCATTAGTAGTCACAAATACAAATGAAAAGTGTAAATCAGACTGATTTGCATATGACCATGTCTGAACTGGGGTGGCGAAGTGAGCTAAAGAATGATGATGGATTAAACCCAAATCAGTTGTCTGGGGTTGAGTGCTTGCATTGTTCAACACTCCTTCCATCAACCCCTTTGGTTTTGCTTTGTTTGCCCTAAGTTAGCAGGGTATGCCCAGACCTGGGTCCCTTGCTCACTTTGGTACTGGATTCAAGCTAGCCTGGCTAATGACAGCTGATTAGCCAGAAACCGGTCCCAGGATGCTTGTTTCCGGTCCAGGGAAGACATGGCTTGGCAGTTCGGGCTGGACTGTTCCCATGAGGCACAGGGTCAGGCTGATTTGCAAATGGCCATGTTTGAACTAGGGTGGCGGAGTGAGCTAAAGAATGTTGATGGATTAAACCCAGATCCATTGACTGGGGGTGAGTGCTTGCATTGTTCAACACTCCGTCCATCAACCCATTTGGTTTTGCTACTATCATTTTATTGCAAGGGCAGGACTCGGTCTCATCCTTTTTCTATCATTCCTATTTTCTTTTCTTCAGTAATTAAATGCGTTTTTAGAAATACTGAACTATGCACAAATGTACTTGTTTGACGACCCCAACTTGATTTGCTAAAACTTTGCCATTGCTGTAGAATGTGCTGCCTTTATTAAAATGTATGTTTTATTTTCCTAAGCTATATGTTCTCATAGTGTTCACCATATATACAATACTGAATAGAGACTAGTATATTCCAACGTTTAATGCTTATATGAAAATGTGAATCTCATGGCGTAATCAGGATGCTGTAGAGTAGTTCATTGTTACGCAGGGGACTATTGAATAGGTGATAGTTTAGACGTGCCGGAGTTCTCTTGAGAACTCAGACCAATAGTAAAAAATGCATAGATGTTTAGCAACTAACTGACAATTTTAGGTTATGCTTTGTCGATTCGATAAGTCTTTATTTCGATTTAACACGAATCATAAAAGACATTTACATTTAAAATATTTAAACATTTCATTTCCACGAATAATATAAGACTGACACAATAGAAAAGTGACACCATCAAGTGATTCCATCCAAAAATACAAAGAGTATGCAATAAATAACTCTAAAAATGAAAAAAATACTATCAGGTAAAAACCCCACGCCTATATACAGTAGGTGGCGCATGTAGGTACGTGACTATGTAAAAGGACCAGGTATCTACATTAAAAAATAAAACAAGTTAGCACAATCTCATCTTATTGGCACGAATGGCCCACATCCAGTTTAAAAATTTGGCAACCGCAATTACTATAGGTTGTATCTGTTTTTAAAATCCTAAATGCTTCGCTGCCAGTATTAATGCCCATAGACATGCAAATGGGTTTGAGCCACTTGTGCCTCGGGATTTTATAGGCTGGGCAAATAAATAAAGTATGCACTATAGATTAAGTCTGGGTCGGGCAGAATGGGCATTTGGTGCAGATCGTAGTACACCACTTACCAACAAATGAATTAACTGGGAGTGAGCCCACCCTAAATTGGTGGTAACGTTTCCACGTTTCTTGTCATTAAAAACCATAATAAAATCCCAGTATCCTTCGTACTCAGTAACGTGTTTAATCTCCAAAAACTCCCTCGTTAGAGACGGCCTGGATAATGACGAAAAGCACTTCATGTTAACCATGCTCCAATATTTCTCCTTGAAATCCTTTCTAGGAGAAAAACACTGTCTACAGGATTTTCCCTCAATCGGCTCAGCCCCATCTCACTAAAAATAGCTTTTGCCTGCCTCAGCCAGGGGATTTTACATGCGCAGTCAGCATCCCTAACTTCGAGGAGAGCCTGTGCATACCGGGAAAGCTCAGGGGTAACCCAGAGCCTTCTCCAATAAGCCACAGGTCTATAGCGTGCCACATCCTCCCAAAAAATGACAGCCCAAATCTAAATAAAGGGCAACAATGGTTTAGATTGTGGGAGATAAGTTATACCCCTCAAAAATTTGTTTTGGGAAATCGTCAGGGATGCTAGATTACCGAAACCCCATAATTCGGCCCCGTACAGGACCGAAGCGCTAATTTTTAAGTCGTAAATTTTTAACGCTGGGGCAATCGGCTTAGCATGAGAAAGGTGCTGTTCCTTTAATAGGGCACCAGACAGTTGTGCATGTTTAAGGACCAAATGATCAATATGTGGTTTCCAGTTAAGTTTGCTACCTAAAGTAATACCCAGGTATGTAAAAACTTGAGTCTGCTCTAATGTAGCTTCATTCATGGCTACTCTCCCTTTTACGATCTTGTGTTTATGTAGCACCATGAACTTGGTCTTGTCGACATTGACTAAAAGGCCATGGTCCCGACAGAACTCCCCAAATCTAACAATCGACGACTGGAGACCTTTTTGGGTTTTAGAGATTACCAAAGTGTCATCTGCAAACATAAGCAGGGGGATCTTCTTGCCAGTGAGAATAGGAGCGTCAGTTGGATGATTTATAAAATACAGATTCACCCTGTTAATATACAAGGAGAAAAGAGTTGGTGCCAGAACGCAACCCTGACAAACTCCTCTGTCAATAGGGAATCTATCTGTTACACTCCCCTGCTGACCCCACCGGACCTATGCAAAATTAGAATTATGGAGTTTAATTTAAAAAGTCAGTACATCCAAAGGCATGCCCTGTTCAGCAAATAATCTCCACATCTTGGCACATGGAACTAGGTCGAATGCCGACTTAAGATCTACGAAAGCAGCATATAGTGTACTGCCTCTTAAAATCACCACAAACTTGGTCAATCGGGCTCGTGTGTGAGCGGAACCCAGCCTGCAATGGAGAGAGAATATCATAATCATCAATCCAATCCTGGATTCGACTCAACACCAGCCTGGCAGTCACTTTCTGTAAGCAATCAATTAAGCTTATGCGCCTATATTTGCCAGGGTTTGAACGATCCCCCTTTTTAAAAATTGGAAGAATTTCGGCCATGAGTCTGGTACTGGGGAGCCGCTCACAATGGCGTTCACTAGGCACTGGATATAAATTACCCATGTAGCCTTGTTTTGCAAGAACAGATCAGCAGGTACACAGTCCAAACCAGGCGCTCTACCTCTCGGGACTGAGTTTAATGCTAGATCTACCTCCTGCCTGGTAAAGTGCAAGGGGGGATTAGCTACGGGAATCAGGGATAGTTCTTGTGTATTTATAACATCATCCATGCGTCTGTGTTGAGGCTTCAGCAAGGCTCACATTGTTTATTGTCTTTGTAATAGCATGTTTATTTATTTGAGAACTTTTATATAGTGCAAAATGACCCGTCAGTGCATATGAGTCCTGTATAGAGAAGAAGACAAGTTAAACAAGTAAAGTTGTAAATAGTGAATACTGTACATATAAGAGGTTAAACATATAAAAATGCAAAACAGAAAAACAAGCAACATAGTAGATATAACGTCATAAATTTGCATAGTAGAATGGGAGACCAGGGCTGTAAACAAGAAATAGTCAGTTTGAGTGGCTTCAAGTCTATTGTTGTTGTTGTAACCGTTTGACTTCTTTATTGAATGAGGAGGTCGAAGGATTAGATCTGGTTTCCGGTGGAAGAGTACCATATTCTCGGGGTTAAACCTGAGAAGTTCTCTTCTTTTAGAATTTTTGTGGCTTCAACAGTAGATTGTTAGAACTTCTTAGGGACCGATTCACACCAGATAGTTCCCGCCTTTTTGCCAGGTAAAGAGGAGTGTTATAATGAAGCACTTATTGAGTCAAGGCTATCTTTAACTGAATCTTTGCTTTGAGAGAGAGCTAATTGAGTTGTATAAGATCTGGGGTGATGTGATCACGATTTCTTGATCCCGTGATGAGTCTGACAGCAGAGTTCAGTGTAGCTCTTAAAGAGCCAGTTTTGAGTTGCCCTGCCAGGGTCACACTTTCATAATCTAAACAGGAGATAACTAGGTATTGGACTGTTCCCTGCACATCATTGGGAGGCAGGAACGGTTTGATTTTCCTCAATTTGCTGAATTGGTGATTGGCTCCTCTAGTGGTTGCACTGATGTGGCCTTGCATGTTCAGGTATTTGTTCAGTGTTATGCCTAATGATCTAGTGGAGTCAACAACATGTGGAGCGGAAGTTGAGAGGCCAGGATCGGCACAGTTAGAATAGTAGAAAACTGGAAATTGGCACTACAATCGGTTTTGTGCATTTGGATAAAAGTGAGACGAAAATGGTTTAAAAGAAATTGAAAACAAAGAAAAAATCTGGATTACTAGTGATAAATGGTTAAAGAACCTCGGAAAACAAACATGCACGCCAGGGGCGGCATGACGCTGTGCAACTGGTTTTATGGGGCTAGATGTAGTCCCATCTCTAATGAGCGCAGTTGAGAGCCATTAGTTGTTTGAGCCATTCTTGGATGGAGCAGGGAGATTGTGGGGAGCAATCAGGAGAAAATCTGTCTTGAGTGTATTTAGCATAAGGTAATTGTGAGTTAACCATTGTTCAGAAGGGCACAGTTAAAAGTTTTGATATTATAGGGTGAAGACATTTTCATGGACCAATAACAAACATTTGCATAATGTGTGTCTAGGTCTTGTAATAAATGTTCAAGGTGATGTGATAGTGTACTTACGAAGTGAAATATTAAGCAATCTTGTTTCAGAGAAACTAATCCTGCACTTTCATACAAGCAAATTTGTGTCAAAAGCCATTGTGTCGAAATTAAGGCAATTTAAGAAACGTGTATATGTAAAAATGGCAGCATTTCTTCCCGGGCCTCACCTAGCCACGTGACACCTTAGTGCATGATAAATTGCTTAACTTAACAAATATGTCACTTACAAATAAGCCAAGCCAACTAAAGGATCCATCAATAGAGAACATGCACATTTTAGGAATGCATTAACACAGAATGGAGCTACTTAAATGCATTCGAAGGTGGAGTGAGACTGAGAAATTAGAAATCAAATTGACAAAGAAACATGAGCAGAAAAAGAGAGAAGCAGCTATAGCAGGAAAGCAAGATGTGGAGAATGAGAGAAAAGTCAGCATACCCACTCAGAGAAATTGCAGTAGGAATGTATGTACAAGTTCATGGAGTCAAGGTGGTTTGGCAGCATTTACAAATAATTTTCCAAAATTAAGAGACAAGCCAGTGCCGTGGTATTCACAAGTGGAAAGTTTATAAAAATTGTAAAAATGTTATGGACAGATTTGAATACATTTTTCGAAATTGTGGTACCTGCTGATACATGGGCTGAATATAAACTGCCGCTCAATGACCAAAAAAGGAATCAGTAAGGAATGTTAGAACAAATGCACCATCTTCTGTGGTGATGGAGAAATATGAGGCTGTGATTACCTTTCTGAAAGGTAGAGTTTTCACCCCAAGATATGGATTGGGTTCAAAGGAAAAGAACTACCCAAGAGCCAAAAGAAACAGTTCATGAGTACTATGAAAGATCGTTACAGGTGTTTCAGCAGCACAGTGGACGAGAATATCCAGAGAAGAAGGATATGGGGATTTTTTTGCCACAATTTGTCTTAGGGTGAAACCAGAGATCTGTTCACATATAATTTAAAGCTTGATCTGCGGGCAGAATAAATTGTTAGACTTAATCTTGAGATATGCAAAATTTGAATGAAAAATACTTTATTTAGACATTCAAGTTCATTAAAGTTCCAAGTGCAAGTTTAAAAGTACATTGAAAGAGGTCAACAGTGCAATGCACAAATTTAGCCTTGTATTAAAAGTTTAAAACATATGATATGAAAAAAAAAATCTTTAAGGAACCACTAGGTTGTTATGTAGACATCTCATGTTCAGCCTGATCGAGTGGCCAGGCATAAACCCATTCTGGTCCGGGCGTACCAACTTTAATACCACCGCTCTAAGCCTGGTCCCTAGTAGTTTGGCAGAATCTTAACATCAGTGTTCACCAGTAATATGGGCAGGTATGATTCACATCTATCTCTGGACTTCCCTGCATTTTGGATAAATGCTACTAAGCACTACTGTGTCTGACCGCATGTCGTCAGGTAGCTCTCCCTCTAGGAACTCCTTTACAAAGGCCGCATGCAACAGGGCCATTTTCAAAACAGTTCAACCGGGAACCCATTCGGTCCCGGGGCTTTCCCATATTTCAGTTAGCCCATGGCAGAGGAAACTTCCTGCACCATGTCGGCCTCTAGATCTCTTGCCTGCTCCCTGTCCAATTGTCTCAAAGGACAGTCATTAATAAAGTTCAACACTTCCTGTTCGGGGGCCCACAAGTGGGTATTGTAAATGGTCTCATAATATCTAGAGAATCCATCAACTATCTCCCTACTGCCCCTCACGGTGTCCCCAATGTCCATGCATAACGCTCTAACAGCAGTACTTTTCCTTTCCTTGCCTCCAATCCATTCTAACAATTTGCCTGCCTTGTTCTCCGTTCATATATTCTGTTTTGTTTTGTGAGGTGTAACATTTTGGCCTCAGAGTTAGCCCCTACCTGAAGCTCTGCTCTCTTTAGATCCATGGCCTCCTTGCCAGGGGAGATAGGGCCTCCACATAATCCCTCTCCCTCCAAGGTAGTCAATCTAGCCCATCTTTGCCATCGATCCACTATTTCCCCGGTGAGCATGACTCCCCTGATCATGGCCTTGTAAGCCTCCCATAAAGTGACTAGGCTACTCACAGATGCTTTATTTTATAATAATATATATGAATAATGTTTTGTCTAAGCATTTGACCGCCTGTACATTGGATAGACGCCATGGCTCCATTTTCCACATCCCCCTGGGTCTTTGAATGTTAGTGACAGTGTCACTCATAGCAGCGAGTGATTCCATAAGCTAGATATGTAGCCGCGCTAAATCTAAGGAGTGAGTCACTTGCAGTAAAAAAATAATCAAGTCTCGAGAACATGTGTGCTCCGGAGTAAAACAAATATTTCCTCTAGTCAGTGTAGGGAGTCACCCAAACATCGCATAATCCCTGGGCCCATGTGAATCCTAATTTCCCCTTGGTGGCTTCCCCTTCTACCCTGGAGCTCAGCCTGTCCAAATGAGTATTAAATACCAAACTGAAGTATCTACCTACCACCGTCAGTGCCGTGGGAGTTTCCAATAGAACAGCACCCACATGCTGTAATGTTGCTAAATGAAGGGTGAGCATAGACATTGATCAGTAACAGTACTTCTCCCTTGTATTCTGTCAGGACTACAGTGTAACACCCTGGTGTATCCATCACATGAAACTGGAGTTTCTTCCTAATCAAAATCAACACCCCTAAAGCTTGAGGAGTTCTGTACGTCTCCTATCTGCTTGTAACTCCCCCTCCCCAAGCTACAATGCTGTTCACCAATAAGGTGTGTCTTCTGCAGATACACAATGTCAAACTCCTCTTGAACTTGTTACCCAGCCCATTAACATTCCAGGTTAGCAGTGCCAGTGCTTGAATCTTAGTCATGGTGAGCGGGCTTCTCTCCCCCATAAGAGACAATTCCTCAGTAGGTGACTGATCTGAGACCTCCTCCGACCCATGCTCCGTCAAAGTGTTGTGGAGTACCCCCAGACCTACCCCCTCCTTACCTTACAGTGTAGTTATTGTAAAACTAACCGCCACCTTCAATTCACGGCACGTATAAACCTCAAACAAAAATCATATTAAATCAAAACTGATGCTACTGTCTCAGAGGCGTAGCTCCCGGTCTCTTGTGCAGCTTCATCCATTATTCAATGTCCCACTGTAGGCAGTCTCTAGTCTGTAGCAAGAAGCCCACCATGACTGCCCCACCCAAGAGCCGTTGTTGTTCTAATCAGATCTTGTCACCGATCAGAGCCACGCTAAACACATGTGGTCAGACGTCATTGGTGTCACCAAGGGCAGGTGGTCATCATCTGTCTCTAATTCTGTCTCAGTCGTTCTGAGCCGCTACCCTTCATCTCCGAGACAAGAGGTATCCACCTATTATTGTTGAGAACATCCCTGCAACACTGGACCTCTTTGACAGTTTGCTCTTGCTCCGCCTCCACCTGTTCTTTGGTTAGTGTATCCCCATTCCACACCGGGACTACTATTGTTCCTTCGTCTCAACGACACCCTCTTCCAACCTTTCTCACTCTCTGTCCCAGGTGGAGAGCTCGACCAGAGATCCCGCTCCTCAAGCCACGTGCAAGCCTACAGCACTGTGGCCAAGAAGTAAGTCCGCCACTCACGTACCACCCACAATTTTGCTGGGTAGAGGAGGGCATACTAGATATCCAGCTGGCACAACACCCTCTTAACAGGCACCAATACCCTTCTCTGTTGCTGAACCAAGTTATTGTAATTGGGTATAAACGCACCTTGTGGCCTTCAATTGACCAGTTAGCATGCTTCCTTGCTGCCTGGAGAATGACATCTCTGTTCCTCAGCCATGCGATGATCGGGCTCGGACTCACCCCAGGTTGCAGCAGGTAAGATGGAATTGTATGTGCCCACTCCACTGAAAAGAACCTTGAAGGGTTACCCTGGAGAACAGTTTTAGCCAATCACTCTTCTACAAAGAGATCCATGCGCGTCCCCTCCACTTTCTCCGGCACTCCTACGATCAAAACATTGTGACGACTGGACTTTCCCTCTGTCTCTTCCTGCCTGCAGGCCAACTGTCTCACCTCCTTCTCCATGGCCAAGCATCTCCTAGTAAGAATTTTATCTGCGGCAGTACAACTCCCAGTTGATGATCTGATTCTTTGACCATATCATTTAGTCTCCTATGATTGCCTCTGAGCAACCCACCTCACCCACAACTACAGCTATTTGGGCTTCCAAAGAGATCTTTGGGTCTTGCAGGATAGACGCAGTGTGTCGAGCCAGTGATGTACGGTCCTCACCTTTCTCGGGTGTATCCGCCTCTGCGACAACCACCTCCTTGTCCAGGGTACTCCCCTTTGCATTTCACTGGTAAATCATTATCCCGTTGGGCTATTGCACACAGCCCCTCTATCACATATGTATGTGTGTGGCCAAACAGCGGAATGCAGTGCTCAATACCCACCAGATACTATCACTGCACAAACAGCCGCAGGGGCCAACCTGTTCACTGCCCGTAGCCCGAAAGTCCAAGCAGCCACCTCTGTCTCCTCTCAACGATAGAGATGGGTCCTGATCCACCACTTCTACCAGGCAATCTGCCACCGGGGTCATCCCAGCTCCTGACAGTGGTGAACACCAAGCCCTGGAAGCTCACCATGCTGCAAGGCCCTCCGCAGCTCAGGTCACCGGTGCCCAGAACGGGCCCATCCAGCACTATTTTCTAACTTAGTGTGGGGAGGGCTTCCAAAGTACCTGAGCAGCCACAGCTCTTCAGTCGCTCGGGGTCTTTCCCCACAAGGGCAATGAAGCAAGCCCGCCCTTTCCTGCATGCAGTCACCAGTCCAAAAGCAGTCTCAGGAGTCTCCAGTCTGAAATACTCCTGCCATTCCGATACCTCGTAGCAGCCTCCTTCTGGAAAGCTAAATACCCCAAGATTGGCCCACTTCAGTACAGCAGTTTGCGGCAGAATCCTTAAAGGGAAACGCTCCTTCCAGGGAGCGGCCACAAGCCGAGTGCTACCTCTGTCACTCGCCCCACTGACAATTAGGTCCCAGGTACTGCAGTTCCACAGAAAGCTCCTCTGTCTGATCATCAACCTCAATCCGGGGGGAGAGGGGGGCAAGCCGGGATCCGATCAGCACAACTCCAGCACTCCCACCAGCTGATAGATACAGGACTCCAGCAGTGACCCAAGTTCAAGCGTGGGCCTCAATCAGCCGCACGGCAGGAGCCTTCTTGAGGAACCATCGTTGCAAGGATCATGGATATAAATATCAGCATTCTGCCGCTCACTGGGGTATTTTGCCACATTCATCCCCCACAATGGCTCAAGGGCATATTCCTCTCCAGGACAAGGTCCGCAGGCGAGTTATGGCAAGATAAGTCGGCTCCAGACCCACTAGGGGGCACGAGCTCCGAGTCACATGTCCAAGTCTGACCTACACCATGAATGGTTAAGCCACACCACTGCTTCGAGTCAACGTCCTACACCATGGACGGTTAGACTACACCCCCTTCAACTTTGTTGCTTGTAAATTGTTATTTGTGATGAGATTGAACATGATTGCTTAGATATTAGTGATTTATGCACTTAACCAGGACCTGACATTAAGGATGAACCCCTTTTTGAGCCCAACCATGTTCTTTTTGTAGATGGCTCATGTTTAAGAGGTAACAATGGCACATTAAGAGCAGCATGTGCTGTGTGCACTAAAAATGATGTTGTTGAAGCTTCATGGCATCAAAAAGTTACCTCAGCACAAATTGCCGGACTGATTACTCTTACCAGAGCATGCAATTTAACTGCACACATGAAAGTCACCATCTTCACAGATACTCAATATCAGTTTGGTGTTGTCCATGATTATGGGTAATTGTGGTCACAACGTTTCTTGACCTCATCAGGAACTCCAATCAGAAATTAAATGTATATCAAAGATTTACTGGAAGCTTTACGGATGCCCGCAGAAATTGCAGTGGTTACATGTGGGGTTCATCGAATTGGTAATGGATATACTGTCATGGGAAATAGATATGTGGATTCAGTTTCACTGTATTTTGCTTTGTTGACCTGCACATTTAATGGAAACTTCACATTTGAGTCTGAAGAAAAAAACTTTATTTACCATGTTGATGAAAGTCACAGACACTTGGGATGAATTAAAGAGAGTGCAAGATAATGTTTCAGAGGCAGAACTGAACAGTTGGATAAAGGCAGATTGTGAGACAATTGCGAATGACACTTGGCTGTCAGCTAACGGGAGACCAGTGTTTCCAATGGCACAATATTAAAATTGATACACACACTTAGGTAGAGATTCCATAGTGAGACTGTTTAGGCAAAATTGGTATAAACCCAGATTCCGAATGCTAGCTGAAGAAATGTGGCATAGATGTGTAGCTTGTCAACAAATGAATGAAGGAAAAGGCACACACACTACACTAACACCACATAGGGGGATCAGGTGGCCCTTTCAACAGAATGCAGATGGCCTTTAACAAGATGCCTGTTTACAAGGGTTTGAGATATGTCCTGGTCAGTGTGCATCTTCGAGATTGGTGGAAGCCTCACCAACCAGAAGAAATGACAGGCTCACTGTAGCAAAACCGTTATTGCGAGACTTGATACCCATGTACAGAATGCTAATTACACTTAAGTCAGATATAGGAACCCATTTCAACAATGAAGTACTGAAAATGATCTGCACAGCACTAAAGATTGAACAAAACCTACATTGCAGATACAGACCTGAACCATCAGTAATAGTAGAACAGGTTAATGGAACCATAAACTCTTGATTGGCAAACGTTTGGTCTTCCAAGTCCTTGAAATGGTCAGATTCACTAGCCTTGAGTGTTAATGAGCATACAGAGTATTCCAGACAAAGACTGGTTTATCACTGCATGAAATTCTGATGTGCAGGACCCTGAGATTGCCTGCTATTCCAGCAAATGCTCTTTTAAATATCACTGATGACATTATTTTGGATTACTGCAAAGAATTGGGTGATGGGGTTTGTTCTCTCTCTCATTAGGTTTCAGCTGCAACACAAGATCTGCATCACGAACAGTGCTAAGACCTCAATCCTGGTGACTGGATCGTGATCAAGAAGTATGTTCAGAAGGCTTGTCTTGAACTAAGGGGGAAAGGCCCTTTCTATTTAATTCTGACTGCTGTCAAGTGTGCTGTGTTCTGAATTGGATTCATCCATCTCACACAAAGAGTGAGAAATCCAGAGGAAGAAATTGTGGTCTATGATCCAGACAGAAAAACACCGGTGACTACATCATCACCTGAAATACCACTGAGACCAGTAGCACCATTGGCAGTACAACAGCGAGAGATGTGAAGATCAGCAAGTTGAGAGACAAATTCAAGTGCCTGAAGTTACACAAAGTGGTATCAAAGTCTCTAACAAAAAAGAAGTAGATAGTGATCCTCAGACAAACAAAGTACCAGTGTGACTTGAAAATCCATGGGAAAGAATGAGTACTGGGTCAAGAAGATTTCACAGAGCTGAATGGCCACAAAGTAATGAACAAAGAAACTTGAGAAGAAGCTATTGAGTAGCTTGCATACCAGAGAATATACCTGAAGAAACCGAGTCCAGTGATGAAAGTGGTATAGAACAAAGTCAGCAATCTCTGAGAAGATTGAAAAGAGCAAAAGTTCTGTGCCGAAGAAACTCAGCACTTGAATGGACATATTACGTAAATAACACCCTTAATGTTACATTGGAAGATCTGTATAATGTGAATCCTGAACTGTTTGAACCTCCATGAGAAAAATTTAGAAAATCCAAAAGGTAAAAACAATCTGACCAAAGAAGAACAAGACATTAGTGAACTGACTGAAAGAAAATATCTGAACTGTGCCTGTTAGAGATATGTTGTTTCGTTTTTTGTTTACAGAAGTTCAACCTAGGCCACAGCGAGCTGTAGAAGAGTGGGAATAACATTTTAGAAGAACACAGAATAGGGTTAAGGATTTTCTAAGTAGTAAATTGAATTATTGAAAGACTAGCACTACAATAAGCAATCTACAAAAACTAGTCATCGAACTGTTGGATTCAAGCTACATTGGGTCTGACGCGAGAAGAAATGTGTTGCATTCAAAATAAGTGTAAATATATTATGTGTTCAATTTTATAATAACAGTAATAATTATTACCGTTATACTGATAAGATGTTACTCAACTGCAGAGTCAGAACTCAATACAAAGAACTCTCCTAAACCACATACATACATACATTAGTGAGGAAGATCAATTGAAACACTCTTTTATTAATTATAAGACAGATTATTTCTCTACTAATGTTTTCTCTAGGTTAGAACAAGGATACACTAATGCAATGGATGCAAAAGACTGTTAAATTTGTGCCCATCTACGAACATCTGCCTATGAAGAAGTAGCATATACAACATGCTTCTATCATATGCTATTTCATGCATCTTACTTTCTACATTTTGAATATTTCTATTCTAACTATGACCTAATACGTTCAAGAGTGCCTTTATTAGAAAATATGAATTTACATTCGCAAGCAAAGGGAATGGATATAGCTTGGCACTACTTCTTTCCACATAAACCCATAGATAGTGCTATGGCTTACAAGAACAATTTATCATGCTTAATGCGACCAATGGAGAAAGTATTCATAATGGCTTTAGAGGAAAGATACAAAAACATAACACAAGCAAATGATAAAGATAGTAATATTTTAAAGAACATTTGTAGAAAGGAAGACGTGTTTAGAAATAAAATGGTTTAGCCAAAGTTAAGACTAGACAGCCAACATAAAGGGAAGGTTTACGTTTACAGAAGAAGCACACCTAAATGAGACAGACATGTAGTAGTTGGGAAAACTCTTTTGAACTGATGGGAGGGATGTGGCAAATTTTACAAGGAGAAGAAAACGTGATTCCTGGTGTTTATTACGTTTGTGGACAGAATGTTTATTTCTTGCTGCCTGCTAACTGGGAAGGAATTTGTTATTTAGGTGTACTAATTTCTCAAATGTACAAAGCTTAGATGCATTAACTATGGCACCAGCGCTTAGAAATAAACGAAATCCAGAAACTAGAAATGGATTAGTGGGAGACATAGTTTGTGCAATCATTCCACCTGTAGGAGTCATAATAACATGACAAACAAATTAGAACGTCAGCTGCCGTTGTTGGCAAAATGGCAAAGAGCACATCTGGAGCTTTGCTTGTAGTTAATACTGAGTTAGTTGCTATACAGTCCATAGTTATTCAAGACTGACTTTCATTAGACGTTGTACTCACAGAAAAAGGTGGAGTCTACAAAGTGCTTAAATTAACTCACTGCTCATCGTATATACCTGATGAAAGTAAGGAAGTAGAAGGATTTGCAAGGAACATTTCAGACGTGGAACCTGAGTTACAAAAGCTGGAAGCACCTAGTGATTTTGGAACTTTTGGAAAAGGAGGTTATTACATTTGAAATTGGTTTTCAACGGGAGGAAAGGGTATATTGAAGGCGATTCTTATACCAATAACAAAATTGGTGCTTTGCTTGATTTTTCTATATGCCTTGTTTATGAGCTATAGACATATTTTCTGAAAAAGGGAAGAAAGAAAGCAGAGAAAGTTAGATGAAAGAGATTTAGGATTGAATGGCATAATGAATTATGATTACATGAAATCACTTAGATTTAGAATTCAAAAATGGAAATGACAAGACACAAATGATGATGAAGGTGCAGTCTGAAATGAACTCACATGCAGAATGAATGTATGTGATGGTTAAAGATAACTATCACTTGGGAGATTTCATAGAGTAGGAACATTTAGCTTAAATAAATCTAAAAATAAAGCTGAACGCTAGCTAGTGATTAACGTGAAACGACTTTGCAGAACTTGACAGGTACAAAAATGTGCCTCTAGCACCTTAGCTGCTATGGAACGTCCAGCTCCAGTGCTGGACGTTCCATTGCGCAGGTGCAGTTCGAACGTTCAACGGCCGACAGCAGCACAACGGAGGTAGTGGTGTCGTCGGCCGTTGATCGTGCGCAGCACCTAAGAGGTTAAAAGATGTGTAAAAATTAACATTCAGCTTGGTTATTTGCATCAAGCATTACTTTCTACTGTAATTTAATTTAATTAATTTCAGGCCTCATCCTTTTTCTATCTTTCATATTTTCTTTTGTTCAGTAATTAAATGTTTTTTAGAAATGCTAAACTATGCACAAATGTACTATTTTGAAAACCCCGAAATTGAGTTGCTAAAACTTGTCATTGCTGTAGAATATGCCAACTTTATTGACATTTATTTCTTCTTTTCTTAAGCTGCATGTTCTCATCGCATTTACTTTATTCACCATATATACAATGTTGAATGGTGACTAGTATATTCAAACATTTAATGCTTATATAGAAATGTGAACCTCATGACTTAATCAGGATGTTGTAGAGAAGGTCATTGTTATTCAATGGAATTTTGAATAGCTGATAGTTTAGAATTGCTGGAGTACTCATGAGAACTCAGACCAACAGTAATGAATACATAGATGTTTAGCAACTAACTGATACTTTTAGGTTGTGGTTTGTCGATAACATGAGTTTGCAGTACAAACGAAGGACTAAGTTGCAAACCATTGGACGCTTGCTTTATAGTGGCTTGAGACGATCTAACATCGAAATGGATTGATACATGTTTTGAAGTTTTATATGAGTGCATGATTCCTTGTTATATTACATACTCAGAGACACACAGAGAGCTTTTGCCATTGCCCTTTCTGAGATTCTCCTCACTCTCTTTCTTGGCAGCCACTCCTATATCCATGGGCTTTTGTGGTATTTATGAATTTTTGGGTGTAGCTACTGCCGCACCTGCTGCTCAGAAAGAGAGACTCAACTGAGTTTTCCTGAACTGCTCTTTATGAGAAGTTCAACTTTTCAAATGCTAAACAGATCTCAATCTTTCCAAGCACTCTTCATGGGTTCGATTCCAACCTGATTCTAACTTAATATAGAATAGGGACTGTTAGACCTGACACCTTTTGGCGTGGTTCTTCCCCCATCTTTTGCCTCTGACTCATGTGTTTTGATGCTGTGCTGGATTTCGTTTTTGCTGATTAAGATGCTTTGGACACTCTGCCACTGCTGATCAGTGTCAGAGTGTAAGTGCTCCCTCTGTAAATTGTGATATTGATTGGCATATTTGTATCACCACGAAGTCCCTAGTAAAGTGCACTGTGTGTGCCAGGGCTGGTGATGACAGATGCTACTAGTGGGCCTGCAGCGCAGATTGCGCCACCCACATGAGTAGCTTTAAAATAGTGACTCAGGCCTGCCAGCGCAGGGCCTGTGTGCAGTCAGTGGACTGCCCTGTCCCCCTGGCCAGTGTCTCCACTGGCTGGGCCTAACCCTTCCCTGTCTGTGCACATCAGCCACCCCTATGGAAGGCTCAAGGTACCCCCCTGGGCAGGGTGCAGTGTATAGCTAAGGTAGAGCATGTACTAGTGCAGGTCACATGCTCTGGTAGTGGGCAGCAGCCATTTTATGTGCTCACTGCTGTAAGGCTCTCTTGCTCCATAGAGTAACATGGAGGAGACTGGCCCCATGTGATACCAGCCTATCTTCCCATAGGAACAAGATGGGACATAAGTGAAAGATATCCCTGAACTCAGAATTTAATGACACATCTTTTAGTGAAGGGTGTTTTTAAATCCTGTGTTGGAGAATAGCACTTTTAGAAAGTGGCTGTTCTCTTGTCTAAACCTTTCTGTGTGCCTGGGTTTGTGGAATGCCTGCCTGGTCTGGATGTGACAGGGGGGGCTGCAGAGCCCCAGAGGAGAGGGTCGGAGCCAGCCCGGGGATGAAAGGGCACATCTGCCTGCCTGGGAGGTGGGAGGAAGGAATGCCTGATAAGTACTGGGCTGTGCCGGCCACCTCCCCCATGCTAGCTCCCTCCTGATGGTCAACTGACACCTCTGGCCCTGAAGCTGACGGGGAGAAGAAAACCAGAGACACCTCAGTGCTCCGCAACCCCCAGAACTGGTTTAGACTGGACCCAGGGCCTCCATGCACAAAGACTTCAAAGGACTTCAAAGACATTGAGGGGTATAAGGAAAGGACCCCTGACTACAGAAGTTTAGATTCTGAAATTCTGCAACCAAGAAGGAACCTCGGCTGGAAGGAGGACGGCTAGAGAACCAAAGGAAGATTGCCTTGCTGTGTGCTCTAAGGGCTGACCTGTTCTACTGTCTACCTGGAAGCTGAGGAGGAGAAAGGGACTTTGCTGTGTGCTGTGACCCTGCCTGCTTGCAACTGCCAAGACTTTGCGGTGTGCTGTGTCTACAATCTTGAATCCCCTGAGGAGGAGGAGGGAGGACGGGGAAAAAGGTAGAAAAACAGCCACTCTCAGGAGTGTGCAACAGGCTGTTCCGTGTTACCGACGCCGTGGGATGGGTAGGTTCTGACCAGCCATCCGCCTAGAGCATCCAGGGGACTCCCCGCCGCTCAGGCCTTCCCAGGGACAGTCGGTGGGGCCCGACCTTCATGGGTCTAGGGCTAGGACCATTGCAGTAGCACTGGCCGCCTTGACATACAGGTTGTATATGGAAGTTTCTTCGATTTGGGGGAGACTTCACACTAATTGATGAGCAACCATAGGTCCTGAAGAATCGCCATAACTGGCGTGAAACATGTTGACCACACCATAGGCGAGGGTCGAACGAAGCCACATCACCCTTATTGTTGTGCTCCGCTACCCCTCCCTTTATCAATTTTAATTAAGCAGTGAGCCACTTGATTAAAAATGTTCTAATGGACTCTACTGACTTACTTTTAACTTTCACTCACGCTCACAATCTCACCTCTTAGGTCCCTCACACGCATGCACCCATTGGCCAGGAATAGAAGAACTCCACCAAAAGAGTAACACTACGTGTTGCCCGGCAAGCATTGCACCGCCAGCTTGCCGCTGGAGCAGGAGGCCAATGATGACACGATACAGTTATTTGGACGGATGGCTTCTGTTGTCCAACCCTCTAATTGTGTGAGGCATCCTAATTCCGAAAAGGGTTTACTCAATTCCCTGTTGCACACTCCTGAGAGTGGCTGTTTTTCTACCTTTTTCCCCGTCCTCCCTCCTCCTCCTCAGGGGAACCTTGTACAATTGTTGTATATTGCTCATTGGACACGTACATTGGACCCCGGTAAATATCGTCCTCCACTGTCCCCCCTTTTGTATATTATTACAATCTTGAATCTCCAAGGGCCTGAAAAGAGCTGGCCCCCTGTCTGCAACCCAGGAACATAAAGGTTGCCCAAGGACCACAAGACCCTGCTGTGCCCCCTGAAGCTGCTGTGTGGCGAGGAGATCGTGAAATCCTGTAGGTTGCCCGATCAGTGCGTGGGCTGCTCTTTCATCTGCTTGAGAGCGCCGCGCTGACCCAGCCTGCTGAGGGGCCAAGATCGGCGTGTTCATCGACACGCGTGTGTGTGTGGCAGCCCGGAGACTTGTGGGCCTTCCCAGTGCTAGGCGCACTGAAAACGACTGTGAGCTGTGTCACCACCGCGGCCCGGGGGCCAGGAATACCCCCCCAAGATCGCCGATCGTTGGGGAGCTGAAGCGCCAAAGAACGAAGGCGCCGCGCTCCCATTGGTGGAGGGAGCCGAGCCCCCTCACTAACGCCGCGACGGGATTGGCCGTGCGGCGCAGCGTCATCAGTGGTGGTGGGCCGTGATTGGCCGAAGTTGCGGAGCGTCACGGCTTGACTGTCCCGGGAGCCGCTCTGTCATTGGCTGACTCCCGGGTGCACCAGAGGCTCGTCCAGACGCCGCGACCGGATTGGTCCCCGTCCTCAGGACCCAGGGAAGTGCTGCGCGATCACCGCCGGGCCCGGGAAGAAGCGACCTGCCCTCTCCGAGGGATCCCCCCCCCGAGTGTCTTCCGCCCCGGCCTGCCGTCCCAGCCTTTAAGCGCCTGGCCCGCTCCCCGCCGCTCGTTGGATTGTCGAGAGCAGGCGGGGGAGCAGGAGGGACCGGCCGGGGCCGTGGACGAGTGAGTTCTGGTCGGCGCAGGGCGCCTGGGGGCACACAGAAGAGCGTGGTGGAACCCGGGGAGGAAAAGAGCCCCCGGGCCTCGCGAGGAAGCGCACTTGCAGCGCTTAAAGGCCAAAAGTAAGATTACACGGGGCATTGTTTTCCTTGCTCGATTTTAGAGCGGATCGAATAGAAATCAGGGGCATTATTTTTAGACCCCTGATTTGAGAGACTTGAGACCATTTCCTTTTTCTGCTTTGATTCTGAGAACTGCCTATTTACAAGAACCATTAAGAATTAAGTGCAACCTTTAAGATAAAATGCTACATTTTCTAAAGAAGTGATTATCATGCAACTGCTTCATTTACATGCTGAAACTAGATAAAGCTATATATTTTTATAAAATATACTTACCTGTGTGGTCTCAGTTTGTGGTGGATTGGGGATTATTGTTGTGTTAAGTGCAAATGTTATCCACATTGCCTCTGTTTAGCCTAGACTGCTCGCGCCATGCTACCTAGAGGGTGAGCAGGGGTTATCTCAGAGGGCTATTCCGTCACCCTGACTGGAAGTGAGGGTCCCTACTTGGTCTAAGGTACTTACCTCTGCCAACTAAGGACCCCCGGTTCTAACAGGGACTAATTCCTTTATGGAATACGCTTGTCTATTTCATGCCTTTTATTGATTTTGAACCATGAATTTCTTGATATTTCTGTAAACTGATTCATCTGACTTACTAATTGAATAAAAGACAACAACAAATCTACTAAACTCTTAATGAAGAATAAAGGTTTTCAAACCTAACCTAAACTCTCATCATTGACTGAACTCATTAACTTTAATGATAATGCAATTTGAGATGTGTTTGAATTATGCTCCATTCTAAAATGGTGGCAAATATCCATTGGCTTGTAGAAGGGCGTGGAGTCAAAGACCACTATTGTAAGTGTTAGACCTGGTATTATTGGCGTGAGTCTCCCTTCCATTTTGTACTGATTGCCTCCTCTGTTTTTTATCTGTTTTGCTGGTTTAGATGCTTTGGGCACTGTGCCACTGCTATTCAGTGCCACAGTGCAAGTGCTCCCTATGTACTTTGATGTATTGATTAGTGACTCCATGATTGGGTGATTTGATTTACTTGTCAGACCCTAGTACAGTGCATCATGTATGTCCAGGGCTTGTAAATCAAATGCTGCTGGTGGGCTTGCAGCACTGGTTGTGCCACCCACAGAAGCACCTTCTAAAGTGTGTCTCAGGCCTGTGTGCAGTCTAGTACTGCTATGTCAACTTGGTAAGTGCACCCACTTCCCAGACCCTAAACCTAACCTTTACTTCATATCAGACACCCCTAAGTTAGGCTCAAGGGCAAGGTGCATTCTAAGTATGAGGTAGGACATGCCCTGGTGTGTGTGGCATGTCCTAATAGTGAATTACAGCCATTTTTGTTTTTCACTATTGCAAGGATAACTGTTCCCCATAGGGCAGAATGGGCAGTTTGATTACAACATCTTAAAATCCTAACTGACTCTGGCAACATGGTAGAAATTTGAATTTAGTATGCCTGTACTCAGAATGATAAAATGCATATTTTAGTAAAGTTGGTTTTAACATTCTGTGTTTGAAAATACCACTTTTAGAAAGTAGGTATGTTCTTGCCTAACTATCCAGCCTGCCTCTGCTAGCTTGTGTATTGTGTGTCTGGTTTTGTAAGTGACAGTGGCTGGGGGATTCCAGTAGACCAGATATCAGCACAAGGCTGAATAGACCTATCTGCATGCAGGTGGGTGGGAAGAGTAGCACCTAGGTCTGAATAGGGCTGTTTTTAACTCACAAGGAGCAATAGGGGTTCTATATGGATCAGGTCAATCCCCCATTCAATGATTCAAAACACAATATGACCTGACCCTACTTCAAGAACAGATTCACTTGGATTTCTACGTGTCTTTAGCTGCCACAATTTTGTGTGCTATGTTGGCAGTTATTCATATACTGTCTACCACCATGAATCCATGTTCAGCTTATTGTTCTGTTCCCTCCATGTGCCACCCAATATGTAGTACACACAAATGTTAATAGATCAAAATAATGAAAAAATGTGTGAGAAGGTATGGAGTGCCTCACGGAAGTAACACCATGGGAGTCTACTGGTAGGTTCTCACCAGTGGGCTCAGGTTCTCACCATTAGCACAGCCATATCAGAACAAAACAAACAAAGAAAGGTAATGTGCAGGTATAGTGAAAAGGTAGTGTACTCAGTGGTGAATATACTGGTAATGTGAGTGCTAGGATGTGTCTCCCTAGTGCTTGTAAAACCTGACCCCAAAAAAGGTGGAACCTGAGACTTTGAGACCACGTTATTTAAAATTAAAAACGAGCTAAACCTACACTAACTATTCCCCTTTTATTCTGTGCCGTGGGTTTGCTCACATTAAAAGGCACTCTGTTGCCTTCCATCTTCGTGGATGGACAACATGTTTCAGGTTTAGCTAGTTTTTAATTTTAAATAACGTGATCCCAAAGTCTCAGGTTCCACCTTATTTGGGGTCAGATTTTACAAGCACTAGGTAGACACATCCTAGCGCTCACATCACCAGTATCTTCACCACTGGTTTCACTACCTTTTCACTATGCCTTCCCTTACACAGAGGACAAGTACTATCTGTCGGCCCCTGAACAGATACATCAGGCACAGGGCCAAAGAGGTGGTCGTCACCAAGGGAGAAGGGCCCCACAACTGGACCTTCGAAAATACAAGCAGTGAAGAGGACGATTATAACAAACAGCCTTCCACTTCTTACCAGAGTAGGGTGAGATTTAACCCACAAGAAAGATCTAACGAAGACCTGGGAGCTCCGTTTCGTTCTTTTTTAGGGCAGCAACAAACGGACCAGAGAAGAGGTGTGGCGCCGCGGCCAGGGCGACTGACGCTGGAATCTGGGGATCAGGGTTCGATCCCCAGCTCTGGCGGCAGGTTAGCCCAGCACCATGCGACTCTGGGCAATAGCTTGCTTAATCTTCCCGACGGCCCCCAGCGCCTAGAGACCCTAACGGGTGATTGTGCGCTATAAAAATGTGGATTATTAGAGAGGGGGTGGGCGCAGAGGAAGGAACGGGCACATCACAACGCAAATCCAACATGGCAAGCTTTTTCCCCCAGAATTACTTGCAGTCGGGGCAGAATCCCATTATAACCACGAACAACATAGTGGTCAACCTGTCAGACCATCAATTGACAGAGGAGGAACTAGGGGTCTTAAACAAGGGTTTGGGCTTTGTTCCCACTCCCAGACATGACAGCTTCAAGTGCCGCAATGAGCTTAATGGACTCATGCGTAAAATCAAGCTTAAAACTTTTTTTGAGGGGAAAGAACAAGATGCCCCATCTATTTTTCCACCAACCTTCATCGCCCTTCCCAATTTTGCCCAACCAATAATATGGTGTGCCCCGAAGTCCAGGTATTTGAACAAAAAGTCTTGGAGGACATCATGAACCTGGAACATTCACACATGGGTCATATACATACCAACATGAGTAAGAGAGACTGGGAGGCTATTAAAAGTTTCCAAAACAATGTGCCAATAACCATCAAACCCGCTGATAAGGGTGGAGCTGTGGTGGTTATGAACACTGTGGATTACGAAGCAGAAATATCCAAACTCTTGGGGGTCCGTCAGAATTATCACCCTTTGGCACGTGACCCCACAGGTGAATTAAAAAAGCTTATCAACAAAATGGTGGCCGAAGCAAAAGAGAAGAAATGGTTGACCAGTAATCAAGCTGAGTTCCTAGTGAACACCACAACATGGGTACCAGCGTTTTATGTGGTGCCCAAAATCCATAAACAACGGCCTCCCCTGGGACGCACGATAGTTTCGGGCATCCAAATCGCTTTTAGAGCCGTTATCAGATTTTTTTCCTGAGGGAATGTGTTATTTCACAACCCTCTTACATACAAGATACCACCGATGTCTTAAACATCTTGGACACCATGGACTTTGACCCGGAACAGCAATTTCTGGTCACCATTGATGTCGAGTCCCTGTACACCAGCATTCCCCAGGAAGCCACATTGGGGGAAGCAGAGCGGGCCCTGGGGAATTGCGATGGTTCTAGGATGACCCTCAATTGTTTGTCCTACAATGTATGGAAATAGCCCTCACAAGGAACTTTTTTGCATTAAAGGGCCAACTGTACCTACAGGTGTCGGGCACTTCGATGGGGGCAACTTTTGCCCCCAGTCTGGCCTGCATCTATGTGGGCCAGTTTGAGACTAATTATGTCTATCATTCTATGAAACCCTTCCAGACCAACATTGGTCTCTGGAAGAGGTTCATAGATGATATTCTATGTATTTGGAATGGCATAAGACCTTATAAAGTTCCTGAATTGGTTGAATCATTTGGACCCCAGTCTTATATTTACTTGGACCTACAGCAAGAAATCAGCGGTCTATCTGGATCTGGACATCTATACAGAGAAAAAAAAAACTCATGATGAATGTTCATCAGAAACCCACGGACAAGAAATCTTTATTACATTACAGGTCATATCATCCTCGCGCACTCCGCGACAATTTGCTGGTGGGTCAATTCCTGCGGTATCGCAGGAACTGCTCTCAGGTAGAGATATTTGCAGAACAATCAGAAGAACTGGCAACTAAATTGGAACAGAGGGCGTATCCTTCCAAGGTGATCAGACAGGCCAAGAAAAGGGCGATTAAGACCCCAAGAGCAGCCCTCCTAGAAAGGAACAGGCCAGACAAAGGTGAATGTATACCGGTGGTCACAACTTTCGACCGACTTTCAACCAAAATTCGTGGGATCATAAGGAAACACTGGCATATACAGAACACAGCCAATATGAAAATGCCACCCCGAGGTTCTCTTTTTAAGCGCTCCTCTAATTTACGAGACAAGTTGGTCCATACCCGCACCATTACAAACACCAGGGAAACGGGAATACCTACAATCAATCAATCAATCAATCATGGACATTTATATAGCGCACTACTTACCCGGAGGGTCTCAAGGCGCTTTGGGGGGGGGGGTGCTGCTACTGCTCGAACAGCCAGGTCTTGAGCTTCTTCCTGAAGGAAAGGTGGTCTTGGGTCAGGCGCAGGTCGGTTGGGAGGGAGTTCCAGGTCTTGGCGGCCAGGTGGGAGAAGGACCTTCCTCCTGTTGTCGATCTTCGGATGCGGGGTACGGCGGCGAGGGCGTGACTGGCTGATCGGAGGTGGCGTTTGGGAGCGTAGAAGTTGATGCGGTTGTTGAGGTAGCTCGGGCCTTGGTCGTGTAGGGCTTTGTGTGCGTGGGTGAGGAGACGGAAGGTGATTCTTTTGTTGACGGGGAGCCAGTGCAGGTCTCTCAGATGTCCGGAGATGTGGCTGCGTCGGGGGATGTCGAGGATGAGTCTGGCTGAGGCGTTCTGGATCCGCTGGAGTCTCTTCTGGAGCTTGGCGGTGGTTCCGGCGTAGAGGGCGTTGCCGTAGTCCAGTCGGCTGGTGACGAGGGCCTGGGTGACCGTCTTCCTGGTCTCGGTGGGGATCCACCGGAAGATCTTTCGTAGCATGCGCAGGATGTGGAAGCATGACGAGGAGACGGCGTTGACTTGCCTGGTCATGGAGAGGGAGGAGTCCAGGATGAAGCCCAGGTTGCGTGCGTGGTCTGTCGGTGTGGGTGCGGAGCCCAGGGCGGGGGGCCACCAGGAGTCGTCCCAGGCGGAGGGCGAGGAGCCCAGGATGAGGACTTCCGTCTTGTCTGAGTTCAGTTTCAGGCGGCTGGTCGTCATCCATTCGGCTACAGCTTTCATCCCTTCGTGAAGGTTGGCTCTGGAAGCGGCGGGGTCGTTGGTCAGTGAGAGGATCAGCTGGGTGTCGTCGGCGTAGGAGATGATGTTCAGGTTGTGTTGGCGATGGGCGCGAGGGGGCTCATGTAGACGTTGAAGAGGGTGGGGCTCAGCGAGGATCCTTGAGGGACGCCGCAGATGACTTCGGTGGCCTCTGACTTGTACGGTGGTAGACAGACTCTCTGTGTTCTTCCGTCGAGGAAGGAGACGATCCATTCCAGTGCCTTCTCTTGAATTCCGACGTTGCTGAGGCGTTGCACTAGGGTGCGGTGGCAGACCGTGTCGAATGCGGCGGAGAGGTCTAGGAGGATGAGGGCCGCTGTTTCTCCGTTGTCCATCAGGGCTCGGATGTCATCGGTGGCAGCGATGAGGGCGGTCTCGGTGCTGTGGTTGGCTCGGAAGCCAGACTGTGAAGGGTCGAGGGATCCGTTCGTCTCGAGGAAGGCGGCCAGCTGTTTGTTGACGGTCTTCTCGATGACTTTGGCTGGAAACGGGAGGAGCGAGATGGGGCGGTAGTTCTTGAGTTCGGTGGGGTCCGCTGTTGGTTTCTTTAGTAGAGCGCTGAGTTCGGCGTGCTTCCAGCTCTCCGGGAAGGTGGCGGTGTCGAAGGAGGTGTTGATGATGTCCCGCAGGTGGGGTGCGATGACAGTGTCGGCCTTGTTGAAGACGTGGTGAGGGCAGGGGTCGGTCGGAGATCCGGAGTGGATGGAGTTCATCATGCGGACGATGTCATCGGTGCTGATCGGAGTCCAGGCGCGGAGGTTGGTGGTGGGTGGCGTTGCTGCGGTCGTTGTGTGCGATGGTTGACTGCTGAAGCTGTTGTGTATGTCCGCGATCTTGTTGTGGAAGTAGGAGGCGAGGGAGTTGCAGAGGTCTTGCGATGGGGTGATGTCGTTGTTTCATGCGTTGGGGTTGGAGAGCTCTTTCACGATGTTGAAGAGTTCCTTGCAGTTGTGTGCGTTGTTGTCCAGTCGGTCCTTGAATGCAGTTTTCTTGGTGGCGCGGATCAGTTGGTGGTGCTTCCGGGTGGCCAGCTTGAGGGTGGTCATGTTGTCCGGTGTTGGTTCCCTTCTCCAGGCCTTTTCGAGGGCTCGGCAGTTCTTCTTGGAGCTCTTGAGTTCGTCGGTGAACCATGGGGCTCTCTTGCTGCCGGGTCTGCTGGGCGGGGTCCTCAGAGGGGCGAGTTCGTCCGCGCAGTTGCTGATGTATTGCGACTTATATAGCGCACGTATCACCCGAAGGTATCAAGGCGCTTGCTTAGGGAACCCGTCCTGGTATTCCCCTGTGAGATACCCCGGCAGGGTATCCACAAGGTGAAAGCCAGGCATCCCGCCGCGAGGGGCCGTAGTGGAGATTAAGCAAGCTATTGCCCAGAGTCGCAGAGTGTGACCCCGTGAGTCGAGTAGGCACCGGAGCGAGAATTGTGGAGTCCGTGGAATTTTTAGCCCGAGACCCGCCGAGGCGGGGAATCGAACCCTGGTCCACGGCCGATCTCAGCTTCCGGGTCTGCCGCCTCTAACCACTGAGCCACCCTTCTCCAATCCACTTCGTGAGGTTGTCGGCGGCCTGGCTGGGGTTCGCTGAGCTGGCGGGAGGGTGCTGACTCAGGGAAGCGGCGAGCTGGTCGGCTGTAATCTTGTTCCAGCTTCTTCGGGCAACCTGTTGCTGGTGGTGGTGGGTCGTCGTTCTTCTGAAGGTGAAGTGGACGCAGCTGTGGTCCGTCCAGTGGAGTCCTGTGGCGTGGCTGAAGGCGATGTCTTTGCTTGATGAGAAGACGGCGTCGAGTGTGTGTCCGGCGAGGTGGGTGGGGGTGGTCACCAGTTGCTTGAGTCCCAGGTTTGCGAGGTTTTCCAGCACGGTGGTGGTGTTGCGGTCGTCGTTGTTCTCCAGGTGGAAGTTGAGGTCCCCGAGGAGGACGTAGTCGGCTGAGTGGAGGGCGAGCGGGCTGATGAAGTCGGCGATGTCCTCGCTGAATTGTGTGCGTGGTCCCGGGGGTCTGTAGATGAGGGTGCCTCTGAGGGTGGTCTTGGGGTTGACGTGGATCTGGAAGTGCAGGTGTTCAGCGGGTGCGATGGTGTCGTCGGTGTTGGTCGTGATGCGGATGGTGTTCCTGTGGATGATGGCGATGCCTCCTCCTGTGTTGTTGACGCGGTCTCTCCGGATGATCTTGTAGCCGTCCGGGATGGCGATGGCGATGTCGGGTGCTGAGGAGGCGTTCATCCAGGTTTCCGTGAGGAAGGCGACGTCTGGGTCTGTGGTGTCGAGCAGGTTCCAGAGCTCGACGGCGTGTCTGTGGACGGAGCGGGTGTTGAGCAGGATGCACTTCAGGTGGCTGCTGCTGGAGTTCGGCTTGGTGGGTGCTGGTGCAGTGCAGGTCCGGGTGCAGGAGAACTTGCAGGACTGGCAGATGAAGGGTCCGTGGGTGCGTCTCGGGGTGGCTCGGTAGCATCCAGGGGTTCGGCCGGCGTTGAGGGTGGCGGCGTCGTATGTCCGTCGGGTCGTCTTCTGTCGGTGGGGGCCAGGGGTCCTGGCACTGGGCGCGGTCCAGGCGCGGACGGGCGCAGACGGGCTTACCTTTGGCGCGCCTTCGGCGCTCAATCGGTGCTCCCGCTGCGCGCGTCCGCTGCGCGGTCGCTGAGGGGGCGTCATAAGAGGGGAGCAGGGAGGGCGGGTCCGCCGGGAGGCGGGAAGGGGTTAACCAATCGTGTGGCGGGGGGGCGGGGGCCGCAGGCAGGAGGCGCGGGAACGGGTCCGGCAGAGCGGGCGGCCCAGCGGCGGCTGGGGCGCTGCTGGCGGCGTCGGCGAAGGCTCTCGGCAGGTAAGCAGGGCAGCAGTGGCAGGCGTAGAGGAGCAGGGGGGCGACCAGGCCAGAGGCGCAGTGGTCGCTCCCTAGAGGCAGGCGAGGTCCCCTTAAGAGGGGAGCAGGGAGGGCGGGTCCGCCGGGAGGCGGGAAGGGGTTAACCAATCGTGTGGCGGGGGGGCGGGGGCCGCAGGCAGGAGGCGCGGGAACGGGTCCGGCAGAGCGGGCGGCCCAGCGGCGGCTGGGGCGCTGCTGGCGGCGTCGGTGAAGGCTCTCGGCAGGTAAGCAGGGCAGCAGTGGCAGGCGTAGAGGAGCAGGGGGGCGACCAGGCCAGAGGCGCAGTGGTCGCTCCCTAGAGGCAGGCGAGGTCCCCTTAAGAGGGGAGCAGGGAGGGCGGGTCCGCCGGGAGGCGGGAAGGGGTTACCCAATCGTGTGGCGGGGGGGGCGGGGGCCGCAGGCAGGAGGCGCGGGAACGGGTCCGGCAGAGCGGGCGGCCCAGCGGCGGCTGGGGCGCTGCTGGCGGCGTCGGCGAAGGCTCTCGGCAGGTAAGCAGGGCAGCAGTGGCAGGCGTAGAGGAGCAGGGGGGCGACCAGGCCAGAGGCGCAGTGGACATTACATTACAGGACATTACCCATGCGGGGGATGCTTAGTATGCGAGCTAACAGAACCCTCCAAGAATGTGACACTGACTAACGGGAAGATCTGGCATTTAAACAGATTTAGTAAGTGCAACACAGTCAATGTCATATATAGGCTGACATGTCCATGTGGACTTCAATATATCGGTCTCACCACACGGAAGGTGAAAGTAAGAATACAGGAACATTTGAGCACCCTGAAAGCAGGGAAATTGTCAACCAAGTTAGTGCAACACTTCTCTGAACAGAAACACCATTACAAGAGCATTGAGTGGGTGGTCCTGGAAAAAGTGGTAGGAGACAGATACAATATGGAGTTAAGACTAGCCACCAAAGAGGCACGTTGTATCTGTCAAGAGGGGGTGGACCATCGAGGCCTGAACGATGTTATTGAGTGGAACCGCATTGGTACATAAATCTATACATCCCCATAGTTGAGAAGTAATAGCAATGACATAGTCAGAATGAATACACCCCTTGACATGATGTTATGTGAGCTGTTTGACAGGATCTTTGGTGTCTCTGATGGTGATCATGCTTAAATACATATAGGACAGATTACACATAGTAGACATCTGTCAATATGAACATTCTTGTCCACACTCATAAGGTACACTTTGATAGCCTTTTCATCCTCCACTACATGTGTAATGGTGATTAACATTTTAACTGCAGTTTTCAGCCGGGGGGGGGGGGGGGGGGGGGACTACACTGTGCCCACAATAAACCAATATGGTTGAAATGGATAGTATACACTAGTCCGTATTAGGCATCATTATACACAGCGGTTACATACATTCAGGCGCTGTTAGGATGTCTATGAGAAAACTAATTAAGATGGCAGTGTATACATAGCTCGAAAAAGTTCTAACCAGAATAACATTAGTAGGTAATACACATTAATGAAAACTGTGCATAGTAGATCAATGAAAACTATGCAAAGAACGAGACACAATAACGACAACGCCAGCACGTCTCTCATTTTCCGAATGTCTCTCTCTGAACTGGCAACGGAAACTGCGTAAATCTCGACATTATGGGTTGAAAACCTCAAAATAATGGGGACTAATCCACCAGGTGGATATTATTACCATGTGGACAAGGAATAGGGCATATCTTGGCAATGCTTTTACTTCCTCTGCAGGCTGACAGAAAGCAGTACTGGGATTGGACCGCTAGAGTGATAAAGAAGGGAGTCACCAGTATGCCAAAGTGGGGCATTAAAGCGGTAAACATGCAAAGGCTGTTCGTGTGGCCAATGGGCAAGGGAATAGGTTTCAATATCCCAATATGTTGTACTGACGATGTGTTGTCTGTGTTTTTAAACATGTTCCCTGGGTAACTACTCACATATGAAATGAATGCAGTGTGGTGAAAACTGACCCTCACCCTGAAGAAATTGCCTAAATAAAACCCATGGCAATGAAACATGTTGGCCCTCTACGGAGATAGATGGCAACAGTGTCTTTTAATGCGAGCAAACCCAAGGCACAGAATAAAAGGGGAATAGCTAGTGTAGGCTTAGCTAGTTTTTAATTTCAAATAACGTACCAAAGTCTCAGGTTCCACCTTATTTGGGGTCAGATTTTACAAGCACTAGGAAGACACATCCTTGCGCTCACATTACCAGTATCTTCACCACTGGTTTCACTACCTTTTCACTATACCTGCACATTATCTTTGTTTTGTTCTGGTATGGCTGTGCTAATGATGAGAACCTGAGCCCACTGGTGAGATCCTACCAGTTGACTCCCATGGTGTTATTTCCGTGAGGCACTCCATACCTTCTCACGCATTTTTTCATTATTTTTTATCTATTAACATTTGTGTTGCACTACACTTTGGGTGGCACATGGAGGGAACAGAACAATAAACTGAACAGGGATTCATGGTGGTAGACAGTATATGAATAACTGCCAACATAGCAAACAAAATTGTGGGAGCTAAAGAAACGTAGAAATCCAAGTGAATCTGTTCTTGAAGTAGGGTCAGGTCATATTGTGTTCTGAATAGGGCTGTGCCTGCCTTCCACAATGCTGGTTCAACCGCCTGTGGTGTATCTGATGACCCTGGCCCACCCTGCCAAAGGAAAGCAGGGGTCATTTAAAGAAAGTGCTCCAGGACTGCACAGAACTGGTTTGGACTGGGTACAGGACCATCTGCAGTCAGAGGACAAAGGATATGGTAGTATAAATATGGGGACCCAGATCCCAAGACTTTAGATCACTTCTTGAATAATAAGGTGAACCTCTGCCAAGAAGAAGAACCAAGGAAGCTGTAGGAGTGGTACAGCCCCCCTACCAGTATGCTGTGTTGCTGGGTTGGCCTACAGTGGTGTCTTCAGTGCCAAGGAGAGGAGAAGTAACTTTTAAAGAACTTTCATCATCTTGCATAATATTAGTCCAAGGGCTTGAACTTGTGCTTGCCTCCTGCTGAAGTCTCAGGGACAAAAGACTTCACCACCAGCTCCCCTCTGAATTTGGGATTTCTGTCTGCAGAAGCCTGCGTATCGCTGGGAGCTGGAAGCGCGACTCAACGAGAAGAAACGTGTTGCAGCTGTTGCCATAGTATCGCCGGAGAAGTGTGTCGCCACCATAGTGGTCGCCGCCGCATCACCAGAGAAGCATGCCTTCCTCAAAGCTGTTACCCGACGCATCACCGGAGAAGCGTGTCGCAGCCCCAGAGGTCGCCGTCGCATCACCGGAGAAGCGTGTCGCAGGGCCTGTCGCAGCTCCAAAGTTACAGAGTTCACTGCAAGGCCGCCTGGCATGCACGCATCATCTTCAAGTCATCGCATCAAGGGTGCCATCTTAACGCATCGCACCGGATTGTCACATTGCATCGAGGTGCCATATTGCTGCATCGTAACCGGGCCACAGTACCAGAATCTACGCATCACCTCCTCTCCGGTAAGGACCAAGACGCATCCCCTACTCTGCAAAAGCATTGAGGCACAACGTATCGTCTCCCCCGAAGAAAGGAACCGACGCATCTCCAACTCTGCAAGCCTTTTTGTTTGTTTTGCGTTAAGCATCCAGGTACTTTTGTGACAACTGTCTCGCATTTATCATCAACTTGAACTAAGTGACTTCTACCATCTTTAAGTCTATTTTAAGTACAGTATTATGGATTTTTGTCGTTTGTGGTCTTGTGTAAAGTCTAAATAAAGACTATTTTTATAAAACCTGTGTTGTGTCCATCTGTAGTGTTTTCACTGTATTACTGTGTGTGTTCACAAATGCCTAACACACTGCCTCCGAGATAAGCCTGTCTGCTCGTGCCAAGCTACCAAGGGGGTGAGCAGGGGTTATCCAGTAGTGTAATCCCCTTTCCCTGACTTAGAAGCAAGGGTCCCTATTTGATCAAATGAGTATACCAATGCCAACTAGTAACCCCCAGTTTTAACAGTAAGTTACAGGTTGAACTGATAATTTAAAATCAGCTTGAGCTCCAATAGTCACAGGTCCAAGCAAGGGGTGGCATCAATCCAGAAAAGCAATTATAATAGTTTATTTCTGATCACCGACAGAGTCAATAAAAATAAGTTTCAATGTAGTGTAATTAGATGCTGCAGATGATTTGATTTTAATTAATAAAGCAAGACGTATGCCCGAAGGAGTCTTGGTGCTGTATATCTGTCATGGATCCTCTACACCAGGCCTAGTCAGAAATTAAAATGACAGTAAAACGCCTGGCTTTCAACTGTTTCTGAAATGTCTGCAGATTGGATCATAATCTCAGGTTTGAATTCCAGAGCTTCGAGGTATGATACACAAAACCTCTGCTGCCCCAAGAGGCTCTATAAATCCTTGGTACCACTACTTTCTTTGACCCGCAGATTGCACAGATAAGATTTATGGGCTGTGAGCTTTACAGTCTACCCTTTTCTTAAAAGGGAGCCAGTGAAGTTCAGCCACAGTGTGCTGAGACGGAATCAAACTTCTTAATACTATAGAGCAACCAAGCTGCTGCATTCTGAATCCTTTGCAGTTTTGTAACAGTCCTTGCTGCATGCCCAAATAAAAGACATTAAAGTAGTCCAGTCTTGAAAAAAACTAGAGTAAGAACAGTCTTCCTGAGAATGCATAGTATGAAGGGAATAACCTTCTTTAAGATTTTTAACCCAAAGAAGCATGACATAAGCTGGTTGGTCTGCTCTACAAAGGTAAGTTTGGAATCAAACATAATTCCCATATTTCATACTGATGGAACAAGAGTGGGCAAAACACCCAGGTCTTGAGGCCACCAGGTGTTGTCCCAAAAGGAGATCTTTACCAAAGATTAGCACGTCTGTCATATTGGAATTAAACTTAGGACAGTAGGTGATCATCCAATTCATTACAGCTCTCATGTAGCAGTGAAATCATGTCATTGGTGATAGATACCACTATTTGGGTATCATCAGCATGGGATATAGTAGAGAAGCCAAAAGTTCTTATCGATTTAGCTAAAGGAATCTTGCACTTTATACAAATGTTTTCTAGTGTCAGATTGCCGTCTGTCTTTTATGGCCAAAAATTGGCCGAATAAATATTAATTGATGAGGATGATGATGATGATGATGAGCTTGGGAAAATCAAGCATGTGTCCTGCAGTATGTGGCCGAGTGGTATTCAGTAGTTTCAGGTCAAAACCCTTCATGTAATCAATGAGTGTTTTTGCATCTTTATTGAATGTGTCTTCCAAATGAAGACTGAAATCCCTTATTATTGAAAAATTAGAATAATGTGTAATAGTATCAAGAAAATCACTAATCGCTTTCGGTTTAGAACCTGGAGGTCTATAAATCAATAGACTATAAAACCTTGAATGATTATCAAACTTACAATTGAAAATATAGTGCTTCACAATCAGCTAAATTAACCTGTTCACATGGTTTCATAACAATCGGTATAAATTATAGCTAACCCCTCCTCCATGATGATGTGCTTTCAGCTGCCTGACTCTCGAAGGCCTGGCACAGAGAAAGCTAGAAGCTGTACCCCCTTCTTCTTCTATGTCCGTGGTATTTCCAGCATTTTGCACAAATATTAGGCATGATGACAACTAAACGAGTGGTTTGGTAGCAGTAGCAATGGAGGATAGAAGGCCATGAGATATGGCATTGGCTTGGAGGGCCAGGCATAGAAAAATCCCTTGGCTGCAGCCATGAGAATGTACTCTCATGGGTTTGGCACAAATGCAGGGTGTGCAAAAAATAAATAAATAAATAAATAAATAAATAAAAAAAGTTAAACGACACTAGTCAGTAAAATAAAAACACATCAGCTTACCAGTGTTCACACTGAAGAAGACTTTTTTTTAGGTGGATGTGCACAAGCAATAATGTCATCACTCACAGTAAAGAGCAAACGGCTGAAGTAGGTCGACCCTTAGCACCAGATTGCATTTTGACCTCGTTGGGAGCAAAATGTGAATGACAGTTGAACAGATAAAGAGGGATGGCCAGAAACTCTATGTATGTACATAGGTACTTTTTTTTATTACGAGTGTTTCAGAAAACAGGAGGCTGGCAAGATAGCTAAAGGGATCTTCAGGTCTTACCTGAAAAGGCATCGAGACTTTAGGAAAACAAGCATTTGCAATGCAATCGGTCTCGCCTTTGGGACCTTATATGTATTTAGCTATGCAGCACATTAGCCTGGGTACTGAAACATCCACTGTTCTTTAACATGGAGGGAAAGTAAGCACCAAACTGCGTGGTACGCCAGGTATGGGAACACATGGAGAGAAATGTTGCCTTTCAGTGGTAAATGGTACAGTCCAACGCTCTGTTTTTAATATAAAATCAGGGCCTTCGGTGGTACCAGCCGGGAGCGCCACCACCGAGAGGCGCAGCAGGACAGAGCGCCGCTCGGTACAGGCCTAGGAGCCCAACCCACGGCTTGGAGAGCATCACTGCAAGGCATCAGGAAGCATGGACACTCTGGCTCTCGCCACCATAGAGTTTTCCTGCCGCTCTAGCCCAACAACACAGACTGTGTGACTCGCACCGAGACCGAAATGAAGCCCTCCCACCCCCGCTCAGTGTGATGAAGTGGTCTTGACTGAATGGGGCCCTCTGGAGCGTTATATCCCCCCCCCCCTCCTATGCGCAGCTTGAGCTGTTAAATTCCTGGTGCCTTGTTGCACATACCAACAATTACTATGCACTTTTTCACGAAGAACAAGATTTATACGTTTTCATGCAACCATACTAACTTTGACTGTACATATTGTGTTCGTATATATTATTTACATGCTGTATCTTTTTAATCTTATCTTTTAAAATCTCGTATTATTAACTCTAAATAAAGTGAGTTTCAATTGCAGTCTTGTGCTCAGAATGTGATTCCGACAGTCGCATACTTCCTGGATCTCGGTCTATCCGGACAACATTTTAAAATATCCTACCTAAAGCCAGGGACTGCAGAGGCCTTGGAATAGATTAAGGAGAACCAGTTAGGGGTGGGTGTGAACTCATTCAGCAATGTTTAAAAAAAAAAAAAAGTTTTATATAGCGCTAGCATAACCCGTAGGTATCAACGCGCTTTACATACACACCGTTTTACCTCATCAGTAGCTGCAATACTCGGATAGTACCAGCTTTACATGCTAAATTTACTCAGTGAAAAAGTGCGGCATTACACACGTCGTAATCCATATTCAGAGCGCAAACTCTCGTTTGCTCAGGGTTCCAAATTGGTTGTAACGAGGCAGATGTCGGACTGTATTCAAAACCCACTGAGATTAAACCCACAAGCAACAAAAAAACGAGCGAGTGCCTTCCTCGCGGCATATTTAAATTAGGGAGGGAGCCCACCCCTCGTGTGCCTTTAATTCACCACCGCAGCCCAGGAGTTTGTTCAAGTCCCCGCCGGGCTGCCTGCGACGACCCGGAAGCGGTTGGGCAGCCGGCCAATCCCATCGCGGCCCCAACCGGAAGTCCTGCCCCATCGCGGCGAGAGAGGGAGAGAGAAACTACTGCCCGAGGAGCCACGAAGGCTCCTGATTGAGTCCCGGTCCAGAGATGGGGGACCGGGTGAAGAGCGGCCGGGCGAATGGGGAAGGCGGAGATGGGGGACCGAAGGAAGAGCGGCCGGGCGCATGGGGAAGGCGGGGCTCTCATGTGGTGAGAGAGCCCCGCAAAGCGCTACCGCCGCCCGAGAGGCAGAACCGCCACCGAGCACCGCCAGAACCAGTGAGTGTGTTGAGGGAGAGGAGAGGTGTGTGTCTGTTTGAGTGTGTGTGTGTGCGCGTGTGTCTGTTTAAGGGGGGGTGCGTGTGTGTATGCAGTGTGTGTACGGCTGTGTATGTGCGCATGCGTGAGTGAGCCTTTGTTTGCGAATGGGAATATGAGGCACGGCGACGTGCGCGCTCCCGAGGTTAAATCTCGGCCAGGAGAAGCGCGTGGAACTCTGCTGTCCACATTCCCCCAAAAGTAACTACATAAGTTGTCTCGCCATAGACAGCAAAGCTTCGCTTTGCTTTCGTCTAGGCGAGACCTAAAAATGTGTGCTATTAACCAAAGGGCATATTAAAGTAGGAAACTACTGTGCGCTGGAAGGAGGAGGGGGGAGCGGGACCTCAGGGGGGTCAAACATCAGTTGTCGAGGGGCACCCCATAACGAGGGAGAAAAAGATCAACTAATTTGTTCTGTGGTAGAAGACCTACAGAGTTAATTGGGGGATGAGGAGAATAAACAGAGGTGGGCCAAAGTGCCACAATATGCAGCAGTTAAGCAAAATGTTTACTGTCTGGAAGCAAGCATGATGGGCTTCTTTTAACTTATTTTGTGTGGGAGAGATGGATTGTTCTCCACTGTGGGCTGGCATGAACATTCATAGAGGAAAATGGAAGAGAGACAGGATGAACTAGGCATACTATGCAAAGAAATTAGCCAATCACTCCAAAAAATGGAAACTACAAAATCCAAAAGGTAGAACGTTTGTGTATGTCACCAGTAAAGGGAGATTGAAGTCCAAACCATGGGATGAGCAATATCACTCCTTTGAGGTTTTTCGAATGTTGGCGAAAAAAAATGTGGAGTAATTTGTAAAATAAGCATTTGTGAAAAGGGCAAGATTTTCGTTGTTAAAAATCACAAGCAACCCCATCCCACTTATCTATCACAATAATAAGCAATCAAGACATTTTCTTTCATAAATAATTTAGTTTATTGTATTGCATATGGCTATTAAGAGAGCATCCATGATCAATAAAGACTAAATACAATGCACTGCTCTAATTTCATTTATTTTTGTCAGCAGCATCACATGTCTCTATATACAACATGTACATTGGAAGACACAGCAAGATAAGTTAAGTCTCTTGTCATCACAATAGCCAGAAATATATTTAACTTCTTGATACCCAGAAACAATATATACCTAAAAAAGTATTTTACATTTTTTTAAGTTAAGTCAGGCAAAAATGTATAAAGTCCAAATATACATGAAGAATTTTAGCAAACATAATTTATACATTTTGGTTCCATTCTGTAAACTAGATTATGTAAATATTGCATATGCCTTTTAATGAAATGTAGAGGAGAGTATATAATTTAGCAAGGTGTCAAGTTATTTTCAAAGAATGCAGGAACAATATAAATCTACTTTGTTATAGTGGCATGATCAAGTTGGTAGTAATTTCAAAATACAAACCAATAGGTGGTAATTGGAAGGGATCAGCATTCATTTTTGTTGATGTCGCAGATCATAGCGCTAACCAACATACGAAGAAATGTACATACAAAGTTGCACAACTTTCAGGTATTTACAGAACGCTATACATTGATATTGACCTCAGAGCAAATATTCCATGATACATGCATTGGGTTGGTATGTCAAAATATCGAAGTCAATAATATCGACCGATCTGTATTTAAACGTAGAATACCGACTATCAACCCATCAGCAACATAAACACAGATAAGAATAGTAAATCTACTACCATGAGCGATATGAAGTAGATTTCGTGGAGTTGATGTAAGTGCATGTTGATATGAAAATCTAGATATTCTGGTGGTACACTCATGCATTTCTGCACAATGAGGCACACCTAGTTCAAGGGATATGGTGGGGTGAGAGAGGACAGAAAAGTGTAGAAAAGCGCAGTCACACTATACATTCATCTGTGTCTTATTATACAATCCCCGGTTCTAAAAGATCAGTTTGTCAGAAGGAAGACTGCAAGGACATTAAATAACTACATTTCTAAGACCTTGAAACTCCCGTCCTCCAAAAAAATAAGATACTCTCCATAAAATTAACAGTATTTGTACAAACTTGACAGAAAACTCATATGGTGCGTATAACATTAATTTGCCAGAACAGGCACGGGTGAGGTACCAATACAAAATATATACGATTATTAAAATCAAATATATAAGCAGTCGAAAAACATTCTGCTGTTCCGGTGCAATGCTTTCCTCACTGTGAGGTCAGTCAGGGCACAAGTGTTTTGCTTTAGTGTTTTTTTTAAATACTGAAAAATATCTACTTGTCCTGACTATAAATAAATAAGAGGCTGACTGCAAAGCCTTTTTAAAATAATGCCTTCTATACAGTGTGCCAGAATTGGTCAGTTTCACTATGTACAACAGTGTACCTCTTGTTTGCCAACAGCTTTGAATTTCCTTTGCCTGCTTATTCAATGCCTCCAAGGGGAACTGGCAGAAGAAACTCTTACTTGGAACAAGAGGCCTTCCCGCAAATAAGATTAAAAAATACATACAAAATGTAAGACATTCAAGTTCTTTTTTGGAACTCTTGCTTTTTCAGCAATATTGTGTAAGCATTGTGGATCCTTCATTAATGCCCAGCCAACAATACTTCATGCAGATTTCAGTGTCCTGAATTGGCTCCAGTCCGATAAGTAAACACTGTTCTTAGATCCACGCAGCAGCTGATTACAGTAAGGCTGACACCGGTCCTTGAGGAACATTCAGCATAAAAATAAAGGCAGTCTCCTTTCGTATGAACAATACAAACATCTGGGTTACTCTGAACCGAGGTAGGGCGGTGGTAGTCTTAAAAAGGGGTATGTCAGCAAATACCAGATTTTACTGCGTTCCAACGGGTTAGAAAAATCTCCCAGCCTGCTGAAGAATAAATAGGGTTCATCTTTGCAAAAGGGAATCAAAGGCATTGATAAAAGGCTAGTCAGAAAGGAAATGTGATTGTCTATGTAAAAAGAAATCTTCAACTGGGCTATTTTCATGACAGCAGCTCAGCGGTAAGACAGAAGTCTGTCACAGAAAACCAAACGAGGCAGGTTGCCCATCTTCTTGTTGATCTACTGCACTGTAGCAGATAAAAACTGCCGAAAACACAGAAATTGCACAGAACAGAAAGGTAAACTTGGAGCAGCTTCAGTTGCACACAGATGGCAGGTAACCGTGGCTTCATGTTGTACTCTGTGGGGCAAGGTCATGAGATAAAATCAGGTCCTTCCCTCTGAAAAACAAACAAAAGGAGAATTACTAAATAGTGTCAGGTAAAAATTCGTCAATAAATACGTATACACACGCTTTTTACCATGTTACCAGGTTTAGACTACGTGATCTTATGTTGGATTTCTTGCTACTTTTTGTTTCAGCAGAATGGGAGAAAAACTAAATACAAAACTGACAACTATAAACTACCCCATTGACATTTATGTATTTGGAGAGCTACACCCCTCATTAACATCATGTGCAAACATGCCTATTTGTTACTTCAAAGAAAAAAACCTGCATTAAAGACATTTTCAAAAAGAACATTTCGTAATCCAAGTTTGTTGAAAATGACAACAACCATTCAGTACCACAAAGAACTTGAAAGTCTGCACACCGTAAAGATGCAGGTCTTGTGTGTGTGAACCAAAGGACAAGACAAGGGCGAATCTACAGGCTTAGTACTCCCCTGGTCAACAAAGACCCAAGGAAAAGAGCCGTTTCTGTGAGCCCCCACACCTCTTTATGGTCTTTTCCTTTTTATAATCGACTCGAGCGAGCTGTTGTAGGCAAGTCCTGCTGCTACCAATTATTTAAAATAAACAATCTGGGATTTGACTCCGCCCCCGCCAATATCACTCTCACCTTATGCTATTCCACCTCCTACCTATGAAGTGCTTGCTTGCAATGCATGAGGCACTATCTTTATTTACTATATGTACCACACATGTAGAGTTAATAGAAACCAATCGTTTGGCGTTTCGTTTTTTCACTGCACTAGTCTTTTTAAAAAAAAAAAAAAAAAAACAATAAAAGACTAAAAATGCATACTAGACCTACTGACTGCCAATAATTGTTTAAAGGGTTTCAAATATATTAGCAAAGACTTTTCTCTGTATTACTTTTTCTAATAAGTAGATAAAAAACCAATTCAACAACCATAATTTACCCGATCTACACGGACACATACCCCCCCCCCCCCTATGCATTTGCACAATAAGAGGCTGAAGACTACAGTGCTCCATCCACAAGCATTCTCGGCTGGCTGCTTGGGTGGACGTCCCAAGACTTCAAAAGCAAGTATCCTCGACACTCCACAACGAGGTAAAACACACTTGTGGGTCACTTCAGAAGTGGGCAGCACAAAGCCTACATGATTTTAAAAGGCACGATTTCAAATTACCCCTGGAGTGTGACCCTAGGAGTGGGTAAGGCTGACTCACCCTACCAACTTTTTAACCTGGTTAAAAGGAGTACACAGACTTTGGTAATAAAAAGCCTATTAGCTAAGAATGACTGAACAACTGTTTAGGGTGTGCACTGTCAACTTTTCCATGATTGAACTGGGTGGTGCATTAGGCACTCCAGAAGACGTAGATTGTAACTGGTATTTACCTGCACATGAAAACAAGGTAAGGCACGCTAGAAAACGTCCAATAAAGACACCATTAAAAGTTTCTGGATTGTAATTTCTAAAATTTAAAGTATCATGTCTCCACTTTCAAAGAGAACCAAAGCTACTGAAATATTTCAAAGAATCCCAGGAAACAGATGGTTAACTTTAAGTGCATGAACAATACTCAATTCCAAGTAACAACGTGGTCAGTACCCAAGTACAAACTGGCTAGTGTTATCTAAGAAAATTTGACAAATGTACACAGATGAATGGTATAGATCCATATCACCAACATAAATGGACTACTCCAGAAAGCAATTTAAAGAAAATACTAGGAATTTTAAAACAACCCAGACAGGTTGTCAACAGGCCAAGAACCCACGAAGCTTCTCTAAATCGAAAAAAACACAAGCTCCTGCTCATAATCAAATGAAAGTCAAAGTCTCATCACGTGAACTACATCACCCACTGTGAAGTTTACATCCAAAGTTCTTGATAGTGAAGGGGGAGTCTGTAGTTATAATACGTGAGATTCCGGATATAAATAAATATAACAAACGCTGCTTAAAAATATTAGTTTCAGATAATGAAACTATATGCAAATGACTACTCCCCTTTGTCACCCTAGTAAGCAAGGTGCCATTCTGGTGTCATTGTCTGCAAAAAAACGTACAGGCTGCATCTTGACCTGAGCTGTTCTGCTCGTTTTATTGCTGCTGGGTTCTCCTCTTGCTTGAAAGGTTTATCAAGTAATGGGAGGCTAAAATGGCATCACTATCAAGCTGGAGTGACAAAGCCTCATTTCCCATCAAATACACCATCGTGCGGAAGTCGCTGTGCCCACTGGGGCAGGCTTTAATTGACAGCCAGAGCCTGGCATTTATTTTCAACTGCAGATAAGTGGAAACTATTGAGGGTGACTAATGGGACCCTATACACACATTTCTACCGTTGTGGTTATGAACTGGAGTGCCGCCTCCTCGGTGGTCTCTACCAGAACGGCTACATAGTAATCTTCAACAAATACAATAACTGTCCATTCTGGTAGAAATTGGTATTCTGAGGAAGGGCGAAATGTGCTTGCTTGGAGAGTACCTTAAAACAGAGTGGCATTTACAATAAGGCATGGCCAGTGGCTTCATAAGGAGGAACTTCACACAACCAAGCCAGTAACTGAGGGATGCAAGTGTGTTTGTAGGGGCTGTATAAATGGATGTTGGAAAGCAGAAGGTCAAATACTGGTGAACACAGGAGGTTATGCCTATTTAATGACTTCCCGTCGAATGAGAGCCAGAGATAGTGCCAAGGAGTGTTTTGTGCACTAATATCTAGGCCACGTGGGGAGGAGAGAGTGCCATGTTTATGTGTGTGTGGGGGGGGGGAGGGGAATGTGTGTCCAGAAGATACCAAAGCAGTACTTTACAATCGTCCCAAATAAAAATAATAAAAACGACGGGACTGGATTTTCCTTCACACAGAATAATTCACTTCAAATTGAAAGGGAGACATGCCAGAGAAGGGGTGTGTTGGAATAACCGTGTCCCTAAACGAGATGGACTCTCGAGTGCCTTGGCTACAAATCGCTTGGTTCAGATTCTTCCGTGCGGATCCCTTGATGTCACTGGTTCTTATAGAAGGCATCTTTGGAACTGGAGTCCCTTTGTGAAAATAGTAGGAACCCCAGTTCTCTCAGAAACAATGTCACAAGAATAATCAAAGCCAATAGGTCTGGATTGCATTTGGATTTAAGTATTAAAAAAATTAAAAGCCAGCAACACAAAAAAAAAAAAAAACCAATACATGATTGTTCTCTGTATAGACTGCATCTATGAGATAAAGAAATGAATGTGGGATGAAAATGGACAGAACTCCTTCGGCGATGATTCCCAAAACTACCAACAGCAAGAAGTGAGAGAAAGAATGTAGGTGGAGACAAAGCCCATTCACAACATTAATATTTAAGAACATTAGTAATAGGTCCGCAACCATCTGTGCTGTCACGCCAGACCTCGAAAACTCTGAGCACAACACTGCATCAGTCCATCATCATGTGATGCAAGGGCACACAACCATGTTGGACAGGCACTGTGATCAGTCAATGTACAGTGAAGTGTACTTGCAGTAGAAAGCACAAGCCCGCTAGCGCTGCACACGAGACTTAAGCCGGATATTAAAACAGGACTAAGTAGATTTCTTGTGGTACCATAAAATGTATGTATTGTAATGACAAAAATTACTGTAGAGGGGAGTTAAACTGCAGAACACACCCCATCCCCCAACGGCACTGAACTCTTTTTCATGCTTTCCGTGCTACAGAACAGTGCTGCCAACAGGAATATCCAGACAGATGGCAATACTACAAGACCGATTCGTAACGAGAAAGGGGAAAAAAAAAAAAAAAAAAAAAAAAAAAAAATCTGTGAGGCTTCTAAAATGATGCCTGGTGAAAGAAGAAAGAGGGCCGATTCCACTAGAACAAAGACAACGGGATTACCAACTGTACGATACACAACTAGCAATGTGTACATTTAGGCAAGTTTACAATAAGCTCATTTCAAATTAAATCATCCCCATAACTGAGCCATGGGCTCAACTTTTAGCTTCATTTTCACAGGAAAGTGTGAGGGAAATTCGATCATCATTACTGTTGCCACTTAAATAGCCTTTCGCTAGCCATCAAAAGGCAAAGGCTGGGTTAGCTGTAAAGGCTGCCAAATCCTACATGGCTCTTTAACCAACAGAGGGCATCTTATAAAACCAAGTGATCCAAGTAAACAACCAACACACACACTACATGGAAACACCCTTCCTGCGACTAGGAAACTAAGTGGAGCATTCTGAATAAATCAGAACTATAATCTATTCCTCTACTACCGGATATTTAACTGGGTGCATAAAGCGGGGTGGAGGGTCAAAGGACGTATATAGAAACTAAGGCAGGCAGTAACCATTCATAGTCACCAACTAGACACAGCCCACTTTCTTTAACAAATTACATCAGCATTTGTACAAATGTTTACACACTTAAATACATCCACATAGTTGCTTAAAGATGTAAAGCACTGGGTACCACAGCGAGCCAGGGGCACAAAAAAAAAAACAAAAAAAAAAACAAAAAGGACTTCTGGGCGATTGCGGCCTTAATACATTAACATTGTTCAAGGAGATCAACTGAATAGTAACATAGGTCAGGGATGGGAACAGAGAGGAAAGCTAGAAATGTAAACAAGATATGCATCCCACTCCATTTAGTTGTCAGTCTGGTATAACATCCCATGATTGATGGCTTCAACTGATGGAAACATCACTGGGTGGTCATGCTAGAGTCCTACTTAACTTCAACCCAGAGAACAAGCTCCTGGTACATTCGATGGTACTCTTCAAAGCTTGAGGTGCCGTTGACCTGTGTATCACCAATGCATAGCTGTCATTGAATTGTTTAGAGGTTGCAGAACGCTTGGTTAGATCTGCCCTTCTCACACTGCTCACGCGCAAACCACACTAAAGGAAGGGAGCATGAAGACACCCCTTATCTGAAATTCAAAACTAATACAAATGCAAAAATTGATTCGTGTGTTCGTGTAGTCCTCTAAATCAACCATAAGATGATACAATGGGAAAAAGTACCGAAAGGGGTGAGGAGAGAGAGGAAAGTAGAAAACTCGTCGTCTGGGCAGCCCAAACATTGCTTTCGCACACTTTATTTTTAAGAAATTAACTAAACCAGAAAGTTAAGAGTGAAGATATTTTTTTTAAAACTCAAGTGCAAACTTCCAGTGTGAGGGAGTAATAAGTTCTGTGGTCATCTATGCTATTTTAGTCAATGATTACCTGAGATTTTAATTGAGCTTTTAATTGCAGAAGGCATATTTAATAAGTAAGCACTTCATTTGAAGTCACATGCCTGAAAAACAGAAACGTGCACATCTGCTTAGGTTTAAGTGTGTCAGATCTTCCACTCGCAAATAAAAACAAAACAAGTGCTCAAATTTCCAAAAATGGTTGAGCACAATTAAAGGCATAAACATCATAGGGGATGTGCAAAGGTGTTCTAATTAATATTTATGAAACCTTTGCTAAGTTATAGGGAAACGTTTGCAACTGTGTGGAAGTTGCAGAGTTTTTTTCACTTTCCATGTATGTGTGAAAGTATTGACTTCGGCATCAATTTAGGTTGCGCAAATCCTTAACACTAAGAAGAAATAGTGGTGCATAACATATACTTTGCAGAAATCGTTTTTTTTACCCGTGTAAAGCCCCCGTGTATAACAATTGTGCAAAATGTAAATATTCTGCATACATTCGCCAGCTTGGCTCGATTTGAGTTAAAGTTCTCTTTACAGTGAAAAGTGCTTTTGCAATGTGGAAATAAAATACCGAGAAGGTAAACTGAGAACATTCCAGCATTCAAGAAAGGACGAAAAGGCAACACTTTATAAACCACTTTGAAGATTTCTCTTCAAATCAATGCATTTACAAGAGGTAAAGTGTTCAGGCACGACAATCTTATCAACTGAAGAACTCAAAAGATCATCGAAGAACCTTGACAGAAGCCATTTTAGACATTAACTAGAGAGGGAAGCCATTCAAATGAAGAAATTAAGACAAAAATCTTCCAGCAAAAACCTATAACTAGGTCTCAAAGTTTAACATCTGGGGAAGGACATGAGAAAATATTTGCTTAATGAGCTATAAAGCTAGTGAGTAAAACTTGGATAATTACAATTTTTATAAAGCTTCACCTTAGTCTCCCGTAAAAGTGTACAATGCATGGCATTGATAAATTTCAAGATCAGGAGTTCTAAATCTCAAAACGTATGTACTATTTCATTTGTATCAAAACAAAGCAAGTCTACTTGGCAGACCATTAAGGAAGCATGCAGCTTGTTTAGTACACATGATGATATTACAGTTTGAGTAATTGGTGACCCGATAAGCATCTCTGAGTAGCTGTGCGGACCACAGAAAGAGAGTGTACAAAACAGTGAACGAGAACAATTTATATATTGCAAAAGAAATCTATGCACCATCACCCCTTAAATCAATTATTGAAATGGAAAACTACAAATGAGCGCAGATGGTTAATTGCAACCAGATCACAGCAAAAAAGAAATCCCTATGAATGGTTTATTGAAGTAGTAAGAAACTGATTGAAAGCGGAGACCGGCAACCCTAATGCAGCTCTATTGGCATTCAGGGAGTTCATGGCAGAGCCAAAGTTCATGGGTATTTATTTAGTTAGCACTCTCACGTCCTGATGAAGGCCTACTAAATTCACCAATGCTCAAAAATTGTTCTCCCCGGTTCGGTTAAGTGCAGGTTGAAAACAGTGAATTCCTTTAGGCTTGCGCTTTAGAGCACAGTGGGCTGAAGACTACAGAATAAGCAAGCAGGTTGGCTGGGTAACTAGACATTCTTAATGTAGAAATGACACCCAAAGTTTTTAAGTGGTTTAGGTAATATTAATAAAAACAAGCATTAGCAAAGCCAGCGAGTCTGGCTCGCATTTAGAGTCTTGAATAAAACATTTGAAAGAAGACTACTGCTGCGAAAAACAAAAATATGATTTTCTTACACAATGCATTTATGAGATAAAGAGTTTAATATGTGACGATCTAAAGTGCTTTTGACATGTTTGTCACCATAGAGGCAAATAATTGTGTCGGTTGTTAAACAGCATTATGAACCGGTCTCAACTGTCGCCTACAGATTCATTACAAACTTCCTCGACTATGTAGAAGATTGACTTAGCTGATCATTAAACCCTGCTCGAACACATCAACAAATTCTATGGGGTTTAGTCACAGTCTTTTGGGTGGTGCACATCATTACCAACGAAGAGAGAGTCAAACAAGACACGCTGGTATGAGGAGCCAAAATAGTCATCTGAAGAGCAAATTAGGATTCCCAAACATCTTGTCATTCTTAGTCCCCCCTCATGACAATAACATCCCCTTTAGCTTCAATCATCTCTCACAGTTCCACAAAACCAAACCAAAAAACAATAACCGTGGGGGTGGACTACATGTAGACTGGTATTCAATGCTCACACACTGGTGAGGCCAGGTACAAAAGTGCATCCAAGGTTGAATGGACAGAAGAACTGTCAGACATCAGCACAGCTTCCTCAACCTCCTCTCTTTTAGCCATGGCAAACAAGCCTATAAATAAAAAAAGCTATCTTCCACAGTATTGACAATGGTGTCTCATAAGATTTGTTTTAAACACTTCATCTGTAGCTAACAATTTGTATGTACTCCTAGTCTTTATACCCGTGCTCCACACCCGATGTTAACCCGTTAACTGCACTGAACATTCCGCGCTAGTGCGGAACGTTCTATTGCGTGGGCGGGGCCACGATGTCCAACGGACGTGCGCAGCACTACCAAGGTAGTGCACGCGGCGTCCGTTGGATGTCGCCAGCAGCAATGGGGTTAAAGAAAGCAATGGCTCCCAGTGAGAGCCATGATCAGGTGCAAAGCCTTTACCATAGATGGACAAGTCTCGTGTGCACCACCATCACGGGTCTGCAGTAAACGTTTGACTGCATCCTCCGAGTGGACCCGAGCTCTACCCACAGTGTGCCACACTTCAGCGCCACTAGGACTAGAGCAGGAAGAAAGACTGCCCTGCCGCCTACCATTTCCAACGGCCCACTGCAACAACAAGGGTATCTGCACAACATTTGTAAACAAAAAATCTCCTGGAAGGGAGCAGGTCCAAAGGATTTGCGAGATGGTCACCATTGACTGCTTGGAATAACCAAACACGTCTATTGAAATAATCACAGTACATCGAAGACTACCTGGCTTTTAATTTCGGTATTGGTTGGAGCAAATCTCTGCATGCATCAGACAGCTTTATACATTTCAATAAAAAGAAAAACATTCTACGGGGGGGGGGCAGCGTAAATGGCGACAGAGGAAAAAGGACTCTAGAGGGAAGGGGAGATGGGAAACAATGGTTCAGTTTGAGGAAGAGTTTGAACAGATGTACAATAGGGCCCAGGGAAAAGTCGACAAAATCCGATCAGTCATAGCCTGCCCCCCAGTCTGCGCTCATAGAACAGACGTCATAAAATGTGATTAAGATTTTTAGCTGTAGTATCATCATGCCACAGCTTCCAAGTTACCACAGACACTTTAGCAATTTTTACCCATATGAGCTATGCATTATGAGTGTTTTTAAATGAAATTCAAGTGCAGCACGCTCACAGATGTTGGAGGTACTACACATGCAGCCACTTGGGAGTGTGCTGTAACTCTTGTTTGCAGGCAACAAGAGTTGGAGAAAGCATAAACACCATCTGTACGCGGCATATTTAAAACCAATACATTGAATGTACAATCTCACTCACACATACAACAAAACAACCTCCTTTCACAAACACAGAAATAAGCAAGATGCCAGACAGAAAACAAACCACTAGTTTAGGGCTGACACTGGAAAATGAGGCATTCAAGAGCAGACCATCCGAATCCACACACACCCTACCCTATCAGCTGCCTGCCTCAGTACTGACAAACTCTACCGTGATGTTGTACAAAAGGAACAGAGCTATGTATGACCTTGTAAAAGTTTCACAAGCACAGATACAATGGTGGGGATAGCCAGTTCAAGGCAAACACTATTGATTGTTAGTCGTTCATTTATGTCACGTCCACCTAGGAGGGAGTGCCACTTCTACAAAAACAGCGCATAGTTTTCAGTGCTGTTAGACCTTCAGTGGTAAGGCTGCCCAAGGAAGTAACCTGTAGGGTACATAACTTCCTGAATTAAGTGTGCTCCTTCACCTTTACTCACTTGGTTTTGATCTCATTTACCTTCGAATCAAAAGGAGGAAAAAAGTTTCTTCTTTTTTTTTTTAGGGCATTTTGTTCCCATACAGCTAATTATGCAGAAATGTCCGAGAGGGTTTTAAGTGCCCCTTAAGAAAAGCGGGAGCGCCCAAGGCAAAGCCATTTAACTTGTCAAAGTATTGATAAACAGGAAACTCAAACAAAAAGGTTACATTCCAGGCAAGAGGTCATTCTTGCTAGTATGGAATGTTAAGATTGCTCAAACTGGATATGGCTTTCATGTCATCTGGGCAATGTTCTATTCTGTGGTTGATCACACGATGCTTCCTACAATTCAATGAACTCTACAGAGTTTTTTTTTTTTTTTTTAAAGATTTGATGTATGCTTCAGCTATATTTCTAACAAGGAAACCTTACTAGAATTGCATGAACCTCCTGAAAAAAGAAGTACTCTGAATAACGAAAAAGTATCATTTCCAGGCACTACATATAGGTGACTCTGCAATAGCGTTTAGCGCCAATTGAGTTCCTACATTGCCACATGAAAAAAGTGCACATTTAGAGCAGCCACCTTGGTGATGTAATGCAGATTATTAAAGAATCCAGCAAATTGATAACGATTATCCAAACAAGCATGGGACAAGTCACTAAACTGTCCCGTAACTAACTAAGTCGCATAACAAGGCCACTCCCAGAACGGGGGCTACTGTTGGATTCACCAGGCAATGCAGCTTGCATGGGGGACAGGCACAGATGCCATAAAACACAAGAAAGGCTATAGTCACTCACTGTGGGCCACAAGGAATGGATCCTTGGAAAAGCAAAAACTGGACACTACCTTGGAGCACCATTGACCAAGGCAACTGAATAGAATTCGAACATTTCTCAAAGGATTAACCGACTTAACTTCCTGCAGTGGGTCTTGTTCCATGGCTTGAGTTAGCAAAAAAGCAGGACTGGCTCAAAGTGCTTATGTCGCAGATGATGCACCCAAAAGGAGTTGGCTGGTATGTAAATCCCAAGTGTGCCATTTCTTACCACAACTCTTTGCAGTGGAGAAACTGTATTTGGGGTATATAATGGGGTAAAAGCAGGATGCACTCTGCACTGTTCTGCTTGTGCAAATTCCTTCCAGTAATACTTGGGAGCGAACTGCTATACAAAACCCCCAAATATAGAGACACTCATTTTGAAAGATACCATGGCACTCATAATGAGGCAGAGTAATGCTATGTGTGTTGCACACAGCGTTATGCAAGTATTAAACTAAAAAATACGTTTGAAAATAAAATGTATCAAAAAAAGTCTATTCAAACTAAATGATAGAAAAATAAAAGTGTTAAGTGAATTGCTTTAATTAATCCCAGCCACAGGAAATTACTGGGGCTCCTAAGGCAACCTGCAATACGCAAACCAGGCTTGATTCTGCTCCAATAAGAAGAATCCAACCAGAACTGTTAGCCAGAAGCCCGCACTTTACACGTGACTATTACAACTGAGCAAGTTTTAAATTATATATGTGGCACCCAAAAAAATCCAGTTTCTCTTTATATAGCGCTCTAACACACCGACACATTTATAGTTTAAATGAAAAAAAAGACATAATTTGCAGAAACCTATAAATGAGCGCCATTCATAAACTACTGTTGCTTTCCAGCAGTAAATACTTATCAAACTTGCTTTCACATACTGTTAGAGTGCTAAAGAAATGAGTCACTTTGAACATCAAAGCCGCACACCAAACAGTACAACAAAACCGGTCTTGCAGGCTGCACTGCAATTTTAAGTCTGTACCAACTAAAAAATGTCGGGTTGTGTGGTCTAGTTCCATCTCACATTTTCTGGTGGGAACAAGTTCCAAAGTACTGTAAAGCTAACCTACCGGCGGCCCATCTTTGTCCACTAGAAACAAACGAGGTAAAAAGGTCGAAGCTTTGTAAGTCACACCCGCTTACAGCGGCGCCAGACGAGTGACGTAAAAAGGAGCTTCCTTGCTCAATCCTGGAAGGGAGGGGTTCAAATAAATGCAGGGGGGGCGAACTCTGGCCAGCCAAATATATTTCCCAATGAGCTTTAGCGCAGAACGTGTCACTGGCATCAGGCATGTATTTTATGATAACGGGTACCCATGGGAAATTACATAAACACACCCACACCAGGATACCAGTTGCGGTTGGTAATGTTTACATTACTGCATATTTGCTTTACGTGTAAGGTGTACACCGGTTTCTTACGTAGACCGCAGCACCCAGCTTCTGTGACGGCACAGGCACAGACCGTTCCTGTTTCAAAAGAAGTGCTGCAATTGTGAAGCACAAACACTGCAACACTACTCTTCACGGGTTGGTAGCACCTTAAAATAGATATTTTAAAAGTTTTTTTTTTATTACAATAATATTTTACTGCACACACATTTTCACCAAATGGTATAAGGAAATTGCATACTGCTCAGAATTAAAAAAACAATATATAGCCTTAAGTTAGAGAAGAAAATCTATAAATGACGTCACATGCAGCGTCAAAACATCTACATATCTTGAGAGTTGTGGAGCATACAGGGCGGAGTAAAGAAGGGAATTTTTTTCAGCTAATTCCCACTGAATAAATACGTTGTATTCGCTGCGCGGCCCATTAAATTCCACTTGCGACCTGTCTCCTTCTAGTAGATGACCAACGTTTCAGCCCAATATTTAGAATGGCTTCATCAGGAGGCTGTGGAATGCAGAATGGGCTTAGCACATGCTCGTTTGCTTGTTCTATAGTCCCCACAGGCGATAGTAATCACTGCGCATTCCGCGCAAAGCCCGGGCATCTTTTGAAGGTCTCCGGCGCCTTATGCCTCCGCATTATCCGTGGCGGGCCCTGCCACTCCCAGCTGAGGGACGGCTTCTCCCCACTTTGTTTAGGCGGGGGCAGATGGTCTGCAATCATTAGCCTATTGTCGGCGGTGATGCGGGCCTAGATTACGGGTGTGCGCTCCGAGGGAAAAGGCAGGTGCACGGCCCTGGGGCCGCCATCTGCCAGGAAGGAAGTGTTCTCTTTGAGGCGCTTGAAAAGACAATGACGGATGCCGCCAGGCCCCGCCCCCATACCACGGCGCTGCATTACTGCCACAAAGAGGCACTGCGGCTGGACCTGCGGTGGACGGTCCGGCAATACTTCTTTCAACAACAAAAAGGCCAGCTCGCCGCAGCTCACCTACGAGCTTAACACCAGCGATGAAGGGAAGCCTGGCCTCACAGATAAGGCTGGGCCTGCTCTGTGCGAAACGAGTAATGCGGTGCTCTTCATGCAAACTTACCAGTCCGCGAGGACAGAGAGAAACCACATGTGTATGCACATTGGAGCTCACTTTTCACACTTAACAGTGCACTTCTACCGCCTTAGCAAGACATTTAAAATTAACCCATTCAGTCCTGCAAAAGCTCCTAGGAGTTAGTAGCCACGTGGCTATAATTGCGCAATTCATTCAATGAAACTGAAGAAACAAAACAGCCACGGCCTACCCATCACATGCTAAGAGTATCACCCAACGCCAACTATACATGCCTACTATTTGGATATCAATAAGTGCACACAACAACCCTCAAATACAACACGCAGAACAGCCAACAGCACACAGAAAAAATAAAGCACACACACCGAACAAACATGCATTTTGTGGACCTCAAAAGCCCACAGCTGTCCACCACCTTCCAACAGCACACACTGAAAGAGAGCTCTGAACATACACACAACTCAAACCGAAAATGAATTTAAAAAAAACCAACAGCACTTACTATGACCAGCTTCTTATCACTGGTACCTCTGCTGATCAATGGCATACCTGTCAACTATGAAATGCTAAAAGCCTCGGGGCTCAACCAACAAGCACACAATTCATCAACACCTACATAACCGCACAGCTATACAAACAGTGCGCCACATATGGAAAGTTGTAACCTGGGACACTGAACGGCGTTGCGATGCCGTACTGATGGCAGGCTGTGGGCTATGCAAATATTATCAAACACCATCATCTACATAAAAGCGAACCCTCATTGCAATACCGGATTTAAACACTGATATTTATTCATTTTATTGCAAAAATCTATTCGTCAGGTTTTACTTCTGCACACTCAATCTTCTCCTCTTGATATTGGGCTATAGAAGAAGGGAACCTGTTCTGGGCGCTTTACTGTATCAAATATTAAACAGACACCCTAAATTACGTTGCGAAATCCACGTAAAGGCAATGGCGGTCCTACCTGTATAACTGAGTGACAGAAGAGCACTTCGGACCACCTTGGTAGCCCAGCACCTGTAAAAATTAAATCTAAGCAGCCCTCACTACATGTAATGATGTGAAAATGGAATGTTACAAGTCCAGCATTTAAAAGTGTGCTCAGCTCAAAATACTTTTCTCTTTGCACGCCTGAGAAACGTACCAATGCACACGTTTCATGCACAGATCGCGTTTCAGCCTCTGAAAAAGTCCACATCACAAGATCAATCACAACTATAGCTTCCTTGACAACGCAAACAGGCAGGCTTTCCCGCCGACGAGATGCTGTAAACGTTCACTAACAAATGACCTATCGGCGTTCACTAAGTTGGATACATAAAGTGCTGGAAAGATAGCATCAGCGCAGGCATTTCCGTGCCCGGAGCGGCGGCTGCTGGCCCACCTGGAAACAAGCCCTCGAGACAAGAGCTACAGACACAATCCGCCTTGAAGAACGACCACAGCCGAGGCACAGCCAGTCGTGACGACGCTTTGAAGCTGCCTCCAGTTCAACAAGAGCTGGCTGTTCTCTTCCCTTCAGAGTTTAACTATTACAGGGTCTGTTCTGAATACAACTAGAGAAAATAGTAAAACACATCAATAAAAGATAAGAGCAAAAGCTAAACCTTCTCTGAATTTCGTATTTTAGAAGCGAAATTTAGACTACAGAATAGATTTTTATGTTGAATTAAAGTAATTTGCTTGAAATAGGTGCCTGTGTAATAGTAAGCCCGTGTGACAACTTTTTCTTTTAACAGATAGGTTCAGACACAATGTAACAGGAAATTGCTAGGGGGAATAATAAGGCTAGGTTTTGCCACCTGTACGGCCAGATTGAACGTCTGGTCCTAGTTTCCTACGAGGAAAATGCAGCAGAGGAGTTTGACAGAGGGGCCTCGGGGGAAAAAACCCACCGAAATGGTGTGGAATAGTTAAGACCATGAACACATCAATGGCTGCACTTTAGTAATCATGCCTGCATTCTATAGTCACTGAGATGTCGTTTCCGGCTCTGCTTTTAGGTCTGGCATGAAAGTCCATTTGTCTGCAAACCTATTGCTGCCATTTATTTAAAAATATACAGAACGGACTTTGGTTCCAGGCAGAGGAACATTCTCTTAACCGGTCTCTCGGTTTTATGGGGTATCATAGACTCCTATGGACTTCTTGTCTTGCAATGCTCAAGGTACCATTTCGCATGTACAAGTACACTGAATCATCATATAATGGATTAGTTATCCCATAAATCCACTACATACAGAAAGCAGTAAAAGATAGACTTGTGGACATTTCCTAGAGTGTTGCACCTCTCTACCTTTGTGTTCCCCAATATAAGGAGCGGTGTTGTAATCTCAGAGTAGTTTAGCTGTCTCCCAGTTGGTACAGTCCACCTCCCCTCCCCTGCTTACTAGGTACATCCAGAGAGTGTTAGCGATAGAATGTTGAGAACCCAGTGGTGAGGAAAGTAGATTATCAGAATAAAGGGTCTTGCCTTAACTGTTCTGGAGTCTGCTATTATTTCAAAGACTACAACAAGTTTGTTTTGTTTTCACTGCAACGGGCCTTTAGAATATTTTGGTCAGCACTCAAAATACAAGGCAGATTTGCTTTGCCAATGCTAGTTTCCATTATCTAACCTGTGTGTCATTGGTGAACACTGTAAATTGGTGTAGTTAATAACCTACCAGAATTTTAAATTCATTCATTGTTTTCAAAGAAAGGGTTCAATGTCTTATACTCAGTTTCCCTATGTTAGCCCATGTTCACCCTTTCTTAAAAACGGAACACCAAAAATCGCATCCAGTTTGAGCAAAAAGAAAAACGCAAGCACCTTGAGGAGAGAGGCGACCTGCTCTGACAGGAGTGTGCTGGCTAAACCAGAGTAGTCAGGTTCTCGGGGACGCGGGCTCTGTACTCTGTGTTCAATTACTTTTGAAAGTCCGGCGCACGTGAGAAGGCGCCACCAGAGCGGTTCCATCGGGTTATTTTAAGAACAGCTAATTCCTTGACGACAACCCCCACACGGGCACAGTCGGAAGCGGGCTGCGAGCCGCCTTTAGACTGACAAAGAGACCATACTGGAAAGATACGGTTTTAACAACCTCGAATCCAGCGAGAACAGGCCCCGGTTAATGTTTCTAAGAAGTCCCGAGCTGAACTCTCCAATACTCATGTGACCGTGCCTCGCTGACCCGGGCTTCGGGGCCCCCTCCTCCCAGGAGCCTTTTGAGCCACTAAAAACACGCGCTGCTTGTGGCTGTGTAAAGATGTCCAGGGCCGGCTCAAAGTGTGCGTTCCCATGTCCTAAAGAGATGCGAGTCCGTATAACCCTTAATCCAGAACCAAAGCTACCCATGGGGGTATCAACACGCATCCCTTAAATGTGATTTTAAAAACGTGTGCGACTTCAAGTAAAAATAAAATAAAAAAGAAAGAATGAGGATGGCTTAAATAAAAGCTTTTCAGCGTTGCGTGTTTTATCACATTTTTAATTTCGTCTTCTATTATACTCGCAAGTTCCTTCATGACGACGTGTCGACGTCGCTGCACAAATACAATTTCATTCAGAAACAACGTACGACGACTTTGTGAATGAAGTCTGAAGGAACGCGCAATCTGATGAACGAAACGTCCCCCAAACCTCCTGCTTCTCTTAGCACCTTAAACCTAGAAGAGGTGACGATGCCCTACCTCTCCATCCCCATCACACCCATGGCTTTACACACACACCACTACATTGTCAGGGTTTGCATAACCTCCAGTGCGCATGCGCGGAAAAACCAAAACAAGAAAGGCTGTGGGCGTGTGGCACCTCCGGGGACAGAAACAGCAGGGGCTGTGGGTGAAGCGTGGAGACGGGCATACGGTCACCATGGCAACCAGCTTTTATTACAATAACGAAGATGTAGGGAGGAGAAGGGGAGGATTGGGAGGGGCTTCTCGTGTGGTGTGGCAGTAATGGAACGGGGGGGTCGTGCGAGTGATCTTCAATAACAAATCCGGAGGATTACAAACACTTTCCACATTCACTCTCAAATCCACTACACTTGGGTTCCTAACATTTTCAATATTACTAAATTAATTCGCTGAACCCTCAATGTCAAACAGACATGACCTCCCTGCGAAGCATTTTGATCCACAAATCATAACACAAGGCTTCGACGCCTCAAGAGGGTAGGAGGCTCGATAGCGATGCATTTACATCTGACCTTCAGCCCATCCGCTTGAGGGTAAAGATGAATCCGGTCTATTCGAAGAACAATTGCCATTCAGGGTAAAAACTGTACATGCAGTTTACAGTGCTGCGGGTCATGGGTACTTACAACAAAGAACCCTTTATCCCCCAAAATACGACGTTCCACCTTGTAAACAAAGCAGGTTCCTTCCAAACTCACACACAAACAGGTGACCGCCACAGAGACAAACCCCATATACAAACATTCAGCCAGAAGAAGTGTTGTAGCCTTCGACCAGAGGAGCTCACCCTATCTGGGTATAGAGAACAAGCTGGGGTACTGTAAGGAGAGACAAAAAACCATCTCAAAGGGGCTCTTTTAAGACTTACTCTGAGCACCAGCAAATGGCATTTCCTTTCATTTTAATTGTATTTATATAGCGCTTATTACTTCGGACAAGGCGTTGAAGAGCTTTTTGGCAGGTAGCATCTACTCTAGAACCCAAAGGATTAGTGGTGGATTAGTGTGCGTCTTAATTTGATTGGGACAAAAGAGGGATAGAGGAGGGAAGAGTCTGGATAGTTTTATTTGGGATATCATATTAGCTAGATGAGGTTTGGGCGAGTCAAGGAGTATCATACCTAACCAGAAAAAAAAGCACAACTAATCCAGAACTGCGCCACGTGGACCACTTTACAATATTCTACCTGAAAGGCACACAACTTTAAACTGTAGGAGGCATTTAGCCACTTGATGACTGTGTGGTCTAATACCATTGGATTTATTTGGGTATGCAAGGTTAATGCACCCGGTGCGATAAGAAATTCAGCAAACTGGCCATATGCAAACCCAGGAAACTGACACACACATACACACTTTCAAATTGTGACATTTTATAATCGTTTTAAAATATATGGAAAACATTGACTGACATTAAAGATTCCTTTCAAAAAGGATATTCAGCCCCAAAACCATAGACTGCGAAGGCATACGTTAATGTAAACGCCTATCATCTAGTAGACGCTTCCTATAGCACTTTGGGGGGGGAGGGGGGGAGATTCTCCTCTATTTTAAGGCTACGGAATCCTCTTCCGGGAAACCCCGCAAAGGTGCTTGGAGTGTTTCCTGTACAGCGGGAGTCACTAATGAATGGCTTCCTGTCGGACTCGGCGCCTCGAACAACTACACCAAACAGTGACGGGCGCGATGTGGCCAAAACGAGCAGGCCCGGCAGGTAAACAAACAACACCCGCGCCTCAGATTCAACATTTCCACATGTTCACTGTGCAGGCATATTTCACACTCACGCATGCATGCAGTTCATGACTGACTCAAAACCTAATCTGACTGTACCACACGAAGAGGACCGTGCTGATGGGACACTAAATTAACATTTCGTGTGGAGAAAAATACCACACTCTGGCGCCGCAAAGAACAATGTTGCCCCTACCTAATCAGCGATACTCAGAGGAAATATAACGTCTAATGCTGTTTTTTGTACATTATCTGTAAAATTAGTAGATCAAACGCCTAAAGGTAGCTATGGTACCAACTGGTACAGCACAAACGTGACTGCGAGTGACAAATGCCCTCAACAGCCATTTGCCTCAGGCATATACCAAAAGTACACACAAATGCTTCGCCCCCAGATATTCCCCTAAATAACACTGAATCTAGTACCAAAAAAAGCCAGTCTCATACAGGACGCGCTGGCAAAAGGCGTGAGGATGGAAAAGCTCTCTTTCTCCCACACTCCAGTTAATGCGACGTTTACACTTCATCTGTATCACTAAAACATATGAATGATCACTTCGGGGGCTGGTAGGGACTGAGGAGCGCTATACAAACAATATTGAAAACACACATGGGCTAAGGATCTTCATTTGCTTGAGCACAACACACTTTTTAACCCATGAACTGTGCCTCCTAATGAGTGGGTCACAGCAAAACGAGGTGCAGACCAAGTCCTCATGCAAGGGGACCCTTTTCAACATTAATTAGGCTTGCGGTCTACGCTGCTTCCGGTGCTCTTCTATTGGGTGGTCACGTGACATCAATCGCCCCATAAAACGCCTCCGTTTACTTTCAAAATGTAAGCACCCTTCACTTCGTTTGCATAACAAGCACCTTGTATTGCGGTGCAATGACACTCCTACCCAGCACAGAAATGCCCTTGACTCGGGTCGGGGAGTCGAACAGAGGTTACGTCCTTTACAACAGTCTGTGGAAGGCACAAGGAGAAAGTGCAAAAGGTTCAATTCAGGTGCTGGCCCACGGACTCCCAGAATACCCAATTCAGCAGGTCCCGCCTAGAGGCAGTGCTCACGGCATAGGCCAATGGCTGGCACACTGGAGGCTCACATGAGCAAATCAAGGCCTTGCTGACAGGTGCACGATCTACTTACAATGAGGTGGGAAAACATGGCCCTAATGGTGCACCCCTCACCGTAAACCATCTGGATGCTGGCGAAGGCCTCCTCAGACACCATGCTCGGAGTACACACCAGTTACACAAAGCCAGAAATCACGTGCCAACATTATTTTGGCTAACACAACTGAACCTGCCAGATCATTTGGGGGCACCAATGCTGCCCAGGCAACCAGTTCCCATCACACATTCCGAGCCACCGACACTGTCGGTGCTTTTTAAATGACACGTACCCCTAAAGGGAGAGCAGTCATTCTCCCCCACTGAAGTGTTTTACAATTTAAAGCACCACAGAAAGAGATTGCAACACACCATACACCTTCCCACAAAGCGCCCCCGTGCCCTGCTCAACTTTGATTAGTGGTGGCAAGCGGAGGGCAGGTCTCACCTTTTGCCACTGGCAACCGCCTCTCTGAAGGTGTGCGTCAGGAAGAAGTCCATGCTGGCATAGGCCGCGCCGTCACCCGCGGCCAGCAGAGGGCGCGCCTTGCTACTGGGATCAGTCCACTCTGCCGTGATGTGTATGTGGTTGAGGCCATTTTGGAAGCCAGCTGATGTTTCCCGGCACATAGGGCTGCCTCCACCGGGATCAGTGGGGACAGTGGTTTCGGGTGAGCTCTCCCCACCGGGCCCCCTCCTCGGCACTGACACGTTCTCCACCGAGGCCGAGCTGTGGCGCTTTGGGTTGTGCGCAAAGGAGGGCGACACTGGGGTCACTGTGGTGGTGGACGAGAAGGTCTCGGAGCTGTGCCGCCGCCGGCCGCCTTGCGGGTCCGCACGGATCACTTTAGCGCCACGATCGGGGTCCAGGGGCAGGGGTGGCGGGAAGGTGACCGCCGGGTCCAACAGGCTGAGACGCTGGACGCCGGCGGTGGGGCTGGACAACAGAACAGCGGCCTCCGGCTTCGGGCAGATGGGCTGCGGGGGTGTGGGGAAGCTCATCTCTGTGTAGTCATCGTCTTCCTGCTGCCTTCGCACGGGAGAGGTAGGACCGGAGCCCCGGCTTCGAGGGGACGCGGCCTCCGACTCCAGTGACACCGGGCCGGAGCGGGGAGAGCGGCCACTATAGTCCAGATTCATGTAGTCCGAGCCGGGCGAGGTGCCCCCAGCTGGCGAACAGCGCTCCCCAAAGTCAATATTGATGTACTCGCCCCCGGGGCTGTGGGGCTCGGGCCCCGTAGGGTGCTCGGTCATACTCGGGAGGGTCCGCACACTGTCCAGCGCCAGCCGCGTGGGGCGCACTGCCCGGCAGCGGTGGTGAAGGATGCTCTCTGGACTGGGCCGGCTCGGGGACCGGGCGTGCGCTGGCTCCTCCGGCTGCAGGCGACCCGGGGAGTGCATCAGCACGTACTGGTCGCTGTCACCGTTGACCTGCGGGTGGAAGAAGCAGTCCGGAGGGGTGGCCGAGGCCTGACTGCCAGGGGACATGTTCAAGTAATCGCTGGCGCCGTTGAGCCGACTCTCGGGGCCACACAGCATCCTCATGTAGCCACTGTCCTCGGGTGAGCTCTCGCCAGTCTTGTAGCCGTTCAGCTGTGGGGGGCTGTCATTGCGAGGCCGCAGGATCTCCTTGGGAGCGGACACAGGGCAGCTGCTCATAGGCATGTAGTCTTTAGTTACAAGCACCGCTCCGGGCACCATGGGCATGTAGCCATCGTCGCCAAGGTGTCCAGTAGAGCCAATCTCCACATCTCCATAGTCCTCGGGGTAGGGGTGGTGGGGCATCTTCGGAGAGGCGGTGCGGGAGCGGTGGCCACGACAGGCGGCTCGCAGCAGGGTGGCCTCGTCCAGGGAGGCGGAGGAGACCTGCGGGGTGCTCCGCTGGCGGGCCGGGGTGGTCAGCGAGTAGGTACGTTTCCTGTGTGCCGGATCGAGCAACTCCTCTCTGGAAAGGCGGCAGTGGTGGAGGGGGCCGAGGCTGGCCCCGCTGGGTGGTCGCTCCATGCACATGTAGCCGTTCATCTCCCGGCCGGGGGTGGGTGGCGTCTCAGCCACAGACTCCTGGGTGCTGCTGCGGTGGTGGTGGTGCAGGACCCCAGCGCGCAGACAAGGTCGCCCGGCGTCCACAGGGCTTGAGCTGTACTCGTCCAAGGACATGAATCCGGCGTCGCTGGGCGAACAGGAGGTGGAGGCGCCGCAGCTGGATGGTCGTGGTGCGGCGCTGCTCTCTGAGCCGTGCCCGCTGCTGCTGGAGCACAGGCTGATCGGGCTGGCAGCCGAGGGTGGCGAGCGGGGAACTGGCATGGACATGGAGCGGCTGTGCTGCAGGGCTCCGGGGGGCGGCAGACGGGACTGTGGGTAGAAGAGCGGGCGAGGTCCTGCCATGGTGTTGGAGCGGCTCAGATGTGTCTTCAGGGCCCCAGGACTCAGTATGACCACCCGGTCCCCCTCGCTGGCCGTGCGCACCCGTGCGCAGGGAGCGCTGGCGGGCGGCGTGGCGGAGGACGAAGAGTCGGTGCGTGTCCGGCGGGCCGGCAGCCCAGTCTGGCTGGGCGGCGGGTGGCTGTGGGTGTGCCGCCGGGGAGCCGGCACGCTGATGGGGGTCGACTGGCTCTGGCTGCGCGGGCGCAACTCGGCCAGCTCCCGCATGGCTCGCATGGCCTCCAGGATGGTTTCGTGGATGCTCTGCGCCACCACCGCGTCGTCCGCCTGCATCCAGAGCTCGCCGGGCCCGGTGGCCGCGGAGCGCCCCAGCTCCATGAAGAAGAAGCTGTCCGAGTGGCCGCAGCGCCGGATGTTCATCAGCTGCAGGCGGGCGGCCGGGGCCTCGGTGTTGGGGCGCACGAAGGCCACGGAGCGGGCGGAGAGGCAGAGGCGGTGCAGCCCGCTCAGCTGGCGGCTCTGGCCCAGTCCCTTGGGCTTGACGGTCACCTGCCACACCTCGCGGTACACCTGGCTGGCCGGCGTCATCAGTCCGTAGTCGGGGTCCTCGGTGGCGGCTCCGCAGCTGCTGCAGGGCCCGCCGGCCTCCGGGCTGCCGGCCTCCCTGCAGGCGGGGCAGCCCCCGGCCCTGCCCTGGCTCAGCAGCTCGCTCAGCGCCTGGTACCAGCCCTCCTGCTCGGCCTCGCTCTCCGCGGCCATGGCCAGGTACTCGTCGCGGGTGTAGAGCGCTACGAGGTAGCGGTGCTTGGCGTCTGCGCGCTTGTTGACGCTCAGGCAGGAGGAGTCGAGCACAACGCTGCGCTTGGGCGGCTTGCTGCGCCACTTCTTTTCGCTCTCGTAGTACTCCAGCCGGGCGGGCTCCCCGGGCGCAGCTCCCGGCCCCAGCAGCACGAAGAACCGCTTGTGGCCGTGCTTCTGCTTGCGCAGGTAGCCGCTCTTGCGCACGCTCTGCCGGCTGCTGCTTCCCTGCGACTGGGCGGGCGACTCCGGGGAGCCCGTCAGCGGCGAGCTGGCCATCCTCGCCGGCCCCCGGGCTACCCCACTGCCGGGGTCTTTAATGGTGCACGCGCGTGTGTGCCCCCGAGGGTCGGGAGCCGGCTCTGCGGGGCTGGGTGCAGGTGCGGTGCGGAGCCGGGTCCCGGCAGGCTCTGGCGCGGAGCTGGTGTCGGTAACAGTTTGACAGTAAATAACACGCCGTACGGAGGGAGTGAGCTAAAGAGCAAAACAACATGTGACGTGGGAAGCCTCCGGGGGTGGGTGAGGGAGGGGGCGCGAGCAGAGTGCACGCGGGCGGGGCCAGAGCTGGGTGGGCGAGGCCGTCAGTTCCGGATACCTTTGCGCGCTCATTGATCCGCGCCGGAGACTGACGGCCCCGGGAGCCACTGGAAAGGCAGCCCGGCTATTGCGCATCTCGCTGGCCTTGCCTCCTACCTTTTGGAAATGATCCAGCCCCTCTCTGACAAGCTCTTGCTTCTGACCAAAACAAGGTTAGGTAAAAAGAACGGAGGGGCGGGCGGGGGCTTCCATCATGGGGATTGATTTTGTTTTGTTTAACCTTCTCGTTTTCTATATTCCATTTGCTATAAACGCATACCTCTATAGTGATTGTCAAGTGTAGGGGGCACTAGTGATACTAAATAGTGACCTACTCGTTATCTATTTCCACTGCCTGGAAAATGGATCTACTTGAAAGTGCATACACGCCAACAGACCCGAATGAGGAGGGAGACTCCCTAATTTTAAGCTATGGCTTTATTTTACGTGTCTCCCGCCTAAAATCTCTGCATCGATATGTCAACAGTGACCATCCAAACCGATTTTTATTTTAAAAAAAACATCCCATACCAGGTTCTAAATATTGGCATGTATTAAAGTGTTTCATGTGCCAATTGAGGTTTTTCGGGGGGTTCTTAGCTCAAACATTTTAGGTCTTGAATATTTTTCTCCTGGGCAGGCAGGAGTCTGCACAGGAACAGAGCGGCGGGCTGCACTCCCTCTCTCTCGCCTCCGCGACTGCGCACCGGAACGGCCCTAACATCAAACACTAATTATTATGGCTGTAAATGGGGGGCTTCCCTTGCCGAGGTGTCGCGGCACCCCGGCAGTCACCGGGTCTGAGGGGGAATGCGTAGTAGGCTCCGGACCCGCCCCCTGTTCTCGTGCTTCTCCCGATTTGGAAATCCGCAGTGTTTACCCTGCGCGTCAGATCGGCTCCCTCCCATCTGATGACGTCTGTGCTGGGCTGTGTTTTTTTTCTTTCCGTAGCTACCAGGACGCCGCGCGCTCTGCAAAGCAGAGAGGCGCCTGGAGTTTGCCTTTCCAGTCTTAAATTCGCAAAAGAAAATAGGTCCTGGCCGTTCTGACCGCTGCCGGTAATGGACGAGCAGGCCTGCCCGGAACCCTAGCTCTCCCTCCGCGGTCTCCCTGCCTTCACGGAAGCGCAGGTGCTGACGGCAGCCGGAGCCGGGCACACGCAGTCACTGTTACCTACGGCGCTGAGTCAAGGGCCCCGCTGGGAAAGTGCGTAGCACAAACACGGCCAAGGAAAAGTACACAAGCCAGTACCGGGCCCTGCACTATAAATAGTACCTGTGACGCGCGTTCTTGTTCCCAGTCTATTGTGCCCGGAGCGTGATTTTAAAAAGGGAAACGGTTGGTGCAGGTCTGCTGTCAGCTGTCCAAAGCGCTTGTGCGGTCTGGCATCTCACCAAGCGCTATTCTGACACCTGGTCCCGCGTACACGTTTTTGGTGAAAGCGCAAAAGATGGAACTAGGTGCATTTATTTCTTTGAGGTGTGGTGGAATGTGTTCTTCACCAGCTACTTTGTGCTGTAAGCCAATTGTCATTAACGGCCAGTGGTCGAGCGCCTCGTTTGCTAGGGATGGATCTTTGAATGCATAGCACACATGGGATACTTTCTGACTTTTGTAGTTGATAACAACCAGCATTTTTGCGGTGGAAAGCAGATCCGCAGAATAGGATTTGTACATTTTGCTCCGGCCAGGCAAATACAGCCAATGAGTATACATATTACATACTCGTTTTTGTTGTTCGAATTAAAGTTTTGTCAGCATTAGCTCAGCAGGCCGTGTAAAGATCTGCTGAAAAGGTGCATGTATACACGTTTGAGTTACCGAGACGGAAGACTGCTATATTTACGTTTTTAATTACAATTGTTATGGAGAGCGGTTGTGATGCAAAATACTCTGTCCGCATATTTCACTGTATTGAAGGAAAGCGCATGCGGTTCATATATGCGAACTGTTCGCATATAAGCGCTATGATGTAAAAAAAATCGAACCCCCAGGAGCAGATCTCTCGCAGTGGTGTTGATCAGCGGTACAAGGAGGTACTAATAGGGTGAATAGTGGCGCCAACGTCAGTGCAGCCGCTACTAGCGACATCAGCTTATTTTTTTTCTGTTCGATTGAGAAAAGAACGCACTGTTCAAAGAACAACTGCGTACAGACAGAATATTGTTTCCATGGGAAGTGCTGAGGGGCACTGCCCCTCCTTCCAGTAGCCCCCGCTACAAGAAGGCGGGCACATAATCATTCGCCGCCTCTTGCAATTCAAAACACAAGCTCTGAAACGCAGCTGGAGGAATGCGTTTGGAGGCCGCCCCGAAGGATCTCGGTCGGAGCTGCATTACCCCCCCCCCCCCCCCCCCCCCACACGCACACGCGCACACGTTCTTCAAACGATGCAAGTGCAATGTTTTCTCGCCAGTGGCATCGATGATGCCAAGGAGTTCCACGTTTCATGGTGTCCGGTGGGCGGTGAAGTGCCAGGCCCTTGGAGTTGGCATCTGCAGTACATTGAGCTCTGATGCGTTCACCCCTCCCCCAAATAACACGAGGAATTCCCAGAAGCACAACGGCAGCTGGGAGAGGGGTGCCACTGACAGCTGTCCGTCTAATATGGCCAAAAAGGTGACCTTTGGAGTACTTTTATCGGCTGGGATGGTTTCCAATTTTTAACCCACAACATGACCCCGGGGACTCGATCCCCCATCTTTTTGGTTGGCACACACATTTCTTTAGTCCTGTCAAATGTGTATCGCGTTTTTTTTTATAGCAGTGGCGTATAGAGGATGACACGGCCCCTGGTTCAGGCTAGAAAACGGTCCTCCCCCAGCCCTCCACAGACTGGATAGCACAAAAAACCAGCTATAGTTTGGCTACAGTGGACCCCCAATGCCCTTGGGCCCTTTGCCACAATTTCTACTGCATCATTGATAGCCACGCCGACCCCCCTCTGTCTTCCCACTAAAGTTCAATGTATATATATGTTTCAGTAACAGAGACATTTATTTGCCAAACGGCCATAACCTGGCCTTCAAAAAGCTCTGGGAACAAGTATCTTCAGACAGTAGATCACATATGGAGGCTCAGAAAGAAAGACGTCAGCTAGAGCAGGTGTTTTTGAGTTGTTTACGCACGAAGTCGCACCAGGCCGCTATGCCCAGTGCCCACCCCTCCCCCTATAAGCCCATGCACCGAGGAGGCGGAGACCCGGCACGCTGCGCAGTGTTTTCCTTTTGGAACCCTCCCAGCTTTGCTTTAGATGTGCGCACACAGCTGCTTGGAAGGGGGTGGGGCACTCCTGTCTGTCGGCCGCACGCCTTCAGTGCCAGCCCAAGGATCCTGGATAAATAATGCAGCAGCCCGATGATGCGTGGTGCTTACGCAGCGGAATAAACGTGCCTTGTCGTTTGGCTTCCAGTCATGCACTCCGGCCGGAATATGTGACACTAGGCTTCACTGCTGGAAAACTGACAGGACAGCGACTCCCGGTGACAGCAACGCGTCAGTGCCACACCGACATTCCTTTAACACATTTTAATCTTAATTTATGCTTCCTGTCAGATAACTCCAAACACGTTTACTCGTGTTAACTAGTCTGTTCTAAAATAACAATTGAAACAGCCGCAGTCGTTTATCAACATAACATGGTCAGATAGAAAGGTATGTCGTTGTTTTTGCCATACAATGTTCTCAGATATATCACGGCTCCCTGCTCTTTTTCTTATCACGATGGTCACTACTGTTTGAGAGCTCTTTTTTAAGTGTAGTGGACGAAAAAATCGACTCTTGATTGTTTAACAGTCATGGACTCGTACTTATTATATGTACTATGTTAAATAGCGCCTCGCAGTAAACTATCATCCCATGGGCACTGTATGCAACCCGGACCCTAGTATTCTCAGTGCTACAAAAATAAAACAGCGGTTACAGGCGCTATGCTATGTGTCAGAACTGAAAGGCCAGGCTTAACGGCTTTCATAATGAACTTTTCACTTGTCATTTCCTAATACTGTGTGTGCGGCAGCGCTTTCCCTGTCGGAAGTGGTGTCTACTCTTTCTTTAACAGGATGACGGGGCTGTTTGTTTCCCATTCAAGGTGGTGCTGACTCGCTGTTCCCAACACGGCTAATGACGAGTGTTTTTCAGTACTTGTTTTCGTAAATTGATTGAAAGCTTTGGTCTGTTATCTGCACTGGGAAAGCCGGCGCCCGCTGGCGATGTTTACACAGATTCTCTGAGCGTCTGTGTCTTTTTTTTCTTTCTCCAGATAGCTTCTCTGTCCTGTCTCCAAACGCTCGCTCCTGGCGCATTGTCCAGACACACGACAAGAGGCAGAACAGGACATGGCATGCACGTGCCCAGTGCTCTGTGTTTTTTTTTCTTTTTAGTTTTGCCAAGTGTCCAATCTCGATGACAAGAGTGCGGCAAGACAACTCAGCGGAGACAGACACTGCAACGCCCGAAAGGGCCCAATAAAGAGACGTTTCAGAAAGGAGGTGGGGGTACGGTTCGTCTGTAGCCTGACACTTGCAGTGCACAACACTTTAATTCCTGCGAAGCATAGCGGTGATACCTCCGAGGCTGACGCCCAACAACATCACAATAAAGGAGACCTCCATTTTTTTGTAACAGTAAAGGCAGCAGTTTATTGGGTATTTTCACTTACAGGCAGACGTTTCACATTCACTTTGCTATCCTCTTTGAAATAGAAGATTAGTGTGTAGTATTTCCTTACTGCGAGATAGGGTTGTTGTATTTCCTTCATATAAACTTCTATGCTTGGCATCCTTTCTCTACTGGCTGGCCATTTTACCTGTGCCACCCAATGCTTCATCCAATCAGGCATACCAGGTAGGGGTGGGGTTGTGTGACCCTATATTGGCTATGCTTATTAATTTATGACAAACCAAGCAGTAGCTATGATCACAGAGAAAAATGTAATATGCCTTAACCCCATCGCTGCTAGGCCCCCTCCCTCCCCGCCCCTGTGCTAAGTCTTTTTTGGGCTATTTGGTGTAGTTCGCGCTTCGGGCCCTGTAACTTTTGACCAGAGAAGGAATCCACGCCAAAGTTGCGTCCCTTTCTTCCAATATCATGGGGATTTTAAAGGTACCCCGGGTTTGTTGAGTTCCTCTAGAGGGGACCCAACATTTGTTTTGGGGGGGGGTGAGTGGGAAAAACGGGCTAAAGATGAAAGCGTCTGTTTTTTTCACTGCAAATGGTATCAACAAAGGGGTTGTGGTGCTGAGATCACCATCTTCCCAACTTTCAGGGACACACAGACTTTTGTCAGAAAACCAACATTTTTTACACAGTCATGTTGAAATTGACATTATATATATACATAAGCGGCGTTCATTTGTGTTCACTGTACCCCTTGTTGTAAGCAGAACGAATATCGCTAAAACACTGACTGTGTTATCCCGCTAGCATAGACCCATGCACACACGTACACACAGCCATTTTTAGGTATCATGGTCTCCCAGTTTGCGATCGATCACCAGCGCCCCTTCCCTGACCCTGCAAGCTTCCCCCATGCACCCTGACCGCCCCCGCTATCACATGCACAAGTCACGAGCCCTCCCCTCCCGTATGACTCTGTCTCTGAGAATCGCACCCCGCGCCTGACCAACACCTCCTGTCCCTCCATGAATACCCCTCCTTTGATGACCTCTTCCTCTGAACCTAATTGTTTGCGCGGACCGCTGGTCATCCCTTAGCCCGAGGATGCAGTTTATTGCCCACTACTGTATGCACTCGCCTCTCTTGAAAGGAGCCACTATTGATCATGACCACCCCACCCCCTGAGATTCGATCAGGAGCACACATTCCAACGGAATCAACAGCACACTCAGCTGCATGACAGCCCCCTCCTATTGTATGGAGGATAAGGGCCCCTACTGTAGCCACGTGTTGGAATATCTTTGTACTTTACAATGTCCTGATTGTAATGGAGGATGTGTGTGTGTCATAAACCTGTGTATAAAAGACGAAGCCTCAGAGAAACTTGTTAGAGCACCTCCCGAAGACACTATGCGAGCGTCCCAAATGACATGCTCTCCTCTGGAGTAATAAACTCTGTTCTTGTTTTCCTGCCTCCAGCGCCCGTCTCTTTATTTGGTAATTATTCAAGATGGAAACGAAGAGTCGCCCTGCACCAGCAGCCTGGGCATCGGGTGCGATATGGGCTGACTTTTCCACAATTGGCGTCCCAACGCGGGGCCCATCAGCGACATAAGGTCCGGTAACAGAGGTCCAGACGATGGGGTGAACATCTAAATGATTGGAGTATACCTGCCTTGAGAGGGCCCTCGTCCGGCTGCCGATTGAATGAACTTCACCAATTCCGAACGGACCTCTCTCAAGTGACCTATTGTCCTGACTGGAAGCCCACAGGAATGCTGTGGTAAAAACATGGAGAAAGAGAACGATCGGGCGCTGGAAAAAGGAAGGCGAAGAACTGTCCACATGGCCCGGTCCGGGTAAGGTCGTGACACACGACGAGTTGCGAAATTGATTGATTGATTGTTTGAAAATACTAGTATTACTTATTGATTGCTTCTGAGAGATTCTCTATTTGCAAACAAGCACAGAGTCGTCATACTCTGTTTAGTCTTTGCAGATAGTGAAGGATAGGTAATGCAGACTTTTGTCCCCATTGTAATCCGTCATACCTATTTTTCTCCCCATTGATTGATTGATTGAATCGAGCATTGAATTGTTCGAAGTTGGTTCTCTTAAGGATCTTCTCTGCCTGCAAACGGGGAAGAATAGGAATATTCTCTCTCCCTTTGCCGATAGTGAAGGGTAGGTAACGCAAACCTTTAACACGTCGTACCTATTTCATTCCTCATTGATTGATTGATTGTCCGAACATTGACTGTTTGGAATTGGTTCTTTTTGGAGGTGTTCTCTATTTGCAAACAAGCACAGAGTCGCCATGCTCTGTCTAGTCTTTGCAAATAGTGAAGGGTAGGTAATGCGGACCTTTGTCCCCTGTTGTAATCTGTCATGCCTATCTACTCCCCACTGATTGATACGCCAGTCTCACCCGGACCATTTACTAGAGGAAGGTCATCTGGCCCGACCAGAGAGCACCCCTAGTGAAAAGGACATATATAAAATAATAACGAAGTGATCACTATACCCTGTTAACAGAAACTTTAGCATGAAACAACCTGGAAAGAAAGGAATAGGAAAACGAAAATCAGTAGGCCACTGATGAACTTTTTATTAAATAACGAACAAAGGAAACAATAACAATACTTAATGATAAAACCTATGACTGTCCTAGAAACAAGAAACGTTAGAAAAAGTCCGTAATAAGAAACCTGAAAACAGTAAGAGAAACCAAGCGTGACATTGCAACGGTCACAAGGCAACGAGGCTTCACTGCCCCTCACTGCCCCAAACATGTCTGTCCCACCGCCTGCCACGCCCAAATAACGGCAAAACTGGGAAAGATACAAGTCAGCAGACATCCGCCCCACTCTGGAAACTTCCAAAGTGCAACAGGGTTGCGGCTACGCCCAGCCGGAAACAACACATATAGGGCGGGTCCTGCTGCCAACCGTCGAAAGGAGATCATCACGTAGGGTGTAGCCGGAGGAGAGGCAGAGGCCGAGGCCAACGGGACCCGGCCAGGGGGATTGCTACGACCACCCTGGAGAGTTGCAGGGGAGGGAATGTCCGTGTCCTCGACCCTCCCCTCCCCCTCCCTGTCCGGCCACCATCAACCAGAGGCCGAGGCCGACGGGATCCGGCCGCGGTGGCGGTAACACTGGAGAGTTGCAGGTTGTCCCTCTCTCTCTCCCAGTCATGGCAAGGAGCGTCTGGCCGCCATTAACCAGAGGCCCGGCCCAAAGACGGACGGGACATTTCTCTTCTCTTCCGTAATGGCCGCAACAACACTGGGGGGGGGGTGTCTTGCACATGCCTCCGACCCCCCCCTCGTCCTCATCGCCTGGTCCGGCCATAACAAATGTCAAGCGAGACGTCGTGGGGTGCACTGGGAGGGAGAGGCGGTGCGTACAAGCCTCTCCCGCCTCCTCAGGTGGAGGCTTCCCAGCTGCACCCTCAGCGCTCCAGGCGCCCGGAAAAGGGTTCTTCCACTGTGGCGATGCTGCAACGCCTCGCCCGGCAGGGTGGAGCCCGTCCGCTCATTTGACCCCGCGATCGCCGGTAGCTGCCGAACTTTCAAAATGGCGATCGACCTGGCAAGAGCGGGCCCAGCATGAAGGAATGGCCCGGTCACTTGTTGACTCCACCACCATAGTTCTCCGCAACCTTGAAGATTCTAGTGGAGCCGCGGGAGTCCCCGACCCCCGCAGATACCCCCGATGGGGAATGACTGCCATGATTGCCCACGAAACAATGGAAATGTAGCCACAGGACGTCGACGCTTCCATGCTGTCGCCAGCCTCAGTTTGAATGACTAGAATCCTGCAGACCACAGTTCGGATCAGTTCCGGTGAAAAGCACAGTATGACCCGGTAGGAACATTGTTGCCTCCCTCCCCTTTTGATTGATGGTTCAGACCACCGATCCCTTCTTTTACCCTTTAACGGAACTTTTGGACTGCCAAAAGAAGCTCCGGACCAACCACGAGTTAGTAGACATTTAGACTATGCCTGGTTCTGCCTGACTGCACCCAAAATGGCGCCGATGCAAATGAAACTTTCAACTCCTTGTTGTACCCCGATTGTTCAGCCCTGGTGTCATGAGATATGTATGGAGGTTTTCTTAACCACATGAATTGATATAGGATGTGTACTGATTACGTGTTCGGACAATTAATGGATTCAGGATGTGTACTGTCAGTTCGGGAAATGAATTGATATGGGATGGGTACTGGTTATAGGTTCGGACAATGAATTGATATTGGATGGGTACTGATTATGTGTTCAGACGGTAAATTGACATCAGATGGGTATTGATTGAACATTCGGACAATGAATTGTTGTTTAAGTTTCGCACATCATGATTATTGAAAGTTGGAAGCCCAACACTTATGACACTCGCTCACACTGAAGTCTCGACATGATTTATTGCGCTTTTCGCACTTTTATTATGAAATAAACGACCACTGACTACTAATAAAGTATCCCCGCATCTACAGTTCCAGCCTGCTCCGTGGCCGGCCCACGGGGTTGTAGGCCCATATTTATGCACCGACATTCTTATTAAAGATTTTTGGTAAAAGCAAACATAGTTGTTACGTGTGAATTGGTAATTTTCGAATAAATGACCACTGTTTAAAGGATTACAAAAAATATAGTACGGAGAAATATTGCAAAAATGAAGGGTCCAAGTTTTCGTTGTGTGCGTTTTTCCTTTTTGTACAGCCAAAAAGCAACCACTAAAGATCCTGGTGTTTAGCCTATACTTTATGTGCTACCTGTATAAAAAGAGTCACACTAACGTTCCACCCGGGCTTGAACGCCCAGTTGGCAGGGACTGCATCCCGTGGAGATAGGCCGAGTATGCAGTAAGTAAAAGCCTTTCTGGGTTTATGCACGCTAAATGTGTCTATCAATGTAGCCCCTGCCCCTTCTTTTTCCCTCTCTCTGCAGGTCGCATCGGAATATCGACCAGTGTATGAAAACGGTGATCTAACGGACGAAGAGACGGGAAAAAGGGTTTGATTATGGTACCTAACCGCAACTAGCAAACCATGACTATTTTCTCTCCCTGAACTTAGCGCCTGGGAGGGCAGCCTGAAGGGAAAACCACAAAATATAACTTCGCTTGGCACCCCGAATAGTACAACTAAAATGACATGCGCTAATGAATAAGCACCCCACAATTAATTGAATGGGGAAGGTTAAGGAATATTTTGAGGTGAGGTACATTTAAAATCTACTGCATCCTTCTTCGCACCCTCCTAGACATGTAACTTCAAGCTGCCCCATTGTTCTCCAACTGACACCAACCGTTGTCTCAGCCTGGAAACGCATTTGCTAAAAATGACTCGAATAAACCACCGTGAGCATTAGCCCGACCAGGTTAGTTCATGACCAATTGCCCAAGGCGTAAGTGTGTACAATCAAAGCCACCAGTAAGGGCAACCGACGGTTAAAAGAGAAGAAAAAGGTAAAAAGAGCTTAGGATGCTAAAAACGCGCAGCATGCAGAAAGGGATAATTTTGGCCAATATCTTTTATGTTTTGTCTTGGATTTTTGTATATAATACATGTATTGTCTCCCCGTCTGAGTTTGTGTGTACGTGATGCATGAATCCTACGTCATCCCTCTGCCTGTGTTTCCGTGTTACTTAACCCCTGTTGTTCTGTGTTGTGCGCGCACTGAACGGTCCATTATTATACCCGTCTCTCTCTCTCTCTCTCTCTCACCCTCTCTCTTCCTCTCCCCATGTCATACGTGTACCGAATGGACCATTTAGGGTGCGGTCTCTCTCTCTCTCTCTCTCTCTCTCTCTCTCTCTCTCTCTCTCTTTCTCTTTCCAAAAGCCCCGTTTCCTCTTTTCGTGTATAATGACGTTGTGCCTCTCCGGCACAAAAACATTATTGGATTTTCCTCGAACGCAAAGGTGTTCAGCAAAATTGACCAAAACCAAAACAATTGTGACTTGCCATATTACTACCTCTCCTTTCTGCAAAACGATAAAACCCGAGTTGGTAATAAAGGAAAGGACAGGTATGACGACGGATGTCCCCTAATCTGGTTTTTCTAAGGGAACTATAACGTCAATGGCCTTCTGTTTCTCAAGCTCGGTAGGAATACGATCCCCAATGCCCCGATTGTCCCACCCCCCTGCACTTAAATGTGGATGTCCAGAATACCCCACTTCTCCCGATCGACCCCGGCTCCCTGTCCAAATCGTCCCCTTTCCCCCGATTAACCCCAGCTTCATGTCATCTACCCTCGAAAGCGAAATTGATGACTTTGATTAACGTTCACTACCCAAAAAGAGCATGTTTTACGTCCACCCCCTTCCCCTTCTTCATGACGATAACGCCCCACTTACAAGGGTTAGCCGACCCCGAAGGGAAATGTAAGAGTGTCGATACTTGGGTTAAAGGGAAGGGCGAGTCTCTACATAAGGACTCGATTTTGAGATTGATATAATACACTGTGTATAAAGGTCCAATTTCTCTCCAAGTACGTCACGAATGAGCACCGAACGTTTATGAATTCCATAGCAATGCACTCCTACCGACTCCATAATGACAACTTCTGACTGTGACCGATGAACTTATTCCCCACCTACATAGGATTGGGGACGGAATTGAGATGTATAAATGTCTTCTCCTGCCAGTTTTTCTAAAACTTGTTTTCTACCCATTCAAAGATCCAATTACCGGAGGAGAGGAGCTGGACGTGACGCACAGCCTGGCCACAGATCATGGAACACGTGTGACCACAACCAAAGGTGGAGCCGCAGAGCAATGAGACGCGGGACGAGGCATAACGTTCAAACTCAGCAGATGGAGGAATGAAGGGCTGCCTTGAAGCCCTCGACTCGCTGACCCACTCGTGCCTGAAGTCCCCCGTCCCCTTTTTGAGTCCGACTGTTGGGCTCGCCTGCTCGTCGTCTTTTGCTCCCTTGGTCCCTTGGTATGTTCAAAGATCTGGCCCCACTCCGCCCTCTCTTCCCTCGATTATTCAACAAACTCTTTCATATAAACTTTGACTATGGACTGGGATTTTGCCACGGAAAAAGAAAGACACGCAGGTGCCCAGCATGAGGCACCCCTAAGAAAATGAGTTAGGAAACAGGACTGTGATCTAACAGCAGAGGACTGATCGCACCCTGCAACGCGTAAGGATGATTCCGAGCTGGACTTATAGCTCCACCGCCGGTGCTCAAAAGCGCCAGCGAAAAGAAAAACGGACTAACAGAGTCTACCAGTAGTGGTTCGTCGTTGAAAAATACATTTTCACTAAGACCCCCTTCCTGAACTTTCTCTCTCAATTCTTGTTGCTTTCAAAATGTTTTTGGTCACTTAAGTCCAAAGGTCTCATATAGCACTTTTTACTATATGTTGATGTCATTGAAAAGAAAGTCAGAACCTGAGTCTACAATATGTCGGAACGTTTTTTCTGATTGCCCTCGACTACGTGTTATACCGATCTATGAATAACGCAGCGAATGTAAATTCATATGTACCGTATTTCGCCAATTGTATCGACTGCATATGGCTACACGCAATTTGCTAGCATTCAACGAACGTTATTTCATTGGCCCCACATGACTATATGTACACTCCATCAGTTGGGGTAAACACAAATGTACTAGCTATGTTTAAAAGCGGCGACTGTTGAAATTGACATTATATATATACATAAGCGGCGTTCATTTGTGTTCACTGTACCCCTTGTTGTAAGCAGAACGAATATCGCTAAAACACTGACTGTGTTATCCCGCTAGCATAGACCCATGCACACACGTACATACAGCCATTTTTAGGTATCATGGTCTCCCAGTTTGCGATCGATCACCAGCGCCCCTTCCCTGACCCTGCAAGCTTCCCCCATGCACCCTGACCGCCCCCGCTATCACATGCACAAGTCACGAGCCCTCCCCTCCCGTATGACTCTGTCTCTGAGAATCGCACCCCGCGCCTGACCAACACCTCCTGTCCCTCCATGAATACCCCTCCTTTGATGACCTCTTCCTCTGAACCTAATTGTTTGCACGGACCGCTGGTCATCCCTTAGCCCGAGGATGCAGTTTATTGCCCACTACTGTATGCACTCGCCTCTCTTGAAAGGAGCCACTATTGATCATGACCACCCCACCCCCTGAGATTCGATCAGGAGCACACATTCCAACGGAATCAACAGCACACTCAGCTGCATGACAGCCCCCTCCTATTGTACGGAGGATAAGGGCCCCTACTGTAGCCACGTGTTGGAATATCTTTGTACTTTACAATGTCCTGATTGTAATGGAGGATGTGTGTGTGTCATAAACCTGTGTATAAAAGACGAAGCCTCAGAGAAACTTGTTAGAGCACCTCCCGAAGACACTATGCGAGCGTCCCAAATGACATGCTCTCCTCTGGAGTAATAAACTCTGTTCTTGTTTTCCTGCCTCCAGCGCCCGTCTCTTTATTTGGTAATTATTCAAGATGGAAACGAAGAGTCGCCCTGCACCAGCAGCCTGGGCATCGGGTGCGATATGGGCTGACTTTTCCACAGTCATGCCATTTTTCTGGGACACAGCCTATTTTTGCGTGCTTTCAACCTCCTTCCAGTTAATGGTAAAAATGAGTATGAAAGCAATGATGGATCCTGGAAAGCTATACATTTCTTAAATGTAGACACAATTTTGAATTCAGCAAGGGGTCAATTGTGTAGATCATTCAAGGTTTTTGTATAGAAACTAACCGTTGAAAATAGAAAAAAATTGAAAATGAGTTAAAAAAAAAGCCCAGCCATTTGTGCCAACGTTTTCACCTGTAACTTCTACGAAGTATGACAGATGTTTGAAAGCAATATACCTTTACATCCGCTGGACCCTTTTGGTTGTGGGGATATATAGGACTTGTAGGTTCACCAAGATCCTGAGGAACCCAGAGCCAATAACTGAGCAGAATCTTGCAATTTTTTTTATTGTGTACCGGTTATATAGCAATTCATTTGGGAAAATATAAACAGGGAAACATTGGTGTGAAAGTCACCTATGTATTTCTGAAATGGGAACAAAATATAGAGTTTAGAAACAATAGCTATTTGCACATGTCTGAAATTGTGGGTAACCATACCTGCATGTGAATTATAGGTAATTTTTCAAAGTGACTTCTATTTTACACATTGTCTTACATTTGGAAGGCAGAAATGCATTGAAAGTCAATAGGTAATAACAGTTGCTCTACAATTTTGTGTTCCCCTAAGTCTCCCAATAAAAATGGTACCTCACTTGTGTGGGTAGGTGTAGTGCCTGTGACAGAAAAGGGCACAAAATGCAACGTGGACACACCACATTTTCACTGTGAAAACGGACCCTTTTTTTGCAATGTGTCTAGCTGTAGATTTCGAACTCTAGCTCTGCTGACACCTAGGAAAACCTAGCAAACCTATACATTTTTGAAAACTAAACACCCAGGGGAATCCAGGATGGGGTGCCTCGTCTGGCTCTCACCAGGTTCTGTTACACAGAATCCCTTGCAAACCTCAAAATTTGTCCAAAAAACACATTTTCCTCACATTTTTGTGGTGGAAAGTTCTGGAATCAATTTTCCTCAAATTTCTCTGTGGGAAATTTGCAGGATCACCGGACTGACAAAAATGTCATACCACCTAGTGTTCCCCAAGGTCTCCCGATAAAAATGGTACCTCACTTGTGTGGGTAGGCATAGTGGCTGCAACAGGAAATGTCCCAAATCTTACTGTGGAGACTTCAAAATTATCTATCACAAAACTACCTGGTTTTGTGAGGGGGGCACCTGTTTTTTTGGCCCGGGCTATCGGCCATCTAGGGAAAATTCAACAACAAAAGAGGGTCCCTGAGAGATATATAATTTACCGGGAGAGGAAAGCAGGGAAAAAAACCAAGAATAAATAACGGACCTCTCACCGGTATCTACTTTAGTATTCAATTAGTTTTATCTAATGTATAAATCATCATTGTCCCAATCCAAAGAATTATTTAGAAAAACATATTCTCATTTATTTATAATTTCTTCATGACATTAATCATAGAACACATAAACAAATTCGTATTAAATACATTGACTTACATAGGCCCCAGAAGAAGACATATTCAAAACCCCAAAAGGGCATACACTCATCTAATCATGTATAGAAACAACAATGCTTCCACTCAACCTATCAAACACCACTCCACTCTCACACACAAAGTAATTCATCAAAAGAAACCTAAAAACAGATATACACTATTATGTACAATATATACAAAAGGAACAGGAAGCACCGACGCGCGTTTCGGAAAAGGACCAAATGTCCACAGATCCTTTGTCAGGGCGCAGAGGGAATCAATTTTGGTATAACATAAATTCTTCAAATATGTAGAAAATTTCTTATTTTTCTTCTTCAAGGCCATCTAGGGAAACCTACCAAACCCACAAATTTCTGAAAACCAGACACCCTGGGGAGTCAAGTGAGGTATGGCTTGCGTGGATACCCCAACTTTTCGCCACCCAGAATCTCTTGCAAACCTCAAATGTAGCTAAAAAAATCACTTTCTCCATACATTTTTGCATGGGCTCACCGTGCCGGCACACATGTCCTACCTCCCAGCATGTGCCTTGTTCTCCCGGGTAAAATGATACCTCACTTGTGTGGGTGGGCTAACGGCCTGTGAGTGGGAAGAGCCAAAAACATAGGAATTAAGTGTGTAGCATAGAGAATTCTAAGCGCTACATTAAAAAAATATATGTTTTTAACCAATTCTGCATTGGACACCCACACACGTGAGGTATCATTTAACTCGAGAGACTGAGGTGAATGCTGTGGGGTAGGACACTTGTGCCGGCATGGTGATTCCACATAAATATATGTGGAAAATGTGTTTTTTTAGCAAAATTTGAGGTTTGCAGGGCATTTTGGGTAGGAAAACGGGGGATCCACGCAAACCATACCTCGCTGGACTCCCGAGGTGTCTAGTTTTCAGAAATGTGTGGGTTTGGTAGTTTACCATGGTGGCCGCCGAGGCCAAAACCTCAGGTGACCCCCCTTGCAAAACTAGGTTGTTTGGTGATAGGTAATTTGGATGTCTCCTCAATACATTTTGGGCCCTTGCCTGTTGCGAGTGCTTGATCCACCCATGCGAGTGAGGTTCCATTTTATTATTGGGAGACCTGGGGGAACGCTGGGTGGTAGGGAATTTGTGAATCCAAGCAGATTCCAGAACTTTCCATCACAGAAATGTGAGGAAAATGTTTTTTTTTGTTTTTTACAAAGTTTGAGGTTTGCAAGGGATTGTGGGGTACAGAACCTGGCGAAAGCCAGAAAAGTCACCCCATCCTGCATTCCCCTCGGTGTCTAGTTTTGACAAATATATAGGTGTCCTAGGTTTCGCTTGGTGCAGGCAGAGCTAGAGTTCAAAATCTACATCTAGGCACTTTGCAAAAAAAGGGTAATTTTTCACTGTGAAAATGTGGTGTGTCCACATTGCGTTTTCGGCCGTTTCCTGTTGCGGGCACTAGGCCTACCCAAACAAGTGAGGTACCATTTTTCTTGGAAGACTTTGGGAAATGGGTGGGTGGAATTTTGTGGATCCACACTGATTCCAGAACTTTTCACCACAGAAATGTGAGGAAAATGTTTTTTTTACAAAGTTTGAGGTTTGCAAGGGATTCTGGATAACAGAACCTGATTAGAGCCAGACAAGTCACACCATCCTGGGTGTCTAGTTTAAAAAAATGTATAGATTTGCTAGGTTTCCCTTGGTGCCGTTAGGGCTTGGGTTCAAAATCTACAGCTAGGCACTTTGCAAAAAAGGGGCAGTTGTCACTGTGAAAATGTGGTGTGACAACTTTGCATTTTGGGCCGATTCCTGTTGTGGGCACTAGGCCTACCCACACAAGTGAGGTACCATTTTTATCGGAAGACTTTGGGGAATGCGGGGTAGGTGGAATTTTGTGGATCCACGCAGATTTCAGAACTTTCCATCACAGAAATGTGAGGATTTTTTTTTTTTACAAACATTGAGGTTTGCTAGGGATTCTGGGTAACAGAACCTAGTGGGAGGTACACAAGTCACCCCATCGTGGATTACCCTTGGTGTCCAGTTTTTAAAAAAGTACAGGTTTGCTAGGTTTCCCTAGGTGCCGGCTGCGCTAGGGCCCAAAATCCAGAGGTAGGCACTTTGCTAATTACAAGTCCGTGCCTAGTGGGCTTTCTGCCACCCTGGAGGGGTAATCGGTGTGGCGTGGGGGGGGTTGCCCCGAAAAGCCCCCAAGGGGATCAGAAAGACTGTGGCTATTTGTTTGGGGGTGGGGGCATTGGTATGTCCATTCTGGGCAGCCCCCACACATAAAAAAAAGCCAGCATAATCGCTGGCGCCTAGTGGGCTCTCTGATGCCCCCTGGGGGGCTCATCAGGCGCTACTGCCCCATCTATCTTCTGAGGGGGCAGAAATACTGGCAATTTTTAGGCATGTTGTGGGCATTGGCATGCCCATTCTGGGCAGCACACACCCCTGAATTAAAAAAATAAATATTCCCTGATGCCTATTGGGATTTTGGCCCCCCTGGGAGGCAGATGAGGGGCTTTTGCCCCTATCTGCCTCTGGGTGGGCAGAAGACTGGCAATGTTTTTTGGGGTGCGGCATTGGCATGCCCATTCCGGGCAGTCCCCCCCCCCTATGTATATATAAAAAATCCCTGGTGCCTTGTGGGCTTTCTGCCCCGCCGGGGGGGAGGGGCAGATCAGGGACTACTTCCCCCAGCTGCTTCCTGGGGGGTCAAAAATACAGTGGCATTTGTTTTGTGGGGCATTGACCTGCCCATTCTGGGAAGCCCCCACCCTACGTATTGAAAAAATAATCTGGTGCCTAGTGGGCTTTTTGCCCCCCCCCCCCCCGGAGGGGCAGATCAGGGACTATTGCCCCCTCTGCCTCTTGGGGGGGCAGAAAGTCATTTTTTTGGGGGGGAGGGGGGCCATTGGGATGACCATTCTGGGCAGATCACCCGGAACTTTGGAAAAAGAAAAATCCCTGGTGCCTGGTGGGCTTTCTGCCCCCCGGGGGCAGATTAGGGGCTATTGCCCCATCGGCATCCCGGGGGGCAGAAAGACTGTACTATATTTTTTGGGTGGGGCCATTGGCATGCCCATTCTGTCCAGCCCCTACCCCTACGTATAAAAATAAATAAAAAATCCCTGGTGCCTTTTGGGTTTTCTGCCCCTGAGGGCAGATCAGGAGCTATTGCCCCCGTCTGCCTCCTGGGGAGGGGCTGAAAGTCTTTTGTCTTCTTTGCGGGTGTGGGGTGGCCAATAAAAAAAGAATCCCTGGCGTCTAGGGTGCTTTCTTCCCCCCGGGGGAAGAATGGGGGCTACTGCCCCATCTGCTCTCCGGGGGGGGGGGGGGGCAGAAAGACTCTCTCTGGCAAAAGTCTATGGGGGAGCAAAGGCCCTTGCCCAAGGGCCCGCTCCATCGTCCCTGGTGCTAGTGGGTGAATATCTGCTTGGGGATTGCCCTTCTGGGGTGATGCCCAAGCAGGGATCCACTGGGGAAGGGTACCATTGGAAAGGGGAGAATCCCCCTTTCCAACGATACCTCTACTATGTGTTTCGGAGCTTGGAGGCTTAGATAGCCCCACAAGTACCGAAACTGTGGAACTGAAACTAAGTATCAATTTCGTTTTCATTGTAATGACGACAGCGCGCCATGTGCGAGATCATCATTGCAATAAAAACCCCTTAAAGGCCTCCGGAGGTTGGGGAAGCTCTTCCCCACCTCCCAAGGCAAAAAAAGGGAAATCCCTCTGCTGCTGCAGCAGAGGGGTTTTCCTTGCCTGTACTCATGACGGAATGGTTCCGTCAAGAGCACACTTTAACTTGTGCTCATGACAGAACTATTCCATCATGAGCGTGGAACATGGAAGGGGTTAAGGTAATCAGGCATGCCGGGTGGCCTTCCACTTCCGGAAGACGTACATCATTCATTCAGCCACACTGATGGGGTGACCCTTTACGTCCATAGCTGTGCTTCATTTGTCACAACTGTGCACCAGACATGCTCAATAACTTCAGTCTATCAGGCTTTCCAGGTGACTGTCAGCTTCCGGTAGCCATACCTCAGACAAGTCCATCAGTGAGCCTTTACTTCTGGTGGTCGTGCTTCAACAGGCACCCTCAAGCATGCTCCCTGTTTCTTTTGCTTTCAGATAAACAGGCATGAAGGGTGGCTGCTCACGTCCGGTGGCCATGCTTCACTCACCTTCACTTCAAACAAGGCTACCCTGTGGCAATACCGCTCCCTATGCACGCCTGCCCTTATAGCTGAACGTTCACTGTCAACATTATATCCTGTGCCATATCATTTCTGTCACTCTCCCCTTGGCTGTGTCATTGTGACTCATTGAATGGCTGGGATTCATTAGTGCCGCTGTTCGGCCTAAGATGACAGCTGAGATTGCGGCTGCAGTGAATCGGCTTGAAAGTTGTATGTAGGAGCAGCTGCGACAAAAAAATTGTTGCTTTATGTCCTAATATTATTGGTGCTCTGCACATTGTCCTCTCTGCACCTGCTATGGTAGGGACGAGTGGCATTTGCATCAGTTTTCTGGGTTCCAACTGTGAAATCTAGCAAGGTGATGAAGGCTTCCATCTACATCCTGCCAGGAGTGTGGCAACTGGCCTTTGAAGTGGCCAGACATCGTTGGAATTGGTATCAATCCTTCCTAAGCCTATAACAAAACTGCCTGGTGCTGGAGAGTGTCTTAAGTGTAACACGTCCCACTGTATGCCTGGCCTCCCCCTCATGCTACTTCTGTTCAAATGAAATCTTATTTTTCGTGGCTATTTATACTCGAGTATGGCGATATGTTCTGGATGCAAACAAATGTCCCATCACCCGTACCCTCTTGGCGACTGCAAGCAAAGAAACTAAATTGGCATAAATAAAGTGCAACTAAGTCCCTGTTTTTTTTTATTTGTTTGTTTCTACTTGATTTAGTATTACAAATTTAACCCACAGTGAAGATTAACATTGGGGTACTGTCCATTTTGGAGCTTTGTAAGTCAAATAAAGTGTCCCCTTTGGGTAAACTTTACAAATCAAACACTCTAATTACAAACTCAAAAGTGCATACATAATTCACTAGATTCATACAGTCCAGCAAGAGCAAAAATGATGTAGGTAGTTAAAATTAAAAATGTTGTACAATTTATTTCAGCCACCATTAAAAAACACAAATACAGTACATTAATTATGTGTATCTACCATTACAATAAAATAATCACATTGAAAATTTAAACATAGTGGGAACAAATATAGAAAAATGTTTCTAATTAAAAGAGAAAAGGACACAATAGTAAGACATAATTGAAAACAAACTTCAAATTGTACAGATATCTTAGATAGAGAAGTTGTTTGGTCCAAAAAGCTTTATGTGTCACAATTCTAACATAGCATCGACGCGTTTCGGTTTTGGCAACTTCATTAAAAGCCAGCACCTTCCTCAGGATTAAAATATAATTTCCCACAAATTATGAAAAATCTGCAAATAAAAACACATGATATAAGATACATATACAGATAACTAAAACAACATCTACATCATGTTACAGTACAATACTCCTGCCGGCTGCATGCTACTATAGGCTATACAATTAAACATTCTACAAGTTGACCTTTCATACATTGTATTTATTCGTTTTATAATTCAGGCAACTAGCCTTGACCAAGTGGCTATTTATACTCGAGTATGGCGAGATGTTCTGGATACAAACAAATGTCCCATCACCCGTACCCTCTTGGCGACTGCAAGCAAAGAAACTAAATTGGCATAAATAGAGTGCAACTAAGTCCCTGTTTTTTTTTATTTGTTTGTTTCTACTTGATTTAGTATTACAAATTTAACCCACAGTGAAGATTAACATTGGGGTACTGTCCATTTTGGAGCTTTAACAATTGAATACACAACATTGTACATCTGCGTACAATTACGTTATAAACCTACTAAAGTCAAATTTCAGTTTAATTAACACACATGCATGTTATGCTTCCAGACAAAACCTTAGATACGCTTATTTCATGCAGTTTGCCCCTACGTACGATAATAACATTTAAAGCGGTTGTATTCCCGCCTTCCAGTTTTTCTAATGTTATACCCTGACCATCCTTTTTTGTAGTGCCCTGGTGCTACCCAGATCCTAAAGGAACCGGTTTTGAAGCGCCCTGAACCAGTAACCTCAGCCATTGTCACTACCATGTCTGGTATCCTCATGACCTGGTATACAGTCAACAGAAACTCGTCCATGTGAAAAAGCATGTAGCCATTTCCATTTAACTGCATCTTCAGGTAAAAAGTTAACATTGTTACAGGGCAAATCCGGTCATCAGACCCTCACCTGTTTAGTGTCTCAACCCTACCCATGCTGATTATTTTTTGAAGGTCATACTAGTAAATTGATACACAAATTATACATTTTAATGTCATTGATACCTAAAGCCATGGGCCATGCTTATACTCTGGCCTTTTGATCTCCCTCGTGGGGACGGGCCTAGAGCAGATGTTTGTTTGTTTCAATAAGGGTAATGCCATGCAATATTATACAACACCCCACTAAATACAAATGTTTCTAGGGACCCTTACTTTAAAATAGAGAAAAACACCTAAATGTTAAAACAAATTACACAAGTTTTGAAAGCAGCCTCTACTGTTGATAAGGCACACTTCACCACTACACTTTGGAATGCTGTCCACCAGGAAACCACACCAACCTCCTGCACAAAAAATATAACCTCTAGAAACCATACAAAGTACATCTGTTGGAATATATGATACTGAAATCCATTAAGTTAAAAGAGCACCATGAAGATATCCATTTATTTCAAAACACACCCAGTGTATACTCAGCTCTTCCTTGCTATTGAGGCCTTGTGGCATCTTAGTTTCTAGTCCAATATTGAGCTTCGATTATAACCTCCGGAAGAACATTTCTGTCTCCTCTCTTCATGGGGGGGGGGGAGGGGGGAGGGCTTGCCAATAGCCAAAAAGATGAGGAGATTTCTGTCACTGTTATGTTGTGATGAAATGGACTTCGCTACTGGACCGTGGTAGTCTGTATTATCTAGGTTTAAAATTGGGGCGAGGTTCAACAAATAAGGAACAGAAAATGTACCTAAAAGCAAAAACGCAATCATTAATCTTTGCATATAGAGTACTGTATAAAAAAAATGGGCTGCCCGAACCATGTCCATCTTTTAAAAGTGATGGCAGCACAAATTCTCCCCACATTGACATATGCTCTCGTAGTCTGGCGCAGTAAAGAGGTAGAACCAGTAAATGAACTCCAGACGAAGATATATAAAGCTGTATTCAACCTACCAAAGTCAGCCTCCCCAGCTCAGGTTCGGCTGGAATTCGGCCTTCAGAATCAAAAGTTCTGAAGCATGAGCAGCTTCTTGAAGTTATGCCAGAAATTTCGTACATCTGAGCCGGGGTGATTGAACAGTCTATGCTGGAAGAACTCAAAACCCAGATGGATCAAGACATCCCAAATTCATGGGGAACCCATCTGAGAAAATCATTGGCGGAACTGGATATACAAACGATATGGGACAGCATGGTAGACCGGGCAGTATTTGGTAAAGCGGTAAATAACATAGCAAAGAGGAAGTCCTTCGTAGAAGACAAAATAACAACATCAAAACGCCGGCATGGGTGGACAGTGATAAATTCTTACATGTCAACAAAGCCACAGGCTTACTTAGTAACCAATTTCAGCGCTGAGATAAAAAAGAACTTTATTGATTACCGGCTGGGTATGCATGATTCGAAAGACCTACAGCCTTCCTGGAAAAACAACCAACATGCAGCACACTGTCGCCTATGCGGTTTTCGTAATGAAACGCTAACTCACCTGCTGTGCGTTTGCCCGGCAGTTAAGGATCTAAGGAACCGGCTTTTAAAGCCCATTTTTAACTAATTAAACATTTGCACATGCAGGCAAACGGTGATATGTTGGTTGGAAGGATCCTCCATAATCTTGGCTTTATCGGGGTGTAAAATATCTGGTAAAAGTAAGGAAACTTTTAAGGCAAGCCGATTTAGTAGAAGACAAAAAAGCATGAATAAGGTCGACATGGGCTTTGTCCTAGCACAGGCAATAAGCGGACTCAACAGATAAAAGTAGTTGATCTCATTTTATTGTAAAGTGCAGCATCTTTTATAGGCACATTTTAGCTTGACAGAACCGGGTTAATTCATCTTTGAACAAAGCAGTTACCCGAGCACCTGGAAAAATCGGAATAACATGAACTTTTGAAATTCTGTTTAAACTGTTAGTAACATCTTATGTGCATTATTAACAAGGTTCAGATTTTAAAAAATTTGGCAGTTTTCTAATGTCGAAATATTTTATATTGTAAATTGTAACAATTTTAAGTAATCATATACAATAAACTAGTGACTTGACTTGCATTGCCCTCATGTGCTCCAACACTCTTTTTGAAAATCAGAGACTTCCTTCGAAAGCACAGGGTCAGTTTGTGAGTGGACCAATGTTTTCTAAAAATCCTCCTAATATCACCTACTTTAGTATGATAATAGGCTGTGATAAAGCTTATCAGCCCAATCTCCACATCCTCCCTTCTTGTGGCAGTCAATACCTTATCCCTGTCAAACTCCTTCATATGAGATACTCCCTTTTCCAAAACAGAGTTAGAGTAACCCCTCTCTTTGAATCTTGTTAGCTTAATCTCTTGTTCCAAGAAGAAACCTTCGTCCTTATAACAGTTCATCTTGGCTGTCAAGAGTTCACCATATGGGATACTCTGTATCAGACTTTGGACGTGACTGCTATTGGCATTCAAGAGACTGCTTCCTAATGTGGGTTTCCTGTAGAAGTAGGTCTTAAGTCTATCCCTACTCACTTTCAATGTAATGCCTAGAAAGTCAACACTCTTATTACTTATGTTCCCTATGAATTGCAAATTCCAATCTTTCCACACATCTTTCAGCTTCACACATTGAACCTTTTCAAATGACAAAAATACAGTCAATAAGTATGATTCCCATCATGACAAGTTCTGCAAACATATTAACTGTACCAATGACCCGCTCCTCACATCAGCCCATAAACAAGTTAGGTTAGCTGGGGTGATGCAGGTCCCTATGACAGTGGCTTGTAGTTTGTATAATTGATCATCAAAAAAGGGAATGTTGATAAAACAGAAATATAACATTTTAAGCAACATCTCATTATGAAGGAGATAGGACAATGACCTCTCACTTAAAAAATGCCTACAGGTCCTCAGCGCCAACTCATTTTTAATGCTTGTATACAAGCTGCTCAAATCTAACGTGATAAAAAAGTCAGATATGAGGGAAAGAGACAGCAAATGGACATAGAAAAAAGTTCAAATAGCAGGATGTATTTTCTAGGAGACTACCCATAGCCAAGACTATAGGTCTGTGTTAGACCTGTCAGTCTTAGGATGGACTTCCCCCAACTTTTTGCCTCACTCTTTCATTTTGGCTGATCTAGTTTTTGTTGTCCACATAATTCTGCACTTTACCGCCGTTGCTTACCAGTGCTAAAGTACATGTGCTCAATCCTGTAAACATTATGAAATTGGCTTACACCCAATTAGCACATTTAGTTTATTTGTAAGTCCCTAGTGAAGTAGTAAATCATGTACCCAGGGCCTGTAAAGTAAATGCTACTAGGGGGGCTGGAGCACTGATTGTGCCACCCACTTATGTATCCCTTTTAAACGTGTCTCAGACCTGCCATTGCAGCCTGTGGATAGTCTTAAACTGACATTTCAACATAGCAAAATAAATCTTTTGGCAGGCACAAACTTTCTTTTTTCATACATATAAGTCACCCTTAGGGTAGGCCCTACACTTCCCAGAGGGCAGGGTGCAGTGTATATAAAAAGTTAGATATGTACTTTCACCTTTTGCATGCCCTGGTGTCATATAGTTACTGCTTACCTATATTCCGTGTTAACTTAGCATGAGCTTATTAAATGTTTAAACGCCATTTTTCCTTTTTGCTGCTTCTGCACACGGCACATAATTGTTGTTTTAGCATTCAGCCTAGAAGAGCGTTGTGATTTACATGAGAATAATGTGTTATTGCTCTGATATTAGCTTTGCTTGGTAAACTATGTCTGTACAGTGAGTGATGAAGCTTCAAGGATAACTCGACACAGTATTGTTGTGAGGTCTGATCTTCGCACCTTCATAGACATAACATAAATGCAGCTTCTGCCAAATTCTGGCTTTAGGCGGGTTTTATATTGCTTTGCTTAGAGCACACATACACGCTTGATGCGGTTCACATGCAGAGAGCTGGTGGAAGCTGATGCGATCCCTTCACATTAGGATCTTGAGGTATGGGGCCGCCCTGCTAAAACCCAAAGAGATCTTCTTAGATATTAATATAATATGCTAGTTAGGGAAGGTGAGAATTAGGTGTTGTTAAACCTTATTCAATACAGCATTTTAGCATGCTATCACCTTTTGCTTTCTATGGACTAGTAACTATGCTGATAACTTTGCTTCTGATAATATGTTTCCTTGTATTATCTAAGATACTGCGTTTGAGAAAACGGCATTAGTAAATAAATATTTCAAATATGCACGTGTCCTCATTTACTCCACGTTCTGGTTTGAAATGATTGTGTAACGAAAGAGTGCTCATGTGTTCCACGTGACCTGAGGTATTGTAAGTTCATGTTCTGGTTTGTCTAAACATTGGGAGTTTGTTATGACCAATGAGACACTGTAGCTAGCTCGGTAAGGGGATTTTGGGTACTGAGGTGAGTTTTGGGCCACCCTAATTCACTGAGGTTCCAAATCTCTATGCACAGTTCTGTAGGAGAACGGAATCCCTGCTACATGGCGCCCATACGTTGGTGGTCTTATATCATGACACTCGAGTAGTACATCATTCAATCCTTAACCCCTTCACTGTTGTTTCCGGAAAACGGTGGTGTCGGACAAAACCTGCCTATTTTTGAAATAGGTCTTTTCAAGCTTGAATCTTTCTAAAATGGTTTCCTTGAATTACTACCCAGTTGTGCTACAAAGTTTACTTTGTTTTTCTACATTCCTGTGCTGTCATGGCCCAGCCGGTGGACATTCCGCAGCATAGTCGCATTGCGGTGCGCAATCATTTGCTGAATTACAATGTACCCGTTGAGGGCTTGGCTGTGATAATGGTGGTGAGTGCGGAAGCAGCTTACCCGTACGAACTCTTTTATTCGTGGGTGACGTTTCCGGGTGTGGACGCTAATTCAGGTGTGTTCCACACTTACACTCCCTCACCTGTACCGAATGAATATACTCCGTACAGGGCACAGGAAGTACCTATTGATACTTGGCAGCATCGCGTTTGGTTTGGTCGCGCCCTACCCCATTCTTTAACTGCTCCCAGGTTAGGTCCTTTGTCCATTCCAGGCACAAATTGGCCTGTTTTGGCTGGATTTACTCCTCACCCTCTACACGGCAATTGTACCCTAGCTGAGATTCATAGACTACATGTAGTCTCTATTGCCGTGATTCGAGCCTTAGTGCAATACATAGCCCGCAATCTTCCGGGTGGGCCCCCGGGGGTGCGGTGCTTCCGGCCGGACAGGGCGGTATGAAGCTCAGTCCCGTAATGGTCAATGCTGTAATGGGCAAGCGCCCCCAGGATAAGGATGAATTTCCTTTCTGACTTACCGACAAATTTGACCAGCTGGAAGCTGTATTTCCTAACACGACTCCTGGTGAAAAACACAGGATTCTGACACTTAGTTTGCCAAAAGATTTGGCCTCTGAAATCGGTGACTGTGAGACCTGGGGTAGAACATTTGCGGCGGTCTATGCGAGGTGTTACGGCACTCCGTCTATGGCTGTCCTGCCTACGGTCCTTAAACGTGTTCAGGATGATCACGGACCACAGGCTGCGGTTGAATTGGGTATGCGCCTGTGTGGCACCTTTGATGTGGTTTTCGATCTCATTCTTGCTAATGTCAAGGGGGATGCAGTGAACTTTCAGGTGGCTAATGCTTTGGCGGCAATTCCCGATGCCGAGAAACCCGACAGTTAGCGAGGATTATTGTGGCGGCTTATAAAACCGTGGGTCGCAATAGTAGGGATCTCAAGCCTTTTTCTGTTAAAGAGAAAAAGCAAGCCCAAGGGCAGACTTTAGAAACGGAAGTTCAGCCCAAGTCCAAAAAACAAAATTGGCCTAAAAAACAAAAACAGGGAAAGCAACAACAACAACAACAAACACAGGAATCTCGTCCTGCGTCTCCGTTACCTGCGCAAACAGAACGTATTTATGACTTGCGCGATCGCGCAAAGATTAAATCACCTGATCGATTTCAGATTTCTGATCAACGCTCTCCTCGTTCCTTTCAGGACTCATCGGCCTCGACGACCGGTGGTGGAGGAGGCGGAAGAGGTCGGGGTGGTCAGCAAGGACGTGACCAGGCCCGCCCGAAGGACGGTGTAGGAAAGCAGGACGGCTCAACACCGAAGAGACCGCAGTTTGCCAAGAAGAAAGTCGCAGCTTTAACAGCGCATCGATATGCCACAGATAGTGAGAACGCGGCTTCGGAATCTGACATGGGCTCTGACCTTGCTGGACAGCGCTGCGGAGATTACCATTGTGGGAGAGGCCCTGTGTCCGCTTCTGAAGGTGACAGCGACTGATATTTATGTTGTGATAGAAACAGCTGACACGAGAGTTGCTCCCCCTGATAGACTTTATGAAATTGTCCTGTTAATCGAAGGTGACATACAACGTACCATAAAAGGGGTATTTTGGGAAAATATTTCGTCTACGTATGACATTTTGCTTTCGGAGGCTGACTGGCCCCCACCTTTTGTGCTCACAGCACCGCGAGGGGAGGAGGTAATCCTCCCCAGCTTCGCGCACACAGGCTCGAAAGAGGATGCGCTGCACTTTGCAGAAGAGTGGGCTAAGACTCTAGCACCGGCTCTGTACCGTAACCAATGTGGAATGGAATGGAATGGAATGGAAATGGATTTGTTAAGCGCGGTTGCTGCCCACGGGCGTCCAAGCGCTGAGTAGAGCAGAGATGTGACGGAAGAGGGAGATTAGGACTAAAGGGGTTTGGCGAACAATAATGTTTTCAGCTTTTTCCGGAATGAGAGCAGGTCAGGGTTGGAGCGAAGAGAGAGGGGGAGAGCATTCCAGAGCTTGGCGGTGTTCAGCGAGAACAGCCTACCCCCGGTCCTGGCTCTTTTCACTCTAGGAACTACTGCAAGGAAAGCATCTGTAGATCGAAGGTTCCTATTTGGGTGGTAGGGGATAACAAGGTTGTTATTTATTGTTGATCCCGTCTTCCAAAAGGCCCGGTGCGCAATACACAGCGCCTTGAATGTCACTCTTAGCCTTACTGGCAGCCAGTGCAGGCTTTTCAGTCCAGGTCTAGCTGACTGGGTTCGCGGAATCTGGAGTAAGGTTCGTGCGGCGCAGTTTTGTACCACTTGCAGCTTCCTAAGGGTCATCTCAGGGGCCCCAACGTATAGAGCATTGTTTGAGTCTAGGCGGGACTGGATGAGGCCTTGTACTGCCACCTTTTTGGCCTCCAGAGGCAGAAGTGGGAGGACCTTCCTCAGGACTCTAAGTAGGCCAAAACAGGTGGCGGATAACTTAGTGGCCTGGGTGGAGAAGGAGAGCTTTTTGTCCAACCATACTCCCAATGTGGTTGGGATAAATTGTCCCCATGTCACGAAATTCCTTTACGGTCTCAGCCGCAGCCTCAACCTCAATATCCCATACGGCGTGAAGCTAAGGCTTCCGTCGCGGAAATCCTTGAGCAATTGGAATATCAAGGAGTTATTGAAACATGTGTGTCACCGATGAATAACCCTCTTTTTACTGTAACCAAGCCTCACGGTTCATATCGTTTGGTGTTGGATTACCGGCATTTAAACTCGCATTGCAGTAACTGTGCAGTACAGAATACTCACGGCTCTGCCCACAGTGGATAGTCTTGTGCGTAAGCATTTTAAGACCACGCTTGACATTTCCAACGGTTTTTATGCCCATCGATTGGATGGTCTAAGTTCCCAATGGACCTTCTTTACTTGCGGCAGTGTCCAAAAACAATTTCGGGGTTTGCCTATGGGCTATAAGAATAGCCCTGGGATTTTTACTGCCCGCATTGTCTCTCTTTTGGAGAGAATCGATTCAGATGCATGCTCGTATGTGGATGACATTTATCTCACAGACGACGAACTTTGGGAGCATCTGTGTCAAGTAAACGGTTTGATTTGTACCTTTGCAGACATGGGTTACAAATTCAACTTTGCAAAATCGCACATTGCAGAGTATACAGTGTTGTTCCGGTGCTACGAGCTCAACAATGAAGGTAGAGGTTTGGCTCCTCACTTCCTGGAGAAATGCGCACAACTGCGCGCTCCGACAACTCTGAAAAAATTACAGTCTTTACTGGGTTTTTTAAATTTCGGGAGAACTTACATTCCGGAATATGCCCAGCGTATCAAGCCTTTGTATGCTTTGATACAACCAACTTTTTCCAAATCATGCTGGCTGCCTGAGCACTCAGCCATCTTGCAATCCTTGCAGGCTGATCTGCTCGCTTCTAAATTCTTACTGACTCGTGACAACCACACTAACCTGGTGATAAGAATCATTCCTGGGACGGTGGGTTTCACGTACCTAACTTGTAATGAAGGAGACACAGTACCTATTGCTTACAAGTCACACTTGTACACTTCGGCTGAAATGCGGTTTTCCACTGTGGAGAAAGTTTTAACGGCTGTACAGATGGTGATTCCTAAGGAACGTGCTCTGTCACAGGGAAAACGCATGTTGGTTGTTACCCCCTGTCCTAATTTGGAGGCAGTTACAAAAGCCAGTGTACCAAATTCTAAAGCTTTGCACCCTCGGTGGATTCAATGGGCTGCTTCCTTGACGTCCACGGATGTCACGTTTATTTTTGACGCCTCATTACGGTCGCAGGAGTACTTGCAGTATGAATTCGTTCATCCTGCTCCTCTGGCTATGCGACCTTTGGAGGACTTCCATTGCATCATATACACTGATGGTTCGGCGCAGGTTGCGCATGGCTCTAAACACGCCTACGTTTCCGCATGCGTCATTGTGGTCGGTGCCATGGTGAACGATGAGTTCAAGTCCAGAGTAGTGCACACGCAGACTCTAGGGGACTGCACCGCACAATTGGCGGAGCTTCGTGCTCTATTACTCGCGTTAGAGTACGCTGATACTAGTGTGACAACTCTAATTGTAAGTAATTCGTTTTACCGTGTCCAGTCTTACAATGAAAACTTGTTCTTTTGGATTCAGAATGATTTTCGTGATTCCAAGGGTAGCACAATAAAACACAAGGGGCCAGATGTAGGTGTCCAAATACCGCTCGTAAACGGCCGAAAGTACCGATTTTCGGCAACGTTTCCGACCGGTATTTGGACATTGGTATGTAGGGGCATGTAAAATTACAGAATCGGTAATTTTACCGATTCTGTAATTTTACCGATTCTGTAAAATACCGAATTGGTAAAATTACCGATTCTGTAGGTTCAGATGTAGGTAGCACTCTTTTCAGTGCTACAAGGGTTTAAGAATTCTTAATTTACCACCAACTAGTAGTTGGTGGTAAATTAAGAAAACCATCTAAAAAGCATTTTTTTTGCTTTTTAAACAGTGCCATGTTGCAGACATACATGTATGTCAGCAAAATGTGCACCCATACACAATTGAGGGGTGCAACAGGGTGTCAAAGTGACACCCTGCCACCCTTCAATATTTCCCCCAAATACCGAATCGGTATTTACTGATTCGGTAATTGACATTGATTCCTATGGGCCTCAAGGCCCATAGGAAACAATGGCAGTTACAGACTCGGTAAATACCGATTCATTAATTACCGATTCATACCGATTCGGTAATTAATTCGGTTAATATACCTACATCCCGATTGCCAGTTCTTAAATACCGAATCGGTATGATTCGGTATTTAAGAATCGGTAATCGGGGATTACCTACATCTGGCCCTAAATGATCTGGGTTCGAGTGGCTGAGCTCAAAGAGCAGTTGCCACTCGTGTTTGTGATTCATACTCTCGGCCTTCAGCGTGTGGGAGTTCACGCTGTCGGTAACTCGCTTGCTGCTGAAGCGGCTAAATCAGCGGTATCTACATACTTAGTTGCAGCAGTTACACGGTCCAAAAGTAAGATTGATGATGACATCTTGGCGGCTGTTGCTGCCACTGAGAAGGGAGGTAAACATCCTACGGGGTTCCCTTCGAAGTACACATACCACTTAAGTCCCGATAAGGTTCCTTTTGTGACAATTCCTGAAGTTGGAGAACGTTTGATTCCCAACTCGGATCGCAGAGCTAGCTTGATTACAGCGGCGCATGAAGGTGTGGCGTCTGCGCATGCAGGCGTCTCGGCCACTGTAGCTCAATTACAACAACGTTTCTGGTGGCGGGGACTGTACAAACAGACGCGGGACTCTGTCCTTCAATGTGACATTTGCCAGCAGATTAAAGCTTCGACTGCTGCGTGTCTGCCACAGACACAGTTGTACATATCTAATAAACCACTAGGTTGTGTTTATTTAGATCACTGCGGTCCTTTTTCCTCTGATACTGCGTATATGTACATCTTAGTAGCAGTTGATTCATGCACACGCTTTGTGTGGGTATGGCCCCATCGCAGCGCTGATTCACGGACTGTCATAAGAGATTTGCGTGTCTTTGTAGGGATTTTTGCCTGTGGTACCTTCCATTCGGATCAGGGTCCGGCTTTCGCCTCTAAGGCGTACAGGGATGCCATGACTTCGATGGGGGTCCAAGTCAAGTTTTCGTCTCCCTTCAGACCTGAGGGTAATAGTGTAGTGGAGCGAATGAACCGTGACTTAAAGCAATCATTAACAGCTCGAGTTATAGGCACTGGCAGAAACTGGCTGGCCCACCTCAATGGCGTGCAGCGTGCTCTTAATAATCTCCCTAGAAGGTCTCTGGGTGGGCGGACCCCATACGAAATGCTCTTTGGCATCAAGATGTACGTCCCTGACCTTGACGGTCTAGACTGCGTGGCTCGCGTCACAACCTTTGACGTAGATGAACATTGCAATGTTTTACAGGATCTACAAAAGACCAGAGACAGTCTTGCAAAGGAACATTTGCCCTCCACATCGGATGTTGCGTTGCAGATCCCGGTAGTTGGCTGGCTACCCCAAGTTGGAGAACTGGTTCGAGAAAAGATCGATAACAAGAAAGAATTTGGTCCTTCCTACCGAGCTCCGGTCCCGTCCTTGGAGTGAAGGGCACAAGAACAGTCATTTTACCACCACTTCCAGGTCGTAAGGAAAACAGGTGTATCTCAATCGACAATGTCAAGATACACAGAGTGGCCGATTCTTCTTAGTATGACACCGGCAGTTTCCTGTCCTTCCATTGTGAGAAATTCTGTTTTGGCCACTGCTTCTAATCCTGAACCAGAAGTGGCCATCGAGTTGCCTGCAATTTCCAGTCCTTTATTAAGTACTTTGCCTGGTACAGACCATGATGAGATTGATTACACTTACCCCACTGACTTATCTATGCCTGATCTGCAGACACGTTTGGCCACAAAATCACGATTTTCTTTTGACACTGTTTCAAATGCCTCAAAGAAGCCCTCACGGTTTGCAGTGTATGCCAGTTTATTTAAAAAACATTTTTTGATTCCCCCTTGGACATATATTTGGCTGGTGCTTTTTTCAATTTACCTTTTTATGTCAATTGGTTTTGTGTTTTATTTTTTTCGAATGGTCAATGGACACTATGTCGAGGAAAGAACATGCATTCGACATCTAAATGGAACTTTGGCCCCCCTTTCCTCATCGCATTCAGCACACAGACTGAAAAGAGACTTGACTTTTGTTAACATCACTGCTTGGCCTGTCCTTGATGGGATTGTGTGGGATGTCGTTAAATTTCAAATCCATGGCCCTACTGAGGTTGTTAATGTCCCTAATGTACTTATAGTTAACATGGTGGATGTAGTGAAACAAAACATACGTTCTGATGATTGGGATGTTCAGGCCGTAGAGGCTTTGTTTTCTGATTTGAAATACTATGCTGCCTTTGATGCTGAGGATTTGTACTTAGAATCTGCTAATTATGGTGATTTGTTTTGCTTTCAACATTTTGGCAATCACTTCTTACATTAAACTACTTCCAGAAGGAATACTGTAAATTATACGCAATGGGAGCATTGCCCAGCTCCTATACAAGGCAGTTTGAGTACTTTTTTGAAAAAGTACACTTATTTTACCGACTTTAATCAGTCCAATCCCGAGTTCTTTTATTTTAAAATGACACAGAAGCCAATGTCCAAGGTTAGACTTACCGATACTAAATTATTGTACTCGAAGTCCTTTCTTGATCAGCTGGCTGTTGGCGGCTACGAATTGTGGAAGCAAACTATTGACCTTAAATCTGTTTGGGGTTCTAAAAGCTGGCAGGTACAAGGCACTGAGGCTTTACACTGAGCATGCCTCATCCCAAATCATATGTTGTTTATGAATTCTTCTATTTCACAAACAACATGCTTTGGATTGGCTACTTCTAAAAAATTAAATACACCTACCATCCCTGAGTTAGAAGAATATTCTGGCTGGAGTAATTTTACTCAGTTTTCCATTAGGGAATTGCAGACCCTATTGCAAAATTCATCCTTTAACATATCCAGTATGGATCCAAAAGGTTGGCTGATGTGGCACAGAAGTGCTGATTCATGCCAGCATCGTTTTCTGGGTTTAGCAGATGGCTTTACACAAGTCAGACCTGATCCGCGTTTTGAAACTGACCATTCTGTCACCACTTATTCAGTAGGCAAATTATGTCAAACTTGGCTGACACATTCTACATTGGCTGCGGTTAAACTGCATCTATCTAAGCTGAATGAAGATGTAGATTTAAATGATTTCATAAAAGGCCCGGCTAGTGGTAGATCAAAAAGATGGATATATGCGATTTACAATGAAATCTGGAAGACATCACAGATTGAGGCGGCAACACGCCTTAGAGCTATTGATCAAGCTAATCTAGAAAAAGTGCTTGCTGTGGTAGATAATAGTATTAACATGCTTTCTTCCCGCATTTACACGTTAGATAATATTGTGTCCTCTGTAGTGGATATTGTGCAGGATGAAGTGTCTGTGTTGTACCATGGTCAAAATCAATTGCGTTCTATTATGCAATTTGCGTGGACCCTGCAGACGCTGAAGGCTGGCAAGGTGTCATGGACCTACATGAATGTGTCCTCCCTCTTTGCCCCTTTTAATTTGGCTGACAAGCAGCGCTTGCTTTCCATGCGAGATGCGTCTTTTTCCATGTTACATATTGAAAGGTTGGAATCCTTACCTTTCTCTGTGGCAGAGGCCACTGCTGCAACGTGGCTTATCCACGGTTTAATACCATTACCATTTGCTTTATATAAATTTACAAATTGTATGCGATATGTTGCTATAGGTCGATATGAACCATTGGGTAATGCATTTCTCCATGAAGTCTGGTCCCTCCCATTTACTTACAGATGTTTAAAAGACGGACAAGAGGTGTATCTGAATGGGGAGGAGTGTACAGAGACACCAGATCACTCTTTAATGTGTAGACACATTCAATTGCACGGCTCTTGCAACCAGGACCGGCCTAATTTAGCCTGCGTTTTGAAAGGAACACCAGTTCCCGCAATCATCCCCACTTTTACATTACTGGCAAACAGCAGTTATTTACTTTTAAATAATGAGGATTGTTGTGGGTTAATTAAAGGTGTTGCTTATTTGGTGACCGTATCTGAACGTGTGGTTTGCTGCAAAAATGTTCTGCACCCACCCCCGCATGGGAAAGGGGATGTTTCCATCTGCCCGCGCATCCCAACCTTGACGGCGGAGTTCAATGGCATGAGTAGAATAAGAGCTCTTTTGTCCCAAAAAGAAGTGGCCTTGAGTTCGGCTCGAGAAACATTTGTGCTTCACATAGCTAACACCCGCACAGAAGTACAGGCCCTTTTAAATACTGATTTGCCGTTGCATTTCAGCGAGCTGATTCATTCAATCTTTAATGCGTCCTCCACGACTGGGCTCGCGCACTAAGATAGTTAGCATTGGTCTCGTGACTTCATTTGAAAAAATATTTGGGGTCATTCCATTCTATATTTTCGAGTCTGTTTGGTGGATTCCCGGTTTTGCTGGCACTGGCGGCAGGCGTTCTGGTGATATTTTGTTTTATTAAAAATGGATGCCCTTCATGTGCTACATGCCGCACAGCCCCTTCTGGCACTGTTTCGCAACAGGATGCTTGAATACTATGGCACACTGCCGCTTGCGACTTTAAGCACGGCATATGGATTATCGTTTCGATTTTCCTATTTTACATGTGTCCAGCCTGTGTTTCATTGCCTGAGCTGCGATTTCGACTGGGCCCTTGTTTGTGTCTCTGCAAAACGGTGTCTCCTGACGTCGATTTTAATCATCTGATGAGTCCCATTGTTACTCACGAGTTGGTTTGTTCTGGCGAAAGGACTATGGCCTTGGCAGCGATGCATGGACTAATGGGTCATTGGAACATACTCGCAGCAGCGCAAGATTTCTTGGCACAGAGCTTTATTGAGAACCCACCGAGTTGTCCTCTGATGGTGATAGAGGCTCCGGTACTAGAAGAGCACGTATGTTCTTTCCCACTATTAAATTGGATGGCTGAACTGTTTTTGATTGAAAACGGTGACTTCATGTTGGAGGCTGTTGCTGCATATTTTGCATATTCGGTCTTGTCCTAAAGGCTTTCCCTGTTTCTGATCACAACACGTTTTTCTGCTTACATACATTTTTGGCAAGTTGTGCTTAAATTGTTCACCACCCAGACCTATTGACTTGAGTGACACTGAACAATGTATTGACAAGCTGGTACTTTTTAAATTTACTTATGGAAGCTTTTTTCCATCATTTTTAAAATTTGAAATTGCTCATCGTTCTTGAACTCTGCTTTCATGAGGTGCCCCTTGCCTTTTCTTGTCTTATCTTATCTTATCCGTGCTCGGATCATGGGGGGTGTCGTATAGTTACTGCTTACCTATATACCGTGTTAAGTTAGCATGAGCTTATTAAATATTTAAACGCCATTTTTAGGTCGAGGACCTAAAGGCTGCGCTTGCGCAGTCTGGGGTTGGAGATTTTAAGTCTTTAGGTAGGGCAGTTTAACCCACCTCCCTGCCCCGTCTCTCCTCCATTGGCTGGCTTCCTAAACGGAGGCCAGCCATTGGAGGAGAGATTCGTCACTCCAATTTAGCCCCGTCTTTTTCGGATTCAGGGGCTACAGTTTTGCTGTTCTTTAGACAGTGACGTTGTCTGTCACTCAGAACCACAAAACCACGCCCCCGATTCCAAAAAATTCGGAAGCTTGCGGCCGCCATTTTTATCTCGGCTGCGGTGAGGATCGATCGTTCCTTTAGCCCTTCTTGCTCACACAATCCGCAGACACCCGGTTCTGCCAGGTTCGGCCACCCTTAGTTCTGCCCTCTTACTGCCCTGTGCACACCCAGCTCTTCAATGTCTGGTTTTAACCCCTCCTTTGCCTGGGCACTCTCGGCTCTTCACTCTGAGAGTTTGCAGCGCGGCCGCCATTTTTTCCCCAAACTTGTTCGGGATGTCGCCTCCGCCCTGCAGCACGGTGGGTAAGTTGTGGTTAAAGGTCTCCTTAAATGTTGGTATGATGCACTTCCTTCTACTAGGCGATGTTAATGTGGACTGCAACTGTAACTGTAACTGGGGGCATAGTTTACTCTGTGTGTGTATTCTCCTTAAATAGCTGTGGGAATTCCATTTTGCATATTGGTATGTTTGCGTACTGCATTTGAACGTTCTAGTCCTTTAGGCGCTACTATTTGCTCCACGGTGAGTGTGAGTGGGTGTTGGGGGGCGGGGGTACCCATTAACTTGCTTGCTTGGTCTTGGGTTATCATTGCGGTCTTAGTTCCCATGTTTTCAGCCTAAAATAAGGCTGCTCTTGCATGCGGGTGCGGCAGTGTGCTGTGCCTGCAGCAGCCCGAGGCTGCCTGGCGCTGGGAAGGTGCCCAAGAGCGAGGAAGCGGCCCCACCGACCCGCCATAGCAGGGGGCTGACGAGCTGGAGTTGGTACAGCTAACAGAGCGAGAGGGCAGCCGTCGGGACGCAAGGGATTAACGCCGTCACTTGGAAGCAGACGGCCGAGGCACCGCATCCCCAGCACTGCGGCGATGATCGCCCATCAGAGACATGAGGAGACCTTCATCAATCAAAACTAACCAGGACACCTCTGCTTGCCGGCCCTGCGAGGCGGCCCCGGCGGCGGCGTGACACGCCAGCCTCACCGGGCCCCAGACACTCCCCCATAATGGAAAATGAGGCATCCCGTGCACTGACTGCCTCTTCGGGCTCCCAGCGCTCCCACCCACCAGATAATGGGGGGCCCCTGCACTGACAGCCTTCTCGGGCTCCCACCACCCACACCCACTGGAAAATGGGGGACCCCGTGCATTGAAAGCATTCTCGGGCTCAGTGCTCCCTCCCTCCCCTCACCGTAAAATGGGGGACCATGTGCATTGACTGACTTTTTAGGTTCACAGGATATCCCCCCTCCCCACCACCAATTTCCCTATAATGGGGGATCTCATGCACTGACAGCCTGCTCAGGTTCCCAGCACTCCACACCGCATAATAGGGAACACCATCTACTTACTGCCCTCTCAGATCAGCACAGCCCCCTTACCGCACACAGAGGGTCCATGTACATGGTTAGCTTCTCAGGCACCCTGATGTCCCCCATTCCCGCGCCACAGTTAACGGATGACTCGTGCACCAGCACCCTCCCCAGGCTCAGGGTGCCAGAGCTCCATCTTACCAGATATTAGGGAGCCCCCAAAAAATCCCCCCCCCTCCCCCACCCAGACCCCTGTCCCCCCGGATAATAGGTAATCTATGCACAGTGAGCTCATTCAGGCAAGCAGGCCCCCCTCTCCTCCCCTACACACACAGTCCTTTGTGTATTAACAGCTTCCTCAGGCTCCCAGAGAAACACCCTTTCCGCATACTGCGGACCCCGTTATCTGAGAGACTACTTAGGCACCCAGAGCCGCACCCTCCCCTCATCCCCCCTCCCCACCGCCCCCCGTGCCAGACAGCTTCCCCAGGCTCCCTAACCCCGAAACCGGACACTGGGATATCCCGTGCACTGACAACGGGCAACCCTCGCAGCTTCTGTTTAAGTTAATGCTTTATACACCATAACCCACCCCATATATGAAACCAATGGTCCGGTGGAAAAAATGAGGTGTGCATGTTCGAGGTCAGAACGATTGGGAGACAATTATGACAGGCGTTTAACCCCTCAAGTGGGTAGACCGGGTGGTCACTCCATCACCTAACTGTGCTACCTTTCACTGTGTATACAATGGCCAGTACAAACATCAGTCATAAATTCATTACATGACAAGTATTGACAAAGTCAGAAAGTCTAGCCTTTTTGCTGAATGGAGTCAGGTTTTTATTACCAACTCATGGAAAAAAAGTATTTTCAGCTTATTTAAATAAGCCCTGTGGTTCTTTCAGGGTTTTCACCAACATACTCAAAAGCAGCACTCTTTATCAGAGAATGGTAAATGGATGCGGTGGGGGGGATAGGTGGATGAATGAATAGATGGAATAATTAAATGGGTGGATGCGTGTATGGATAGTCTCTTAGGCAGGCGGATTTGATGGACGTTTAAGAAATTCAGCCAACTTTAAAAACTGAGGAAGGCAAAATTAAAGGCAAAAGCTTGGATTTTCTGTGACGGGTTACTGGGGACATGGAAAGAGCAGCAGACACGTGCAGTAATTGCCAGGTGACTCGTTTTTCTTGCCTTCTGCCCCCTGATTGCACTCGTTTTTCTTGCCTTCTGCCCCACGATTGCACTCGTTTTTCTTGCCTCTGCTCCCCTGATTGTGCATTTTTCCAGCCTCTGCAAACCTGTTTGTGCCATTTTTCTTGCCTCTGCCACCCTGTTTGTGCCGTTTTTCTTGCCTCTGCTACCCTGATTGTGCAATTTTTCTTGCCTCTGCTCCCCTAATTGTGCCATTTTTCTTGCCTCTGCCCCCCTAATTGCACTCGTTTTTCTTGCCTTCTGCCCCCTGATTGCACTAGTTTTTCTTATTTTTTCTGTTACTCAGGAGTGCATCTTCTGTGACCCTCCACTGCCCGAGAGAGCAGAGAGTAGGGGGGCAAGCCCGTGCATTGGGCATCCATAGCTACCCTGTGTGTGCTGACAGAGATGGGTGGTTGTCCTGCATAGAGGGATTTTTTGAGAAACGTTGTGTTTATGTGAATTTAAGACTTGCCGGGAATAGGACTATGGATTTGGGGGCATGATGAGCATTGAGCAGGCTAGGGTTTAATACCTATTATTAAGCCCTACATTATTCGTCATATCACACAGAATGTTTTCGTAGATGTCTGACAGCCCGCGCGGGCCCACCGGACTTTTGTCATCCTGTTTCCTCTGATCCGCAAGCCATGGTGGAGTTGGTAAACGACCTCCTGCAGCTGCAGGCCGTGGGTGCGTGGAGGGACCTGACAACCAGCGACCAGCTGCGGGCCGCCACCATGCTGCTCGACACCGTGGAGGAAGGGGCCTTCGTGCTGGCGACAATAGTCCCGGAAAACACCCGACAACCACCGTGAGTACCACTTCCGTCCCCTTTTAGAGTCACACAGCACGACGGAGGGCACAAGCACACTCCTGCCTGGCAAAACTTAAACTGCACATTTTCTGACGAACTAAAAAGAAGCAGCTTTGTAGTTTTTGTGAAAAATCTATATTGTGTAGGTAGCAATAGCTTTTATTGGTCCCACAAATGAAGCAAAACGTTTTTTTGGGGGGTCTAAAGAAAGTTATCAAACCTCTACCAAGTAGAATTTGCCCCTAAAACACTACAGCTGAATGAGTTAAGTGAAACCCTCAACACATTCTTTAACTCACTTATGCAGTGATCAGCTAACACATACACACTGCATTTATGTTGTCTGTGTGTCTGTGCGTGGCTCTGTCTGTGCGTGGCTCTGTCTGTGCGTGGCTCTGTCTGTGCGTGGCTCTGTCTGTGCGTGTGTGTGTGTGGCTCTGTGTGGATAGCTTTTTTTGTAGGTGCCTCTATGTGTGGGTGGCTCTGTCTGTGTGAGGGTGGCTCTGTGTAGGTGGCTCTATGTGAATGACTCTGTGTGGGTGGCTCTGTGTGGATGGCTCTGTATGTGTGTGTGGGTGGCTTTGTGTGTGACTCTGTGTGGGTGTAAATGCAATAGGTCATGCATATGCAAGCGATTAAGCTCAATGCCATTAACTTAACGATTAAGCTATTGGCACTGTAAATGACAATACCATTTATGTATGATTAAAAAAAAAAAAAAAATGTCATGAGCAATGCCAATAGCTCTACCTTTAATAATGCCGAGACCATTGCATTGTAAATGCTTGTTCCTTTTTGCTGCTTCTGCACACGGCACATAATTGTTGTTTTAGCTTTCAGCCTAGAAGAGCGCTGTGATTTACATGAGAATAATGTGTTATTGCTCTGATATCAGCTTTGCTTGGTAAACTATGTCTGTACAGTGAGTGCTGAAGCTTCAAGGATAACTCGACACAGTATTGTTGTGAGGTCTGATCTTCGCACCTTCATAGACATAACATAAATGCAGCTTCTGCCAAATTCTGGCTTTAGGCGGGTTTTATATTGCTTTGCTTAGAGCACACATACACACTTGATGCGGTTCGCATGCAGAGAGCTGGTGGAAGCTGATGTGATCCCTTCACACTAGGATCTTGATGTATGGGGCCGCCCTGCTAAAACCCAAAGAGACCTTCTTAGATATTAATATAATATGCTAGTTAGGGAGGGTGAGAATTAGGTGTTGTTCACCCTTATTCATTACAGCATTTTAGCATGCTATCACCTTTTGCTTTCTATGGACTAGTAACTATGCTGATAACTTTGCTTCTGATAATATGTTTCCTTGTATTATCTAAGATACTGCGTTTGAGAAAACGGCATTAGTAAATAAATATTTCAAATATGCACGTGTCCTCATTTACTCCACGTTCTGGTTTGAAATGATTGTATAACGAAAGAGTGCTCATGTGTTCCACGTGACCTGAGGTATTGTAAGTTCATGTTCTGGTTTGTCTAAACATTGGGAGTTTGTTATGACCAATGAGACACTGTAGCTAGCTCGGTAAGGGGATTTTGGGTACTGAGGTGAGTTTTGGGCCACACTAATTCACTGAGGTTCCAAATCTCTATGCACAGTTCTGTAGGAGAACGGAATCCCTGCTACACTGGTAATGAAAAGCTCTTAAATTAATTTTTCACTACTGCAATGTCTGCCTGTCCCTTAGGATAACATTGGGTTAACTTATTACATTTAATAAGTAGGAATGTTGAGTTTGTTGTCTAAAGTATTGTAATTTAAAACCCTCTTTAATGGTAAGGTTGGATTTTAAGTCACTGTTCTGAAAATTCTTCTTTTACAAAGTTGGTGTTTTCTTGTACCAACTTTTGACATCAGAATCCTCCTCAACTGGGGAGAAACAGCAGCCCAGATCCTCCTTGACCATACAGAAACGTTTGATACCGTACCACACCCTTGTCAAGAGACTCCACAACATCGGAATCCAGGGAGACGCTCTCAGATGGATTGCCTTCTTCACACGACAAACCCAGAGAATCTGCCTACGATACTTCACATTGGAAACTCAAGAGCATCATCTGCAGCATCTCTCATGGTTCATCCCTCAGCTCACACCCTGTTCACCATCTGCATGACCCCCTGGCCAACATCATCGGAAACCCACGGCCTCAACATCATATCCTACGCAGACATCACCCATCTCAACCTCTCGCTCTCAGAAGACCCCTCCACCACTAAGACAAACTTCCACAACTGCATGACGAGTGTTGCCAACTGGATGAAGACCAACTGCCAGAACTCAACATGGACAAGACGGAAGTTCTGATTTTCGGGAACAACAGCTCCCCATGTAAAGATACCTGGTGGCCCTCTGAACTCGGTCCCACACCCACACCGACAGACCGCACCTGCAACCTTGGCATCATGATGGATAGCAAGCTCACCATGAACTGCCAGATCAAACCAGTCTCCTCTGCCTGCTTTCACACCCTCCGCATCCTCCGATATGTCTTCAGATGTCTCCCCATCAACACCACTTAAACCGTCACTCAAACCCAAGTCACCAGCGGGCTGGACTACGACCTCGGAATCACCACCCAACTACTGAAGAGACACCAGACAATGCAGAACTCTGCTGCCAGACTCACCCTCCTCAAATGGACCCACATCACCCTCCACCTCAGGAACCTTCACTGGCTCCCCATCCAGAAGAAATGCATTTGAAGTTTCTGACACTTGCTTACAAGGCGCTCCACGACCAAGGACCTGTATGCATCTACCACCACCTAAACTTCCACCAACCCTCCAGACACTTGCGCTCTGCCTCCCGCGCCCTCACCCATACTTTCCGCATCCGCCAGAGGTACAGTGGAGGACGCTACTTCTCCTACCTTCCCCTCCACCTCCGAACATCATCCCCTCCCTCAGATTCAGAAAATGACTCAAGACCTTTTTTTATTATTGATCCCAGCAAGAAATCAGTGCCTGGATACCGACTCAGGTGAATTTCCGCTCTCTACAAATCCAGACTGATTGATTTGGTGCCTGTATCCTGGGTCATATCCTGGGTGTAGGTGTTTGTGTATTGGTCCCTAGACCGTGAGACAAAGGGGAATGATAGCTTGAAAGATGTGCCATCTCTGACTTGATGAGGGGGTGGAGCTGTCACCTACTACACTTGCACATCACAAAGGCCCTGCTCAGCACACTCACTAATGGTTTTGACACTAGTCATTTGTGACCCCAGACAAGCTGGGCCCAGAACAAGTAGTCAGGAAATACCTAACACCCCTGTGGGGATAAACCTCCACAAACTTCCGCTACTTCAAAATGGCCATAAAGTATAAATAATGGACCCTCAGATCCAAAGCTTCAGTACACCTCTGGACCTGTGGAAGACTCAGTAGGACTATTATGCTGCTTGGTGATGTGGGCTGCTATTCTGCTGCCCTACTGCCTGAGTAAAAGGAATGGACCTGCGGCTTGATTACAGGACCACCAGAGTGCCTCCATGGTGACATTGAAGTTAAGTGAAATACAATTTCTTTAATTCTGTTACATTGGGTTAGTATGCCAAATCACGGGTGGCCCACTTGGGCTCAATCCTGACCAACCACTGGCATACTGTGGCATCACCTAGAAGGATACTCGTTCCCACCAGGCACATGTAAATATTCACCCATGTGGCGTGCATGCTACAGTAACATCTCATAACAGTAAAAGACTCACTGGGTTGTAACCAACTCTTGGGTGAGACCTGATTTCTGTCCCGAGCAAAGGTATCAAAGATACATGTAGCAAACCATCAACAGACATGATACATTGCATCTCACATACCAGTAAATTTCCAACAGTATTTTACGAATTGAAGAGTAAGTATATCATATATAACACCACCATACATTGAATGAGGCAATTTGAGATAATTGATCGTTTTTTGTATAAACAATAATTTTTTCAATTTTGGTTTAATTGTACAATACTTTCATAAGCACGAAATTAATATAATTGTATTTCAGTTAACTTCGATGTCATTGTGTGGTTAGTTTCATCAGAGTCTGTGTTCTTTATGTTGTGATTTGCACTATACATTCTCTGAAGGCGATTGAACCCGCTCTTGACAAAGGCTGCAAAGCCGAAAAACACGTTGTCCTTGATATCGCAATGAACTCATGCAGCCCATTCTATGGCACCAGCACTACTGTGGATGTGACCAGCAACTTGCTCAATATATACATGTATATAAACTGTGATGTAAATAGGCATGCAAATGAGTCAAGGAGATAACGGGATAAGGAGCGGATAACATGGGCAGGGAGGATAAGTGCACAGAAGAGAGGGACTAGTAGGGAGGGAAGGGAGCAAACGAATAGAGATTTTTGATGTCGATGAGGTCGGGCTTACATGTCATCCAGGGAAGATAGGAGTGAGCTTTAGGAGGGGCGCCGCACTTGGTGTATGGCTTAAATTAGGGGTCGTGTGTGCAGCAGGATGAGTTTAATGGTGGGTCAATTGCTTAGAAAGCAACTCCTCCCATGCCAGAGCCATTGGGCAGCAACGGATCTCCCTGGCATCCTCACGGGGATGTCACCTCTGCAGTGGCTCAATGAGAGAACATCAGGCGCCAATGATCAGGACTCGAGGGGTAGGCGACTTTCAGTGCACTGTAGTGTTTTTCAGGGGCCAAGACAGAAAGCGAGCTGCTGCTCTACGCAGCCTTGTATAAAGTCTCAGTGACCCCACCCACCAGGAGGAGATATAAGGGATTTCAATGATGTGCTCCAGCTGAGACAGTACACTATTCCAAGATGATCTCAGCTGAGGGCAATCCCATAAATGCTGTTTCAAGTCAGCACCCAAGGCACTGCTCCTGGCATACACGTCCCGCGCTCCTGGGAAGATACGAGCTAATCGCTGTGGAGATAAGTATGCCCTGTGCTTGTACAAGATATAAAATTCAATTAATTAAAGCTGTGAATTATGGTATACCCATTGTGGGTAAACCAGGGCCTTCTCCCATTCTTCCCACTTCCCTCGCAGGGGTTGAAGTGGCCGCTGAGTGTGAGCCACAAGAGCTCTGGTGAGCCAACGTAATGAGTCTACGGCATGAGCGCATTGTCTGCAAAGTTTGGATAAGTTAATCTGTGGCCAGTTCCTCACCCTGTGTTGCCCAATCAGTTATCGCATATCTTAAGGAGACATAGAAGTGAAATTGTCCCTCAGGGAGCGTATATTGTTCGGTCAGCGCCTCGAACCTAAATAGGTGGCCATCTCAAATGAGATCCCAGAGAGTGGAAAGGCCAGCCTCTTCCCACTCCTGCAGTTGGCTGCCAGAGTTGCCCCCCTCCCTTCGGTAAGAAATCCTAGCAGTGGTATTGTCAGGGCATATGGAGGTACACGTTGTGTAATAAGAACCACTCATGTTAGACAGGTGAGGGCCACCTGCAGAAGGAGGGGTAGATTCCTGGAGAAGCAGGTCTTGGAATGGGAAAGGCAAATACGGGTGCCGCCAAATTGGGGGTTTGTGGAACCCCATATCGTCCACAAAGAGCACACTATCCAACAGGACAACCATTGCTGTTGGGCCACCAGATCATCGTCTACGGGAGGTATGCCAAAATAGGTCCCCTAGAAGGACATGGAGCTCTCAGATAAACTGAGAGGTATCAGGATTAAGAGAATAACAAAATAGTGTACGATTTGGGGGAGGATCACCATCTTGGTGATTTTCACCCATCCCATCACTGATAGGTGCAGAGAGTCCCAGAAAGGAATCTGAGCAAGGAAATTCCCCACTTACTGGTCCTAGGTTGTGTGATAAACCCAGACCCCCAAGTAATGAAAGACCATAGCTTCCCACCAGATGGGATCCCCCCGATCCCAAGACCTCATCACGCCTGCCGACACCAGAGAGAACAAACATGACTTATTCCAGCTAACTAGCAGTCCAGACACTTGTCCGAAATCCGCCAGGAATGAGGCTACAGAGGTAAGATCTGCCTTGACATTCTGAAGATAAGGCACAGCCTTGTCAGCATAAGACTAGATGGCATGGATGCCAATATGATACCCCAGTGTGCCCCCTCACTCTATGCCCTAGAGGCGAGGGGCTTCAGTGCCTTGGCAAACAGGAGAGGTGAAATGGGGCAGCCTTGGGGAGTGCCATGCCCAATCTCAATATGGTCCGGAATGACTCCATCAAAAGGTGTCCTGGCAGTCGGCTCGATATATCCTGCTAGTTTTGGCATATAGGAACTGAGGCCGAACTTCGCCAGGACCTCAAAAAATAGTCCCAGCTAAGGGAGTCAGAAGCCTTGTGAATATCCAACACTAGAGCCGTCGCTCTAGGCCACCTGTTACGTACCTCATCCACTGAGCAGATGCCAGGTGTGGTGAGGCGTACTCCCACATAAAGCTGGGTGAGTGCTAATTACTCTTTTTCAAATATTTATTATTAATGTAGTATTTCATTCTTTTGCCACCTTGTGGGGCAAGATATTGTCGATGTTTCGATAGTATGTTTGTCAAGACTACGATTGACCTCTACACCGTGTATTGGGGTTTGATGCTAATCAGTTTTACGTTTATTTTGCAGGAAAGAAATGACACCTCCTGTGATAAATCATATGAATACTCAACTCTGAGTCACATACACTGGTAGGATGTATCGTACCAATTATTTTAGTGTTTAATATAATTTTTTGCACAGTTTATCACAGTATTTGCAGTAGCGTAATTTCCATCTGGCCTGAAGAAAGTCTGGTTAGTGACACCTTTATGACTGAAACATGTAGACCTGTTTCTCTATTGCTCTAGACAGTTATTTTTTCAAACTATCAGTATTTGGTTTTAATCGTGACACTAAGATAGCGTGTATTAAAGTCATTTGTGTCTTAGTAGTCAGTTTTAATTTGTTTTGCACTTTTTCTTTGCACCTTTTTGCACTGCAAATCATCAGCACCACTGATTACAATATAACCGTGGTTGGAGTAATAACTAGTAATGACTGAAGTGTAGCTGTCCCCCTGGATAGGTGTGGGCCACACCAGTCACGCAATTTACAACCACTCCCAGATGACGATGCTCCGCCACTGTGGTGGGCTGATGGGATTTATTTTTCCTCAGTGAGTGTGGGTTTGCATTGACTCTGAAACTATGTGTCTTTGTCTTTCTTTGTCTTGACGCTCACAGTTCCCTTTTCGTTGTTTCACCTGTTACGTACCGCCTCCATGATTCGAAAATTTTGACAGACACATAGCAAAGTACTCCTCTTGGGGATAAATCCATTCCGATCAGTCGAGGCAGAATCTGTAGAATCCTGCGGGTTCAGACTATACTCAATATTTTATAATCTATATTCATAATTACAATGTGGTTATAGGATGCAGGAAACAGGGGATCCTTACCCGGCTTCAATAGTGATGCTATGGATGCCTCCCGAAGAGTGCCGGGAAAGATCCCTGCTGTCAATGCCACCTCATAACGGTGAAAGAGCTTGAGGACCACTGTGCCTTGGAAGTTTTGATAGAACTCAGCGGCGAAGCCGTTTGTTCAGGGCTATTTGCCCGAGGCAGTTGCTGTAATCGACATCCCCACCTCCTGAGCAGTGAGGGATCCTCAAGTTCACCTCGTTCCACCAGAGAAAGTTTAGGCAGGCGGATATACTGCAGGAATGCTCGGAGGGCAGATGGGGTACATTCTGGCATGTGCTGATAGACATCCACATAATAGGAGGTGAAAATGTCATGGATCTCTTGCTGTGCATAGAGTAGGCCCTTGTCCGGGGCATGAATTGGAGTGGTGAGGGGTTGATGTGTGTCCCTACTAACTAGCCACATAAGCATTCTACCAGATGTATCCCCTTCTGATTATGTCTTAGCGAGGTAACTGGCATAATCTAAGCAATGTAGGTGCTATAATAGCCTTGTCTCTGCCTCCCGGAGAGGAACCAAGGAGGACAGAAGGTGGGTATCGGAGGTCGCCCTTGGTTTGGTGTCAATATATTCCCGCTTGGCCAACCCGAGGTCATGTAGGATGCTTGGGTGAACCCCCAACAGGGTTTGTATGCTGTCCCCCCTAATGACCACCTAAAAGGCCTCCCACTTCACCCTCGAAGTATAGTCTGTGGCCTTGTTGTGGTCAAAATAGCCCTGGATCTTGTCAGCCAGGGTCTCAAGTGCTGAGGACTGAAGCCACCAAGTAAATATTAGGGAGGGCGGTTTGCTGCACTGAAGGCCTAATGTGAGGGGATTATGGTGAAGAGTGCCCATCCCAGGTAATCCATGAATGTAAGAGAGGGCAAAGGGACTGGGAGTAAACATTGTAATCTAATCACACGTAACCCCTGTGGACTGGAGAATAAAATGGGTGGAGTCGCAAACCTAGATTGCAATGCCTCCAGGCATTTACCAAAACCTCCTGATGCAGCCAAACCCAAAAAACCTTCACATTAGTAACTGTTGGGAAGCGGGTGGGAACGATCTATGGTAGAGTCCAGAACTGTGTTAAAGTCTCCACCGAGTATCCACTGAATATGTGCCCACCTAGCCAACACAAGGGAGAGGCACTGGAGGAAGGTGGGTTGATCTGTGTTAGGGGCGTAGATGCAGCCTATAAGGAAATGGTTCCCATTAAGGCATGCCTCCAGAAGGAGGTACATCCCTCAACACCCACCTCTTGATGTATGACCTCAAAGGGAGTCCCCGCATTCACCCAAATGAGTGCACCCCTCGTATATGCAGAGAAATTGGTTGTGAAATCTTTTCCTCTTCATCGCTTCTGGAGTCGAAACCCTTCAGTCTTAGTGATATGTGATTCTGGCAGCAGAGCAATGTGGGTCCCCTTGCACTTGAGTATAGTGTGCACTCTGTATTGCTTAGCCAGTGTGTACATGCCGTGAATGTTCCAGGACAAGATGTTAAAATTCTGGAATAGCATGATGCCAATGAGTCTGGAGCTCCCTCTTGTCCCTCAGGGAGCGATACAGGCGGGGCCATCTTCCTCTGCACCTTTCCAGTGAGGGTGATATTTTGTTGCCCTGAAGAAAGTCCGGGACCTATTCAGGGCCTTGCAGGACTGAAACATGTTGGCATTAGGGTCATAGGACCATAAATGCTCCAATTTGGCCCCTCAGTTTACATTTTTAACAACCCTAGCAGATCCAAAAATAAATGGATACTGGAATTTGTTTGTTGTTTTTATTCTTTATTCCCCCTGGTGATATTATCTTAAAGATCTCCCTGAAATTCGGTTGAGCCCACCCTGACTTATAAAAAAAATGTATTAATATGTTTATAAGCATTTCGTAAATTGAACAAAAAGCAAATACAATCAGATGATCCAAAGGATCAGGCATAGGCACATACAACCATGACATCCAGCAATTTGACCATAAAGAATAGTACCCGGGCGTCCTCCCTCCCAAAACAGTAATAAGTGTCTACCCAGTACAGTTATGCAATCTATTATAATCGTGTACAATCCGTCAATTCACTAGCAGGGCCCCACGTTCCCGATCTGTCAGAGGGCCCGTTCTAGGGGCCGTCCCTGTGTCCCCAGTTTGTGGTCCACCCCAGGATGTGTGTGCAGGGGGACCTAAACCTCATCTCCAGTCCCCCCGTGTGTCAGATCTTGAGTATTTGCCTCCACAGGAGTGGGCTCGTCCACCTCCTCAGTAGCCTCACCTGTAAGTCTCGAACTGTGGTAAAGGGCCCAGAAGTATTTGGGTCTATTTCGGGGGGGGGGGGGGGGGGGGCATCATTTCGCTATATAATTCTGTCTGCGTACTGCAGTAGAGCATGTCTCTATCCCACTGCGCCAGGGTGGGCGTGGGGCCCCTCATCCAGGGTAGCGCAACACGCCTTTTGGCCAAAAGAAAAGACATCCACCAGTCGCCTGAGGTTCTTTGGGATCGGCTTAGAATATCCCAGTATCGCTAAAAGGGGTTCGGGGGCTAGCCCTAGACTCGTCACCCGGTTAACCTCCTTGTACACCAGGCACCAAAAGTGAGCGATTCTCGGGCAGCTCCATGCCACATGCATAAAATCCGCAGTCAAGACACCGCACCGTTCACAGTGTGGGTTCTCGCGTAGACCATATCGGCGGAGTCTAACAGGAGTATAGTAGACCCTATTAAGAAACTTAAAGTGGATCAACCGGTGACGACCGTTCAGTGAGATACGTTTGCTACTTGAGCAGCAATACAACATTTTTTCATCTGTTAGTTCCACATTCAGGTCTCTCTGCCATTCCAAACGCGAGTTAGTGTAGTCTTGTTTGACTTTCAGCCAATGCCATGCGGTACAGTCTGGATACTAGCTTATCAGGGGACTTTGCCTGTATTATGTAGCTGAAGGCCTCAACTTCTGGAGGTTCAATCAAGTCCTCTCCCAAAAGACTCTTTAGGGCATGTCACACCCTGTGGAACTGAAAGCGCGAGACCATCGTATAGGACTCCTCAGGAGCCGCCATCTGATCCCAGGATCTAGCAGTGCCGCCCTCGAAAAGGTCGCCCATGGTGTCTATTCCCAACGTTTTCAGCGCCACCATCACCCCCTTATCTTTGCATGGGGAAAGCCAGGAGCACCAGTGTAAAGGCGCAGGCGGCGCATATAGTAAACTGCCGGCCTGTAGTTCTAGCATGTGATGCCATGCGTGTGTAACAGAATTCAGGGAGTACATTATTCCCGTGCGACGGTCACGAGGGGTGAACAAGAGGGCCGGTAAGGGGGTCGGATCAGCAACTATAGTTTCTATCCGAACATGCGGGGCTTTAGCAGGACTGTGTATCCATTGGTAAGCGTGAGCGCACTGTGCCGCTCTGTAATAGAGTTCCATGTTAGGGGCACCCAGTCCTCCCGCTGCATACGGGCGGGTCAGAACCGTCCAGGCCACCCTGGGCTGTTTGCCCCCCCCACGCTAGCCGAGTCAGGAGCGCGGTCAATTGTGTAAAGAAGGATTTCGACAATACCATGGGAATGTTAATAAATAAGAAGAGGAACCGCGGCAACACAACCATTTCCATCAGGGAGACCCTACCTAACAGGGACAATGGTAGGGAAATCCACCTTTCAATGTCCTCTTCCAATTTGGAGATGGCTACCCCATAATTTCCTCTCAGCACTACTTCCGAGTCCCTATGTAGCTGGATGCCCAAGTAGCGTACCGCGTCCTCGGTCCATTGCAATGGATACTCCGGGACTACATGTGTTGTGGCCGGCGTAAGAGGGAACATTACCGATTTATCCCAATTAACATTAATCCCCAAGAGGGAGGTGAATAATACAACCTTCCGAAGAACTGGGGAGAGGTGTACCTCCGGGTCTCTCACATATAGGAGAGTGTCGTCTGCATATGTAGATACGATAAGGTGATAGTTCGGAAAGCGTACACCTCTGTGACCATGGTATTCTCGCAGGGCACAGGCCAACAGTTCCGCCACTGGGGCGTACAGCAGCGGTGACGGGACAGCCCTGTCTCATGCCCCTGCCTATGGATATCGGTTCAGTGACCAACGATCCAATTCGGATGCAAGCCTTAGGATCAGAATACAACGTCGCTAATAGTTGGAGAAAGAGTGTCCCAACACCCTTCCGGGCCAGGACATGGCGTTAGAAAGGCCACTCAACTGAGTCAAAGGCCTTTTCCATATCGAGGAAAACTGCTATCGCCGGAACTTCGGGACGCGTGTGTTGCATAACCGCAAACACCGTTCTGAGGTTATAGGTGAGATTGCCACAGGGCACAAAGCCTGCCTGTTCCGGTGCAATGAGGGTGGAGACTAAAGGGCTAAGACGATAAGCTATGAGTTTCGCAAGCAGCTTGGCGTCCACATTCAGCAGTGACAAGGCTTAAGAATGGCCACCAATATCGCCTCCGGCATGGACGAGGGCATCACGCCAGAAGAGCAGATATCTTGAAAAAGTGCAAGTAGCTGTGGGATTAACAGGTCAGGGAAAGCCTTATAAAAGGCGACAATCAGACCATCGCTTCCCGGGGCACTATTGGCCCTCATACCCGACAGGGCCAAGGTGACTTCCTCCTGTTCAATTGGTCTAGCCAGGAATCTCCGATCGACGTCCGTGAGCCACGGGAGTTCCATATGCGTCAAATAATCCAGAATGCATTCCTCCGGAGCAGGGCCTCTGAAGGCGTACAACGCAGCATAATACTCCCGGAACCTCTCGGCCACCTGAGCCTTGGGTAGGGGGGGGTCCGTAGGCGCCGCTCTCATATCAGGGACCATCGTTCTACTCCGACGTTGGCGCGCCAACTGTGCCAGCACCGCGCCTGGTCTTTCCCCCACACCGTAAACTCTTGCTGTGGCATATTTACCCATATGTTTTATTTCGGCATCTGCCTCGTCATGGAATTCGCGTAACGCCTGGGTCAGCTCTTGTTCGAGCAAGTCATTCCAGTCTGTCAGCCTCTGCGCCTCCAGTTCCGTTATCCTGTACTCTAAACGCTTCAGCCGGCCACGTATCGAGTTTAAGACCCCTGCATGCTTAGAAATAGTGATCCCTCTGATATATACCTTAAAGGCTTCCCATACTGTCTTTTAGGAGTCGACCGAGCCCACGTTCGTATCAAAGAACAGCTCAATAGCTGTGGCTATCTCCTCCTTAAATGCATCATCCAGTAATGAATAGGGGGGAAATTGCCACATGAATGGGGGACACGCAGTTTGGGGGAATCTATAGTCAGTAAAAGTGGCGAGTGGTCAGAGTATGTGCGAGGTAGGATCTTACACCCCTTTATCTGCTGAACCAAACCCGTGGAGGCAAGCCAGTAGTCTATCCTAGTGTGAATATCATGCGGGCCGAGTAATGAGTTTATCCCCCCTGTGCCGGATGTCTCTGTCTCCAGACATCACAAAAACCCAGTCTCACTATAGTCGACTCTAGAACTTTGGCCGATGCCAAGGGGTGTCTTTCCGGACCATCCGACCTATCAAGTTCCGGGCACCTGGTCAAATTGAAATCTCCCCCCCAGAGCTGCAATCCCTGGGCGTGAAACTGGACTTTATTCGTCAAAGACGTGTAAAAAGCCGGATGATCAAAATTAGGACCGTAAACATTAACTATGCATATCTCCAAACCCTTACCACTACATTTGGATACAGTGTAGCGCCCCTCTCCATCCATTTCCAGAGGTGTTCGTGTCAAAGAAGCCTTTGGATTAACCCATGTCAGGGCCCCTCTAGCATGTGAAGTGAACCCTGCTGCGTGTATGTTCCCCAAGAGTCCTCTAGTGCGTAATATTGAGCTGTCCTGGTGTAAATGCGTCTCCTGTAGGAGAGCAACATCCACGTGATGCCTAGTGAGATAGCTAAGAACCTTCAGAGTCTTTCTGTGGTCGTTAAGGCCCCGTACATTCCATGTCAGCAAAACCAACAAGTCTGGGGGCCGCACCGGGGGAGTCACCGTAGGGTCAACTGTAAATCTCTGAGTCATGACTGAGTTTCACATATCTGGTTTCTTGACAATCGTCCTGTCCTTCTAGTGCACTGATGCCTGAACCAACTGCTAGAGTCAGCAAATCAACAATCCTGCCCATAAAACACTGAGCATCTCCCCCTGCCCCCATCCCTTCCCTCAACAACAGTCCCCAAACTACCCGCATCATACCCTCCCACGCCTGCCCAACCCCAACTTGGCCGCGCACACCTTCCCTCCCGCATTCCAACCGCCCACCCCTCCCCCCACAGCACCCAAACATTACCACAATGTCGCTAGTGTGATACACTCGAGGAGGGAGGTAGCCCGTAGTAAGGAAAGTCTCTACACTGATACATACTCAGGAGCCGCCTCCCTGCCCCACCAATCAAAAATAGAAAGCGAGCATCACCACAATATACAATGCCGCAGTATTATACTTGCCTGCCCATGTCACATTGAACAGCTTTACGTCAACCCTCTCCTGAGTCCCAGGGTCCCCCCTTCAGTGCAGGAGTCCCAATATCCATCTTTGTGATGCATGGCCCCTAGTAGCCACCTCCACCCCTCACATCCAATCTTCTAAGTATCCACAGGGCCAGCAATGGCATAGCAATCCCCTGCCCCCACATACCGGGTCCAATCCACGTCGTGACATTATCAGCCCTCTCTGCTATGTGTATATGCACACTTTATGGTCCCAAAGTGGGGAGGCAGATATAAATAAAACTGCCAGGGCGTGCATACAGAACCGAAGGAATATGTTTTCTTCCTTGAAAATAATTCTCAGACCGATGTTAAATTAGGGTGATAGGTGAAATTTCGATAGAAAACGACTCCCCACGTTCAGCTGAGTCAGTACTAGATTCTCAATGTGACAAAGAACACAGATCAGTGAAGATATAGTCAGGCGGGAGCTCCTCTGGCTGCAACCAATCAGATCTTCCTTGATACAAAGTCGATCGGCGAGATGGCAGGGGTCTCCCTCGGTCCAACTTTGGGACCATAAAGTGTGACATATACTGGGATCGAGGTTGCTTCTCTTGTACTGACTGACAACTTTGTCACGGATATATACTGCGCTTGGGTTTACCTGGAAAGCCCTGATCATTATACATTCTTTTGCCCTGACGAAGTTCCCAGGCACAGGGGAACGAAACGCGTTGGCTGTGTGCCGCTGTTGTTTTCAAAAGAAATTGATTAATAAAGAAGAATTTCCCAAGAACGAAGACCTTCTTGGTCTATAAGTGTCACAAACAATACTTAGCCTTAACCGGCCATACCGTGGGACTAGTCCTGATCATCCAATCCGCCTCCTGCCGCTTCGTCTGGAAGGTCCTGGTTCGTAGGGGACCGCATATCCCTCCGCCATTCCTTCAGGGCCTTCTGCAGAGCCTTAGGGTCCGTAGAAATCATGGAGCGCCCCTGACGATTGACCCCTAGCTTCGCAGGGTACAGCATGGCGTAGTCGGCTCCCATATCCCGGAGTTGTCGCTTCATTGGAACAAACTGTCGTATTGCCTCCTGGACCCTTGCGGTGAAGTCTGGGAATAATGAAATTGTCGAGTGCTCGTACTGTAGTGGCTGTTTTTCCCTGGCCAGTCTCAGCCCCGTGTCTCTATCCCTATAGTTCAGCAATTTTGCAATGATGGGCCGTGGTGGAGCACCTGGCTTAGGCATCGGGCCCAGGGATCTGTGGGCCCTTTCTATCACAAACATCGCCGAGAAGGCTGTATCGCCCAACAAGGTCTTAAAGGCGTTCAACAAACAGCTCCATGTTCCCGGTCTGGGTAGTTTCAGGGAGGCCAGTGATGCGAAGGTTGCATCTCCGAGAACGCGCTTCAAGGTACTCCGTTTTGTCCTGTATGACTTGCAGGACCCTACTCAGCTGCTTGTTCTCAGAGTCCAGGGTAGTATGGGCCTCTTCGACCTCCATTATTCTGCGCTCTAACATGTCTCTACGTTCCGCATGTTTATCTATTCTCTCCGCAATGCGGTCCATGCGATAGGTGAGGGCATCAATCTTAGTCCCCAGCGAAGCAATACCTCCCTGAAGACTCTTTTCCATCGTCATCAGTAGGCCGCGGATGTCTTGTTGTTGGGACTCGTCGGCCAAGTCTGACCCGTCAGCCCCCTCCTCTAATTGAGATTCTGCAGACTTGGACCTCCTCGAGTCAAACGTCAGCTTGGGCTGGCTCCTATCCACTTGTCTCGGGGGGATTCCCTGGAGGGAGATCCACTCAGTCCAAACCAAGAGTGAGAGGGGGGAGAAAGTCCACTCACCAAGCGCTGCACCTGTAACAGTATGTCCGGGGCGCCACCAATGAGGGGTGCCACCCCCAGCTGAAGGCTGTCCCCAAACTCGTGGAGGGCCACGCAATCACTGCACCAGCACGTTCCTCAGCAGCCACGTGTTGTCAGCTCCTCTCGGACAGGACAAGAATCCCTCGATGAGCCCCAGATGAAGGAAAAAGAAGGGGGGAGGGGGGAACCCCTCGCAGCAAGCCTCTCGCTGTCATCCAGTCATGCAGGTGGGAGCACTCCAGCCCCCAGGCTTCTCGGCGAGGTCCGAGCCTGACCACCGCCTCCCGAAATAGCACCGTGGGACCCTCCGAGGGAGAGGGAGCCCGGCGCCTCCGGGACCAGCCACGAGTCCAGGCCTTTACGGGGCCTCAGTCGAGGCAGTCTCCTATACAGCCCCCCCGTTAGAACAGAGGATGGGGGGACAAGTCAGAGCTCTCCTCCGGGGCGCAGAGGGATGGGCACCTCCAATGGAGCAAGGGAGCGAAGGGCCTTTCCGTCCCGATGCCAAACAGCCTGTCCAGCCGCGCTCACGTAGCGAGACTCCGGGCGTCCGCGCAGGTCCTAGCACCCGCCCGAGTCTGCCTCCCAGGCCTCCTCCTGTGCGTGCTCCCGATCACCACACTCGCCTGGCCCGATGCTCCCCGCCGGCTCCCCAGCCCCCGGAGGGCCGTCCAGTGCCACGGAACAGCGGCCCGCAGGCAGCACCCCAGTCGCTCCGCTCCCCAGGCGCCAGGCTCCGGCGGGTCCCGGCGAATCACGCCCGCCTCACATGCCTCACCAGGGGTCCGCAGGCTGGTGGCAGACCATGCACTTGGCCCGGACGTCGCGGTAAAGGCAGGCAGGAGCCCCTATCTTCCAGGCCACCCAAGCCGTAGCTGTTCAGGAACACAGCCCGTGGCTGTGGACAGAGTAAAGGTGAGCTGCCAGCAGGATAAATGCAGGATAGCTGGGTGTAAGCAGGGAGCTATCGGCTCAGGCAGCCATCTCTGTCACGGGTAGCTCCGCCCCTCCCACCCTGACTTTTAGGCCTCAGGGTGACCCGATGATGAAGCATGGCACCACTAGGGTGTGTGAGGGTAAATAAAACAAAAGAAATAATTTCCTTCCACACTCCTTAGTGGGTCTTTTCATCTTAGGACTTCCCACCGGACCCTCAATAAGGCTTATTATAGAGAAAAACGTAGTGTGATTCCATGCATCCAAAGAGTACATGGGAGGTTGTACTCCTTTGAAGAATTTCCTCTATGCCCTTGCGGCATAGGGAAAGGGCCCATTCCCTATCTTGCCATAGTTGTGTTAGTGATCTTCAGGGAACTCCGGTTTTTAGGTTGAGCCTGGGCAGCGCATGCACTGTTGCGAGGAATGTTGTATTGGAGTATGGACTTGAAGCCCCACACACTTTCCGCCCATATTTTTAATTGGCTTGTGTCATTGTCCTTCGTAACCTCTGCCTTATGATTCATTAACAGGCTTGTTAGTCCCTCCTTAGTACCGCCTTGTCTTCATTTGTAACCTCCTATAAAGACTGGACCTTTTACTGTGTCCTTACTGTATAGCTTGCATTAGCCCTTAACAAGAACTCTTTGCGTAATTAATGTAAACACCACTGGTGGGACGTGAGCTTTAGCAATGGAGGCCGCTTTTTTTTGTTTGTGTTTTCAGTTTGCTATGTGCGCTTTCACTTACACAATGGGGCCACACCCACTACTAGTGGGAGGGGCGTGCAGGTTACCTAACTAGTTTTTTTAGTTATTCTTACATTGAATCATGGCGCCTGCGCATTTTGTTCTGCGCAGCTTGCTCAACTCGTTTTTTTAAAAACATAAAATCATGACAGCTTCATGCTTTCCTCCCGTCCATGATTTCACCCAAACCAAAGTGTTGGCGGCATCGCTCCCAGCAACATCATGAAATAACCATGTGATTTATTTTTACTGCATTGCTGGGAGTGATGCCGCTGACTCTTTGCTTTGGGTGAAATCGCGGAGGGCAGCAGTGGGCATTAACAGCGGCAGAGCAGGCTGGAAGAAGGAGCTGCGAGCCAGGAACAGCATCCAGGTGCAGAGGCAGTGGCAGAGCAGCAGCAGCCAGGCCATCTCCGGGGTTTCAGTGCTTCGCCTGACTTCGGTCTCACATTTGAGACAGTTTAAGCTATTAGCATTGTGAATGACAATGCCTTTAGTTTATGTTTTAATAACCAAAACATAAATAAAAGGCATTGTCATTTACAATGCAAATAGCTCAACCTTGCGAAAATGCAAGACCTATTGCATTGCACATTCTTGTTGTTAGTCTCTCCCCTCCTTCTTCTTGTGGGGACCCTGCCCACCCTTCTAGTGATGCTCCAGATCCGTTCTTGTAAACCCCGGTGCTGATCCAGCAGCCTGCCTTCTTAGCCAGCTCCCTGTGATCAGGAAACTTACTATCAATCAGGTGCTGGTGCAACTCTGGAAAACCATTACACGTGCTCTCTTGCAAACAGATCATACATCCCTTTGCAATCATTCACCTCATTGCCCTTTACCCAACCATCCAGTGCCTCGCAAAAATAATCCACAAAATCCACTTAGGACTACTATGGCAGCTTCTTGTTGTCTCTAAACTTCTGCCTGTTGTTGTCTGGGGTAAGGCCATACTTTCTGACTAACGTTTGAGGTAAGGCCATACTTTCTGACTAGGGTTTCCTTCATGGGGGACACCTCATTCTGCCTCCCCATATCTAGTTATTAAATCTTAAATAGGGCTTCCCTCTCATAGCTATGTATGAGCTTCCAGAGGTTAGTCCCCCAATCCTCCCCAGGTATCCTAGGCATCTGCAAAGCTACCTCATAGGCTTCAAACAATTTATCAAAAGTCAGGCACCAGACATTTGAGGGTATGGACCCTCCTGTCTCCAGAGGGCACTTTAGAAATGCTACCACCATCACTACTGGACCCTGCCTGTCTGGCCATGATGTCCAGCCCCTTCACACTCAGTTCATGTGCCAAAAAGATTTTCTTCTCCTCAAAGGCTCTCTCTGCCTCGCCCTTCTTTGCCTCCATGACCAGTTTCCTTTCCTCCATTCTTAACTGGGTCGTCTGCAGCTTGAACTCTCTCTCTTTCCTCATTTCCATCAGCTCCTGTGGGAACAACCTGCAGGAAGACACAAAGCTCTCTGCCCTGGCAGATATCTTCACTTCAAGGGTCAAGTCTACCCCCTCAAGTGCAGGTAGCACTACAGGAAGATCTTCTCCAGGCCCTGCCATCTTATTATCATCTCCCTCTGTAGCTCCAACGAACTACTAGTGGGCTTCTGCCTAGGCCCTAAATGCCTTTTGTAGCTCAACCTTCCTGGTTGTGCTATTGGCTGAAACTCCCTTTCCTTACATTATTCCTTGAGCTGGGCCACAGTGTAGGTATTCATGTTGGTCAGCTCAAACTCCATTCTTGCAGGTGTGGTTTCAGGCACAACAGTCAAGGAGGAAATGTAGAAAAATCAAAAGTCTATCAAGGAGAATGTAGAAATCGAGCTGGTCTTAGATATGAGATGGTAGTGCACACCGAATCACTGTATGGCATTGTACAAACACAAATCCTAATCCTCACCAAAGATTATCAATGTAAGAAATTGGGTTTTTGATTTTAGATGAAGTGGTTACTGACAGGGAATGTGGAAATATGAGGGGGGGCACTATGGCATGTCTGGAAGATTGGGGGGGTGAACTCAGACTTCCATTAAGTATTGGTACAAATGATGGTAAAGATGTTAACTGTGCAGATATTGTTCCAGGAGAGGGCGGTGATTGTGAGAGCTTGACCAACTCACCGGCTATGCTAGTTACCGAAAGGGGGACCTGTAAAGGCGACACCATGGGGAGGTTTCTTTCATGGAATATAGCAGGGTTGGGCACTAGACTGTTGTCACAACACTGGATAGATTTTGTTAATGGGTTTGAAATGTGCCTATTTCAAGAGACGTGGGCTTGTGATCCAATTTACCTCCCAGGTTATTTAAATTTTTGTATACCAGCGAGTAGAGGCCCTAGGGGCAGACCTATGGGAGGTCTAACAGCCTGGATCAAGCAAAATTCAAAAGTTAAAATAAAAGTGATTGACCTAGGCTGTAAGGATATACAATTATTAAGGTTATCACTAGGAAAGGGGGGTGTGATAGATATTTACAACATTTATGCTAGGGGTACATGTGTTGGGAACTCCCCCACCCTAGACGCTCTATCCACCTTCCTAGAATCACAGTCACTGGGAAATAGAGTGGTTGTGGCTGGTGACCTCAACAGGACATTTGAGCCTCTAGAAAACACGGAACATTCGATAGGACAGGAGGAAGATGCCCAATGGGGTGTCCCAAACCTAAATCTTATACCAGTGAAGCGGTGGACAAAAGATATATTGTTGTTGAATGCGTTATGTTTGGAATATGGTCTGAGGGCCCTTAATGGCAGGACAAAGAGCGACCAAGGAGGAAATTGCACATTCGATAATGGCCATAATAAAAGTAGGACTGACTATGTCATCTGTAGTCTCGAGTTATGGTGTGGCGTGGGCGATTTGGAAATTAAGGGTAGATTAGAAAGCGATCATAATCCCCTTTGTGTTACCCATTCATGGTGGAGGGCCGCGCCTGACAACCCAGAATCATGTAGCGAGATTGTACCTGTTATGGCTAATGACTCAAGAAGGGTGAAATGGCCAAATGTGCTGGCCAATCTGGCCTCCTTGGATCACATTAACTTGGAGGTGGATAATGCTATCGCCGCCATGGAAACAGTAAACCCTGTAACACCGGGATCCTCTTTAATAACAGACATACATGACACATTCTTTTCTTATTAAATTAGTTAAGGCAAATAGAAAAGCACCTATCAAATTGGCGAGATGGTTTAATAAGCAGTGCAGGTTAACTAGATTGGAGTTGGGTAGGGCAATCAAAAGCAGAGATAAGGCTTTGATTAGTATTGCCAGGAAACAATACAATGATAACATCCGTAAGGCTAAGAAGCAGTGGGATGAGGAGCATTGGGAGGAGTTACTCGAGGCTTCTGGGTTAAGAGATTCCAGACTTTTTGGGAAAATCGTGAAATGGGGCAGAGGTGGTACCCCAAACAACCCAGACAACAATGTTAATGAGGCATCATGGGTCGAGTATTTCAAACCCCAGTATGCAGAGAATAGGGACACAATGGCCATAGAACCTATCCCAGTGGTATTTTGCAAGGGAGATTTATTCTCAAATAAAGAAGCTGAACTTGTAATTTCAACACTGCAAGGGGGGAAAGCTCCGGGGTTAGATGGAATTCCCTCAGATATATTTAAACACGATAAGGTTCAGTGGGCAAGGTATGTGACCGTGCTGGGAAATGCCCTCGCTAAAGGGGCTAAAATCCCAGATATATGGAAGGGGGCAATAATAATACCGATCTTTAAGAAAGGCGATCGGTCACTCCCGGCAAATTATAGACCGATAAGTTTGCTGGCCACTATCCAAAAAGTGGTGGGGAAGATGGTGGTCGACAAACTTATGGCCTGGGTAGATGAGAATAATGCTCTATCCCCCTACCAGGCAGGATTTAGGCGGGCAACCAGCACGGTAGATCAAATATTTCGCTTCACCATGCTACGGTGGGGGACTGTACTCCTTGGCGAAGGCAGCCTTTATGTAGCATTTGTAGATTTGAGGGCTGCCTTCGACCTGGTGCCTAGGAGTAAGCTGTGGGTTGTTCTGAGTAAGATAGGGGTCCCACTTGAGTTGCTTACATTAATAATGCGTCTCCACGAAAGCAATTTTGCTAAAGTCCAGTGGGGGAGGAACGGGGAATCTACCATTAATTTCCCAGTTGACCGGGGGGTACGGCAGGGATGTGCCATGGCACCCCTGCTGTTCTCCTTGTTCATTAACGGTATAGCGGATAGGATGTTGGATGCAAGGGTAGACGCACCTTCGCTAGCGGGCATCAGGGTTCCGATCCTGATGTTCGCTGACGACACCCTGATTGTGTCCAAAACCCCGGTAGGACTCCAGCGAGCCTTGAACATATTTGATATGTTTTGCAAAGAACAAGGTCTCGAAGTCAATGTAAGTAAAACAAAGCTGATGGTTTTCGGACAAAGGCGCCAATCCCAACCAAGGGTATCCCTGAACAACACCAAACTGGAGGTAGTAAATGTTTTTACATACCATGGGGTGGAGATATCGAGTAAATTTGGTTGGTCGAGACATATTGAGAAGGCGGTACTGAAACACCAGCAGATTTCAGGAGCACACCGGGTAGAACAAGTAAAATCCAAAACTAGGCCTATAAAACCGGTCCTCATGGTCTACGATGCAAAAGCCTTGGGTGCAGCCCTTTATGGGGCTGAAGTTTGGGGCTTTGAGAGGCTTAATACCCTCCAAAGATCCGAGAACAGGTTTCTGAGAGGAATAACAAGTCTCCCCCAAAGCACCCCACTAATACCACTGGGTCTGGATCTAGGAAGGAGATTGGTTAGCGATCGTGCCCGACTAAGGCCTATCCTCTACTGGAGACGGCTATGGACGACCCCAGAAATTAGACACTATGCTGAGGGGTTTTTAGCCCTAGTTAAATCAGATGTCTTCCACAAAATTACATGGCTGAAGATGCTCAGGGATGTCCTCGCTGAGCTCGGTCTCTCCAAGCTCTGGGAAAATCCCCTCGGGGAAGTATTCCCTAGTAAAAATATTATAAAGGCCATATATTGGGATTACATAGAACAGAAGCTCTGGAGGAGCGTAAACTCAGAATCTATGGGGGGTAGATTTATGGAAATTAAAATGAGACCTGCCCTAGAACAGTATTGGGACACTATAACTGTTCCGTTAGATAGGAAATTATTTTTCCAGTTAAGGGCAGGTTCCCTCCCCCTGAGGTCATTGACGTCTAGTTGGAGAACTAGTAGTAGTTCGTGTTGCCCGACATGTGGTGCCACCAACGAAAGTATCGCACATTTCTTATTTTTGTGCGAGGCCTACGTAAACCCGAGAAAATCCTGGCTGGCACCTGTTTGTAGAAATCTTGGTGTACTAAGTGGTGTTGAGGGGTTGAGAATTATTTGTACCTCCACCGAAATGTCCATTGTAGTAGGAACAGCAAAATACCTGGGGTGGGCATGGTCCATAAGGCGGAGGGCTTTATCTCCCAACATGCATTGAGTTTTACCACTTTTTGAGAAAGCTTGCATTAACTATTATTGTTAAGTATTTTATGTGTGTGAATTATGAATTTTAATTGAAATATGCTGCTAAAATGTATGCTAAGAGTTTTGACTGTATAAATTTGGGCATGGTCCACAAGGCGGAGGGTTTTATCTTTCAACATGCATTGAGTCTTAGCACTTTTTGAGAAAGCTTGCACTAATTATTATTGCTAAATATTTTATGTGTGTGAATTATGAATTTTAATTTTAATATGCTGTTAAATGTATGTTAAGAGTTTTGAATGTATAAACTTACATGCGTGTGCTTTTATGAGTGTATAACTCGAATAAAGCTTTTTCAATCAATCGATTGGCTGGGGTGTGAGCAGCAACTGTCATGGGTGCATTTTTTGCCTGCATGTATACATTGTTTTACCACCCTGGTGGGGCTTTTTTTTACTGTTAACCGTTCTGGGGCATTTAGTAACTTTAATTTGCTTCTGTCTATTGATCATTGTAGTACATATATTTTATACAAGAATCACACTGGTTCAATAAAATATTGAAAACGTCCCTCTGTGTATTTCTTGTATATTTCTCTGAGAGTACTAAAGCATGATTGACTGAGCAAAAGGGTTCTAGATCTGTTACCATGCTTCTTGGGGGACCAGGGTTTTCATGATCAGTGGCTGCCAGAAACCATTTGCTGCCCGACTAGGTTTAGGGGGAGCATATGGTGGAACTGTGAGCTAGCTAGCCTATTGGACAGCATATGCTCAAGGGGTGCATAGAATCAGTCGGGCACCATCCCAACATTTATGATGTCCACAAAAGTACAGTTCCTATCGTAAGGTGGAAACTACATAACAAAGCCAATTTTACCATAATTTAAGGAGAATGCACAAGCACTTTAGCACTGGTTAGCAGTGGTACAGTGTGCAAAGTCCTAAAGCCTTCAAAAATGAATTCAGCAAAACAGGAGGTCTGAAGGCATAAAGTTAGAGATGTCCTCAGTTATGTCATTAGACATTCCATGAGTGATGTAATATGTGAGGTCATAAGCAGTGCATGGTGGGTGCACACGTTTTAGCTAGCTCAGTAAACTATAACCAGGGCCTCTAGTATCATACAATTGTGTGGCTGCAGCGTCTTTCACATAACTATACATTTGCCACATTGACCACACAATCCATCATCTGCTGCATAATCTCCAGATTTTAACAAAAAAATAGTTTTGATTTCAAATGGTTCAAAAGTTGCTACAAATGCAGTAACTTGCTGCAGAATTGTGAAAAGCCCTTTTGCAAAGGTTGACTGGTCACTTTGTTGTTGCTTATTGCTATATTTTAGTGTTAAACAGATACTAATGAGGTGCAACCGATGCCTAAACAATGTTAACAAGTGTAAAAAAGCCACAATTATTAGCATTATCACAACATGTACTGCAATATACCTCATAATGTGCCTTTTCTTACATCTTAATTTTCAGCCATGCCACATAATTTGGCTGTCCCCTGTTGCATAATTCTAGTGGCCCTGACTATAACAGGAGAATTTCCATGGGTTTCAATTTTAAATTGCCACAAACTAACTGTTGTTTTTACCTAAATACAAAATTCCTGTAACCTTTTGTTTTTTTCAGAGAATTTCAATGGTTGTTTTAGTTGCGATTTATAGTTGTTGTTTACCTAACTGTAACATAACTTTAACCTTTTGTTTTTACAAGGTATTTCATATTTTTTTTAACACAAAGTAAAGTATTATTTTCTAAGTTAAAAATAATGTAAATCGTTTTTTTTTAAATTTTCCAATTGATGTTGAACAGTATTCATATCTATTATGTGTTTTGTTTTATATTTATTTTCTTCTCTTTCCACATTACCATGGTACTCCCATAGGTCCAGTTCAGCCAATGGCAAAGCCCCTTGGGAACTCTGAGGGATTGTTCCAGATCTCACAGTAGTACTGCAAGAGCGCCACAAAACATAAAAAGTTGTGTTTAATATAAAATACAGATTGTTGTTTAACTTTAAAGCCAGAAGATTTCAAGCTTGGACAGAATATGAGGACCCCTTGGTTGTGTTATCAAAAAATATCTTTGTTTTTAGGTCGAGCCTAACAGTGTACATGCGATGCCCTGTGAGGTATACTGTGTCAGGTCAGGGTGTTTAGGCCACGCCCACCACTTTCCATTTGTTCCATGTTGTGCCTTTCGAAATCCTTTTCAGCTCATTTGTAAAATGTTGCTATTTGGCCTGCCTTTGGGTGTGTTTTTTACTTTGTGGTGACCACCCATTTTACATGTTCCCTTACACTTCGATGTGTTTTTCGTGTGTTCTCTGCATTTTCTTTCCTTTCCACTGAATTTGTGATGTGCCGTGAACACAACTTCTACATGGCAGCACTTTCATTTTAAAGACTTTATTGGTTACTGCTTGCTCAGCAGACAGCTATCATGGGCTGTGAGTGGGGGAGAATGGGGTAGTTTTGCTGGAACACACTGGCCAACCTCGGGAGCGCTGCTCTCTTCAGGAAAGCCAGAAAAGCGTTCAGGAAGCTTGGCATGTCTCCCGTCGAACACCAGCCGCCCCCTCTGCTCTGCTATGATTCCTTGCTCCAGATGAAAACGGCTAGATGCAGGGGGCATTTTGAAACAGCATCTTTAAGTACAGGTAAGTACATTTCCTTAATTATGATTTACAAGGTTCCAAAGGCGAGACCTTTTGGCTATGCCTATGCTTGTTGTGTTTTGCAGCCTTACAAGTGTACTCCAATGCTTTCACGAAGTACTGCGGGACCGTTGGCACACACATTAAACATTTTGATTGGTTGAAATCACTGACTTCGTTTATTTAGGGGGCTTGACACAAAGCATAATTTTGTGTGTGTGGATGTGTGTTTTTGTGTCTTTTTGTAGCCATCTGTGTGTGTTTGGGTGAAGGAAGTGGCCCATTAGGGTCACTCGGGTCACTCACAACCACCTCTTTGCCTTCCCAACAAATGAAGAGTGGAGAAGACAGTAGAGTATACAAACCAAAGCATTTATTGCTATTATGCTGCAACGCAGCCCAGTCTGACCAGTTTCCTTAGGTGACTGCCGAGGGACTGACCGTCTACACGGTAATACAAAATATACATTTCCAACACCTCTAAAGTCCCGCCTAGACTGGAATTTTTCAGCTCAGGCCATGATGAACAAATAAGGCACACAATGGTGAGCTATGGCACAGGGCTAGGAAAATGCTATCTCGACCCCCAGGTCGCTTGGCTAGTGCCTACCATTCTAAGATGTGGGAATGGGTCTCTCTAACAGCAAAGGTATGCAACAATAAATGGTACATTCATTAGTGCAGCAAAGCTTCAACTTTGAGAAGTACAAGCTGGAGGCGCAGGGGCAGCCTTTCTGCTGAGGCAAGCGTTGTGAGACAGAAACTCGATCTTAGTCACAGAACAAGATGGCGCCAATAAAGATGGCGCCATGAATGCTAACTTAACATGAGATAGAGTTTAAACATAGCAAAAGGGCATTTTGATTCTGCGCATTACGGAAATAATATTTCAAAATTAAAAGACCCTCCTTTTAGCATTCATGCTAATCTTTATTGGTGCTATCAGGTAAGGGTCTTTACAATTCTAAAACAGAGGAGAGGAAATATTCACACATTAACTACCATTACTAGCATATGAATTATTCAGTAGAGCTGTTATCGTATGATGTTAACGCATGACATTAATACTCGAATATGCCTTTGTCGATATTGAGCAAGTCTTGAATACCCTGCATCATCAAAGTGTTTGCATAAGAATTACACCTCGGGGTCTCAGGACGTCTCTTGAACAGTGATATACAGCAGGCACAACAGGCAGGGAGGCTGTGTATACACAGACAGCAGGTCAGAATGATATCTGCTATGACAACCAGGAAAATGAGAATCTTCTAACCCCAAGTTGTGAACTGGTCCCCAAACCACCATGTAAATGACCTTGTACCATTCTACTGGACCCCATCTTCGCTGCAGGAAACAGCCTCCACCTCAGCCACACAACCCAACCACCATGGACGGATCACCACTGTGTGCACTTCGCCGTCGACAAACCCAGGACACCCAAACCAGCCCCCCGTCCACCACAAAGGAACTGAGGCATGGTCATCAACGAACAACTGAACTCGACCCTCACCCGACACAATCACTCTCGGGCGGCTGACGCCAACATCTCAGCCAGAGGACGCCACACGTGGATCTCCAACTGCGCAGACGAGCTCGCCCCGCTACGCAACCCCGGCAAACAACACCCCAAGAAGGCCGCCTGGTTTACCACTGAGCTCCAAGAAACCAGACGCACCTGCAGACGCTTGGAAAGGAACTGGAGGGACACCAATACTACCGATAAACACTCCATCTACAAGGACGCCATGATAATCTACCACAACCAATTCAAAACAACCAAAAGAAACTTCACCCACTACAAAATCTCCACCGACTCCACCAACCCCAAAGAACTCTTCAGCGTCATTCAAGGATTCACCAGCTCACGCAGCAAAGCCTCAGACATCACCACGTCCCAAGACCTCTCCGACAAGCTTGGAACCTACTTCCACGTCAAGATCGAAACACTCTACGACAACTTTGTCGACCACCCACAAGACGCCACAGCCGGCCCCCGCCTCCCCAAGACACCAGCCAGCCCACCATTTCCAATTGGACTCCAATCATGACCAAGGACACCGCCACGACCATGAGAGGCATCCACTCGGGGGCCTCCATGATCTCTGCCCCCCTCACATATACCACAGAGCCGCAGACACTATTGCACTCGAACTGCAACACATCATCAACACCACCCTCACAACAGGTACCTTCCCAGACGACTGGAAGCGTGCAGAAGTCAGGCCCCTGCTCAAGAAGCCCACGGCTGACTCCACAAACCTCAAAAACTATCGGCCCATCTCGCTTCTCCCCTTCGCACCCAAAGTAGCAGAAAAAACATTTAACAAGGAACTGACACGATTCATCGAAGAGCACGCCATCCTTGACCCATCCCAATCCGGTTTCCAAAGCAACCACAGCACCGAGACCACGCTACTCACCGCCAAAGATGACATCTGTACCCGTTTGGACCAAGGACACTTAGCAGTCCTCCTCCTCCTTGACCTGTCCGCAGCCTTCAACACTGTCTCTCATCGCTGAAATACACGACACTGGTATGCAAGGAACTGCCCTAGACTGGATCAGCTCTTTCCTCACTGGAAGAAGCCAGTGGATCAGGCTACCACCCTTCCTCTCCGCCCGCAGGGAAATCACCTATGGAGTCCCACAGGGATCATCACTGAGCCCAACCCTCTTCAACATCTACATGGCCCCCCTCACCGCCATCGTACGACAACACGGCCTCAGCATTGTGTCCGACGCCGGCGACACCCAGCTCATTCTCTCCCTCACCAGAGACCCCACCACCACAAAACTCAACTTCCAGAAAGCAATGCAAGAAGTCGCAATCTGGATGACCAACAGCTGCCTAAAACTCAGCGCTGAGAAGACAGAAGTCCTCATCCATGGTACCACCCCTTAGGCATGGAACAACATCTGGTGGCCCACCACCCTCAGAAACCCCCCCAGCCCCTCAGACCACGGCAAAAGCCTCGGCATCGTACTCCACTCATCACTCAACATGAACCGACAGGTCAACGCAGTCACCGCCAGCTGCTTCAACACCCTCCGCATACTGCGCAAGATTTTCAAATGAATTCCCAAAGAAGACAGTCACCCATGCACTCATCACCAGCAGGCTGGACTATGGCAACGCACTCTACACCAGCATCAACAAGTCCCTACTTCGCAAACTCCTGACGATACAGAACACCGCTGCCAGACTCATCCTCGGCATCCCCCGACACGAACACATCAGCCAACACCTGTGGAGAATCCACTGGCTCCCCGTGGATAAGAGAGTCACCTTCAAAATCCTCACCCATGCCTACAAATGCTTACACAACATCGGACCCAAGTATCACAACAACAGAATAAACTTCCACGCACCCAAAAGAAACCTATGAACGTCCAACCTCGCTCTAGCTGAAACCCCACGCATCCACAGAGCAGGTGGGGGATCGTTCTCACACATTGCAGCCAAGACCTGGAACGAGCTACCGGCAGACATCAGACTCGCCCTCTCCCTAAACACCTTCAGGAAGACCCTCAAGACCTGTCTCTTCGGCTGAATGGAGCTGCCCCCCCCCCAGTGCCTTGAGACCCTCACGGGTTAGTAGCACACTTATAATTCCCTGATTTATTATGGCTGCATACACAGTGGGGGCGTGGTCTGGGATGTACACACAGCACCTACTACCAATGACGTGACAGGCCCCACCCCGATCAGCTAGGATAACATCTAAAACCATACCATTTTGAGGGGCAACAAGTCTCTGTCAATATTCATGCAGTCGTATTAATGACCCCTTCCACTACCCCAGTGAGTCGTCTAATATTAAAACTATTAGCCATGGGGCCCCAAAAAGGTATGATGCCTTTCATGGTGTCTGTTAACTCCTGTAAGTTGGTATCTGTCTGATCTATGTCATCAGTGCTAATTATTCTCTTAAACCGGGATACATGGGCACCTCTATGATGCAAACAATGGTCTTTATGGTAAATGGGAAGGGCTATGTACACAGGTGGCAGGAGGTAAGAAATGTAACACCTTCCCGACCATCCTTCAGGGAGCCAAACACAACCATGAGCTCCACATACAAAATAAACATTAGGAGGCGGGGTCAGGGGTGGACTTTTAGTTTACTCTCAGACTGTAGTGTTGCATCTGCTCACCCCCACCTCTACTTCTCCAACACCCTGTACACAAAAAGGGGCCATGACATCCACCTCTGACAAAGGTATTGGCTTGTCTTCTGTAACGTTGCAGGCCTGAAAGTACTGGTAGTATTCAGACGTGTTGAACTGTAGAAAATTGTCCCTCTCTACTTGTGACTAATTCCCTTTTCTTACCCTCTTAGACGCCTGCATGCAGGAGCTCAAGAATAACCTGCCAAATGGCTCTTGCCCTGTTGGAGCGCCATGGGGTACTCTATGCTGGAAACGTACGTTCTGGGTCAGGGTACGGGAAGCAGTACTCTTTTGTTCAAGTGGACTAATCTGAGAAGGGGTACAGACCATGCTGAGCAATTCAAACCACCCTTCACAACTACTGACATATGGCAAGGGCATGGATAACAAAATCTCATTTCTATGAGTCACTGAGGGCAATAATCCACATACCCAACATTTTGTCGTATTATAAGCAGCGTGTGTCTGATGCAGGGTGTGAATAAAGACATTATCTTTATAGGACTTCCTGTGTTCCTCCTTGTGGAGTGCCAGAGTAACAAAGATATGTTTGGGGGAACAGGCGTAGTACCAATCAAGATATGCATAGGGTATTTTTCTTCAAGAAAGTATGTTACCCCAAGCACCAATATTAAAGAAATGAGAATAATTGCTACAAATAAAATTTTGCTTTTCACAGACCAGGTGGACCAAACAGGCTCATTTAGTTCAGGGCGTGGAGCTGCAAAAGGCTGCGCCTCCTCCTCAATGGGACAACCAAAGGGATACATTCTTGTGAAACTGTGGAGAGACTTACACTTGGAGCCAAGCTGGAATAAACAAGAGATTCAAACAATATGTTATTCATTAAACGTTGGCGCTTTTGAGCACCGGCGGTGGAGCTGTTCGTCCAGCTTGTATCCAGATCCAACGTTGCTGGGCAAAGTATCACTTCCTCGGAAACACAGTCCATTTGCCCTGTTCGGTGACTGTCTGAATAACCCCCAATCTCCCTGTCCCTGAACTAACATTGGTAATAACAAGCAGGGTACTTGCATTCTATTCTTCAGCAATACAGTCCATCCCCACTAACCTGACTTTCCCTTTGGTGCACTGTTCCTCTTACAGGGGTGCAGATTGTATCTTAACACTCCAGGCACAGCGGGGTCAGAAAACGGGTTCAGGCTCAAGGGGACCAGGGGGCAAAGGTTCAAACTCAGGCAAATTGGTGGATTAGGTCTCAGCTGGACGTTACTCAATCACAGGTGGGTCAACAGGCTGGGGCTCCTGGGTGGCCTAAATTTCAGGTGGCGCCGCTTCAGTCAGCACTGCATTACTCTCCTCCTCCGTTGGTGCCCACATGAGGCAGGTGTCCATGAAAGGAATGAACTGTGGCACTTGCTCCCCTTCACAATCCCCAATCCTGCCTGCGACCCACTGATTGTAGAGCAGCGGAAGGGGCACCCTCTTACTATGGGTGCTGTTGAACCATTTCTTCCGGCCGTTGACTTTCACTGCTTTCCTGGTGGCCAAAAGGACCTGGAGAGGTCCCTTCCAGAGTGGCTCCAAGCTGTTCCATTGAAAATTGCAGACAAGAATCCAGTCTCCGGGCCAATCTCGTGGCCGGGAGCCTCTGGATGTTGCTGCAACGTCTCAGCAATCTGTTGATGAATAGAATGCACATTTTTAGTCAACTCATAAAGGTATTCAATAAGCAAGGGGTATTCTATCTCAGAAAATCTTTGCGGTTGAGAGACACCCCAGACTTTGCTGGGCATCCAAACACGACCTCATACGGGGACAATCCTGTTCTCGAGTGAGCTGTGACTCCCGTGGACATTAATGCTAGGGGTAAAGCATCAGGCCACTGCAATCCGGCGCTCTTTTTGATCCTAGCAAATTTCAGTTTGGAGTACCATTGTACTTCTTAACCAGGCCTGCTGACTGGGGCTGTTTCGCTGCATGTAACTTTTGTCTAATGTGTAATCCGTCACACACCAACTTGATAACCTTAGCATTGAAGTGGCTGCCGTTGTCACTCCAGATCAAGCGGGGCAAACCAAAACGCAGGTAGAACTCCTTCAAAAGTACGTTCGCCGTTGCCATGGCAGTGTTCTCTTTCGTAGGGTAAGCCTCAACCCATTTACTGAATGCACAGGCAACCACCAACACACACTTTAAGGTATTGACTCGTTCCATTTCAATGTAATCCATTTGGAGAACCTCGAAAGGGAAGGAAGGCGGTGCAAAACCGCCAACAGGAGTAGGAGTACCCTTTCCAGGGTTGTGCATTAAACAAACCATACAGTACTTGACCAGGTGAGCTGCAACTTTGGGAATGTTGTCATTTAGCCATACAGGGTTGAGCCTGCAAATCCCCTTTGCACTAATGTGTGCTTGCCCGTGCGCCATGGTGACCACAGGGAGGACATATGCATCCGGTTGCATCCATCTCTGCTTCCTGGATTTGTCCGTCCAACACCCATCCTCATCCAAATTAGCCGTACTCTCTTGCCATATTGCTAACTCTTCAATTGTTGCCTCACTCTGGATTTCTTTTACGCTCTCCAGAGTATCTTCAAACATCCCATTTTCAGGCACCCATCTAGCTGGACCTGCCACAAACATTAGTTCGGGGTGTCTCCTTTGCTGTCTGTTCTGCAAATGCGTTCCCCCTCCCAACATCAACAGTTATTGCCTTATGAGCACTGCACTTCACTATTGCTAATCTCTTAGGGAATATCAAGGCTGAAAAAAGTATGTGTATTAGTGCGCCATTCTGTATCCTCATACCATGGGACATCAGGAAACCACTCTCCACCCAGAGCTGCCCAAAATTATGGGCCACACCGAAAGTGTATTGGCGGTCAGTATATATATTTACAGCCAGTCTCTCACTCACCTAATAGGCATGAAGAAGGGCCACTAGCTCTGCAGCTTGCGCTGCTTGGTAGGGAACTTGTTGTGTCTCAGCTACAGTGCGTAAGGTGGTGATAGCATAGGCTGCTGTTGTCGTGGCATCTGGTAATTTGAAACAAGAGCCTTTGACATATAGCTCCCCCTGTTGTTCAGATAAGCGAACACCTGTCCCTTCATCTCTTCTGCACATCTTTAGTGGTTCAGCGCAGTAGAGGTTTTGTTAGTAAAGTAAAGTTAGGAATCCAGTGACGACAATACAAGGTAGTAACGCCTATAAAAGTGCGCACATCTTGTGTCTTAGGGATAGGCTTCTTGGTTATGGCAGCAAAGCGCTCAGGTGTTAGTCTCCGTTCTTTCTTCGACAGTAGGTGATCTAAGTAGGTGACCTCCTGTCGACAATACTGAAACTTGGAGAGGGACACTTTATGTCCACGAAGAGCCAAATGTAGTAATAATTTAACTGTTGCCTCCTTGCAACCCTTTTCAGAATCCAACGCTATCAAGAGGTCATCCACATACTGTAATAGGACATTACCTGATGGAAGGACAAGGGAGTCCAATTGACCTTTCAAAGCTTGGCTATAAATACTGGGACTTTCTGCATAGCCCTAAGGAGCTGGTCAGATTCTAAAGCTTCTGTCAGCCAGGGAGAAACCAAATAAATACATACTACTATCTGGATGTATAGGAATGCTAAAGAACGCATTCTTCAAATCAATGACTGAGAAGTATGTGTCGGAGGGAGTTATCATTGTCAGGAGAGCAGTGATGTGCAGGAACAACAGGGAGCTGGGAATCACTATTTTGGTCACCTCATGCTGGTCAATCATAAAACGGGAGACATCAGGGTGATCATCTTGGGAACCTGAGGGTGCTCCTTTTAAGATAGGAAGAATAGGGTTATTGCACACATTAGCATTTGTCTCTTCCACAACGCCGGATGCAATCAAATCCTGTATAATCTGCAGCAGTGCCCGTTCTCCTGCCTTTGGTATCTTGTACTGGGGAAGGCGAGGCAGGACAGCATTGTCCTTAACTCTGATGGAAACCAGAGGGATCTGCAACAGCCCTACGTCTGTGTCACCTGTAGCCCATAATGCCGTTGGCACCTCCATAAAGTCAGCGGGAAGAGGCTCATCTTTTGATAAGCATTGCTTAGAATTCACTACCTTAGGTCCTATGGTCATATAGACACCATCCGGAGAGAACGAAATAGTTGCATGTAACTTCTTCAACAGGTCCAAACCCAGGAAATGTTCTCCACAACTAGAGGTCAATTACAACGGTGAGTCTACAGTGAAAGAACCAATGGTCAGGGACAGGGACTCAGAGATGGAGCTCACAACTGGTGTGCCTGTGAAGCCTACCAAAACATTATTTTGGCCAGACAGCCCTGCCCCGGGGACCAGTGAACGAGAAACAGAGCTATTCATTGCGCCTGTGTCCACCACGAATTTCTTCGCTGAGCCCTGCAGATCAGAAGTGACATAGGGCCCATGCTGGTCCACAGGAATCTGGACTGATCCCCCACCCTGCCCCTGGCTGTCCTAGCCGTGGCTAAGTCATGTCACTCCGTCCAAGTCATAATCATCATGGTAATACTGGTGCCCCCTCAGATCATCAAAATAGTTCTGCTCGGACCGACCTGGCTGCTCCTCACCTCCCCGTCCCCCACCATATTCAATTGCTGCCCTTCCTCTCCCTCGTGATCCCCTTCCTCTCGGAGCCTCAACCCTTTGCAACAGCGTCAGACACTCACTTATGCCAAAGCCCCTCCTCTTTACAAAACGCCCATTGATTTGGCCCTACAGGCATAGTATTCCTGCTAGTGTGGGTCAATTGTTGTTCTGGGCCAATTCCTCGCCCTCTACCCCTGCCCCGAGACACCCGCTGCATCAACCCCTTTGTCTTCAAATCCTTATTTTTCTTCTCTACCTACTCCTCTCTTCAGTCTCTCTGTTGTCATAGTACCGTGCTATACTTAATATCACCGATGGGGTAGTCCAAGTGCTCTCTGAGGCCTGCAACTAAGTCGTGATCTCAGGAAGCAGGTTAGTAACAAACCTTTTAACATCGACAAGTACTGACCACTAAAATCTAGAAACACCCCTTCAAAGCTAGTGAAGAATTCGGATACACTTTCACCTTATCCCAATCTACTCTGCTCTGTGGGATCATAGAGTTCATATACGTGATCATTCGACCTGACAAAGCTAGTATCTCAGCCTTAGGCCTCTCGCCAGGCTTCTTCTCCTTGGCCCATGCCCTGATCTCAAGTGCCACCCAACTCCACTACATGGTCCTGCGTGTGCACCTGCTGCCAAATATTGTTCGCCCTAAGTTGGCAGGGTATGCCCAGATGTGGGTCCCTTGCTCACTCTGCCACTGGACTCAGGATAGCCTGGCTGATGAGGTTTATGAACCCGAAACCGGTCCCAGGATGCTTGTTTCTGGTCCAGGGAAGACATGGTTAGGCAGTTCGGACTGGACTGTTCCCATAAAGTACAGGGTAAGACTGATTTGCATATGGCCATGTCTGAACTGGGGTGGTGGAGTCAGCTAAAGAATGGGGATGGATTAAACCTAGATCAGTTGACTGGGGTGAGTGTTTGATTTGCTCAAACGCTCCGTCCATCATCACCTTTGGTATCGCTTTGTTCGTCCTACGTTGGCAGGGTATGCCCAGACGTGGGTCCCTTGCTCACTCTGCCACTAGATTCAAGATAGCCTGGCTGATGAGGGTTATGAACCCGAAACCGGTCCCAGGATTCTTGTTTCCGGTCCAGGGAAGACATGGCGTGGCAGTTCGGGCTGGAATGTTCCCATGAGGCACAGGGTCAGACTGATTTGCATATGGCCATGTCTGAACTGGGGTGGTGGAGTCAGCTAAAGAATGGGGATGGATTAAACCCAGATCTGTTGACTGGGGGTGAGTGTCTGATTTGCTCAAACGCACCGTCCATCATCACCTTTGGTATCGCCAAATATCGACTGGCACCAGCAAACCGAAAAACATCTCAATATTGGCCTGCGTCATCTCTGTCCAAGATGCAGCCTCTGTCAACTCTTTGTAATAGGCAGTCGGATTCTTCCTAGAGTCGGGCAACAGGGTCTTTAGAGATAACACCTCATTCCTTTTTCAAGGAGTATAAACCCACTGTTCCTGAAAACTGCCCTCTACTCGTTGTCTGATAACTTGGTCCTGTCCATTTCGAAGCTCCGGTATTTTGGGGTGGTAAATGGGATGTACTTCCCTCATCAGGATCTCAGACACTGCAATAGGGCTCCTTTGGATCAACCTGCCTTTGTATCCAATCAACGTGGCAACACTACTAAAAACACAATTGGGGGCCATACCATTCGCGTACACACTATCTCGAATATCATAAATAATTTGGGGGGCAACACCATTAAAACACTGTTCCCATAGCCCAATCTGAGTAGCCGACATATGCTTAAGGGCATGCTGCTGCTGCACAAATGGCTCCTAGTCTTTAAACACACCCCACACATCCTCCACACTGTAAAATGTATTCCGGGCCCATTGGGAGGCCTGGTCATCCACCATCTTCTTCTCTGCATCACCCTCATCAGACCGAATTATCACTCGCCCCATCCATTCGTTAGCATCCTCCTGATCCCCATCATCCAATCCCCGAAGTGGTGTCCCCGCATACAGCAAGGACGAGGATAAGGAATGAGGAGAGCATACAGTCATAGATGTTGCAGGAACTGTGGACACTAATGTCTGTGTAGTGGGTGTTAAAGAGGGGGGTAGGGAAGAGCCAGGGGTAACGGGCACCACAGATCAGCCCACAGTGGCTTCCGTCTTGGTCTATGGAGCCGGAGAGGAAATGAGAGGTGCTCCATCAGAAACAACTGGGTCGGGGGCAGGGGACCCAGAGGAGGCAGCATGGGGTGTTGGTGGACTTCTGTATGTACCCTTTGCTGGGCATAAAGAGGGATCGCCTTCATCTCGGTTAACATAGGACTTATCACATTGCAATCTAAATCTTCTGTCAGCACAGTCTAAGCCCTTCTCTATCTTTTCTCTCTCGTACTTTTTGTGTTACTGTCTGCGTCTTCCCTCTCTGAACCTCCTTCTCTGCTCTTATCCGTCTTTGCTTAGCATCCTTTTGCCATATCTGAAGATTGTCAAACATAGACTGTCTGCTCCTTTTTGCAAACAATTTATCCTGCAGAAAGTTCAACTTCTGTTCCTCAAAGGTACCTGTCAAAGGCCACTGCAACTCGGCGTTGTCCCTTGTATATTTGAGCCATAATGTACTAAACATAATAGGGCCATGTTCATGCTTGATGTACATGTCAAAATTCGGAAGGCCTTCTGGAGGTGCAGGCTGCCTCTCCTCCAAGCGAGCATCAACAGAGCAACAACGGCACCTGAAACAGCAAAACTTGCTTAAAAAAAAGGCATCTTTAAGAATACAGAAAAATGTGCTACTTACACCCGACAAATGACTTACCAATTCCTCCCCACAGGTCCATCCTCGGACTGCGTTGTACGCTCAAAACCCAAGGCCCGGTCCGCAGACCACACCAATTCTTCAAATCAGACTCCCCATCGCAAGTTTCAAACACTAGTCAAACCCCAGGTATTTTCAAGAAAGGCCAAATTACCAAGTCACTTGGCAGAGGGTCCATCAACACCCTCTTTCTCCAAAACGTTCCGCAGCCCTATCTGTTTCAAACAAAGAAATGATCTTCAAACCGTACATAGACAAACTATTCAAAATGGCACAATTTTCACCAGGAATCAAGACAAACTCACCTGGAGCACAAAGGTTGAACAAAACAAAGTTATTCTCCATTGCCGATTCTTTGGACCAAACGGCCGATTCCAAGGGTTTCGCCTTGGAGGACCCGAGCCGGGATGACCACTAGATGAGGCACCGCCCGATCAGACAGGCAGGGCAGCTGCGAGAACCAAGCTTGGTTGTGTGGGGATCCCCGGTCCGACCTGATGCCACCCCATCCTCCAAACCCGGTTACGGCCAAGGATGGGACACCCGATGGGCTCCTGTTGGACAGGCCACATGAAGGGCCGCTCTCCCCCGGCCCAACCAGGCCCGAACCAGCCACGCAAGTACCACACACCACCATTGCACGTCCACCGTCCCCGCAGGGACCCCTACACTCGAACCTGTTGACCGCGTAGGCCGACCCACTACCGGCCTGCGCGCCCATCCTGGGCGCCATCTTGGACACTCCACCACGAGGCCGCCTGGCCCCCGATCGACCTCAACCCTGGGCCTGGCCAGGCCTCAGACATTCCGGCACCAACATCCACCCAGGAGGTGAGCGGGCTACTTGGTCAGTCAATGGGAGCAGGAGGTGTCGATGGCTCTCCCCCGCCAAGTGCCGCTCGCCCATCGCCTCCCCGGGCGCTGGCTCCACCCCCCTGCTGGGTGTCTGAACCCCCTCATCCCGGACCTCCCGACCTCCAAGTGCGAGGGTCCGGACATCAAAGCACACCAGCCCTATAACTGGGGCAGCTCCAGAGCAGGACGGGAGTTGTATCTTGGAGTCGAGAGACGCAAAGAAGAACTCATCCTTGACGGACTACTGGCGCTGCCGTAGCTCTGTCTTGTGCACCCTCGTCTTGCCTGCTGGCGCTGCCGCGGCTTTGGGAACCACCCTATCCTTCATCATCGTCGGGATCTGCTGGCGTGGCCGCGGACCGTTTGTAACCACCACCTTCATCGGGACCTGCTGGCTCTGCCGCGGACCGTCGTCTTCCTTCATCCATCTCGGGACCTGCTGGCTCCGCCGCGGCCCGTTCATCTACACCACCAAGCTCGAGGATTGAGAGCTATTTTCCATCTTTTTGGTAACAAGACTGTCCCGCTACCCTTTTCCCAAACAGAGACCAGAATAGAGGGGACCCCTGAGTCCAGACCTCCTTGTACCATTCTACCGTACTTGAAGAATTGTCTATAAAGTATCATTGAACTTTATCATCGTGTGGTGTCCGTCTGTGGGGGGGAAGTTACTTGTCTGTACGATTCACTGGAGACGGCTCTCCCCGGAGACCTCTCCCCGTATCCTCGGCCGACCCTCCCGGTCCGTCTAACATTGGTGGCCAGCGACGGGATCCGAATCACCGCATAAACCGTACAGAGAGTAGCTCACCCCACGGCGAATCACGATGTCAACTAAAGACAGCGGATCAACGGAGAAATTCCAGATGGAGAAATTGGGCGAGTACAGCCATCGTGAACTTAAACAGTTCTGTATCGAATTAGGTATCGCTACCACCGGACTAAATACCAAAGATGACTTTAAGCAGGCCCTGGAATCTTGGGCAGAAACCGGGGCTGCCGGAACCCCCGATCAAGACATCGCAGCACAAACCCCCATGGCCCCTGAAGAACGAAGAACGGGTCTCTCGCCAGACGAGATCCAGGAACGAGAAAGAACCCGACTACACGAGCTGGAAATGGCCCGGCTCAAAATGGACGTTGAACTAAAGTTGGCCGAACAGAAAATCAACTTAGAGCACCTGCGTCTCCGAGAAGAAAGAGAGGAGAAACAGAGACAAAGGGAGCTCGAGGAAAAGAAACTGGCATATGAACATGAGCGGAAATTAGCTGAAATCGACCTACGCAAACAGAATAAAGAAACAGGGGTGCCCGAGCCACCCCACACTCCAGGGGCAACAGAGAAGAAGGTACACATCCCCAAGGATGTCGTTCGAGAATACTTCCGAGAGGACGACATCCAGCAATGGTTTAAGGCCTATGAAATCGCTATGACTGCACACCGGATCGATAGAAGCGATTGGGGGGCCGGTCTGTGGGGGAGATTCCTCAATGAGGGCCGCGACGCCCTGCTGCAACTCCCGGACCAGCAGATGACCTCCTATGACCATATGAAAGCTGCACTCCTCACCCGCTATGGCCTCACACCCGAGATGTACCGTCAGAGGTTCCGAGACTGCACCCGCATCCCAGGTACAACTTGGGTGGACTATGTCAATTACTTTAGCCGAGCCTTCGAGGGCTGGATCAAAGGAAGCAAGGTCACAACCTACGAACAACTGTTCAATCTTATGGTATGGGAGCATCTGTCGAACAATTGCTTCATTGAACTTCGCCAGCACCTCCTCGACAGCAAGTTAACGGATCCCCGGCAGCTCGCAGCCGAAGCAGACCGGTGGGAGATCACCAGAGTGAGTCGAAATGGGTCCTCCGAACAGAACCGGAACAACAATGGTCAGCACCGTCCCCGAGGAGGTGGAGGCCAAGGACGCGGAAGAAGCAACGCTCCGGTCACCCCCACTACCAGCCCCACCCCCCCGGCCAACCGGGGCAGCACCCCAGCGCGACCGGGACATCGAGCCAATGTTACCTGCCATCGATGTCAACGAGTCGGACACTATGCAAACGACCCAAACTGCCCCCAGTACCAGAGCCCAAGACCCCGCCAAGTAGCCGCTGCTGCTCTGGGGGAGGAACAGATCTCAGAGGAACAAGAAGAATATGAACAGGGACACCAAGAATGGGAGCCAGCCGCCATGGCTCTCGCCTGCCTAGGGGGGAGAGACATGGTCCCGCGGGTCCCCTACCCGCTAATACCCAGAAGTACAGCCAATGGGTGGGCATCAATGGACGCCGGGCTGAAGCCCTTCGTGACACTGGGGCCAGTGTAACAGCCGTCCGCTGTCACCTGGTGACCCCCGAACAATACTTACCAAACATTCTCTGCCCTGTACGTTCAGCCGATAACTCAGAAAGTCTGTGTCGGATGGCCTGCGTCCCCTTCGAATGGGGAGGGGTCTCCGGCATGTTGAAGGTGACAGTCCGAGATGATGCCCCCGTAGACTGCCTCCTGGGTAATGACCTGGAAAGCTCTCCATGGGCAGCAGTCGAACGAAAAGAGCACCTGGGGATGCTGGGCGTCCCGGACTGGGCGTGCGTCACCACCCGGTCCATGACCGCCCGTGCCAACACCCGCCCAGAGGAACTCGAATGGCCGGCGCCACCGCCTCCGGTCGCCCCCGCCGAAACCACCGACCATGACGTCCCCCCCGAACCAGCTCAACCTCCAGACCTCGCTAACCTCGACCAGTGGCCTCAAGAGGGGGGGCCCGAGCAAGAACAATTTCGCCAAGAACAAAAGACCTGTCCCTCCCTCGAGGGACTCCGCCAGCAAGCGCTAGCCCAAAGCGCAGGGGATACCTCCGGAACTCACTGGGTCTACTGGGACAATGATCTGCTGTACAGTGAGCAAAGAATCGCGGAGCTGGGGGCCAGCCGAGTCCTAGTGGTACCCCTCCGTTTTAGAGACTTTCTGCTAAACCTGGCCCACGATGTCCCCCTGGCAGGACACTTGGGTCAAGACAAAACCTATAGCCGCCTGGTGACCCACTTCTTCTGGCCCAAAATGAGGGACAATGTACACCAGCATTGCCGATCTTGCCCCACGTGCCAAGCCAGTGGGAAGAGCGGCCGCAAACTGAAAGCCCCCCTGCAACCTTTTCCCGTGGTCACCACCCCGTTCGAGAGGGTCGGAATCGATATCGTAGGGCCCCTGGACCCGCGCACAAAACAAGGCCATCGATTCATCCTGGTGCTAGTGGACCACGCCACCCGCTACCCGGAGGCTGTTCCCCTGCGGACTGTGACAGCCCCGGTAGTCGGCCGGGCTCTGATGGGGATCTTCTCCCGGGTGGGCTTCCCCCGGGAGGTCGTCAGTGACAGAGGCACGAACTTTATTTCGAAATATATGAAATCTCTCTGGCAACAGTGCGGGGTTACCTACCGGTTCACGACCCCCTATCACCCTCAAGGGAACGGACTCGTTGAGCGGTTCAACCGCACGCTCAAAGGGATGATCGGGGGGTTGGAAGAGCCCCTCCGTCGCCAGTGGGATGTACTGTTGCCGTGCCTCCTCTTCGCATATCGAGAGGTTCCCCAGAAGTCCCTGGGCTTCAGTCCATTTGAACTGCTATATGGACACCCCGTGCGCGGGCCGCTCAGCCTAGTTAAGGAAGGCTGGGAGATGCCCCCTCTAAAGAACCCACCAGATGTTTTCCGCTACCTCCTAACCCTCCGCAACCAGACCCGGCGATTCCGAGAACTAGCAAAAGCCAACCTAGAGGCCAGTCAGGAGGACATGAAAAGGTGGTATGACCGGAATGCCTCCTCCATCGAATTTGAACCTGGGCAACAGGTATGGGTGATGTCCCCCACCGAACCCTGCGCCCTACAAGACAAGTGGACAGGGCCCTTCAAAGTGGTCGAGCGCAAGGGTCCGGCTACCTATCTCATCGATTTGGAATCTTCCCGGAACCCCCTCCGGGTCCTCCACGCTAACAGACTGAAACCGCACTTTGTACGGACAGAACTCAGCCTCCTGATGGCCACAGACAATGGGGCTGAAGAGGACTCCGAGCCCCTCCCGGACCTCCTACGAACGCGGGAGAAAGACGGTTCCGTAGATGGGGTCCGACTCTCAGAGGCCCTCACCCGAGAGCAACACCAGGAGTGCCAAGTTCTCCTGTCACAATTCGCCAGCCTGTTCTCCCTCACCCCAGGTGTCACTTCCTGGTGTACGCACGATGTGGACACGGGGGACAGCCCCCCTATCCGCCACCGGGCCTACCGCGTGCCAGATCGGGTACGGGCCTGCATCCAGGAGGAAGTAGCCAAAATGCTCACGCTCGGGGTCATCGAGCCCTCAGACAGCCCCTGGGCCAGCCCTGTAGTACTGGTCCCCAAAGCAGCTGCCCCCGGCACCACACCAGAACTCCGGTTCTGCGTCGACTACCGGGGCTTGAATGCGGTCACCAGGACAGACGCGCATCCCATCCCCCGGGCAGATGAACTAATCGACCGCATGGGAGCTGCCCGCTACCTCAGTATCTTCGACCTGACGGCGGGCTACTGGCAAATCGGCCTCACACCCCGGGCACAAGAACGTTCTGCCTTTTCCACTCCCGATGGCCATTACCATTTCACAGTCATGCCCTTCGGCATGAAGAATGCCCCAGCAACGTTCCAACGGCTCGTCAATCAGGTCCTGGCGGGGCTCGAAGGATTCAGCGCCGCCTACTTAGACGACATCGCTGTATACAGCAACCAGTGGTCCGAGCACCTCCACCACCTCCGAGCAGTACTGCACGCCCTTCAGCATGCTGGCCTCACGATCAAGGCCAGCAAATGTCAAATTGGGCAAGGGTCTGTAACCTACCTCGGGCACCAGGTGGGAAGCGGCCTGGTGGCCCCTCTGCAGCTGAAAATTGCCGCCATCCAGTCCTGGCAGCCCCCCACTACCCAGACCGAGGTACGAGCCTTCCTGGGCCTCACGGGCTATTACCGAAGGTTCGTGAAAGACTATGGTACTATCGTGAGGCCCCTCACAGAGCTCACGTCAAAAAATCAGCCCCAGAAAGTCAACTGGACCCCAGAGTGTCAAGCTGCATTTGAACAATTGAAAGCCGCCATGTGCTCCGCCCCTGTGCTCCAGGCCCCCGACTACAGCCGGGAGTTCATCGTCCAGACGGATGCCTCCGACCATGGCATTGGGGCAGTCCTGTCCCAAGTGAACACCGAAGGCCATGACCAGCCGGTGGCCTTCATCAGCCGGCGACTCCTACCACGGGAACAACGCTGGAGCACCATAGAGAGGGAGGCCTTCGCGGTGGTATGGGCCCTCAAGAAGCTCCGGCCCTACCTTTTTGGCACACCCTTTCGGGTACAGACCGACCACCGACCCCTGCAGTGGCTGATGCAGATGCGGGGGGAAAACCCGAAGTTACTACGCTGGTCCATCTCCCTACAAGGGATGGACTTCACAGTTGAACATCGGCCTGGGCCCGATCACGCCAACGCAGATGGCCTGTCCCGGTTCTTCCGCCTCGACGAGAAGAGTCCCCAAGAGAATGGGTAACTCTCCCCGCCTTCAGCTGGGGGGGACGCCTGTTGGACAGGCCACATGAAGGGCCGCTCTCCCCCGGCCCAACCAGGCCCGAACCAGCCACGCAAGTACCACACACCACCATTGCACGTCCACCGTCCCCGCAGGGACCCCTACACTCGAACCTGTTGACCGCGTAGGCCGACCCACTACCGGCCTGCGCGCCCATCCTGGGCGCCATCTTGGACACTCCACCACGAGGCCGCCTGGCCCCCGATCGACCTCAACCCTGGGCCTGGCCAGGCCTCAGACATTCCGGCACCAACATCCACCCAGGAGGTGAGCGGGCTACTTGGTCAGTCAATGGGAGCAGGAGGTGTCGATGGCTCTCCCCCGCCAAGTGCCGCTCGCCCATCGCCTCCCCGGGCGCTGGCTCCACCCCCCTGCTGGGTGTCTGAACCCCCTCATCCCGGACCTCCCGACCTCCAAGTGCGAGGGTCCGGACATCAAAGCACACCAGCCCTATAACTGGGGCAGCTCCAGAGCAGGACGGGAGTTGTATCTTGGAGTCGAGAGACGCAAAGAAGAACTCATCCTTGACGGACTACTGGCGCTGCCGTAGCTCTGTCTTGTGCACCCTCGTCTTGCCTGCTGGCGCTGCCGCGGCTTTGGGAACCACCCTATCCTTCATCATCGTCGGGACCTGCTGGCGTGGCCGCGGACCGTTTGTAACCACCACCTTCATCGGGACCTGCTGGCTCTGCCGCGGACCGTCGTCTTCCTTCATCCATCTCGGGACCTGCTGGCTCCGCCGCGGCCCGTTCATCTACACCACCAAGCTCGAGGATTGAGAGCTATTTTCCATCTTTTTGGTAACAAGACTGTCCCGCTACCCTTTTCCCAAACAGAGACCAGAATAGAGGGGACCCCTGAGTCCAGACCTCCTTGTACCATTCTACCGTACTTGAAGAATTGTCTATAAAGTATCATTGAACTTTATCATCGTGTGGTGTCCGTCTGTGGGGGGGAAGTTACTTGTCTGTACGATTCACTGGAGACGGCTCTCCCCGGAGACCTCTCCCCGTATCCTCGGCCGACCCTCCCGGTCCGTCTAACAGCTCCAAATGAAGAAAGTGGCCCGTTTAGGGTCATTAGCGTCACTCACGGCCACCTCTTTGCCTTCCCAATAAATGAAGAGTCGAGAAGATAGTAGAGAATACAAACCAAAGCATTTATTGCTATTACGCTGCAACGGAGCCCAGTCTGACCAGTCTCCTTAGATGACTGACGAGGGACTGACCCCCGTCTACACGGTAACACAAAATATACATTTCCAACACCACTAAAGTCCTGCCCAGACTGGAATTTTCAAGCTCAGGTCATGATGAACAAAGAAGGCACACATTGGTGAGCTATGGCACAGGGCTAGGAAAATGCTATCTCGACCCCAAGGTCTCTTGGCCAGTGCCTACCATTCTAAGATGTGGGAACAGGTCTCTCTAACAGCAAAGGTATGCAACAATGAATGACACATTCATTAGTGCAGCGAAGCTTCAACCTTGAGAAGTACAAGCTGGAGGTGCAGGGGCAGCCCCTCTGCTGAGGCAAGCTTTGTGAGACAGAAACTTGATCTTAGTCACAGAACAAGATCGTGCCAATAGAAATGGCACCATGAATACCAACTTAACACGAGATAGAGTTTAAGCATAGCAAAACGGCATTTCGATTCAGCACATTACGGAAATTCCATTTCAAATCTAACATGGGGTCTGTGTGAGTGTGTGTCTGTGTGTGTGTGTGTGTGTGTGCATGTGTACATATGTGTTTGTGCTTGGGCATGTGAGAGTGATAATGTGATGCATTCATGGTGTGTGTTCCAGTTCATCTGCCATTATGTATAATTTAAAAACGAAAACTTGAATACTCATTTGACATTTTAGCAAAATTGTAAGTATGTATGTATTAGGTATTTACTTAAAAGCTTATTCTGAAATAGTTGTTTTATTAAAATATGCATACATAATCTTAGAACCTGGATACTGTTCTTGGGTAATCTTCAGGCTGCAAATATATGGTTTTGTCTCTGGCACAAAGTTTGTAAACGACTGAAAAAAAGTGCAGTTCACTTTATTCATCCAATTAGACCCGTGGTTCCCAAACTGGGCGCTGCGGCACCCAGGTGCGCCCTTATGCGTTGCTAGGGGCGCCGCAGCACGATGTGGGAAATTGCAGTGGCAGCGCTAGACATTTAGAAATGACACCTGTATAATCGTTATAACTCCGCCACTTTAAGGAAACAGGAATGGAAAGAAAGGGTAGTCTGATCTTTAAGCAACATGCAGAGTGGAGCTGCAGGGGCTCTTGGAAGGGGTGAAACAACAGCAAGGCCTCATTAACATGCAAATGGTCTTTTAAAGACGTGTGAAGTGCTCGGGTGCGGCTGTGTGTGTGCCCAGGAGGTCTTATCCCCAGGCTGCCACACACAACTGGGAGAGGGGACTGGGGGGGGGCTGAAGCCCTTTGAGTTCAATGGGTGTTGCATGCCTGAGTCTGAGGGCACAAAGAGAACAGGCATTGAGATAATGGATAGAGGGCACGAAGGGAGCAGACATGGAGGAAAGGGGCAGTCTCAGGGCACGAAGGGAGCAGGCATGGAGAAAAGGGGCAGTCTCAGGGCACGAAGGGAGCAGGCATGGAGGAAAGGTGCAGTCTCAGGGCACGAAGGGAGCAGGCATGGAGGAAAGGGGCAGTATCAGGACACGAAGGGAGAAGGCATGGAGGAAAGGTGCAGTCTCAGGGCACGAAGGGAGCGGGCATAAAGGAAAGGGGCAGTCTCAGGGCACGAAGGGAGCAGGCATGGAGGAAAGGGGCAGTCTCAGGGCACGAAGGGAACAGGCATGGAGGAAAGGTGCAGTCTCAGGGCACGAAGGGAGCAGACATGGAGGAAAGGGGCAGTCTCAGGGCATGAAGGGAGCAGGCATGGAGAAAAGGGGCAGTCTCAGGGCACGGAGGGAGCAGGCATGGAGGAAAGGTGCAGTCTCAGGGCACGAAGGGAGCAGGCATGGAGGAAAGGGGCAGTCTCAGGGCACGAAGGGAGCAGGCATGGAGGAAAGGTGCAGTCTCAGGGCATGAAGGGAGCGGGCATAAAGGAAAGGGGCAGTGTCAGGGCACGAAGGGAGCAGGCATGGAGGAAAGGGGCAGTCTCGGGGCACGAAGGGCGCAGGCATGGAGGAAAGGTGCAGTCTCAGGGCACGAAGGGAGCAGGCATGGAGGAAAGGGGCAGTCTCAGGGCACGAAGGGAGCAGGCATGGAGGAAAGGTGCAGTCTCAGGGCACGAAGGGAGCAGACATGGAGGAAAGGGGCAGTCTCAGGGCACGAAGGGAGCAGGCATGGAGAAAAGGGGCAGTCTCAGGGCACGGAGGGAGCAGGCATGGAGGAAAGGTGCAGTCTCAGGGCACGAAGGGAGCAGGCATGGAGGAAAGGGGCAGTCTCAGGGCATGAAGGGAGAAGGCATGGGGGAAGGGGCAATCTCAGGGCACGAAGGGAGAAGGCATGGAGGAAAGGGGCAGTCTCAGGGTACAAAGGGAGCAGGCATGGAGGAAAGGGGCAGTCTCAGGGCACGAAGGGAGAAGGCATGGAGGAAAGGGGCAGTCTCAGGGCACGAAGGGAGCAGGCATAGAGGAAAGGGGCAGTCTCAGGGCATGAAGGGAGCGGGCATAAAGGAAAGAAGCAGTCTCAGGGCACGAAGGGAGAAGACATGGAGGAAAGGGGCAGTCTCAGGGCATGAAGGGAGCAGGCATGGAGGAAAGGGGCAGTCTCAGGGCACGAAGGGAGAAGGCATGGAGGAAAGGGGCAGTCTCAGGGCACGAAGGGAGAAGGCATGGAGGAAAGGTGCAGTCTCAGGGCACGAAGGGAGCAGGCATGGAGGAAAGGGGCAGTCTCAGGGCACAAAGGAAGCAGGCATGGAGGAAAGGGGCAGTCTCAGGGCAGGAAGGGAGAAGGCATGGAGGAAAGGGGCAGTCTCAGGGAACGAAGGGAGAAGGCATGGAGGAAATAGGCAGTCTCAGGGCACGAAGGGAGAAGGCATGGAGGAAAGGTGCAGTCTCAAGGCACGAAGGGAGCAGGCATGGAGGAATGGGGCAGTCTCAGGGCACAAAGGGAGCAGGCATGGAGGAAAGGGGCAGTCTCAGGGCAGGAAGGGAGAAGGCATGGAGGAAAGGGGCAGTCTCAGGGAACGAAGGGAGCAGGCATGGAGGAAAGGGGCAGTCTCAGGGCTCGAAGGGAGAAGGCATGGAGGAAAGGGACAGTCTCAGGGCACAACGGGAGCAGGCATGGAGGAAAGGGGCAGTCTCAGGGCACAAAGGGAGCAGGCATGGAGGAAAGGGGCAGTCTCAGGGCAGGAAGGGAGAAGGCATGGAGGAAAGGGGCAGTCTCAGGGCACGAAGGGAGCAGGCATGGAGGAAAGGGGCAGTCTCAGGGCATGAAGGGAGCAGGCATGGAGGAAAGGGGCAGTCTCAGGGCACGAAGGGAGAAGGAATGGAGGAAAGAGGCAGTCTCAGGGCACGAAGGGAGCAGGAATGGAGGAACGAGGCAGTCTCAGGGCACGAAGGGAGCAGGCATGGAAGAAAGGGGCAGTCTCAGGACACGAAGGGAGAAGGCATGGAGGGAAGGGGCAGTCTCAGGGCACAAAGGGAGAAGGCATGGAGGAAAGGGGCAGTCTCAGGGCACGAAGGGAGAAGGCATGGAGGAAAGGGGCAGTCTCAGGGCATGAAGGGAGCAGGCATGGAGGAAAGGGGCAGTCTCAGGGCACGAAGGGAGAAGGCATGGAGGGAAGGGGCAGTCTCACGCAGTCACAGGGCACGGAGGGAAAAGGCATGAAGGAAAGGGGCAGTCTCAGGGCACGAAAGAAGAAGGCATGGAGGAAAGGGGCAGTCTCAGGGCACAAAGGGAGCAGGCATGGAGGAAAGGGGCAGTCTCAGGGCACGAAGGGAGAAGGCATGGAGGGAAGGGGCAGTCTCACGCAGTCACAGGGCACGGAGGGAAAAGGCATGAAGGAAAGGGGCAGTCTCAGGGCACGAAAGAAGAAGGCATGGAGGAAAGGGGCAGTCTCAGGGCACAAAGGGAGCAGGCATGGAGGAAAGGCGCAGTCTCAGGGCACGAAGGGAGACGGCATGGAGAAAAGGGGCTGTCTCAGGGCACGAAGGGAGCAGGCATGGAGGAAAGGGGCAGTCTCAGGGCACGAAGGGAGAAGGCATGGAGGAAAGAGGCAGTCTCAGGGCACGAAGGGAGCAGGCATGGAGGAAAGGGGCAGTCTCAGGGCACGAAGGGACAAGGCATGGAGGGAAGGGGCAGTCTCAGGGCACGAAGGGAGAAGGCATGGAGAAAAGGGGCAGTCTCAGGGCACAAAGGGAGCAGGCATGGACGAAAGGGGCAGTCTCAGGCAGTCTCAGGGCACGAAGGGAGAAGGCGTGGAGGAAAGGGGCAGTCTCAGGGCATGAAGGGAGCAGGCATGGAGGAAAGGGGCAGTCTCAGGGCATGGAGGGAAGGGGCAGTCTCACGCAGTCACAGGGCACGGAGGGAAAAGGCATGAAGGAAAGGGGCAGTCTCAGGGCATGAAAGAAGAAGGCATGGAGGAAAGGGGCAGTCTCAGGGCACAAAGGGAGCAGGCATGGAGGAAAGGCGCAGTCTCAGGGCACGAAGGGAGAAGGCATGGAGAAAAGGGGCTGTCTCAGGGCACGAAGGGAGCAGGCATGGAGGAAAGGGGCAGTCTCAGGGCACGAAGGGAGAAGGCATGGAGGAAAGAGGCAGTCTCAGGGCACGAAGGGAGCAGGCATGGAGGAAAGGGGCAGTCTCAGGGCACAAAGGGAGAAGGCATGGAGGGAAGGGGCAGTCTCAGGGCACGAAGGGAGAAGGCATGGAGAAAAGGGGCAGTCTCAGGGCACAAAGGGAGCAGGCATGGACGAAAGGGGCAGTCTCAGGCAGTCTCAGGGCACGAAGGGAGAAGGCGTGGAGGAAAGGGGCAGACTCAGGGCATGAAGGGAACAGGCATGGAGGAAAGGGGCAGTCTCAGGGCAGGAAGGGAGAAGGCATGGAGGAAAGGTGCAGTCTCAGGGCACGAAGGGAGCAGGCATGGAGGAAAGGGGCAGTCTCAGGGCACGAAGGGAGCAGGCATGGAAGAAAGGTGCAGTCTCAGGGCACGAAGGAAGCAGACATGGAGGAAAGGGGCAGTCTCAGGGCACGAAGGGAGAAGGCATTGGGGAAGGGGCAGTCTCAGGGCACGAAGGGAGAAGGCATGGAGGAAAGGGGCAGTCTCAGGGCACGAAGGGAGCAGGCATGGAGGAAAGGGGCAGTCTCAGGGCACGAAGGGAGAAGGCATGGAGGAAAGGGGCAGTCTCAGGGCACGAAGGGAGCAGGCATGGAGGAAAGGGGCAGTCTCAGGGCATGAAGGGAGCAGGCATAAAGGAAAGGGGCAGTCTCAGGGCACGAAGGGAGCAGACATGGAGGAAAGGGGCAGTCTCAGGGCACGAAGGGAGAAGGCATGGAGGAAAGGGGCAGTCTCAGGGCACAAAGGGAGCAGGCATGGAGGAAAGGGGCAGTCTCAGGGCACAAAGAGAGCAGGCATGGAGGAAAGGGGCAGTCTCAGGGCAGGAAAAAATAAAAAATAGCCCACAAGTATAATGTGGCTCAAGCCAATAGGCAAGCAAAAATAAAATGTCTTGACCAAAAGTCAATAAAATCAAGGAAATGCTATCAATCAGCATGTCAATTTGAGGCAGTGTCTATGATAAGACTGTATATGAAAAGTAAGCCGCAACAGCCTCCAGGAGGAAGTCACTGTCCTCATCCGAAAACAGTTCAGCCATCCAATTTAAAAGATGAAAGGAACATACGTGATCTTCCAGCACCGGATCCTCTATAACCATCAGAGGACAGCTCGGTGGGTTTTCAAGAAAACTTCGTTCCAAGAAATTTCGCGCTGCCGACAACACATCCCAGGGACCCATTAGTCCATGTGCCACCGCCAAGGCCATAATCCTTTCGTCAGAACAAACCAACTCGTGAGCAATGATAGGACTCATCAGTTGATCAAAATCGACGTCAGAAGATATTGGTCCGCAGAGACACAAATCAATGGCCCAAAGGAAATCACAGGTCAGGCAGCGAAATACAGGCTGGACACAGGTGAAATAGGAGAACCGAAAAGATAATCCAAACGCCGTGCTTAGAGTCGCCAACGGCAGTGTGCCATAATAATCAAGCATGCGGTTGCGAAACCGCGTCAGTAGCAGCTGAGCGTGGTCTTGCACAGGAAGGGCATCCATATTTAAAAAGGCAGAAAACCACCAATGCGCCAGCCGCTAATGCAAGTAAAAACGGGAACCCTCCAAATAAGGATGAAAAAATAGAATGGAAGAAGGCAGGGATGACTCCAAAAATCTTCTCAAAGGAAGTCTCGAGACCACCGCTAACAACTTTAAAAAAATGTGCTAGGCCCGTTGTGGAGGATGCGTTAAAGATAGAACGGACCATGGCTCCGAAATGCAAAGGCAAATCAGTATTTAAAAGAGCCTGAACCTCCGTACGGGTGTTAGCAATGTGAAGCACGAAAGTTTCACGGGCCGAGCTCAAGGCCACCTCTTTCTGGGACAATAGAGCTCTTATTCTAGCCATGCCGCTGAATTCTGCTCCCAAGGTCGGTATCTGTGGCCAAATGGAAGACTCCCTATGTTCACGTGTGGGAGGATAAAGAACATTTCTGCAGCAAATAACTCGCTCACTAACCGTTACTATGAAAGCTATACCTTTAATTAAACCACAACAGTTTTCATTATTGAGCATTAAATAACTACCATTCTCTAACAATTTAAACGTGGGGATGATAGCAGGAACTGGCGTGCCCTGTAAAACGCAAGCCATATTCGGTCGGTCCTTGTTACATGAACCGTGTAACTGTATGTGTCTGCACATTAAAGAATGATCTGGCGTCTCAGTACACTCATCCCCTGTTAGATAAACTTCTTGTTCATCCTTGAAACATCTGTATGTGTATGGGAGTGACCAGACCTCATGAAGAAAACCGCTACCTAAGGGTTCAAAACGACCTATTGGCACATATTTCATACAATTTGAAAACTTATATAAAGCAAAAGGCAGTGTTATTAAACCGTGGATAAGCCACGTAGCAGTAGTGGCTTCTGCCACAGAAAAAGGTAAAGACTCCAAACTTTCAATATGGAGCATAGAAAAGGAAGCATCACGCATTGAAAGCAAGCGTTGTTCGTCTGTCAAATTAAACGGGGAAAATAAAGAGGAAACGTTCATGTATCCCCAGGGAACTTTACCCATTTTCAGAGTCTGAAGTGTCCAGGCAAACTGCATGATTGACCGTAATTGATTTTGACCATGGTATAATACTGACACTTCATCATGCACAATATCAACAACAGACGACACAATATTATCTAATGTGTAAATTCTAGAGGAAAGCACGTTAATGCTATTGTCAACAACTGCAAGCACTTTCTCAAGATTCGCCTGATCAATAGCCCTAAGGCGTGAAGCGGCCTCAATCTGTGAGAGTTTCCAAATTTCATTGTAAACCCCATATAACCACCTTTTCGACCTGCCACTAGCTGGGCCTTTAATGAAATCATTCAAATCCACGTCTGCATTCAGTTTGGAAAGGTGATACTTAACCGCAGGTAAAGTTGAATGTTTCAGCCAAGCCTGACACAACTTGCCCACAGAGTAAGAGGTGACAGTATGACTCAAATCAAACCGGGGATCAGATCTAACAGTCTTAAAACCGTCAGATATATTCAAAAATCTTTTCTGGCAAGAATCAGCACTACGGTGCCAAAGCAGCCAACCCCTGGGATTCATACTGGAAATGTTAAAGGAGGAATTAAGAAGCAGAGCCCGTATATCTTAAATGGACAATTGAGTAAAATTACTCCAATTCTCATATTCCTCCAACTCCGGGAAAGACGGGGTGTTTAACCTTTTAGATGTAGCCAATCCAAAGCATGTGGTCTGGGAAATGGTTTCATTTAAAAACAACATATGATTTGGGATGAGACATGCACGGTGCAAAGCCTCAGTGCCTCGTACCTGCCAGGCCCTTGAACCCCAAACTGATTTAAGGTCTATTGTTTCCTTCCATAACTCATAGCCCCCAGTAACTAATTGATCTAGGAAGGCCTTCGAGTACAACAATTTTGTATCGGGAAGTCTAACCTTGGACAGTGGCTGTTTGTGAAATTTAAAATAAAAGGACTCGGGATTGGACTGGTTAAAGTCAGTGAAATAAGTATACTTTTTAAGAAACGTTTCTGAACTCCCTTGTGTAGGAGCTGGGCAATGTTCCCACTGAGTAAAATTAACAGCCTCCCTTCGGGAAGATGTTTTGTGTAAGAAGTGATTGCCATAATGTTGGTAACAGAACAATTCACCATAATTAGCAGATTCTAAATATAAATCCTCAGCATCAAAAGCAGCATAGTATTTCAAACAGAAAACAAACTTTCCACAGCATTAACATCCCAATCATCAGAACGAATGTTTTGTTTCACCACATCCCCCATATTAACTCTTAGTACATTAGGAACATTAACGACTTCCGTTGGGCCATGAATCTGAAAACGAACTGCATCCCACGCGATTCCATCCAGAACAGGCCATGCTGTGATGTTAACCAAAGTCAAGTCTCTTTTCAATCTGTGTGTAGAATGTGAAGAGGAAAGTGGGGCCAATGTTCCATTTAAATGAGTAATGCAAGTTCTCTCCTCGACATAGTGTCCATTCATAATCCGAAAAAAATAAAACACAAAACCAATTGACATAAAAAGGTAAACCGAAAAAAGGACCAGCCAAATGTATATCCAAGGAGGAATCAAAAAATGTTTTTTAAACAGGCTAGCATATACCGCAATTTGAGAGGGTTTTTTCGAGGCAAGGGAAGCAGAGTCAAATGAAAATCTGGATTCCGTGGCTAAACGAGCTTGCAGGTCAGGCATGGACAAATCAGTGGGGTATGTATAGTCTGTCTCATCCATGTTAGGTCCGGGCAAATTATTTAATAATGGACTGGAAACAGCAGGTAATTCGATGGCCACTTCAGGTTCAATATTAGAGGCAGTGGGCATAATTGAATTTCTCACAATGGAAGGACAGGAAACAGCCGGTGTCATGCTAAGAAGAATCGGCCACTCTGTGTATCTTGACATTGTCAATAGAAATAAACCTGTTTTCCTTACGACCTGGAAGTGGTGGTAAAATGACTGTTCTTGTGCCCTTCACCCAAGCACTGGGACTGGAGCTCGATAGGAGGGACCAAACTCTTTCTTGTTGTCGATCTTCTCTCGAACCAGTTCTCCAACTTGGGGTAGCCAGCCAACTACCGGGATCTGCAACGCATCATCCGAAGTGGAGGGCAAATGTTCCTTTGCAAGACTGTCTCTGGCCTTTTGTAGATTCTGTAAAACATTGCAATGTTCATCTGCGTCAAAGGAAGTGGCGCGAACCACAGAGTCTAGACCGTCAAGGTCAGGGACGTACATCTTGATGCCAAAGAGCATTTCGTATGGGGTCCGCCCACCCAGAGACCTTCTAGGGAGATTATTAAGAGCACGCTGCACGCCATAGAGGTGAGCCAGCCAGTTTCTGCCAGTGCCTATAACTCGGGCTGTCAAAGATTGCTTTAAATCACGGTTCATTCGTTCAACTACACTATTACCCTCAGGTCTGTAGGGTGACGAAAACTTGACTTGGACCCCCATCGAAATCATGGCATCCTTATACGCCTTAGAGGCGAAAGCCGGACCCTGATCCGAATGGAAGGTACCACAGGCAAAAATCCCTATAAAGATACGCAAATCTCTAATGACAGTCCGTGAATCAGCGCTGCGATGTGGCCATACCCACACAAAGCGTGTGCATGAGTCAACTGCTACTAAGATGTATTTATACGCAGTATCAGATGAAAATGGACCGCAGTGATCTAAATAAACACAGCCTAGCGGTTTATTAGAAATGTACAACTGAGTCTGAGGCGGACGCGTAGCAGTTGAAGGTTTAATCTGCTGGCATATGTCACAAAGAAGGACATAATCACGCGTCTGTTTGTACAGTCCCCGCCACCAGAAACGTAATTGTAATTGAGTTACAGTGGCCGAGACGCCCGCATGCGCAGACGCCACACCTTCATGAGCCGCTGTAATCAAGTCTGCTCTGCGATCCGAGTTGGGAATCAGCCGTTCCCCAACATCAGGAATTGTCACAAAAGGAACCTTTTCGGGACTTAAGTGGTATTTATACTTCGAAGGGAATCCCGCAGGATGTTTACTTCCCTTCTCAGAGGCAGCAATCGCTGCCAAGATGTCGCTATCAATCTTGGTTTTAGACCTAGTAACTGCTGCAACTAAGTATGTAGATACTGCTGATTTCGCCGCTTCATCAGCAAGCGAGTTGCCAACAGCGTGAACTCCCACGCGCTGATGACCGAGAGTATGAATCACATAAACGAGTGGCAACATAGCCTTAAGCTCCGCCACTCGAACCCAGATCATTTTATGTTTTATTGTGCTACCCTTGGAATCATGAAAATCATTTTGAATCCAAAAGAACAAGTTTTCATTGTAAGACTGGACACAGTAGTAAGAATCACTTACAATTAGAGTAGTAACACTTGGATCTGCGTACTCCAAAGCTAGTAAGAGAGCACGAAGCTCTGCCAATTGTGCGGTGCAATCGCCCAGGGGCAACGTGTGTACCTCCCTGGAAATGAACTCATCATTCAACATAGCACCGACCACAATGGCGCATGCGGAAACGTAGGCATGTTTAGAGCCATGCGCAACCTGCGCCGACCCATCAGTGTAAATGATGCAATGGAAGTCCTCCAAAGGTCGCATCGCCAGAGGAGCAGGATGAACGAATTCATACTGCAAGTACTCCTGCGACCGTAAGGAAGCGTCAAAAATAAACATGACATCCGTGGATGACAATGACGCAGCCCACTGAATCCACCGAGGGTGCAAAGCCTTTGAATTCGGTACACTGGCTTTCGTGACTGCCTCCAAGTGAGGACAGGGTGTTACCACTAGCATGCGTTTCCCCTGAGACAGTGCTCGTTCCTTTAGAATAGCCATCTGTACAGCAGTTAAAACCGTTTCCACTGTGGGAAACCGCATCTCAGCCGAAGTGTACAAGTGTGACTTGTAAGCAATAGGTACTGTGTCACCTTCATTAAAAGTGAGGTATGTGAAACCCACCGTCCCGGGAATTATTCTTATTACCAGGTTGGTGTGGTTATCACGAGTCAGTAAATATTTAGAAGCGAGCAGATCAGCCTGCAAGGATAGCAAAATGGCTGAATGCTCAGGCAGCCAGCATGATTTTGAGAAAGTTGGTTGTATCAAAGCATACAAAGGCTTGATACGCTGGGCATATTCCGGAATGTAAGTTCTGCCGAAATTCAAAAAGCCCAGTAAAGATTGTAATTTTTTCAGTGTTGTTGGAGCGCGCAATTGTGCGCACTTCTCCAAGAAGTGAGGAGCCAAACCTCTACCTTCATTGTTGAGCTCATAGCCCAAAAACAACACTGTGTGTTCTGCAATGTGCGATTTTGCAAAATTAAATTTGTAACCCATGTCTGCAAAGGTACAAATTATGGAATTCACTCGACACAGATGCATCCAAATTTCGTCGTCTGTGAGATAAATATCATCCACATAAGAACATGCATCCGGATCGATTCCCTCCAATAGTGTGACTATTCTGGAGGTGAAGACCCCAGGACTATTTTTGTAGCCCATTGGGAGTCGCCGGAAGCATTTTTGCACACCAGCGGACGTAAAACTTGTCCATTGGGAGCTAAAGCCATCCAGTCTGTGGGCATAAAAACCATTGGAAATGTCAAGCGTTGTCTTGAAACGCTTACGCACTAGACTATCCACTAGGGCAGAGCCGTGAGTATTCTGTACTGCACAGTTACGGCAATGCGAGTTCAAATGCCGGTAATCCAATACCAAACGATATGACCCGTCAGGTTTGGTCACAGTAAAAAGGGGATTATTCATTGGTGACACACACGTTTCAATAACTCCCTGATATTCCAATTGTTCAAGGATTTCTGCGACGGCCGCTTTAGCTTCACGCCGTATGGGATATTGAGGCTGGGGCTGCGGCTCAGACCGCAAAGGAATTTCGTGGCATGGGGACAATTTGTCCCAACCACATTGGTTGCGGTAGAGAGCCGGTGCTAGAGCACGAGCCCACTCTTCTGCAAAATGCTGCGCATGCTCAGTTGAGACAGTGTGCGCGAAACTGGGAAGGATTACCTCCTCCCCTCGCGGCGCTGCGAGCACAAAAGGTGGGGGCCAGTCAGCCTCGGAAAGCAAAATGTCGTACGTAGACGAAAGGTTCTCCCAAAATACCCCTCTGACAGTACGCTGTATGTCACCTTCAATTAACAGGACAATTTCAAAAAGTCTTTCAGGGGGAGCCAATCTCGTATCGGCTGTTTCTATAACAACAAAAACTTCAGTCGCTGTCACCCTCAGTAGTGGACGGAGCGCCTCTCTGACTATGGTAATCTCCGCCGCGCTGTCCAGCAAGGTCAGAGCCCACGTCAGATTCCGAAGCCGCGTTCTCACTATCTGTGGCATATCTATGCGCTGTTAAGGCCGCGACTTTCTTCTTCGCAAACTGCGGATGCTTAGGCGTAGAATCCTCCTGCTTCACTGCGCCGTCTGTCTGGCGGGACTGACCACGTCCTTGCTGGCCACCACGTCCACGTCCACCCCCTCCTCCACCACCGGTCTTCTGGGCCGATGTTTCCTGAAAGGAACGAGGAGAGCGTTGATCAGAACCCTGAAAACGATCAGGTGATTTAATCATCGCGCGATCGCGCAAATCATAAACTCTGTCTGCCGGCGCAGGAGCTTGTATTGCAGGAACAGGATCCAGAGTTTGCCTAGTCTGCTTCCCCTGTGTCTGTTTTTTAGGCCAATTCTGTTTTTTGGACTTGGGCTGGACATCTGTCACTGCAGATTGTCCCTGAGGTTGTTTTTTATCCTTCACTGGAAAATATTTCAGACCTCTACTTGTGCGGCCAATTGTCTTATAAGCGGCCACCACAATCTTTGCTAACTGGCGGGGTTTGTCGGCATCGGGCAGAGCAGCCAAAGCATTCGACACCTGAAAGTTAACTGCATCTCCTTTAACATTGGAGAGAATGAGATCACTTACAATCTCAAACGAACCACACAGGCGCATACCCAATTCAACCGCTGCCTCTGGACCGTGATCATTCTGAACACGTCTAATTATTTCAGGCAGAGCATTCATAGACGGGGTGCCGAAGCACCTCGTATAAACTGCCGCAAAAGTTTTTCCCCAGCTTTCACAGTCAGCAAGTTCAGGAGTAATATCCTTCGGTAGAGTAATCGTTAACATTCTATGTTTATCAGCAGGAGTAGAATTCGGAAAAACCGCCTCCAGTTGATCAAACTTCTCTGCTAGCCAGAATGGGAAGTCATCGTTGTCAACAGGACGCGCACCAAAAACCGAATTAACCATCACTGGATTGAGACGCATTCCGCCTCGTTCCATGGGAGCGGCCGCACCCCCCTGGGGACCACCAGGAAGATGACGACCGATGTATTGCACTAAAGCACGAATCACGGAAATGGAAACTACATGTAGCCTGCGAATTTCTGCCAGGGTACAAGCCCCGTGATTCGGGTGCGGGGTAAAGCCACCCAACGCAGGCCAATTTGTACCTGGAATTGAGAGTGGACCTAACCTCGCAGGGGACAAAGAGTGGGGGAGGGCGCCATCAAACCAAACTCGATGCTGCCAATGATCAATAGGTATTTCCAATGCCCTGTACGGCGTATATTCAGCTGGGACATCCGAGGCGGTGTAGGAGTGGAACAAACCAGAATTAGCGTCCACAGCCGGAAACGTAACTCAAGAGTAAAACAACTCGTAAGGAAACGCCGGATCTGCACATACCACGAAAATCACAGCCATCCCATCTACTGGGACCTGGTACGTCTGAAGATGGTTGCGTACCGCTACGCGACTATGCTGCGCAATAGCCACCGCCGCCATGACAACACTGGAAACAAGAACACACAAAGAATACTTTGTAGCACAACTGGGTAGTAATTCAAAGAAACCGTTTAAGAAAGAATCAAGCTTGAATAAAGACCTATTTCAAAAAATAGGTAGGTTTCACCGACACCCCGTTTTCCGGAAACGGATGTGAAGGGGTTAAGGCATGAACGATAAACTACTCGAGTGTCATGATATAAGACCACCGAAACCGTTGGGCGCCATGTTGCAGGGTTTCTGTACTCACACAGAACTGTGCACAGAGGAGTGGAACCTCGGCAAATTAGGATGTCCCAAAACTTACCTTAGCAACCAACTCACCCCTTACCGAGCTAGCTACAGTGTCTCATTGGACATATCAAACTCCCAATGTTTAGACAAACCAGAACATGAACTTACAGTACCTCAGGGTACGTGGGACTCATGAACACTCTTTTGTTATATTATCATTACAAACCAGAACATGGAGTAAAGAAGACACATGTGCATTTGAAATGTTTATTTACTAATGCCGTCTTCTCAGGCGCAGTATCTTAGATAATACAAGTATACTTATTATCAGTATCAAAATTATCAGCATAGTTACTAAGACATAAAAAGCGAATGGTGACAGCATGTTAACATGCTGTAATGAATAAGAGTTAACAACACTTATATCTCACCCTCCCTAACACATATATTATATTATTAGCTAAGAAGGTCTCTTTGGGTTGTTTTAGGGCGGGCCCATACCTTAGTGTCCTAGCATGAAGGAATCACATCAGCATACACCAGCTCTCTCTGCATGTGCACCGCATCAAGTGTGTTAACAATTCTCGTGCAAAGCAATATCAATCCCGCCTCAAGCCCAAGTTGGCAAAGGCTGCACTTGTGTTATGACTATGAAGGCGTGGAGATCAGACCTCATAACAATTCCATATCGTGTTGCTCCTGAAACTTCAGCACTCTCCGTGCAGACATGGTTTATTAAACAAAACTGATATCAGAGCAATAACATATTATTCTCACATACACCACGGCAAACCACTAGGTTGAAAGCTAAGTCAACAATTAAGGGTCGTGTGCAGAAGTTGCAAGAAAGGAAAAATGGCGTTTAATTCTCAAATGTACCTATGCTAACTTAACACAATATAAGGATATATAGGAGCTATACAACAGCATGGAGGAAAGGGGCAGTCTCTGGGCACGAAGGGAGCAGGCATGGAGGAAAGGGGCAGTCTCAGGGCACGAAGGGAGAAGGCATGGATGAAAGGGGCAGTCTCAGGGCACGAAGGGAGCAGGCATGGAGGAAAGGGGCAGTCTCAGGGCACAAAGGGAGAAGGAATGGAGGAAAGAGGCAGTCTCAGGGCACGAAGGGAGCAGGCATGGAGGAAAGGGGCAGTCTCAGGACATGAAGGGAGAAGGCATGGAGGAAAGGGGCTGTCTCAGGGCACGAAGGGAGCAGGCATGGAGGAAAGGGGCCGTCTCAGGCAGTCTCAGGGCACGAAGGGATAAGGCATGGAGGAAAGGGGCAGTCTCAGGGAATGAAGGGAGCAGGCATGGAGGAAAGGGGCAGTCTCGGGGCACGAAGGGAGAAGGCATGGAGAAAAGGGGCAGTCTCAGGGCATGAAGGGAGCAGGCATGGAGGAAAGGGGCAGTCACAGTGCACGGAGGGAAAAGGCATGGAGGAAAGGGGCAGTCTCAGGGCACGAAAGGAGACGGCATGGAGGAAAGGGGCAGTCTCAGGGCACAAAGGGAGCAGGCATGGAGGAAAGGGGCAGTCTCAGTGCACGAAGGGAGAAGGCATGGAGAAAAGGGGCAGTCTCAGGGCACGAAGGGAGCAGGCATGGAGGAAAGGGGCAGTCTCAGGGCACGAAGGGAGAAGGCATGAAGGAAAGAGGCAGTCTCAGGGCACAAAGGTAGCAGGCATGGAGGAAAGGGGCAGTCTCAGGGCATGAAGGGAGAAGGCATGGAGGGAAGGGGCAGTCTCAGTGCACGAAGGGAGAAGGCATGGAGGAAAGGAGCAGTCTCAGGGCACGAAGGGAGCAGGCATGGACGAAAGGGGCAGTCTCAGGCAGTCTCAGGGCACGAAGGGAGAAGGCATGGAGGAAAGGGGCAGTCTCAGGGCACGAAGGGAACAGGCATGGAGGAAAGGGGCAGTCTCAGGGCAGGAAGGGAGAAGGCATGGAGGAAAGGGGCAGTCTCAGGGCACGAAGGGAGCAGTCATGGAGGAAAGGGGCAGTCTCAGGTCACGAAGGGAGAAGGCATGGAGGGAAGGGGCAGTCTCAGGCAGTCTCACGGCACGAAGCGAGAAGGCATGGAGGAAAGGGGCAGTCTCAGGCAGTCTCAGGGCACGAAAGGAGAAGGCATGGAGGAAAGGGGCAGTCTCAGGGCACAAAGAGCACAGGCATGGAGGAAAGGGGCAGTCTCAGACAGTCTCAGGGAACGAAGGGAGAAGGCATGGAGGAAAGGGGCAGTCTCGGGGCACGATGGTAGAAGGCATGGAGGAAAGGGGCAGTCTCAGGGCACAAAGGGAGCAGGCATGGAGGAAAGGGGCAGTCTCAGGTCACGAAGGGAGCAGGCATGGAGGAAAGGGCAGTCTCAGGGCACGAAGGGAGCAGGCATGGAGGAAAGGGGCAGTCTTAGGGCATGAAGAGAGAAGGCATGGAGGGAAGGGCAGTCTCAGGGCACGAAGGCAGCAGGCATGGATAGAAGGGGAGAGTCAAAAGGCACGTATGGAGATGGAATGGACAGAAGGGGTAGTCGAAGGTCACGAAAAAAGGAGGCATGCACATAATGGGCAGTCTGAGGGCGCGGGGGCAGGCATGGACAGAGGGAGCAGTCAGAGTCCAACAGGAAGTACACCCGAGGTCAGGCTTACATCCCCACCCACCCGTCCACCGGTAAAAAAAATGGTGGGGAGCCACGGCCAACTGCCAATTAGGTCAAGGGAGCCACGGGTCAAAAAAGTTTGGGAACCACTGAATTAGACCAATAAAGAGATTGATAGTGCAAAGACGCGTTTTTATTTTCTGAGGCTTAAAGAAGACTCGCTTACCTTCCGAAGTTGAGAGTGAATAGACACGGAAAAACATTATCCAATGTATCATTTTGTCATGACATAAAAAGTTATGTTTACTTATTTACATTTTGAAACAATGTATTTTGATGAAACGGACTGAGTATAATATGTAATTATTTGTTATTTTTGATTGTGCACATTAAACCATTAGATTTTGATGCTGGGTTCAAATTGTTAGGCATATTGTTAATGTTAAGTTAATGTTCACAATCACGCTATTACATTATAATACACATGTTTATAATAGACCAATGGTAATGTGTTCCTTTGCAAATTATATTTTGCCTTGTAATTTGATCTGTGTTTGTGATCCCTTTGTCTGTTTACCAATGACATGTTATCTCTTATGTCTACATTACTGACATTGGTAGTGCTACCTTTTAAAAATATAAAGTGCTGTTTGACATGTTGCTTTGTCGTTGCCCACAACATGTCTAGTTATAATCCAAAGGTTGTTTTAAAACCTACTCTTTCATTGCCGTTTTCTCTTTAATTGCATTTAAATGTTTTTTTTTAATATCTTGATATTCATAATGGGTTTTGTTCATTTTTGTTTGTTTGCGAACATTTGAAAATCATTTAAAAAAAAGTACTTCTGATAAAATAATGTATTGTACTTTTACATCATTTGGTAGCCCCAAAGCAGAATGCATTATTAAAGGTACACTCTATATGCCAATTCAAAAGAGAGAAAACCTTACCAAGTAGTTCCACCTCTGTAATACATATGTCATCAGCAGGCTAAAGTATTTACTATGTTATGAAAAGGAAAGTTCATATAAAATAATTAATTGATGTATTTGTAAAGCCCACATTCACCTAGAAGGGTATCTTAGCACTGAATTACAGGTGTTTATTGTTACCCAATTCGATGTTACTCATTTTATACCTCAGAAGGATGAAAGACTAAGGGGACTTGCCCACTCACACTCCCATGTGGCACTCAGACACCCACTTACAGATGGATACACATAGTCACACAGCCACTCACATATTATATATTAGAAATAGTATCAATCATTATTAGTATAGAAAGTATACTAGTTTACCTTATGGTGTACCTTGGTATATATGCCTAACACTCATAAACTTTTAGAAAACACATACACTCAGTAGATTATGCCATCAGTGATATCATCAATGATGTCATATGAGATGTTATCAGTGATGTTACTGACCATGTCAGGCGTGATGTAATATGTGAAGTCATAAGCAGGGCATTGCAGGGGCATAGGTTATAGTTAACTTGGGTAACTATAAATGCTGAATTTCTATGGTTTTGTGCAAGTGAAATCTGAGCCCAACTATAAAGTCCCTATAACCTTTGTCTTTTTTTGGCAACACATTTCAACCATAACGGTCTTCCTCCAATCCTTTATTGTTTTGTACAACACCACCTATAAAAAGATTTTGCAAGCTATAGACATAGAAGAGATATGTGCATGTTCATGCCTACTTTTTCAATTACAAGTAGATTCCTTCGTAGGAGGTCTGGAAAGCAGACTCCTGTGTGAATTATTTTTACAGGATAAAAGAAAATATTTTTTATTTTGGGGAGTAAGGAAAATCTTACTAAGTTATGATCCACTAGTGACCACATTCAATATGAAGAAGAATTAATTAATCAAAGTTAATCCTAAATCAACATTGAGATATAGAATATATCATCAGGGTGTCACAGTGTTGCACTGCAAAATAAAGCAGAGTGCAAAATATTGCCAGAGTGGCCTATCTATTATAAAACCAAGTATATAAAATAATGTTCAATGTAACAAATAATGTGATTCTGGTATGTTCTTGCTATTTGTTAGTGTAGTGCACACTCATAAATCATTGTTAGCAGCGCACCATAGTATTGCTCTATTTGATCCTAAAAAGATATACCCAAACTGGCTCAGTAATGGCGTAAATGTCAAACTCCATAAAAAGAAATTACAATACAATTTCAAAATAGTACTCCCGAGGTCAATGAATGTATATCAAAGCATATAAAGGAAAACATTTCTGCATTGCACTCATTGTATGGCATGGATACTCGCAAATATTTTCTCAGGGGCCACAAAGTTTGGTCTGTGATGTGACCGAGGTCTGTCATGATGCTAGCAAGGCAGTCGAGGGTTCGGGTGGTGGTTAGCGGTAAGTTGGATGTAGAGGAAGCAAAGCATCTGCATCTAGTGCCTGAACTGTACAATGTGAAAGAAGAATTTTGGGAATAATCCTGGCTTTTCCATGTAACCAAATTGTGTGATCCTAGTCAATAGTTTTGTTTCACTCTCCCACCTCTTTCTTCATTATCACATATGATGACCTAGAAATACATAACTTGATGATGTGTGCTGTATAAAACCAACTCCTACATTTGATTTAATAAACTGTAATGCTGTTCATGTATAATAGGAACACATGCCACTCAAAGAGAGCACATAACAACTGACTTGTCTCTTAGTTCACTAACAGCATTGTTGTCAGGGTGGGGTGAAGATTGAATGTTTTTTAATTCATGTTTGAAAACTATCTCTTTAAAAAAAATACTTCTTAATGCACTGATATAATCTGATGTACTGTAGGTGAAACAGGTCTGCATGTGGATGAAGTATACTCTTTGAATTTTTAACATATTTTATCATACTTTTACACTTTTGCTGCAAGATGTCTTTAAAAATTAAGATATTTCTAAAGTTAAGTGGTGCAGGATACCCTAGTTACTTCCTTTCTTTATATTAAATTAACATTTAAATAATTGCTTACCTGTTTTCTTAACATCGTTTTAATGTTAGTGCAGACTTGAGTAAATAGCAGCTCAGTGCTCCTGTTGATGAGGGTGCCGCATGTAAAGGTCATGAGGGCCACATGCGGCCCCCGAGCCATACTTGAGTATTACTGTTGTATGGAACACCAAGCCATAGTGTCCATACTATTGCCTTATTAAGAAGCAACTTTTCAATAAAAAATGTGCAATAAAAGTTCCAAGTGCAGCAAAAATTATATGTACCTTCGGAAATACCCCAAAACTGTAGTTCAAATAAGATGATTCTATATTATATGTACCTCAACACTTTACCAAAATCACCGGGGGTGGCAACTAAAACAAAACAGGAATGAAAAACAGAGAATCAATCAACAAATCAATCAAAGAAACAGACTTTTCTAAATCAATCTAAAAATGAGGTCCGAAAATGTGAGTCCATTCTAAGCAACTAAGTCAAATATAAATGGCATACCATTACCCTATGTCAGCCCAGATAGAAAAGAAATTACCAGATAAGTGGAGGAGAGAAGACAAAGAAAAAAGGGGGAGGAAAAAGCCACTCCAGCAATTCTGAAATCAATTAAATCAACGTATGTGTACAAAGAGCTCTCCTCCTCCACATTCAGGCCTCCAGGACATTTGCTATTAAGGCAAAGGCTGTACTCCTTCTCAAGGAGTTTAAGCTTCTTCTCTCTGTCACCACTTCGGGAGGGCATGGAAATTCTGTCAATTTCAAACAAGGACATGGTGCCAGGTTTCTGTTTATGTTCCTTTGACCAATGCCTGACTACAGGGTAATTTTGGTCAGAATTCTTAATCACCCTGAGGTGATAAAGTGTCCTTTTATTCACTGGGAAGATAGTGTTGCCAACATATTGGCGACTACAAAGGCATGTGAAAACATACACACAATAATCACTTCTACAAGTGATGAATTTACTGATGTTTATTGTTCTCCCTGTGGGTAACTGAAATGTCCATTTGTTTGAGCTTTCTTTACATGCTTTGGACTTCTCACACTTGTAAAAGCCTTGTTGTTCCTTCAACCAACCCTCCTTTCCACCCTGTTTGCCTGTGTAGCGGTGCACCAGGCCATCCTCAAAAGATCTGGATTCACGATATGTCAGATGTGGGTAGAGTGTCATTTTCCCTTCCATCACAGGGTCTGATTTCACCAGATGCAAATGTTTGGCAAACATGCATTTGAATATTGGAGGACTCACTGTTATACGTAGTGATGAGTCCCACTAGATTGGGATCACGCTTGCTCTGCACTTCTTGGTAAGGAGACTGACCCTAGACAGTTTACTTGCTTTCTCACTGGCTGCCTTGAAAACGTTCAAGGAGTAGCCTCTAGCTCTGACTCTGTGGATCATTCCCTTGTATTCTTCTTGGAAGGTCTGGTATGTACTGCAGTTGCGTTTCACCCTTCAAAGTTCCCCAAAAGGAATACTCAATATGAGTTTCTAGGAGTAATGGCTGAGAGCATGCAGGACACTATTACTGGCAATGCTTTTAGTGAAATGTTGGTGTGTATGGACCCATCTATGATCTTTACATAATCATCAAGGAAGTCCATCTCAGTTTCGTGTATTTTGTGTTTAAATGCAACTTTGAGAATATTCTCTGAGATATGTGTCATGAATTCATGTAGTATGTGCTTGGGACCATCCCAGAGGATAAAAAATAATCTATATATTGAGTCCAAAACACTAATTGTTTGGTCCATCTCTCATTAATTTCTGTCCACACATGCTGTTCCTCCCACCAGCCAATGAAGATCCATGCATAAATTGGAGCAAAGCAACTGCCCATTGCATTTCCGGCCAGCTGTCTGTACCACACAGCATAGCATATGAAGAATTATTCTCTAGACAAACTTTTACATCTCAAATCATACATGCAGATTAACTTATCCCTGAAGAAATGTTTGTAAGCTTAGATTCCCAGGCTATGGCCAATGCAAGTGTTCAGTGAGACCACATCTATAGTAGCCAGAATTTAACTTTTCTTCCAGGGTACATCGCCCACTTTCATAATAAAACCAGTACTGTCTCTGCAATAAGAGGGTAGGTTTAGCACAATAGATAATAGGAAAAAGTCCCAATATATGGAGGTTTGTTCTAGAAGGCTATTGTTAGCCAAGATGATGGGTCTCCTGGCTGATGTCTCCCTGTCTTTGTGCACTTTGGGCCGCATGTAAAAACATGGTTCTACAGGTTTACTTATATACAAGAATTGATATTGCTCTGTGCACAAAAGGCCTCTCTCACTCCAATCCCTCAAGAGGGTGTGAAATGTAGTTATGGTTTGCTTATAAGTGTCAAAGGTGGTCACTTCATAGCTCCCTGATGTGATCAGTTGTCTGTCCTCCCCTTGTAAGTATTTATTGACATTCCAAACGACCTCATTCTTTCCCTTGTCTGAAGGTTTGATGATGATAATTGAGGGCCCCGGCTACAATGCCTAAGGCTAGTGTCTCTGTCCCTCTGTGAGATTTCAGGCATAATTGTTCTTGCTTCGATGTCAAATTTTCATAATATCTCGAATGACTACCTCGTGGGATGTGTTAATGCTGTCATGTGGTCTATACATATATAAAACAGATTCACCTCGAGGCTGTGCTCACTCAGGATTCAAAGTGTTTATTTAGTGCAATTTGCAACTCTGATGCCTTATATCAGCTGATTACAGCTTTGCTCAATAACAGAGGCATCACAGTGCATCACCATGTTGGTGAATAAAGTAGGACTAAAATGTTCCCAAATTGGGTGCCATCTTGGAGTTGTACAAGCTTGATGGAACTATTATTGTTAATTCAAACATACATGTGATATGTTAAGTTGAAATCAGTGGAGTGTGGGGGATCCCACAAAAATTATAAAATAATTTAAGTAAAATAAAAACTCAATGTATACAAATTAATGGGGGCTTAGGGGCTTTCCAGACACAAATGAAAATATCCTAAAAACGTATTAAAAACCTAAACCTGCAATATGAAACACATATAAAGGAATGCCACACACAAGTTTACCCACCAATATGTGTATATAAGTGAGTGATATAAAATAGATATGTTACTAGAAATAGATTTATTTAAAGAAATTAAAAAGTTGTTAGGCAAGGGCCTAAATTTATGAAAAATATTTTGGTTTAAATAATATACTAGACAGAAAATGATGATATTGTAAAAGATATTTTTAAAAATGTGATTTTTTCAAAAGATATTGGAAAATGATGTTATGACATTGAACCTGTACAAATGAGAAATGGATGGACAAGGACATTTAGATTTTAAATATAACACATAATTGGAAAGAAAAGAAAATATTAATTAAAAAGTAATAAAGTATCAATATTTTTATTGTACAAAAGACTATGTTGAGAAAAACAACTCAAGTGTTAGGAAAGGAGTGATATATATTAATTAAATAATAATTTGATAGGGAGTGGTGCTAGCCTCCTGTTCTGGTCTTCAGATCACCCCGCCACCCACCTCATGTAGGTTTCTCAACTCTCGCTGCACACAACTATTGGCCTAGGTTGGATTTTAGCCATGCTCAGTGGGGATTGGCTGCAGGGTTGGCCAGGGAATCCAGCATGGGCCCACGAGTTTCATAGTTTGCAAACTCTTTCTGGAGTTTGCAAACTTCAGTGAAGATCTGTGGAAGACCATGAAAGTCGGGGTTCTCAAACTGTTAACCAAGTTCATGGTGTCCGCACGGTCAATACATTTTTTTAAGGTTCTGTACGGGTTCTTCCACCTTTGTCTGGGGTTAGGGTGTGCCCACACTTGTGTTTTTTGTACTTTTCTTTTTTGCTATATTGTGACGATTGGTAACACATGTTAATATCACATATTTGGTGTATTATTCCTCCATAGGGAGGATAATTTATTCGTTTTTCCACCAGACAACATTGGGGATCCAAGTTCCTGGTAGGATTATTCCTGTCTTGATATTTCGCATGCCTCACCTTTTCACTATTTTGTTTTCACTGACTTTCTGCAGTGCATCTAACATCGCGGTCCTGAAGAAAGCTGGATATAGTTTATCCTCAGCTGAAACATGTCGACCATTCTACACCACGCCTTTACATAGTTATAATTTCACACTATGTAGCGTCATTTTAATCTTAACACTGTAACAGTGCCCATTAAACATATTTTCTGTTACGGTAGTTATTTTTATCTCACTTTTTTTCACTTTGTACACCATCACCACCACATTGAAATACATTTGGCTAGAGGGTTACCTTTGAATCCATCTTTACACCATCACCTGATGGGTTGGGTAAGATTGGATCTACCATCCGTATCCCAAGTGACGATACCCCGCCATTATGGTGGTCTGATGGGAGTTTTTCAGCCACTTGTAATTTCTGGTGCGTCCCACTTTTCCGTTTAGCTTAAGGATCAGTACATTACACAAGTGTTTTGACTTAGTATCTCCTGTAAGTATTTTTGTGGTTACTATTGGGTTATGAGATATTTAGGTCGTTAAACTTACCCTTAGAGCCCCCTACCCTTTTTTTCTTCAGTATTTAGAGCAACCTCGGTTGCGGGTCTATATTTAGAATCTGGGCTAGGTCCCCGGTTTCTCTGTTTAGCTCACCCCAGTTGATTTCTCTACCGACACCTTACCTCTCGGACCATGGCTGACTTTCCTGGTCTAGCATTTGATGATGAAATGCTGAATTCCATCTTACCTGAGAACCCTTGCATTCTGGACTCTATACCAGAACTTGCAAGTGCAGCTAAAGACGATTGGTTAACCTTACTCAATTTAAAGAAAACTCATTCTCGGACTGCTGTCCATGGACTCATAATGGCAGAATATTTGCGAGGTAAATGTGCCCCGACAGGCTTGGTTGTTACGAATGCACCAAGGCTCTTCTTAACTGACAAAGACTTCCTGCGTGATTGGTCATTGATAGCGTGGCGATGCACGCGAGATTGGCTGATCTTGATTATTAGCTCAGCCAAGAGAATAGCAGATACCCTACTTATTGAGATTCAGACACTAGAGGGCCATATTAAAACCACTTGTAGTACACTCTTCAAGAAACGTTTGGATGAAACCAATAAAACAAATAAGGATTACAGGGATAACATCCTCTCCACAAAAGTAGATAAGTTCAAGAAAGACCTGGCCCGATTTTCCATGGTCAAAATTTACCCTTACACGAGTGACAGTTATGTGGCACCAGGATTCAATAGTAAAGGTAAACAAGATGGGTCGAACTACTCCACCTCTGGATCTGAGTCAAGCGATTCGGATAATACCGACACCACCGGCGGTCCACCTCGAGGAGGGGGCCAACGGTTCTTCAAGAGAGGTGGCCGACAGAGAGGGGGTATGCAGGGTAATTACCCAGACAATTTTCATAATCCTACTCCATGGTGGCCCCCTGGTCCTTGGGGTTTTCAACCTCCTCCCTTTACACAGCACATGAATCCATACACACAACATCCACAGTTCTTCCCCGACCCGTATTTTTTAGGGCGTGGCCGCGGACAGAACCGCGGCAAGAGAAGAGGACAACAAACTGTCCAGTGGCAGACAGATCCCACGTTTCCCAACACGCGGAGCAGGAAGGCTGCATTACAGAGCACCAGCACAGAGGCGTGCGGAACCCAACGGTCAATCTAAGCTTGCGTGTTCTTACTCCTACTGAACATCTTGTCTTGGATAAAGGCCTTGGTTTCGTCCCTACGAATAGAGGCAATCCATTTCAAATGCGGATAGAACTTGAAAAAAATTTCAGGAAGGTGCGCCTTCACTTCTTCTTCAAAGATAAAATTGTCCCTGACACATCTGTTGATGATGAATCTGTCAATACGGGGCTACGCCCGAAATCTACTTTCACTCCCCTATTTCACCAAGTTCCATCACAGGTGATTACTTTTGAAACAGCTGTCACACATGACATCATGAGGTTACATGAGGAAGTTCCCCACTGCTTTCATAATCTCTCCAATCAAGAGAAGATTGCCCTCACGAACTTGTCTAAGGATGCGTCCATAATAATTAAACCAGCTGACAAGGGTGGGGCCACGGTTGTAATGGACATGGACCAGTACCGACAAGAGTGTCTCAGACAATTGAATAACATCCAGAATTACCGTCGCCTGTCTGAAGATCCAACAGGGCGGCTACTTACAATCATCAGGACTTTGGTGGATGAGGGTAGTGCGGAAGGTTGGATAACACCTCAGGAGGCTAGGTTCCTGGTGGCAGACCATCCGGTGACACCTGGTTTCTACTGCCTTCCCAAAATCCACAAAGCCACTAGACCACCGCCAGGGCGCCCCATCATTTCAGGGATTGGGTCACTATTGGAGCCTCTTTCCACGTTTGTGGATTTTTTTCTCAGACCTCTGGTAAGAGAAATGCCTACTTACCTACAGGACACAGCTGATGTCCTGAGATTGCTACCTGAATTAGAGTTTAACGTTGAGACAGACCTGCTGGCCAGTTTCGACGTTGAGTCCCTCTACTCCAGTATACCACAGGAGGAAACTTTAGAGACTGTCAGACAATTATTGTCGTCACGAGATCTTGACAGCATTACCCCTGTAAGTTTCATCCTTGAATGTGCCAGAATTGCCATGATGGAGAACTTCTTTAAATTTGAGGAGCAGCTCTATTTACAGATCTCCGGAACGTCTATGGGGAGTATTTTTGCCCCGAGCCTCACCAATCTCTATGTTCATCAATTTGAGCAAGAGCATGTTCTCAACCATAGCAACCCATTTTTACATCAGGTGTTGCTATGGAAGAGATACATTGATGATATCCTTGTGATATGGCGAGGCTCTAAAACTGAGATCCAGTTATTCCATCAATGGCTCAACACTCAAAACCAATACCTTAAATTCACGGTTGAGTGTAGTAGTGAGAAGCTTTCTTTCCTGGATTTGTCAATCTTTCCAGAAGCAGGTAGGCTCCATAGTGAGCTTTACACTAAACCTATTGCTAGGAATTCCCTTCTTGAGTATAGTAGTCATCACCCCCGCTCATTACGAGCCAATTTACCGGTGGGCCTGTGGTATATAAATAAATAATACCGGATCTATTTTTGAATAAATGAATGAATAACAGATAGCTCAATAAAATAAGAGTCAAGATTCGAGGTAGTAGGAGTTTCTGCAGGTTTATTACAGCATAAGGACAGGATCAGGACAACCTGCATAGGATGACCCAGCAGCTGCTGGGGCTAGGTCTGGGATGGGCGCGCTAACTTTTAATAACAATACATCAACTTATATACATAGCGCAAACACATAGCATTACATTGCAGTAGGCGTATCAGTGGGTGGAGCAGAAGGCGTGACGCGTAGCAGTCGCGAAAGATAACAGTAAAAAGAGGTGTAACTAGGAGTATACTTAGGCATGTGATGCATACGTAACAGAATATGTCATGAATGGGCGGAAACATAGGAGGGGGCTACCTAAGGAGCCGGGACCTCTAACCTAATGGTGCGCGAAAACTGGCAATGACGTGTTACTAGGAGAAGCTGGGGGCTACGAACTCTGTGCTAGGAGCAGAGACTAGAGTCTGGAGGGTCGGAGCGACATGTACCTAAACCCTATCTGGTATCTGATGTTTAGGGAACATGTTGATATGAACTAGAAGTCATGAGGGAAAAAGCTAACTCGATTCTAAGACTGGACCATGCATTATTCTACATGGAATGCGTGATGAAGAATACTAAATGACCATTAAATACAGTATTTCTCTAACATGGAGACGAGAAGGCTAGACAATGACGAAAACTATTGATGCAGTTCAGTAGCTTAGGAATGCAGAGGAGGAGGACTGAACTGATAACTGGAACTATAACATACTTTTGGCAGACTCAGAGGCAGAGCCAAGCTACACCGGGCACTGCGAGGCAGGAAGTAAGTGGAGGGTCGAGGATACAGGTGGGGGCTGTATCGCTCCTCAGCGAGGCTTTCAGGAGACAGGAACTGAATCTGATGTCCGGGCCCTTTTGAGGCCTGGAAACGGGGACTTTATAATGGAATAACGTGCACACTAAGAAACGTGGCAACATAACTTTACCTAGGCCTGATATTCGTAGTATTCACGAGGACTGGAAACTAACATACTAGAGGTGGACACAACTGGAATTGCGTCATTAATCGGACATGGGGAATAACATATGCATATTGGTCATGCACACATAACATATGATGGATGAGGCGTAGGGACACAGAACATGGCAAAATTTACTTTTCCACATTCCCTCCTTGTCACTACGTTTCCATCAGGAAACATCAATTTTCATGATACCATCTATCATTTCATACAGTACCATTTGCTCGTCTCGAATTGTCTTGGAACGGGATTTAGAACGGGGCTTGGGACTAGGAATACAAGAGGTAGCACACATGCTGCAAATCGCAGGGCCACATTGTATACAGAGGCAGCAGCTAAATATGATTGCTACTGCAATACCTAGAAAAGACAGGACTTTCCATCCCCATGCGGAAATTATATTCCAGAACCAACCTGACCATGTCCAGGTGCCTGGATCTTGATGTAACAGATGGGCAATTTTATGGAGTCTGGTTATAGCTGAATAAACAGACGGCGCGTTATTTGGAATGAAAATGCAGCAACTAGATCCGATGACTCTACAGGCCCCGCCCCTATCGGCCAGTATGACGTCAAGGACGAGACGATTTTGCAAAACAACAAATCTCATAGCAGATTGTTCTTCGGTTAGGTTACCTAGAGCAGAGGCAGTCTCATTTACTACAGCTTCAAGGGTTCTTGTTAACCTACGGATCAGTTTACTATTCTGGACAGGTCCTACGAAGAAGAAGAAACCTTTATTGAAATCTGTATACTGTTCTAGAGTAGTTTCAGTATAATCGACAATTGGGGACTCCCTTCTATGTCTAATGTGTACTAGATGTGTGTTTCTGTGATAATCGGATGGGGCTAGGAAAACAGGTGGCAGTAGGAAAGCAATGTAACAGGTTCCCTCCCAATCGAGGGGCAGACGGACATATGCAGTTTGACCACAAATAAAATAAGAATGACGTGAAGCTTTGAAAATAGATTTCCCACTGTCACTATACTTGATAACAGTAGTACATTCACTATGACCTACGTGTACAGAACCATAACTACGGACACATAATTCGCCTTTGACTGGTAGTACTGAAATAGCAGGTAAGTCTGGAGTAGTATCAGACTGAACATTCAGGACCATGAAATTCGACGAATAATTTCCTAAATTATATACTTCGTTTTCTAGATCTAAACCTGTTCTGTGGGGGAAACCTTTCTTGTCTGGAAAACATGTACTGTTAAGAAAAGACATATCTGTTGAGGATGACGTTAACGTGGACCATGCTCCACACGAACCATTATGTGAGAATGGATAAGGAAAGAGTGGCAGAACTCCCTTCGGTGTCTGGAAAGGGGGGAGTCGACCACACACCCAACAATTAGTGGCATTGCTGGTCTGGTGTGAATAATGTAACATACGGATAAATGTGTTGTTGCGCATAGCGAGGCGGTAAGAATATTCGTGAGGAGGCAGATCACTAAACGTGTGCTCTACTGTAGCATTAGCAGACATATTTACATGAGGAACTGGGAAATACAGATAGAAGGCATAGCTGGTGCAGGAAATCATTATGCTGAAGAATAATACGAAACTCAGAAAAACGATACATCTGATTGAACTTTGACTGACTCTCTCACTATGGGGGTCTATTTTATACATGTCAGAAACAATCTAACCGTTTCACCTAGGGGAGGACTTATACAATCAAACTGACTGACTTAGTTTACTAGACCTGAGCTTTAACTTATACTCCTGTTGCGGAGTTTTCTCTAACAAGGGAGGGGTTGTAATAATGTCTTGCGCGGGACAGTCCTTGAAAACAATGTTTTGGCAGTCCTTCGAATCCTGGAAATCCTTGGAAATGTTCTTGGAGACGGGTTTCAATCCATTGAAAAGTTTTACATGAGAAAGATGGACCCACCCCTTCCTGCCTTCCAACTTGACGGCAGTTCGGGTGGTCAAGAGGACCTGACGTGGCTCCTTCCAACGTGGTTCCAGCGGACTTGATCTGTCAAAATTTCTGATCATCACTAGGGAGCCTGGAACGATCTCGTGCGGTGCCACCTCGGTATTGTCTGGAAATGCGGCAGCAACCTGTGAACGACATGAGTTGAGGGCAGACATCAAGGAAGCTAGGTAATCTGTCAGCATATTACATGAAACATCGGTAATACTTCGGGGTCTAGGAGTACCCCACATGTTAGGGGGGCGGCCGAATACGACCTCGTACGGGGACAGACCTGATCTGGAATGTGCGACCATGCGCATATAAAATAAAGCGACTGGCAGAGCTATTAACCAGTCCACACCTTTGTCTTTACAGACTTTTGCAATACGGATTTTCAGAGTCTGATTATGTCTCTCTACGAGACCGGCTGCTTCAGGATGGCGTACACAATGAAACTTCCACTGGTACCCTAACAAAAGGGAAACGTGCTTCATGAGTTCAGATGAGAATGGCTGGCCGTTATCAGAATATACGACTCTAGGGAGTCCGTATCTAGGGAAAAATTCACGAACCAACTGCTTGGCAGTGGTCGCGGCTGTGTAATCTGGGACTGGATATGCTTCTGTCCATCTGGACAAGGCGCATACAACTACAAGGACATACTTGAGACCTCGACATCGCTCCATCTGAATATAATCCATCTGGAGGACCTCAAAAGGGTGGTCAGGGGGCTGGAAACCACCTTGTTCCACCGGGACACTTTTACCTGGATTAAACTGACAACATATCATACAGGTACGGACTTTCTGCTTGGCTGCAGCTCGTAAATGCTTGTTGAACCAAATGTTCTGGATACTGTCTAACATAGCTTTTTCTCCTAAATGTGCTGGACTATGTGCGGTATTGATAATGACTTGAACCATAGAATCGGGGAGAAACCATGTGGCTCTACCCTTCGTTAACCATCCTTGATCTGTCTGGACCCCTCCTTGTTCAGACCATTTCTTGATTTCATCGGGAGTAGCATGTAACTGTATATCTATGACATCTTGTGTAGGGTCCTTAACTGTCATGCATGTAATCGGATCTGGAGTATGTGTCTGATTAACTGGAATGTCTGGAGTCTGTGCTGTAAGCTTGGCTGTGCGATCTGCTAGATCATTACCTTGGGAAATAATGTCTGTAACTTTCGTATGTGCTTTGCATTTCATGATAGCAATGGATGTCGGTAAATGTATGGCATCTAACAGGGCTTGAATAAGGAGACCATGCTGAATCTTGGTTCCATGAGAAGTCATGAAACCTCTCTCCTGCCAGAGTACTCCGAAGTCGTGTACAACTCCGAATGCGTAACGTGAATCTGTGTAAACATTAACCTTCAGGTTCTTGGCATGTATACAGGCTTGTGTCAGAGCGACTAGCTCTGCTGCTTGAGCGGACAGGGTGTCAATACGGTGTGTTTCAATAACTTCAGTGTCAGTAGTCACTGCATACGCGGCGACTAGTTCTCCTGTACTAGTCCTCATACATGAACCATCCACATAAAGTGTCAGGTCAGGATCTGATAACGGAATGTCTGTCAGATCTTGTCTTGGCTTTGTCGTAATGTTAACTACTTCCACACAGTCATGTGTGTTTGGATTTGAATTAACTGATGGTAACAGTGTAGCAGGATTCAGGACGTTGCAGCGTCTGATTTCTATGTGTGGCTGGAACAGTGTCAATTCATAACCTGTTAAACGTGCAATTGTCAAGTGCTGAGTTTGTGTTCGGTTTAAAAGAACTTCTACTGAATGTGGGACTTGTACGGTCAGGGAATGCCCTAAAACTATGGAATCACTTTGTCTGATAGCTAGTGCTGTGGCTGCAACTGACTTGAGGCACGCAGGCAACGCCTGGGCGACTGGATCTAATGTGCTCGAAAAATAAGCACAGGGCTTGTATTGTCCTGCTTGATCTTGTGTGAGAACAGATAATGCTGTACCTTCGCGTTCAGTAACAAAAAGTGTAAAAGGCTTACTGTAGTTCGGTGTAGCTAGAACTGGAGCTTGACATAGGGCTTTCTTTAACTCGTTGAAACTAAGTGTATGTTCAGATGTCCAAGGGAGGACAGTCGATACGGCTGCCTCCTGTGTCGTTAACTGTATCAGTGGCTTGGCTAGAAATGCATACTGGGGAATCCATTGTCTACAATAAGAAGTAAGGCCGATAAAAGCACGTACCTCCTTCTGGGTTCTGGGCTGGGGAAGACTCGCTATTAACTGGATACGGTCTGGTGTCAACTGCCTACCCCTCTTGGACAGCAAGTGTCCTAAGTATACCACTTGCTGGACACAGAATTGAAGCTTCGAAGGTGACACCTTGTGCCCCATCTCGGCAAGGAAATACAAAACTGTAAGTGATGCACGCTCGCAGTCACGTTCAGAACGGGCTGTGATCAGTAGATCATCGACATACTGGAGCAGGGCAGTGTCAGTTGGCATGTGAATATTGTCTAGTTGTCTCTTGAGTGCTTGACTGTAAATACTAGGGCTTTCTGTGAAACCTTGAGGAGCGCGTGTAAACATATAGCTCCTTCCATTTAAACAGAATCCGAAAAGAAACTGGCTGTCTGGATGAATTGGAACACTAAAAAATGCATTCTTGAGGTCTATGACAGTGAAAAACATGGCTTCGGAATCAATGGCTGTTAACAGGGAAGAAATATCTGGGACAACTGGGTACTGAGGAATAATACATTTATTAAGCTCTCGTAAATCAATCACTAATCGATATACTGGGGGTGCATTTGGATCAGTACGTTTCATGACTGGAATGATCGGAGAATTACATACATTGGAGTCAGTTTCTACAACTACTCCTTGAGCCATGAGCTCGTCAATAATTTTGGATAAGGCTGCTACAGCCTCAGGTGGCAATCTATACTGCCTGATTCGTGGTAACACTACACCTGGCTTGAGAGTCACACGATGGGGTGTGATTTGCATGTAACCTACATCAGTTGGACCTTGCGCCCATAAGTGCTGTGGAACATTAGACAATCTTGAATCAAAATCTCGTAATACATAGTGACCCTTAAAGTCACGTAGGAACAGACGTATTCCCTCTGGGGAACAGCAAATAACTGCACCTAATTCTTTCAGTGTCTTAATGCCTAACAGATTTTCTGGACATGACTTAGTAAGTAACAGATCAGTAGTACGGGACAATGGACCTACTTCTAGAGTGACTGGCTTTGATATCTCGTTAACTATTGGTTTTCCTGAAAATCCAAGGGAAACATTTCTTGAGCCTGAGAGCGGAGCCCCTGGAACTTCGGCATGACTAATTGTGGTCCTACTTGCCCCTGTATCGATCAAAAACTTTCTGTCTTTCCCTAATACTTGACTGTGAACATAGGGGCCTTCTTGATCTACAGGTATCTCGATGAGAGGCAAGCCTACCTCCCTCTCTAGGCTGTTTCATGAATATGACTGATACTCTGGATACTCAGACTGTGCATACTGATACATCTGCGATGTGACATGCTGTGTTGCAGCAATAGGCTGCGGTGCGGGAACTGTCTGTTGTGCATTCTGTGACTGAGGAGTCTGTGAAACTTGTTCTTGTCTAGGCGGACGTGGTCTTTCTTTAGTCTTACCAGTAGCTATGTTATGTTTCAGAACTGCACACTCATTTATAAAATGACCTGGCTGTTTACAATAATTGCAGTTCCCTTTAACGGGAGCTGCAGGATGACTGGCTTGATTCGGACCCCTCTTCTGACTGTCTTGAGGAACAGATTGTGCAACTAGCACTTTCATTTTCGTGTCTTTCATACGTTTTCTCTCGTGTTCTTGCTCTTCTCTGATTCTATTCTGGTGGTACTGGAGCATCTGGAGCATCTGGGACGGGGTATTAGCTTGCCAGGTGCTTTCGACTTTCAAAACTCGATTTTTAATTTGTGGACTTGAATTCTCGACTAATTTGGTAACGAAAAGATGAGGGTATGACTCACTACTTGTCTTGAGACCACTGTTAATACTGAAACATTTTTCGAATCTAGAATAAAAATCACTAATATCTTCGTCTTGTTTCTGTTTACAGGCTGAGATTGCATCCCAGTCTTCCTTCCTAGTTGTCAATAATCTGGGTAAAACTTGAATCAATAATTCTGGTAATTCTTTACATTTATCTCCAAGACCGGTACCTGGTACTCGTGCCTTGTCTTCAGCTTCTAGAGCTGCCCAATCGATCTTTTTCTCTCCCACCTCCCATTCTTTTTCCTTCAACTTTTCATACACCCCTGCGGGTAACAGGACCTTTAACATTTTAATGATATCTGGGTAAGTGTATTCTCCCATACGGAGCATGTCTTTTAATTCTCTATGGAACCCTGCTGGATCTTTGTCATGACAGGGGATTAATTTCTTCATTTCAAGAAGTTCCATCTTTGAAATTGGAGTGTATACAAACACTCGTTGCATTACGCCCCCCGCCCCTTGGACTGGGTGGACTTCTCGTAACGGATTCTGTCTGTCTATGTAGAATGGCTTATTTTCTGGGGGTGAGACATGAACAAAATGCGGGTTCAAGAACGTTCTATATTTGTGGCGCTGTTCTAGAATGACACTAATTAAATCGGTACCTAGACCTCTCCATCTATACTGGAGTAACTCGTTCAGGATATCGTGTAACGGGCCTGGATCAGAATGTTGACCCTCATACAGAGTAATGAGGTGCTGGATCATATACATACCCACCAGTCGTTGCTCGGCTGGGGGCAGTTTCAGAAACATTTGTACCACTATTTCGTCTGGAAAAGTGGTAGAATCAGTAATCCATCGGACTGCTGATCGGGCTAGTTCTTGTTCATGCATAGTACTTAATTCGCTATAACCGATTCGTGATTTCAGAATGTGATCGGTAACTTGAAATACTTGTTCTAGAGAACCTTGTTCTGGTGCTAGATGAAAAATAGACTTGGGTTCTAGGCGTAAATGGCGATCTGGAAATCTGGATTTTCCTACATACGCTATTCTGGCGGAATTCTCGTCTTCCTCTTCAGGATCAGAGATACTTTCTTTCTCGCTTACTTGTGCTGCTTTACGCTGTTCGTGTAACCTTATTATTTCTTTACGAATTTTCTTGTACATACTCTCCATGGCACTGACGGTCTTGTGCTTACCCTCGGCTATATTATCACTCCACCTTGTCAGGATTCTCATTTCGGCGGGATCTTTAGACGGATAATCTTGTTCTCTTATTAGACAATTGATCAGGAACTTTAATATCATGAGCTGAATCTCGGCTTTCCTTTGAGACATAATCTCGCCAATACTTTCTGGATCATCCCCTGTACGGATGAAACGATATATTCTGTCTAGATCTTCTTTCATATTCGGCAAGGTGACTAGATACTCGGTCACTCTCCTTACACGTAAGGAATATAAAACCATAGTATATTCGCCTGGAACTGGATCATAGACACATTCGTTAAGGGCTTGCCTGATTTCTGTAACAGACTTATTACTTTTAGGAGTACGCTGTGATGCTTGAGCATGTAATTCGAGTGCTGATAAACGCTTGTGTGGCGGCGGGGTTTGAGGAGTAGCTCCTCCTGCGGCCCCTAGACTGGAGTCGTCTACTGAGGCTCTACGTCCTGGCAGAGTGGGAAATGGAACTGTAGGCTGGACCGGGGGTACCGTAACAGGTACTCCGGTGTCTGGAGGAGCGGGAAGTGCCTGATTTACAGGGGCTGGCGGAGCACGAACAGGATTTGCATATTCTGGGACTGTGTCGTCCAAATAGGACGAAATAAAAATATCAGCTGCGGTCGGTTTATGACGTAGCTTGGTCGGAACTAATGGTGGCGGGAAATTACTAGATGCCTCTGGGGTCGCTTTTGGCAAACCTTCGGCAAGGAGAGGATACATACCCTTAATAAGGGCATGCCTCTGTCTGTCTGACTGTTCGGCTTTGACTTGTTCACCTATCTCGATTAATTCTCTTTCCTGGGCTCGTTCTTGGGATTCTCTACTTAACTCTGACTTTCTGACTTCCTTTTCCGTTCTTCTATGCGCTTCTTTACGCCATAACTCGATGGCATCTTTCTGTGACTGTCTGGCTTTCTTTTTCCATAATGCTTTTTCTACTCGCATGATACATTCGGCATCCCATGTACCCGATACGGGCCATCTATACTTTTCTTCTAACTGCTTGGTATACTCTACCCATAAATCTAGATACAATATGGCGCTTATGCCATGTTTCTGATACATAAAGTGACCTGGACTGTCCCTAGGCGGGACAGGAACTGCTTCCTCTAACAGACCCTTTCTAGTTTTTAACTGACGTAACTTGGAAAATATAGGCATGACTGAACTGTAATCTGTACACAATACAATACACAATAAAAACACGAAATCACATCGCACTCATACCACAACAGTAAAATACATGAAGAACATTATAAATAACAGTTCGAACAGAATATTACCTGGAATACTGAGAACAGAAATAGAACAGATTTTCTCGAGAACAGACTAGAGTTACTGGATGCACTGCTGTAACAGTACGGAACATACCGGTCCCATAAAGGGACGCATCAAGACCCGTATCCACCTAGGTGAACACTTCGTTTGTGAGTCTGGGCACCACCAACCCACGGACCAGGAGTCAATTTAGATTGGTCCTGTCTAGATACTACCCCAGCAATGGTACTCACCGGGCAGCACGGAACGGAAGGCCTCGGACTGGACTGGACGACGGACGACGAACCTCGGACTTCGGACTTCAGTTACAGGTGGGCCTCCGGATACCTCGGACCTTGGACTCTCGGCTTGGGCTCTGGTCGGGACTCGCCGCGTTCCTCCACCGTCTCGTTTGGATGCTGGACCGCCTCCTCCGTCTCCTCCGTGGGCCTGAGGGATACTTGGAGCAGAAATATCTGCCAGTGCACGGTATGGTTCCGTCACGACTGCAGAGGGTCAGGGGGTCGGCGTGGCTTCACCGACGAGTGGGGAAAGGGCAAGTCCCTATTCGGGCGCCATTATGTGGTATATAAATAAATAATACCGGATCTATTTTTGAATAAATGAATGAATAACAGATAGCTCAATAAAATAAGAGTCAAGATTCGAGGTAGTAGGAGTTTCTGCAGGTTTATTACAGCATAAGGACAGGATCAGGACAACCTGCATAGGATGACCCAGCAGCTGCTGGGGCTAGGTCTGGGATGGGCGCGCTAACTTTTAATAACAATACATCAACTTATATACATAGCGCAAACACATAGCATTACATTGCAGTAGGCGTATCAGTGGGTGGAGCAGAAGGCGTGACGCGTAGCAGTCGCGAAAGATAACAGTAAAAAGAGGTGTAACTAGGAGTATACTTAGGCATGTGATGCATACGTAACAGAATATGTCATGAATGGGCGGAAACATAGGAGGGGGCTACCTAAGGAGCCGGGACCTCTAACCTAATGGTGCGCGAAAACTGGCAATGACGTGTTACTAGGAGAAGCTGGGGGCTACGAACTCTGTGCTAGGAGCAGAGACTAGAGTCTGGAGGGTCGGAGCGACATGTACCTAAACCCTATCTGGTATCTGATGTTTAGGGAACATGTTGATATGAACTAGAAGTCATGAGGGAAAAAGCTAACTCGATTCTAAGACTGGACCATGCATTATTCTACATGGAATGCGTGATGAAGAATACTAAATGACCATTAAATACAGTATTTCTCTAACATGGAGACGAGAAGGCTAGACAATGACGGAAACTATTGATGCAGTTCAGTAGCTTAGGAATGCAGAGGAGGAGGACTGAACTGATAACTGGAACTATAACATACTTTTGGCAGACTCAGAGGCAGAGCCAAGCTACACCGGGCACTGCGAGGCAGGAAGTAAGTGGAGGGTCGAGGATACAGGTGGGGGCTGTATCGCTCCTCAGCGAGGCTTTCAGGAGACAGGAACTGAATCTGATGTCCGGGCCCTTTTGAGGCCTGGAAACGGGGACTTTATAATGGAATAACGTGCACACTAAGAAACGTGGCAACATAACTTTACCTAGGCCTGATATTCGTAGTATTCACGAGGACTGGAAACTAACATACTAGAGGTGGACACAACTGGAATTGCGTCATTAATCGGACATGGGGAATAACATATGCATATTGGTCATGCACACATAACATATGATGGATGAGGCGTAGGGACACAGAACATGGCAAAATTTACTTTTCCACAGGCCAGTTCCTCCGTGTAAGAAGAAATTGCTCCTCGAAGGAACTTTTTGACAAACATGCCAGCACTCTGTCTAAACAATTACAGGATAGACAATATCCTAAACACTCAGTTAGAAGGGCCTGGAAACGCGCGTCTAATAATAACCGGGAGGCGCTCCTGGAAAGGAGACCGACTAAACCTGTGCTAGAGAGATTGACTCTTGTAAGTACGTTTAATGTCCACTCTAACAAGGTCCAGAAGACAATACGCAGACATTGGAACATTTTGAATGTTACAGATACCATCATACCTTTACCGCTGTTCTCTTTCAAGAGAGCGCCTAGTTTGCGCGACAGTCTGGTTCATACCAGACCTAGAATCCCAGAGAGAGAAAGACCAGCCACACTATGGGACCTTCCGCCAGTGCAGGATCACTACCCATGTGGCTCCTGTAGTGTTTGTCCACAGACCATGAAAACTGACAAAGTTGATCTAGGCACCGGCAAGACCTGGCTCCTAAAGAAACATACTAATTGCAACTCGGAAAGAGTCATATACATGGTAACCTGTCCTTGTTCCTTAAGGTATATTGGGTACACTACCCGCAAAATTAAACTAAGGATTGGCGCGCATAAGAGCACGATTCGCTGCCAAAGACAATCTACACGCTTCACTGACCATTTCTTGACTCACAAACACACTGCAGAAGATATGAGATGGGTGGTTTTAGAACAGCCGTTCATCGCACCCCACATCAGTGACATTTCAAGGTTCTTATTCAGGAAGGAACAGAAGTGGATCTTTTCACTCAAAAGTGACAGCAAGGGACTCAACGATGATATACCCTGGATCTCGTTGTAGGTTACCTTCTCACAATGGGTCCACTTAGGTCTTTCCAGAACCTTTGGTGTAGCCAGCTAGCAAATTAGGTTCCTCCAACATCTGGCCCCTTCTTTGGCGTATCTGTTCTATTGTGTAGCTACATTACCAAAAGATACATGGCTATACACTATTTGTAGCGTGACCACTGACGATCCTTCGTCAACAGGAGTCTTTGTGTCTATTTCTGATGATGTCCTTTATACTATCGGTGTCATCATCAAATTAAAACAAATATAAATAAGTGACACACAAAGGTGCATTCTATATTCTTGTCTGTTTAGGCGCATTGTAATAAGCTAAGCAAATCGAGGTTTATCGTGGTTTTCCATCTATCGTGGTTTTCCATCTATTTTTATTGGGCAATACATCACTTATTGGCCAAAGCAGTCTGTTCGTATCCGAACAATCAACCGCGCATGGGCAGAGAGATCTCGTTGACAAGCGCATGCGCGAGTAAGCATCATTTCCATTCAGAACTCAGTTGAGCTCCCGCGCATGCGCGGACAAACATTCGCACTGCGCATGCGCGAGTTGGTAGTACCAGTAACTCTGCGCATGTGCATATGCATGTAGGGCCACTGATGATCGCTCCTGTGAGGATGCGCAATAGAATACCGGCATTTCGCTGATTCAGCAACGCTGATTGAACACAGGTGAAGACAATCGACGTCTGCATAAATAGACGCGCTTGCTTCCGTTCGGTACCTCCGCTCCCACTTGGAAGCAGGCGAGAGGTACCGACGGAGAGGTAAGCACCAAAGGGCTCTTTTGCCTTTTTGATGGGTCTTTCTTTACTTCTAACTACTTGCTATTACTCCCTTCTTATAAAATCGCGAAATTGAGCCCTCTCTTTAGTTAGAGCCTGACAGCTTAACCCTTTTTAGATATCTGGGTGTGCTGTATTATCCCTTGTCTGGAGCAGGTTTCTCTGGCCATTTGGTCTGAGGGAGAGGGGTGTCTATGCTAGGAACAACTGGGTATTGTTAATATATTCTGGAATTTGAAGAAATACAACGCAATTAATTTCTATTGCGATGGGATATATTCTATTTTTCTTCCATGTTTTTTAACAGAGCGGGGCCTCATTTTTCCCGAGCGGGTGCCGGGTGAGGTGGGGTAACTTCCCACACAAAGTTGGGTGAGTACTAAACTGTAAACTGCAATATGATAATAACTAATTTTTAGCAAATTCAGGAGGACTATTACCTCTGACAAAGAGAATGAGACTTATCAGCTCTGATTTGTATTTTGTGTTTTTTGTACTTTTCTTTTTTGCTATATTGTGACGATTGGTAACACATGTTAATATCACATATTTGGTGTATTATTTCTTCCATAGGGAGGATAATTTATTCGTTTTTCCACCAGACAACATTGGGGATCCAAGTTCCTGGTAGGATTATTCCTGTCTTGATATTTCGCTTCCCTCACCTTTTCACTATTTTGTTTTCACTGACTTTCTGCAGTGTATCTAACATCGCGGTCCTGAAGAAAGCTGGATATAGTTTATCCTCAGCTGAAACATGTCGACCATTCTACACCACGCCTTTACATAGTTATAATTTCACACTATGTAGCGTCTTTTTAATCTTAACACTGTAACAGTGCCCATTAAACATATTTTCTGTTACGGTAGTTATTTTTATCTCACTTTTTTCACTTTGTACACCATCACCACCACATTGAAATACATTTGGCTAGAGGGTTACCTTTGAATCCATCTTTACACCATCACCTGATGGGTTGGGTAAGATTGGATCTACCATCCGTATCCCAAGTGACGATACCCCGCCATTATGGTGGTCTGATGGGAGTTTTTCAGCCACTTGTAATTTCTGGTGTGTCCCACTTTTCCGTTTAGCTTAAGGATCAGTACATTACACAAGTGTTTTGACTTAGTATCTCCTGTAAGTATTTTTGTGGTTACTATTGGGTTATGAGATATCTAGGTCGTTAAACTTATCCTTGGACCCCCCTACCCTTTTTTTCTTCAGTGCCCACACTAGCCCCTACTGTGGCCTATTTTTTTCTGCCTCACATGCTGTTATGGCAGTCGCAAGATTTAATTTTTTCTCGCTGTACGTCTGAACCTTTGTGTCTGCAAAACCAAGTCTACTGGGCAGATTTATTAATACTTCGCGCCAATGCAAAGTCACAAAATGTGATTCAAACCAGTGCAAAATGTTTATTTGTTATTTACTGGAACGTTGCCTGAAAGTAACAGGATACTTTGCGTCAAGGGAGTGTCCTGTGGACGTTACATGGGCATTCTCACACTAACACCTATGGTTTTATATGCAAAGCCCCCTCTATAAGCCATTGCAGGACGAAAAATTAACACCTTCTTAAGGCAAGTGTTAACCTAGTGAAATGTTTTTTTTCTAAAACTTTTTACATTTTGCATGTGTTCTTCACTGTAACACACAGTTTTAAAATATGCCTTACCATATTTTTGTTCTACTGAGGGGTAAAACATATGCCAGTCTTCATGCGCTTGTGCATGATTTTAGGCAGTCTCTTTGAGCACTAGTGCAAGGGGACAACAGGGGACAACAGGGGACACATATAGTTGTAGAACTACTGTGTGCTGTGTTTTCCACCTTGTGCAATGCAGCACAGCAACTTTGGCTGCTTTTCTGCATTGCACAACTTTTTAATATATCTGCCCCATAGTTTGTGAACCCGAAAAAGATATGGGGAAGACTTTGCTCTTTCAAACTTTGAATGCGTTCTGCACTGTAAAGCGCACATAGAATGTTAGAAATGTTTTACAAAACTGTGTTACCATAGTTTTTATCAAATGGGAGAATACCCTTCTAGTAGTAACACCTATGGTAGACTTCACCTGTGTGTGTGTGGTACTAGAAAGCCTGTTTGAGCTCCAGTGCAGGGGTTAGCAGTAGAGGCACCATATATTTGCAGATATGTTTGTGTGTAGTGCTTTCCTCCTTGCACAATGCAGCATTGCAACCTTGGCTGCTGTTTTGTGTTACACAACTTTTTAAAAATCTATCCCTAAGTTTGTGAACTCGAAAAGGACTATTGGACACAAAGTTCTCTCATTCAATGCTGGTCCTTTATTTTCCGAATGTGTGTACATGATCTGTTCTTGTTCGAGGTTCAGATTTAAACCTGGGCCAAATTTTAATTATGCCGGAGTAATCTGACTAATTTCGGTAATTCCACATTACTCTTTAAGGAGGATTTACCTATAATAACGGCCTGAAACCTGCTTACGCAATTAAGAGTAATTTGGGAGGAAAAAAGACCTTCTGCAAGAGCACATTTTGCGAGTGGGAGGGGCTGGTTAAGCTGTTTATGTCCCGTTGCATATAGCGCCATTTTGTTTGCAGAAAATGCTTCCTCATGCCCATTTTGAATGCGAGGGTGTATTTCGCAATAAGAAACTAGCGCAACATGCTGGGAGAATGTTAAAGGTAAATCCTACCCCAAGTGCACATTTAGCAAGGACTAACCACAGCTCACTATTCATGTTCTGTTGCATTTAGCGGTATTACGTAGCGCAAATGCATCCTTGCATCAATTTTGGATGCAAGGGGTTTTTTTTGCATTAAGAAAATAGTGCTAAATGCAGAATTACTCTTCTTGTGTAATTCTGCAAAATCTCACAGAACTTTTGGGTAATTCTGCATGATTACGCTACTTGGAATTACGTGAGTTACGCCCACCCGTATTGCAATACCCCGATAATTTCACCTCTTTATGATACGTTTTTGTAAAGAGAATTTCTCACAAACTGCAGGACCGATTTAAAACATACTAAGCAAAGGCAATCTTCTGTTCAAGTATATATCCACCGGAATTGCAATTCAATTAATACATATTCTAATATATTTTGCGTACATATTCTACAAACTCAAATTGCTGCTACTCATAGTGAGATAGTCGTTTTGCTGCTGTAGAAAAGTTTCATATAAAATTACTTTCTAAATGTTTTCATTGCATTTTAAAAGGCATCTTTTTTAACTAGACACCTGGAATCCTGTCTATCAGCCAACGAGATTAACTAAATTTTGCACTTTACTTCACTCAACTGACCTTTGCACTGTTTGTTACATTCCGCTTTGTGACAGCATTCAACTGTATTTAGTTAGCCAGTCTTCCTTACTTTTAGCTCCCCAGGCCTCTCATACACACTTGGTATCAAACCAGTGCTTAATTTGAGCCAGTGGTTTCCGGTGCTTGGCACCGGCACTTAATCATCAACACCGGTGCTTGAACACCAGCTAAGGACACGTTCATTTTCAGGAGGCACAGGGAGATTTAGTGATTCACTGAAAGTCACAAGATATTGCTGACGCTGAGACTCGAACCGGCTTCTCCAGCTCTGAGGTTGGCAGCTCTGGCCATTACACCACCTCCTCTCCTCATTACACCGCCTCCTCTCCCCACTTGTAAGGCTTCATGGCATCTGTTTTAGGTGGAGCTAACAGGAGAAATGGGCTGGTAGAAGCTGCCTCCTGACGAGAGCCCCAGCACTTATTATTTTACAAATAAACCACAGCCCTATGGGTGGCCATATTGATTGGGGGAAGCATTTGAGGACTTAGGTTGTGTTCTTGTCAGTAATGTGTTGAGAAGGATCACAGGCAAGGTAAGAGATGGGCGGCTGCATTTCATTGTAGTGCGTGCACAGTGGGTGCACCAAAGACGTGCTAAACGCAAGCCCCTCTGCTCCAGTTTGTGCCCAAAAACAACCAACGGCTGGAAACAAACCCTCGCCCATAATAAGCCCAATCTCTTTTTGAAGGATTCCAGCATCCACCCCGTGCCAGCAATAAGAAGTACGCATTTATCTTATTCAGCTAGACGGTTAATATACTTAGTCCACCATGAAATCACTCAGGACCCCTGGATAATGGGTATGTTGCTATGTAATAATGTCTTCATGATAAAGAAAAAAAGAAACAAAGACTCTATGAAGCCGGCATAGAGGGAACTGCTTTAGACTGGATAGCGTCCTACCTTCGAAACAGAGCTAATGTCATCCATACCCCACCTTTCTAGTCCAAACCATACTCCACAAAAGCAGGGGTCCCTCAAGGTTCTATCATCTTTACCATGCTTTTCAACATCTACATGAAGTCATTACCAGTACTGATTAATACATTTCACCTCACGTGCTATAACTATGCAGATGACATGCAAATACTCCTTCAACTGGAATTCCCCAAAGACATTGGAAAATCACCAAATTTCAGCTGTCTCTGAGCCGTGGATCAGTGGATGACCTGGAGCCATCTCAAATTGAATGCTTCAAAAACTGAAATACTCATGTGTGGCGATTGGAAACATTACAACTCGCTTGCAGCATGGCCTGATGAACTGGGATCACTGCCTAAAGTATCGAAGGAAGTAAGAAACCTCGAAATGACCATGGACTCCAAGCTGTCGATGAATGCCCAAGTGGATAAACTAGCAAGATCAAGCTTTGCTACTATAAAAACACTCAGAGAAATTTTCCCTCGTTTGGGATTTCCACACAAAGGTCCAAGCTACCATCTCCCTTGTTCTGTCCAAACTCGATTATGCCAATAGCCTTTACCACGGATCACATTTAACGACCATGAAAAGACTACAATGGGATTCAGAACTCGCCTGCCAGACTACTCTTGCATATCAAATCGCGAGACCACATTTCCCCTGCCTTGAAAGCCCTGCATTGGTTAACGGTTGCCAGAAGATCCACGTTCAAGCTGCTTTGTATCACCCACAAAGCAATACATGGAATGGGACCGCTCTTCATCAGGAATAAAATCACCAAGCACATTCAACAAAGGAACCTCTGCTCTAAAGGAGCATCTCGCCTCAAAATCCCACCATACAAGAAAAAAACTATGGGTGGCACATCCTTCTCTGTTCAAGCAGCCAAACAATGGAACTCTTTAACCCCCAACATAAGGTCCACCGACAACCACCTTATCTTCAGAAAACGATCAAGATTTGGCTCTTCCCCACATAAGCACAATGCACAAACAGAAATTTACAGCATATCCCTCTGTATACAAGCATTTTTTTCACTATAGATATGCACCTATCTTTGTGTATTACTTTGTATAAACATGTAAAATAATTATGTTGTTGAGAGAAAAAATAATAATAATAAATAAAAAAAATCATCTTTGGTCTACATGTTCATACTTCCATTGTGCATTTATGTACCTTCCATGTACTTGGATCTGTGTGTCTGTTACTTTTCTCCTGAAAAAGCATATCCAATGCACTACCCTATTTCTCATCCTGTACCTCTATCAATATCTTTAATCTACATATACTTACCTCCTCTATGTATCTATATACTTTCAATGTAATTATGGATCTATATATTTATCACTTTCTTCTAATTTAGCATTTCCAACGCACTACCCTCTTTCTCAGCCTATACTTCGCTCAATATATCTTCTAGCCCAACCTTTCTGACTCATCTCAAACTTCTTCTACTACTCCTTCCAATGCACTACCCTATCTCTCATCTTATACATCTATCAATATATCCTCTACATCCACTCTCTCATTTATCCCAAACCCCATACCACTACTATGATTGCCAAAATAACACTTTCTAGACTCTCTCCTGCTCTACCACTCCTTGCATGATCTGACACCTCTTTTACTATACCAATCCCCTAAAACAAACCTTTCAAAACTCTTTCCTCTGAGTCCTCCCCTCCAAAACTCCTTTTCACTCGTACAAAAGCCTCCTCCTATTGCTAAGACCTAAAAAAAAATTAAATAAATAAATAAATAAATATTTCACTCTTTTATCCCTCCACTATCCTTTTCAATCGAAATTAACAGACTAACATGTTCACTTCTCAAATTCCATATTAAACTATACTAATATACTACCCAAATAACTGAATAACATATCCACTACTCAAATTACTTAATATTTTTTTTCTATACTAATTTTCAACAGTAATCCTTTATGGGTGCCGGAGTGGCGTGCTACTCGCCAGAAAAGCGATTCAACACCCATCAGGGGTAACAAGTGCTATATGAATGTAAATCTTTCTTCCCCTTTTATCCCTCCGCTATCCTTCTCACTCCAAGTAACTGACTAATATCCACCACTGAAATTACTTCATATTTCACTATATTAATTCACCACTAATCCTTTGTAGGCTTCCTGAATAGCGTGCGTGAACAAGCGCCATATAAATACAAACCTTTGTCCTCCTATATCCTACTGCTATCATTCCAAATCCAGATAACTGACTAACCTATCCACCACTTAAAATGTACTTGCATGTTTCACCATACTAATTCAACACTAATCCTCTATGGGTCCCGGAGTAGCGTGCTACTCGCCGAAAAAGCGCTTTGACGCCTCGTCAGGGGTTGTAAGCGCTATATAAATGCAATTACAATACAATACAACACAAAGGAAGCACTCTGAAGGCCATATTTCTTAATTCCATGCCAGAGCCGGCTCATCGTCTTAAAATTTACAATTTCATTGAACAACTGATGCTTGATTTGTGTGTTATTACAAAAACTTGGATAAAAGTGTTTCATAAGCCTAACATAGATGAATTAGGCCAAAGTGGGTTTAATATTAACTGGCCTGGCCATATAACTTAACAAAGGGGAAGAGAAGCAGTAAAAGCACGCTCACACCTGGTATTTCGATTGAACCGATTATTGTGTAGACCAGCTGACCGTATCAATAAAGCTTAATAATTGATTTATTTTATATTAATCTGTTGCATCCTGTAACACTTCAATAAGGTGATAGAATATTTGGTAGAAGACATTGTAAATAGAATGCTGTCTACCAATAAGGTCATCTTGGTAGGTGAGTTTAATTTCAAGCTAGCCCAGCCAAAAAAATGTACATGCTCGCCAGAATATTTAGATCTGAATTTGCCCAACAACCAATTAATACATAAAGTGGGACATTTACTTTATGCAGTCATTACATCAGTCAATATTGTGGATATAATAGATCCCATTGAACTAAATTGAAATGATCATTTTGCAATCTTGTTTCACTTTCAGCCATCAGAACACTTTAAACAAAGCAGGTCCAGAACAATAGAATTATATGCAAATGGAAAATGTGCTGTCTAGAGCAAATATCAAGTCATTTATCTTCAGAATTTGTATCTTGGTTGAATTCTGTGAGAAATACACTTCCAGATGGAATGATATTACTTGCATGATTTGATGGCCTGAATTTTAGATGAGGATATGCCTGTAACAGTGCAAACAGTAAAATATGATGAAATACTAACAGCCCTGGTGTACTTATAAATTACGTGAAATCAAACTACAGGGAGGACAGCTTGAGCGTAAGTGGCGCAGGAGTTATGATCCTAATTGTAACACAGATTGTGACCTCCTAATTCAAACCCAGAAAAAAGGGACACATCTTTATATTATTCTGAGTGACTGTTAAAGGCACCTAATTTGTGTAAAGATCTCTTTTGTATTCGAAGTGAAATGCAAGTAACTGCTGTTGGCCTGTCTTCTATAAGGTCACTGGTTAAATTCTGAGAAAGTTTTACCTCTTTCTTTGGTAATAAAATTCAGAAAATCAGAGTAAAAACTGAGAAGGAATTGTTATCTTAACCTGCCTGTCTCACTCAAAGTCCAATACAATCAATCAATCAATCAAGGACATTTATAGAGCGCACTACTTACCCGGAGGGTCTCAAGGTGCTTGGGGGGGGGGGGTGCTGCTACTGCTCGAACAGCCAGGTCTTGAGCTTCTTCCTGAAGGAGAGGTGGTCTTGGGTCAGGCGCAGGTCGGGAGGGAGGGAGTTCCAGGTCTTGGCGGCCAGGTGGGAGAAGGACCTTCCTCCTGTTGTCGTTCTTCGGATGCGGGGGACGGCGGCGAGGGCGTGACTGGCTGATCGGAGGTGGCGTTTGGGAGCGTAGAAGTTGATGCGGTTGTTGAGGTAGCTCGGGCCTTGATCGTGTAGGGCTTTGTGTGCGTGGGTGAGGAGACGGAAGGTGATTCTCTTGTTGACGGGGAGCCAGTGCAGGTCTCTCAGATGTCCGGAGATGTGGCTGCGTCGGGGGATGTCGAGGATGAGTCTGGCTGAGGCGTTCTGGATCCGCTGGAGTCTCTTCTGGAGCTTGGCGGTGGTTCCGGCGTAGAGGGCGTTGCCGTAGTCCAGTCGGCTGGTGACGAGGGCCTGGGTGACCGTCTTCCTGGTCTCGGTGGGGATCCACCGGAAGATCTTCCGTAGCATGCGCAGGATGTTGAAGCATGACGAGGAGACGGCGTTGACTTGTCTGGTCATGGAGAGGGAGGAGTCCAGGATGAAGCCCAGGTTGCGTGCGTGGTCTGTCGGTGTGGGTGCGGTGCCCAGGGCGGGGGGCCACCAGGAGTCGTCCCAGGCGGAGGGCGAAGAGCCCAGGATGAGGACTTCCGTCTTGTCTGAGTTCAGTTTCAGGCGGCTGGTCGTCATCCACTCGGCTACATCTTTCATCCCTTCGTGAAGGTTGGCTCTGGAAGCGGCGGGGTCGTTGGTCAGTGAGAGGATCAGCTGGGTGTCATCGGCGTAGGAGATGATGTTCAGGTTGTGTTGGCGTGCGATGGGCGCGAGGGGGCTCATGTAGACGTTGAAGAGGGTGGGGCTCAGCGAGGATCCTTGAGGGACGCCGCAGATGACTTCGGTGGCCTCTGACTTGTACGGTGGTAGACGGACTCTCTGTGTTCTTCCGTCGAGGAAGGAGACGATCCATTCCAGTGCCTTCTCCTGAATTCCGACGTTGCTGAGGCGCTGCACTAGGGTGCGGTGGCAGACAGTGTCGAATGCCGTGGAGAGGTCTAGGAGGATGAGGACCGCTGTTACAAGAGTGAATCATAGCTACACTGGTAAGATTTCGGCCCATCAAGGAGCAGGGCAATGCACATCTGCCTCCTGATGGGATAATGCTCCAGCATCATGGATATGGCAGCTAATGTTAACCAGTCCAAATATGTTTGCTCATCTTTTTAATAATTCTCTGTAATCAAGGCCAGTACTCACCAAGCTGGTGGCAGGAGTACAGAACTAGTTGCAGTTTCAACTATAGGTGATATTCACCGAATGGTAGAAAGAGTTGGAATGGTGGGGTTGGTGCTACTCAATTTGTCTGCGGCCTTTGACACCTTACACTTACACCATGATATCTTGCTGACCGACATCGGGATCCGAGGCACAGTTCTTGACTAGTTGGCATTTTTCAGGCCACACTCGATCACGGTTCCATCATTTGCGCAAAACCAAAAGCTCTCCGCTGTGGTGTTTCTCAAGGCTTGATATTGTCACGTTTATTAAGTAACAGCTATATTCAGCCACTGGCAAAACTTTTATCATGGCAACATCTTTTTACGTGTATGCTTATGACACATAATTGATTAACCTCTTCACAAACCCAACCTCTGCCTTGACAGACAGCTCATTCACCTTTGCAAACTTCTTTCTATGATCCTAGTTGCACGGCTGGGGAAATTCATAGAACTAATTCGAGCTGCACTGTCCGCGAAAATAGAGCCTCTTAAAGAAAACAGTCGGCCCGGAAGCATGGGTGCCGTGGACATACCTCCCATTTAAAACCAAAGCATTTTGCACTCAAATTGTATATCTAGAATGTGATACTATTTTTAAGGTTTTTTGTAGTAACAAGTAGGGAATTTAATTTATTTGCTTTTAGATTTTTTTTTATATTGCTAGTATATTGTAATGATTTTAAATAATCGAACAATAAAAGACTTTTTCATTTCTATGATCCTAGCGGGAGCGAACTCCTCCTGATATAAAAAAATATTCATGCATCCTGGCCAGTTGTCTTGGGAAGCTGCTCCACGTTAAAATAGTTTGCAAACCTGGCGTCCTGATTGTTGCAAAATGCAATTGGAACAACAAGTGTGTCATGTAGCAAAGATGCTTTTCTGACAGTTACATTTGTTAATATTCGTGCCTCCTGGTATTGAATTCAAACACCAAGTCAAGATTGTTGCTTCTGTTATTGAATTGAAACACCAAGTCACAATTGTAAAGGTTTTTCTCTGTTGCCCCTTCTAAAAATTGAAACACTCCATCTCTTTCACTTCGTAAGAAATCAAATCTAACTAAATTTAAGGAAGCCTTGGAAATGTATGTTTTATGGATTCATTCTGTTGCTGCATTGTTAGTTTTCGGATTTAAGCGCCATGATGCTTTGGCTAAAGTGCTATATAAGTAACCCACCATAGACAATACATATTCTAATTTGTATGCTCCATGAATGTTATTACCCACATGCATGGTGCCACTGAAAATTAAATTCGTAAACAGACATAAATGTGATGTATTTTTTCGAGTGTCCATTAAATATGGTTTGATTTGCATCAGCCGTGGCGTTTTTGTAGCATCTTTAACAGTGAACTATTTATTGGCGTGAGCCTAAGCGTTGAATTTCTAGGTGCCGTAGAAAGATAAATAATTAAAATAACCCTATAAAAGATTTGTTTGTACGTCTCATTCTGGAAATATGTGTGCTTTAGGTAAGGGGTGAGCAAAGGGATGAATGAAAAATGAATGAAAATGGTCGCCTCTATTTCCATAAAAATAGGGGACAGATGGCGTGTGGTAATTTATGGCCCACCAGACTCTTTTTGCTCACTATCATATCTTTAGAAGTCATCTTTCAAACGTCATCTATCTTCCAGTAAAGTCATGCCTTAGGAAAACTAATTTTTTTCTAATTAGTCGAATGTTGCATTCTGAGTGTGACTTGCAGGTTGCTTTAATATCTCGGGACGTAATTGGCTTATTTAAATTCACGCTCTTTGAAGGGGCTGGCTTAATTTCACATAGAGAAAAATAATTGATTCCCCCCTTCCGTTTCCCACAAAATTGTAATTATATTTATATAGCGCTTACTACCCCTGACGAGGCGTTGAAATTGGAAGAGACCTACACAAAGTCTACTTCACGATTATCTCAAAGGGAGTTGTTTTGTTAGTTTTTTTCCACGTAAATTAAATGCATTCCGAAGATGTTTTTTTCCACAGCAAAGAACACACACAGACTTCAAAAAGATGTTTTTTTGCAAGTGGAATGCCCTTCTCCCAGGACTTCTTATCAGCTGAATGCGTCGGATAGACACATCGAGGCGACCTTTGTGGGGACACAAAGGCTCTGCATGACAAAAGAGGTGTCCGAAGGCGCCCGTGAAAAGGGGCAGCTGTAAAGGGAGCCGGGAAGGGCGCCTGCTGCAAACAGGCCCCGGGGGCAGCCCTTGTCAGACAATCGCTTGCAAGATAAGCTGCCCGCCGCATTTCACGTAGTTAATGAGGCTCCCCACCTAGACCAATGGAGACCCTCTGCCCAACGTGCGGCTGCACTTCCAAAAGACTCCCTGTGTGAAATGTGACTGTATGGGGGTCAAGCAGAGGAAGATGTGACCAGTGAAAGGGTGCCTCAGTGTCACAAACAATCGAGGCCTTTCCGGCCTTGAGAAGTCTGAAAGTAATTTTGGTTCATTTCCCAATTCACTTTTTTTTTCCAAGATTCCTTTTTCACGAGCTTAGTCTGTTTTATAGGAACTCTGCTTTTAAACCACCAGCAGAGGGCTTTGTTTTGGTGATTATCGTAACAGGATCGTCTTTTCAAGCAGATTAGTTGCTCACACACCCTGAATACTGACCACGAAAAAATGTGTGTAGTATCTGCTGACTGCAGGTCTCTGGGAGGGATGTGTTATAAGCCTTCGTGAACAGGTGGTGGTTGATTATGATTTGGTGAAACTATTTAATGAGGGGTTGGGGGTGACTGTTTCATACTGGCGAAAAGATGTGAAATAAAAAAAAAGCATGTGGATTAACCCTGGGGCGGAATACTGAACATTTTACTCGTGCAGAGAGCCCACTTGGCAGCTTGGCATGAGTCACTATTTTTATCAAAAACGGTCAGCATGGGCCAATAGAAAAATATAGTTGGATTTTTTTGGCAAAAATACCCTATGGTAGTAAGCAGATTTGATTTCTATGTGCAATTATTCCAATTACCTCGTGGAACTATGGGTGAACGATGTATACGAGGGAGGAGAGAAACTAAACTTTATTGGTGGGCAGGCAGTGGTCGTTCTTGTTGTTTTCATTATTTCACTGTTGTGCTGACTGGGTACGCTCACCGCACAGTTGCGTAACATTAGGCTCCCTCAGTGTGGGGGGCCTCCGAGCTCCAGGGGACCCCCTCTGGCAATGTGCACGAGCTGCGGGCCCCTGGCCTGAGAGCTGCTGACTGCGTCTAGAGAATGGGGGGCCCCCTCCATGTACTTTGTATGTTTCATTATGGCACTGCCTGTCACTGCATCCATTGGTTTTCTTTTCGGATGCGCTCTGATGTTATGCAGTATGAACTCACTTTAATATGGGTCATGGTAACATTCATTCAAATTAATTTATATGTTACCATTTCAAATGAATAGAATACTTAAATTCATTGTTAGGTGTGTGTTGCATTTGGTAGATTACTGTTTAATTGTAAGATATAGATTACATACGTATACTTTTATGGCAACTCAAACAATAGTATGTAATAAATAATTAATTAAGTCACTAGGAATTAATCATATATTTCATCTACTTGGTGTGAATATTTTTATAATAAGCTCCAGTTTTTGCATTCCCCTGAAAATTAAAAAAATCGGCAAATTCAACTTTTCCTTCTGTAAAGCTGGAAGTTGGTCATGTTTTTACTTGTGGTGTGTAATGTCATAAGGAGCTGCAGTTTATTTTTTAGGGAGTTTCTTTGGTCTACTGTGGATTTTCCTAGCTTGCTGTCTCTCTGCTATTAATCACTTATCATTGATGATCATCGTGGCATTGCATTTTCTTTTTATGTTACCAGATAGCCTTTCACTCTTGTCATGAGATATCATTCTATTGTAATAATGTCACGCACAATTAGCTTTGATGTGTTTTGTAATGGTAATTTCCAGAAATAATTACTAAAATATTCACATAACTGTTTAGAAATATGCTAAGGCCCATATACTCAAATAACTTTAGGCTTATAATTGCAACTTGGATGCACATATTTTTGTTTTCATATGAAACTGTCAACCCTCATTATAGGTCATTGAAAAATATGGAAATGGCACCTGAATGATGGAAGTTACTCATCAACAAATGTATGCAGCATCCACAAATTTATTCGCAGACATGACTTTTTATATGTTCTCACATCGGTCCACCACTTTAAGTTCAGTAACTCCAACAAACTTGAGCAAGTTTATTAATATACACCAAAAAATGGATTGTGTTTTGCACATTGGAAGCACACCAATCTAACTCTGTAAAATGGAGAAGTATGTGTGTTTCACGGGTGAAAATTTAGGGGGACTGCACTAACATATTTCCTAGGGGGTTTTGGAAAGGGTTACTCCAAGAATTTACCCAGTGGAGAAAGATAAAAAGCTGACGTACATTCATACAGGCTATGTACCTGGGTCAGTCTTGCATCCAGTACCCTAGCAGTCAAGTCTTGTTAAGCATACAATTGGCTCACTTTACAAAACTTTTCAATTCCAGGTGGTAAGAGTGTGAATATTTTCGTTGTAACCCCAGAGCAGATATAGCATCCATAAATGCCATAGTGGCGAACACAGAACCATTGTCTAAATGAAACCTATGAACTGCTCCCAGTGCTACTAGGCATTGTAAGTCTTTTATGACCACTCGAGCAGTGGCAGTCTTCTGTGGCCAAACCCACATGACTCTAGAGCAGGTATTGACCCCAACCAATGTGTACTTAAATTGATTGACATTCCGGTAGTGGACTGATATAAATGAGAAAAAATACTCTGAACGGTTTGTTGGCGATGGCAAGGGGAGTTGGTGCTAGCCTTACAACAGTTGAATGCTTTTTAATTGATAATTATTACATTGCTCTATATATTTGTTATGTAAGCTTTGGCAAATATAGTTACCAATATTGTTGCTGTACCATTGATACAGTGGCATTCACAACAGTATGAGCACAAGATACCCCTTCATAAGCTTCACTTGGTCTAATCTATGTCACTAATTAAGAATGTGCCTACCTTGTATCCTAGGTATACAAACCATTGGAACATTTCTTTGAGTAAGAGTCTAAGAATATTTAGAATGGAAACTTTCAGGAGGATTTTCTCCTTTTAATGTTACCACTAAAATGTATGCATTGACCTTAGTTTGAGACCAAGTTACAGCGGTTACTTTAAAGTTTAGCACTGCTTTCTTTGCAGCAAAGTCTTCTGAAGAGTTCCCTTGGAGTGAATATCTTTTCATTTATGAGCCATGGTGTGCTGTACATGGACCAAAGGAAACTTATCTCATAGAACAGCTACCTTTCCCCAAAGTTGTTTACTTTTTTATTGATTTACCCTTTGAATATCTTCATTCTTTCAGATCCAATGCAATCAATTTACATTATACGCCTATACATAGAATGCTGAATCCCGCACAATGAGTTAGGAAACTGTGCGTCTTCTGAAGGGACAGTAGTAGGGTATGTATTTCTTCTATAAGCTCTGGAGTAACCTAAAACTTTGGTGAGTGTGGCTAGTGCCTTGAAATTAGCATCTTCATAAACTCTCTGCACTGCCGCTAGGTACAAGCTGCAGAGTATTTCCGTTTTTTGCCAACCACAGGCGATACAGAGCCATCGATATAGAACATGGGTACTGACAAACATTTTCCCAGGGACAGCTATGTTTGGTCAATGGTGTGACCGAGGGCTGCACTGATGCCAGCAGGGGGTGTAAAGTGGGTGTAGGGGAAGCAAATTATGTATATCTAGCTACTTCCTTTCCCTACCTGCAATTAACCTTTAATTAAGTGATTGCTGTATATATTTTTTTTCATGTTAGTGCTGAGTCAAGTAAACAACAGCCCATTGCTGCTGCTGCCCGAGGGGCCGAATGTAAAGATCAAGAGGGACGCATGTGGCACCTGGCCTGTACTTGGAGTATCTCTGATATAGAACATACTCTTATACTAATGTATGGGTAATATATTTTGAAATTGTGGAATATTTTGTGTGTACTGTAAAAATTCTAGAGTCTGAAGTTTTGGATTATATTTAAATGTTACATCAGTTGCAGTTAAAAACAAGCATTGGAAATGCAATAGGTCTCGCATTAGAAAAGTTGGAGCTATTGGTCTTGTAAATGACACATATTTTATTTATGTGTTGGTTTTTAAAATAGCTAAATTGATAGCTTTGTCATTTACAATGCCAATAGTTATAACTTTTGCAAATGTGACACCTATAGCATTTGTAATGCAATATGTTTTATTTACGTGACTTATATGTATTCATATTGCAAATAACAATGGCCTTTATTTTTTTATAATTAATACTTAAATAAAAAGTTATTGTAATTTATAATGGCAATTGATACCGAGGGTTGTGAATAACCTGAAGCGATCACTGAATTTAGAGAAGATACCACAGAGGGTTAATTTGTTTATAGCAGGAGTTCTTGTTGTAATTGCAGGTAACAAGTTCCAGTCCTTGCAAAATAACGCAGTGGGCTATGTCTTTGGAACAAACATCTCCATGCAAATGGCGAGATTTACGTTTGAATATGTGCGAGGTATTTTCTAAAATGAGAGCGTTTGGTAGTAATTAATACCATTATTTAGTTACCAAAAAAACAAAAACAGTAAGACGGACAAGACGGAGGGCATTGCTGTGGGGAGGGGGGAGGAGAAATGCGAAACGGCCGCAGCAGGGGGCGGAGCGGGGAGAGCGGCGATGGGGGAGAGACACGGGCCATAGTGTGAAGCAGCAGGGGCCTTTGTGCCACAGACCTCAGACACAGCTTACAGTTAACTTGCCTGATTGATACCGAAGGTTGTGAATAAGGTAACAAGTTCCAGTCCTTGCAAAATAACGCAGTGGGCTATGTCTTTGGAGCAAACATTTCCATGCAAATGGCGAGATTTACGTTTGAATATGTGCGAGGTATTTGCTAAAATGAGAGCGTTTGGTAGTAATTAATACCATTATTTAGTTACCAAAAAAACACAAGATCACAGCGAAATAAGAAAGTATAACTTGAATCCTAAAACAAAGGTGAATGAACACAGGCGTGCTGGCCACAGAATATGCAAATCGGTTTAATGCAGCTGCACGCAAGACCACAGTATTGACATTTGACAGGAGTATACACTTATGAATTCTGTGAAACGTACATGTGCCCTTCAGTGTACTTCTCTCTGCTAGAAAAATAAATACGTAAAGTACACTCTGAGAGCACCAGATATAGAAAAAGCTTCAAGCAGCTATGGCATTTCTTCAACAGGAAAGTGGATTCGGCTGGGGGGGGTGAGGGGGGAGGCGGTTTGTTTTAGAAACAGAGGAAAGCAGGAGGAGGGGGCAGTCGGTTTTAAAAGACATTGTGATGGTATGTGTTGTGAATGTATGCGTAACGTCATACATTCCATCACCACAGAACCTATGGAGGGTAAAGGCCGATCTGGAAGTCTTTTTAGCTGTTCTAAAGTTATCAATTGTTCCTCTATTATGACTGGATGATGTGAGTAAATACCAAGCTCTATGTTCAGACAGCCATCACTTTTTTGTAGGTAATGTTTTATTGAATTATAAAATGAACTTTTCATGACAATCGGCAAATCAGTGAATTCAGGCATTCACTGGATTCTCAAAAACAGAGTGTCCCACAGTTGCATGGCATTCACTTGGGAGGCGAGGGAGGGAGGACAAATACGAGACGGCCTTGCGTCCGTGAGACGTGTGAAGCAGGGGGCGGGGGGAGCGGATGCCTTTGAAGTGAAGCTAAGCTTCACTTCAAAGGTGTGGGAGGAGTGCGGCTGAGGGAACAGACGGCGATTTGATGATGTGCACGCGCATTTTAGGTCAATGCGCTTGCGCATTGACCTAAAAGCCACGGGCACAGCACCAAATGGCCCAGTTAGGTAAAGTCTGTTTAAGACGCTATAGTCTCGCAAGCTCAATGCGCATGCGCATTGACAGGCGAGACCTAAAAAGAGGCCCACTGAAACCAGTGAAGATGTAGAGTGCCCACATTAGAAATGCTACTTTAAATGTAGGCATAGAGGAAACTAAAATGATTTGCTGCCCCTATGCAAGAGGATGCTCCTTCATTATAGCTGTCTTTACAGCAGTAAGAATTTTCTTAGTAAGGCAAAATTATTCCCCAGCAGAGGAATAAAAATGTAATCTGTATGCTGTAGGAGTCATTTCTATTTCATTGTATATTACATATAAGTAGCCTGAAGTGCTGGAAAGAACTGTAATTACTAAGTTTGTTTTGTTATCCCTTGTCTGTAAACATTTTGTTTCTATATTGTTTGTTCCCAGTCCATGTAAAATATTTGTGTGTGTCTTCATCTACATTTTTTCAGAAAATGTGGGAATAATTAATTCGTACAAGGCTTAACCCACTCAGCGTATTATGAAACGTAAGCACTATGAAGTAAAGAAACCCTGTCAGGGTTCATAACTTCATTAATGTGCTTGAAGGTTATGCTGTAACACACTTCTGCAAGATATCGGGTGGAAATCCCTTACCATCACTGAAGATTCAATTTATGGCAAATCTGCTGCATAATTTGATCCTTCCCTGCCACATAATTCTAGTGACCCTCTTTATACCCCAGAGGCAATCTTATATAAGAGTGCTGAAAACCACTTAATGAAAAAGCGGTTAGATACTGGGATGCAGGTGCTATATGTTGACTAAAAAAATCAGTTTGATGAACCTAACATTGTTTTATATTTTCTCCTTACTAAATGTGTCATTAGTCCAGTGCTGTGATAATTTTTCACTGCATGTGTGCATGTATGTGCAGTTACATTTCTGTATTCTATCACTAATCTATATACATTGGTACAGTTTAATACCAGAAAGAGAGGAGTGTTTATGGTGGAATCACAAGGAAGTATTACACATTGATGTTGTAATTCATATAAAAATGTTTCTATCTCTCGCTTATCTTCATGTTTTAAGAGCATATTGAGGCTTTGCTTCGCCCCTTAATCTCGTGAGTATGGCAATTGGCTGCTGTAGGATTGACATGTAGATCAGAGCAGGGAACTAGGAACCTGAGAACAAGATGACCAGTAGCCAAATATTCATCCCTGGGGAAGCAGATACTGGAGAAGGATGAGGAGTACTCAAGGGGACAAAGGGGCCTGGAAGGGTGCAGTTCAGGAGGTGAACAACATGCTGCATGAGGGCTACAAAAGAAAATAAAGGAAGATACCTGAGACCACTTGTTTGCTGCTTCTTTTCTTTGGGGAGATCTGACAGCTGGCAACAAAGGTGGGATTACCAGGACCCAACACTAACACAGCTCAAGTGCAGGAGAAAAAACTACAAAGAGAGCAGACTTGGACCCCATCCATGTAAATGTAAATGTAGTTGAGCTTATATAGCGCACAGCTACCCGCAGTGGGTTTCCCGGCGCTTGCTTAGGGAACCCTTCCTGGTATTCCCCTGTGAGATAGCAGGGTATCCACAAGGTGAAAGTCAGGCATCCCGCCGCGAGGGGCCATTGTGGAGATTAAGCAAGCTATTGCCCAGAGTTGCAGAGTGTGAACCCGTGAGTCGAGGAGGCACCGGGGCGAGAATTATCGAGTCCGTGGAATTTTTAGCCCAAGACCCGCCGAGGTGGGGAATTGAACCCTGGTCCAGGACCGATCTCAGCTTCCGGGTCTGCTGCCTCTAATCCCTGAGCCATGGTCGCCTGAAGGCAAGACACAGTTGAATACCAGGAGTGTCAGTGAGGTCCTGGTTGATATCGCAGGACCGCAAATCAACTATGAAAAGGTAAGCGACGCATTGCACTGCTTTGAAGCTGCAAGCGTGTGATACAATCAACAGAACCCTAATGTAGTCTCATGAGAAGGGATTACTGATATCTCGCAAGACATGGAAGCCTTGGGTGGCCTCCTGAGAGTCAGGCACACCCCATAAAAATCAATGGGGCTGCCATTTTGAAGGAATAGACAGGCCCAGGAAGACAACAAGATGACATTTTGAGGTCAGGTGACCTAATTGAAAACAAAGGAATGGCCATTTTGAAGGGACAGGCTGGGCCTGGAAGCCAATAAGGTGCACTTTTGAGGTCAAGCTACCTCAATGACAATCATGGGGCTGCCATTTTGCAAGGTCAGGCATCCTTGGAAAGTGTGACACAAAGCAGAAAACTCAAAACTGAATGCAAGTTGATCACCAGAACAACAGACGAAACAGCAACAAAATGTTAACAGCCACGGACCACCACAAAGCACAAACAAAAACCTAAATTGCATGGAGCCTTATATCTACGTCCACCAGACCATCTACCTCTTAGTATGAGGTACAAGCCCAAAAAACTAGAAGCAGGAAAACACAAGCAGGCCTTTTGGCTGCATGCAGAGACATTCAACAAACGTCATCAAGACAATCAGAGATGGTCATGAGGTAGAGAGCATCAGAGAAAAAAGGGACATCCAGAGAAATATCAGGAATATAAACATGAGTGTTATAGATGTGGACAAGCATATCCACACACTGGGAGCTGCCCAGCCATGGGACCAGAATGCAGAAAATGTGGAAACGAGAACCACTATGACAAAATGTGCACGGCATCATGACAAGACACCATGAGGAGAGAAGAAGAACTGAAATCCAAACAGCATGCCAGGGTGGTGATAGACAAGAGTGACCAGTCCACAAGCTCATCAAGGTTTCACACAACATGTTGAGCTCCATCCAGATCACATAGATATACATCGCAAGAGTCATGCTTGAGATCCCTCTTACCAATCTCATGAGACAGCGATGACTATGTCATCATGGTGTCAGAACAAGAAAGAAAGGAGAACCATCCCTAAATGTACATCCGAATGGGGTAACATCATGCCCAGTTTGTCCTACTCACTCAACTACACCTGTGCTGCAGAATACACTAAGATGTACCTGTTAAAGCTTTTTCTGATGTGCGATTTTAAGTGAGAAATAATTAGTGCAATTTAATAATTTGTAAGTTGCCTTTGGTCGTAATCGGCAAACTAATGATGTTGCACTTGAAACAACACAATTATATTGTTTAGAAGTGTGTTGAAAATGGAGTTTAGTTATGTCACATTTTTGTATGAGATGTCATTTTATTCAAATGGATGTAGTTTCTGATGCTCTGTTTTTCCGACTCCTGCTGATTACTTCTCCCAATCAGTGACAGACTGAAAGTCTTCTCTCCTCACAGTTTCCACAAAACTCAGTGTGTGTGATGTTAATGGTGACTCTACTTAGAAAGCGTGTATTGTAAATTAAACTTTCACTGTGCTCCCTACGTATCATTTTGAAGGACTTCAACTGGATGTTCCGAAGTAGGCATGAAGAAGAATACTATTTGTATGAGGTTTTGTTTGGAATGTTTATGCGCCGGGAGGCAAGATGGCGTTTGAGTGAGCAGCCGCTGTGTCACTCTCACTCTCTCTGAGAACCTGCCTACACTATGGTTTTCGAGAGCTATGACCGGCAAGAAGATTAGATTATTATAAAACCTAGTAGCTTAATACAACTCGCAGTAGACTCGCAGCAGATTACCCAAGCCTCCTTATCTCCTACCTCTTACCGCTGTCTTCATCTCTGGGAGCGCCGCCATCAACCCGGGTAGGAAGCCGGAGGAGAACGCCGCCGCTTGTGATCCGCCGGTATCTGCTGGTATCTGCGAGAAATGGCAAACGTAGCAGTGAAAGTGTTTTTTACAACAGGATTTACTACGATGGCGATGGCGATGGCGATGGGGAAGCTCACTAAATGCTGATCGAAGCTGCTGATAATTTCACGATAACCTCCGATTTTGCCAACAGCTGTTGACTGCATGTGGTTCTGAAAAGCATTGGTATTCAGCATCCGGTGTCCCTCGTAAGGCTGTTTGTCGGCCTGCCATCGAGTCTCCAGAGAAACAATCTGATTCCCCTCAGAGCATTCGGAACCTTCGGGGCATTCTGTGGAGCGAGCTCAGCAACTTCGGGATGGAGGCGGTGCTCGGAACCTGAGAACAAGATGATCCGTAGCCAAATATTCATCCCTGGGGAAGCAGATACTGGAGAAGGATGAGGAGTACTCAAGGGGACAAAGGGGCCTGGAAGGGTGCAGTTCAGGAGGTGAACAACATGCTGCAGGAGGGCTACAAAAGAAAATAAAGGAAGATACCTGAGACCACTTGTTTGCTGCTTCTTTTCTTTGGGGAGATCTGACAGCTGGCAACAAAGGTGGGATTACCAGGACCCAACACTAACACAGCTCAAGTGCAGGAGAAAAAACTACAAAGAGAGCAGACTTGGACCCCATCCATGTAAATGTAAATGTAAATGTAGTTGAGCTTATAAAGCGCACAGCTACCCGCAGTGGGTTTCCCGGCGCTTGCTTAGGGAACCCTTCCTGGTATTCCCCTGTGAGATAGCAGGGTATCCACAAGGTGAAAGTCAGGCATCCCGCCGCGAGGGGCCGTTGTGGAGATTAAGCAAGCTATTGCCCAGAGTCGCAGAGTGTGAACCCGTGAGTCGAGGAGGCACCGGGGCGAGAATTATCGAGTCCGTGGAATTTTTAGCCCAAGACCCGTCGAGGCGGGGAATTGAACCCTGGTCCAGGACCGATCTCAGCTTCCGCTCTGCTGCCTCTAACCCCTGAGCCATGGTCGCCTGAAGGCAAGACACAGTTGAATACCAGGAGTGTCAGTGAGGTCCTGGTTGATATCGCAGGACCGCAAATCAACTATAAAAAGGTAAGCGACGCTTTGCACTGCTTTGAAGCTGCAAGCGTGTGATACAATCAACAGAACCCTAATGTAGTCTCATGAGAAGGGATTACTGATATCTCGCAAGACATGGAAGCCTTGGGTGGCCTCCTGAGAGCCAGGCACACCCCATAAAAATCAATGTGGCTGCCATTTTGAAGGAATAGACAGGCCCAGGAAGACAACAAGATGACATTTTGAGGTCAGGTGACCTAATTGAAAACAAAGGAATGGCCATTTTGAAGGGACAGGCTGGGCCTGGAAGGCAATAAGGTGCACTTTTGAGGTCAAACAACCTCAATGACAATCATGGGGCTGCCATTTTGCAAGGTCAGGCATCCTTGGAAAGTGTGACACAAAGCAGAAAACTCAAAACTGAATGCAAGTTGATCACCAGAACAACAGACGAAACAGCAACAAAATGTTAACAGCCACGGACCACCACAAAGCACAAACAAAAACCTAAATTGCATGGAGCCATATATCTACGTCCACCAGACCATCTACCTCTTAGTATGAGGTACAAGCCCAAAAAACTAGAAGCAGGAAAACACAAGCAGGCCTTTTGGCTGCATGCAGAGACAATTAACAAACGTCATCAAGACAATCAGAGATGGTCATGAGGTAGAGAGCATCAGAGAAAAAAGGGACATCCAGAGAAATATCAGGAATATAAACATGAGTGTTATAGATGTGGACAAGCATATCCACACACTGGGAGCTGCCCAGCCATGGAACCAGAATGCAGAAAATGTGGAAACGAGAACCACTATGACAAAATGTGCACGGCATCATGACAAGACACCATGAGGAGAGAAGAAGAACTGAAATCCAAACAGCATGCCAGGGTGGTGATAGACAAGAGTGACCAGTCCACAAGCTCATCAAGGTTTCACACAACATGTTGAGCTCCATCCAGATCACATAGATATACATCGCAAGAGTCATGCTTGAGATCCCTCTTACCAATCTCATAAGACAGCGATGACTATGTCATCATGGTGTCAGAACAAGAAAGAAAGGAGAACCATCCCTAAATGTACATCCGAATGGGGTAACATCATGCCCAGTTTGTCCTACTCACTCAACTACACCTGTGCTGCAGAATACACTAAGATGTACCTGTTAAAGCTTTTTCTGATGTGCGATTTTAAGTGAGAAATAATTAGTGCAATTTAATAATTTGTAAGTTGCCTTTGGTCGTAATCGGCAAACTAATGATGTTGCACTTGAAACAACACAATTATATTGTTTAGAAGTGTGTTGAAAATGGAGTTTAGTTATGTCACATTTTTGTATGAGATGTCATTTTATTCAAATGGATGTAGTTTCTGATGCTCTGTTTTTCCGACTCCTGCTGATTACTTCTCCCAATCAGTGACAGACTGAAAGTCTTCTCTCCTCACAGTTTCCACAAAACTCAGTGTGTGTGATGTTAATGGTGACTCTACTTAGAAAGCGTGTATTGTAAATTAAACTTTCACTGTGCTCCCTACGTATCATTTTGAAGGACTTCAACTGGATGTTCCGAAGTAGGCATGAAGAAGAATACTATTTGTATGAGGTTTTGTTTGGAATGTTTATGCGCCGGGAGGCAAGATGGCGTTTGAGTGAGCAGCCGCTGTGTCACTCTCACTCTCTCTGAGAACCTGCCTACACTATGGTTTTCGAGAGCTATGACCGGCAAGAAGATTAGATTATTATAAAACCTAGTAGCTTAATACAACTCGCAGTAGACTCGCAGCAGATTACCCAAGCCTCCTTTTCTCCTACCTCTTACCGCTGTCTTCATCTCTGGGAGCGCCGCCATCAACCCGGGTAGGAAGCCGGAGGAGAACGCCGCCGCTTGTGATCCGCCGGTATCTGCTGGTATCTGCGAGAAATGGCAAACGTAGCAGTGAAAGTGTTTTTTACAACAGGATTTACTACGATGGCGATGGCGATGGCGATGGGGAAGCTCACTAAATGCTGATCGAAGCTGCTGATAATTTCACGATAACCTCCGATTTTGCCAACAGCTTTTGACTGCATGTGGTTCTGAAAAGCATTGGTATTCAGCATCCGGCGTCCCTCGTAAGGCTGTTTGTCGGCCTGCCATCGAGTCTCCAGAGAAACAATCTGATTCCCCTCAGAGCATTCGGAACCTTCGGGGCTTTCTGTGGAGCGAGCTCAGCAACTTCGGGATGGAGGCGGTGCTCGGGGGTCAGTGATGGAAATCTCTCTGCCGAGCCGTGTACCGGGTGAATTACCAATGTGCTGTGCTGATGCTGACACTGCTGATACCGGCGCCGATGCTGACACTGACACTGATGTTGAGGATCTGCTGAGCACGCACCGAGTATGAAGCCGTTTAGGTGAGGAGGGGAAAATAATAATAATCCTGCTTGTGGCCCGCATCTGACCCGCGTTTTTCTCACATTGACTTTGCTTGACTTTGCTTGACTTTGTTTGCTCCATTTAACTTGCTTGTGTCTCTCGTGCTTTGAGGTCTTGGGGATTCTCTATAGGGATCATAGTGCTCAGACCCCCAGCGCCCAGTGCTACCTAGGAGCTACATCTTTTAGGAGTCTGCGACAGAGATCCAAAAAAGGGGAAAAGAACCTACAGTCAATAACAATAACAATAACAATCAATAACAATCAATAACGGTCAAAAAAAAAAAAAGCTAAAAAGAGAGATCAACTTAAGCAAGCCCAAACCTACGGCAGTCGGAGGTAGTCACTCAAAACGGAGTCGATAACTGACCTTTTGTGTGATACTTTTGGCTATTCTTTGTCACACTTTTGAGACTCTTGTGGTATTATACGTGAGAGAGCACGAGACGGTGAACCGTGCAGAGTAAGACCTCTCGGGATACTAACTGTGTCCTTAAATTTATTTTGGACTGCTTGGACTGCTTACTCTGTGCTTACTTTGTGCTTGCTACAGTACGTGTCGGACAACTTCTGTTGATTACTTACGTTTTTTTCTGGGTCGCTTACTCTGTGCTTACTCTGTATTGCGCTGATAACTCTTGTCAACTCTTGCCAATGCTTCAACCGCAGAGGGTGATATATCCAGAAGACTAGCTACAAGAGTGTATATAGGAGTGTATACAGGAGTGAACAGCGCCCCTATTGCCGGATACACAGACGAAGCACTAATGAAAATACCTACAATAAAAATTCAGGTTTTTATTTTGGACAATAGTTGGGCTGGTAGTCCAATAGCTGACACTACCCGCTCAACTGGCAAACCTCGTGGTCATAAAACATCCACCCAACTGATTATACAGAAGAATGAGCAGAAGAAGGGCCTAATAAAGAAAATTACCAGCACGACAATCAGTACCACGACTATACGACCGTGCAGAGCTCTACATAAATCTTGTCGACAAGGCGACTCACGTGTTGATAAGCCAGAATTGGAGGTTATGGATGACTTAGAGACAAGAGTTGGTCTGCCTCTGGTGAACACACATACTGAACCCACGGTACCCAAGGACCATAGGGCGTCCAGTGAGCCTAAAATTATTAAAATAGGGAGAGGTGTGGCGCCGCGGCCAGGGCGACTGACGCTGGAATCTGGGGACCACGGTTCGATCCCCGGCTCCGGCGGCAGGTTAGCCCAGCACCATGTGACTCTGGGCAATAGCTCGCTTAATCTTCCCGACGGCCCCCAGCGCCTAGAGACCCTTACGGGTGATTGTGCGCTTTACAAATATGGACTTTACTTTACTTTAAAATTCACAAGGCACTGAATGAGCTGAATAAACCTGAAGAGCAGAATATAACCGGCGCAGATGTTTCACAAGATCTACTAAAGGATCTTCGTAAGCAAGCATCATCAGCCAAAACTACAGAGGATGCAGAGGATATTCTTCATGACTATGCAACCAAAACTCCAAGGGAGCAAATCATGCATGTAATGGACAAACACACTCATCGACAACCTCAAATAAAGGGGCCTGAAACCCGGGGAGCGAAAGCAAAGGAATCTAAAAACAAAGCACGAGATGATGAAATAGTGAAGGACAAAGATAAACCAAAGGGTAAAGGTTCGGATAAGGAAAAAGATAAAGCAAAAGACAAAGAAAAAGAAATGGACAAAAATAAAGACAGAGACAAAACCTACGAAAGGGACAATGAAAATAACCAGAATAAGAAAGTCCCGGGGATAATGAGAAAGGCAAACGCAAGGAGAAGGAGAAAGAGAAAGATATCGATTCAAATGATGATGTGGAGCTGATGGCAAAAAAGGCCAAAAGATTACAAACGATTAAAAATTTGAAAGGTAGCTCTAAAACGAACGAGCATGTAATCGCACTGCAGCCCAGTATCTCTACTATCTTCAGCCCAATCCCCAAGGAAAGAGGTGATAAAATTCACAAAGATCCGATTTCTGCTCAGACCAATAGGCTTGAGGATAATGGCACAAGAGATCTAGATCTTGTCTGTGACACACTAGAGAACACTGGGCTTGAGGCAACCTCATCACAAATAAAAGCATCGGCCCCGGGGGCCCTCAATTGCAACATGGGAGAAGTGAACTCTAACTCCCCCTGTGTTAAGGCAACCTACGCCAAAAAATTGGAAATTGGTAATTCATATCTTGGCCTAACTGGAACTCCAGGCCATGTACAAAACACTTAGAAAGGGGAGAAACAACTGTTACAATCTGAAACTGAAAATCCTACTGAGGAATCAGATGCAGATATCTATGAGACTGGTGTCTCAACATCAAGTGGGTTAAGCGATGTGATGAACGACGATGACCCTCTATCACCCCATGAAGACTCTGACTGCGAGGTACACAGGAAATCTCAAGAATGTGACTTAAGCATCACTCCAAAGGGGAAAAAAAATTTGAAAAAAAGATCAAGGAGTAGACGGCTTAATAAACCGAGTGCTGTGGAAAGCTCAGATCCCGGTAGTAGCTATAGACAAAGTATTAAAACTAATGGGAAGGAAAAAAACTTCGACCAATCAAATTCAGAAGAGGAGGCTGCAGATCAACACATGGGGGAAGACTCGAATGAGATGACACTAATCTAATCCATGGAGATATTCATAGAAAAGGTACAACGGCAGATCCTTCCCTGAGAGATATTTTAGCCACCATATCAACTCTTCATAAAGACATAAAAAAAGACAGTCAACGCAATCATCTTGCTATTCAGAAATTAGAGGGAGCGGTCAAAAAAGTTGGCAATACCTGCACCGAGATCTCAGAACGGATGGCCTCGCTAGAAACCCGCACCGAATATTTAGAGAAAGATGTAGCTCTTCTACAAAAGCAGGATAAAACTCAAGACGAAATCATTAGAGACTTAATGTTTAAAGTTGAGGATCAGGAGAACCGATTAAGAAGAAACAATCTCCACTTTCTGGATATCCCAGAATCTGTGGAGAATAATGACGTCAGAGGATATATAAGTAATCTCCTGAAAAAATCCTTCCCGGAACTAACAAAGTGGGATATGGACAAGCAAATCCTGCGAGCACATCGCTTTCCCCTTATACAACGGAAATACACCGAGAAATCCTCTAAATTCCCAAGAGCTATCCTGGTTTGTTTCGGGAACTTTCTGCTTCGTGAGGCCATCTATGACCTGGCACGGCCTACCAGCAAACGGGAGTATAACGGATCTCTATTTTTTGTCAGACCAGACTTTGCACATCCCACTGTGGAACGAAGGTGGAGAATCCGGCAACTTTACACCCCTTTTGAAAAAATTGGTGCGACAGTGTACCTCCAGAATCCTTCTCGTCTGAAAGTAATCTTTAGAGGAACAACGCGTATCTTCAACAGTGAAATCCAAGCGGAAAGCTACCTGCAAGAACTAACAGATGCCGCTAGGAAGCCAAACTGATAAAGACTATATACTATTAACTGTATATATACCTATGGTCGTTACTCGGCTATATGTTTTATTGCACACCTGTCTATGCCCACTTAACATGTGCAATAGCATATTTTTTGTTACATACACCAGTCTTGGGTTCAATCTAGTTACTGCTGATGTGTATTTATGCCTTCTTATAGGTATGGAAATATAGCTCTCGGTAGTTATTTTTTTTTTATTCTTGTTCTTTGCCAACAGGCAGTATAGGAGGCAGTGAGAGTAGTCTTCGGCGCTCTGACCACCCAGATGCCCACACCTGGATCCCCTCGGATCCAGGACACCTCTATGAATGGGGGGGTGGGCGATGCTCTAGACAGGGTGGGATTGCGAAGGGGTGGGGTTCAAAGGGGAGGGACAGTAGGGGCAGTCTGGCTAATATTAATAAAAAGGGATACCACATGGCGAATTGTTTCTTACAGAAGATAAGTTCTCGGCTGGCTACAATGAACGAACAAACCTGGAAAACTATACCTACGACTTTACTATGTCTTCATCAAAATTTTTATCTGTTAACATCTGTGGCTTGAACGACATAAATAAACGTCAAAATGTAGCCATCTGGCTTCAATCAACTGGGGCAAACGTAATATGCATACAAGAAACCCATTTTGAGGCAGCTCAAACCCACCTTTTAAAATCACTCGGGTTTAGGCTTGTATGCGCTACCACTCAAGGCTTTAGGACTAAGGGGGTTGCTATTTTGTTTAAGGGTCAGGTACAAACATTCCCGAAAAGCAAAGTTGACAAAAATGGGCGGTGGGCAATCACAATGCGACAAGATACTGAAGGGAGGAAAATGACGATCTGCACTTTTTATGGTAGCAATGAAGATGATCCCTCAAGCATAAACGAAATCTCTAATGAACTAACACACTGGCCATTACCGGCTATACTGTGTGGTGACTTTAATTTAAATTTGCCCTATGATTGGTCGTCTAAAGACTGCTGGGTATATAAGGGCCGCAAACCAAAGGTCTTTAAGGCAGTAAAAGATCTTTGCTGCATGCATGGGTTGGTAGATGGATGGCAATCCACCACACAACTCCCTCACGACACTGGGTATACATTCTACTCATATCCACATCACATGTATGCCAGAATTGATTTTTTTCCTTTCTAACTCTTTAAAAAATATAAGTAAAATTAATAAACAAACCAAAATACTCTCCGATCACAATCCTTTAATGTGTATGGTGAACATAGGCGCCACTGAAAAAAGAATAAGATCATGGACCTTTGAAAAAACTCTGTTACATGACCCTAACTACTGCTCACATATGCGAGAGTGGATCCCGAATTTTATACAGGAGAATCTGGGTAGCACTGGAATAGATGTGGTCTGGGATGCGTTAAAGGCAGGGATTCGGGGGGAAATAATACAATACTCCGTAAGATCAAATCTCTTATCTCACATCAAATCTTAGACTCAACAAGAAGAACTTCGACAGGCGGAAGAGGGTCTAATTGAGGCTATCAAAACGCATGCTGGGACAGAAATAATTGAAAGAAATCAAACTCGAGTCGCAATAGCTAGAGCAGTAATTATATATGATATCACAGCTAAAGCGGTAAAAAAAGCAACTGCTAATCGGGAGATGGTATACGAGGTAAACGAACTTGTGGGTCATCAACTAGCGGTCCGTATGCGTCAACTAGAGACGACCAATACTATTCAGGAGATATCAGATCCAATAAAAGGTATAGTTACTAATCCCGAAGACATTAAGGAAGCCTTTTTTCAGTTTTATAGCTCAATATATACTGAGGGAAGTGAGGATAACAATATAGAAAATGTGATAAATGAATATCTTAACCTACAAAACACATCAAGTTTTGATGAAACAGACCAATCGGTATTAACGGATGATCCAAACTTGGAGGAAATCCAACTAATAATCAAGAACTTACCAAAGGGAAAGGCGACAGGCTTAGATAGTCCACCTTCGGAATTTGTTTTAACTTTCCTAACCGAACTTCAACATATAATGGTGACTCTATTTGGTTATATTTTCAGAGAGGGAACCCCTCCTAAATCTTGGTCTAATAACAAAATTATAATATTTCCCAAAAAAAACAAACCCCCTGATCAATTAGGCTCATATAGACCAATTACCTTGATTAATGCGGATTCTAAAATTTACTCCAAACTACTAGCAAATTGCCTGGCCCCAATTATCCATTTAGTTATAGCCAATTACCAACATGGCTTTGTCCCAGGAAGATCTACTACTGATCACGTCCATAGAGTTATTACACTTTTTGATCAGTCACGAATTACAGGAGACCCTATGGCCCTCATAATTTTAGATGCGGAAAAGGAATTTGATAGGGTCTCCTGGAAATTCCTTTGGGCAGCTTTGAAAAGAGTTGGAATTCCCCCAAGCTTTAACATGGCAATACAACAATTATATGTCAACCCGACCGCTATGGTTTCTGTCACTGGCAATCTCACCAAATCATTCAAGATATCGAGAGGGACGAGACAACGCTGCCCCTGCTCGCCACTGCTATTCGCCCTCTATTTAGATCCCTTTCTACAAAGATTGGAAATGAATTTGGTAATAGAGCCTATTATATCACGCGATCTCTCCACTAACATTTTAGCCTATGCTGATGACATAGCAATCGTCACTAAGAACCCAGCACTAACTATGCTTGCTATCGTTGACGAGGCCACCAAATTTGGAGTTGTTTCCGGATACGCCCTTAATCAAGGTAAAACCCAAATTGTGATTAATGATAATTTAGCTTTTGCCGACCCCAGAGTTACTCCAAACGCAACATATTTGGGGATTGCTATCACCGCCAAACTAGAAGATCTGGTAGATATTAATGTAAAACCTGTTTTAAGGACAATACAAAAGGATCTCCACCGACTAGATAACCTGCACCTTTCCCTGATTGGTAGAGTAAACGCCATTAAAATGGCGTTTTTCCCTAAATTGCTGTACCTATTTAGAGCAATATGCCTAGAATTCCCGGACTCCTGTTTAAAATCAATGGAACAGACCTTCTCAAAATTTATTTGGTCATATTCTAAGCCAAGACGCGCATTAAAATTCCTTAGTCTACCAAAGGAACGGGGGGGCTTAGGTTTACCAAACTTGCGGCTCTATTATTGGGCAGCAAACATGATTAATAGTCAAGAACTTCTTCAAATAGAATTAGCGAATGTAGCATCACAGGGTGGGCAACCATCTATTTATAACCTGTTGTCAGGTGAAAAAAACTCTGGATATCTATGGCGTCATCTACATGACAGCTATCACAAAAAAGTAAAATTTAAGCCGCTCCTACATTCTTTTAAAATATTGCAAAAAATAAGAAAACTAATGGATATTGGGCGAATCTCATACTATACACTCTTTAAAGATAATTTAGATCTGCCCGCTATTTTCAGGGATAGCTGTATGAAGAAATGGGAAGCAGCCGGAATTACACATTTCGGCAATCTTTGCTCTTCTTCGGAGTTTCACACATTCGAGGAACTAAGAACAAAATTTCAAATTAACAACAGAGACTTCTTCAAATATCTACAAATACGGGACTTCATAACAAAAAGAAATCTTTGTGAAATCATCAGTATAAAATGTGAGATATTTGAGACACTGTCGTCCAGTAAAGTTAACACCATTAGTGAAATATATATCCTATTAAGTAACTCGGTACCTGATGATATAGGAAAGATAGCCTCGAAATGGGAAAAAAAAATTGGCATATCCCGAGCTGAAATTGAAAGTACAATGGCAATGTCACAAAATTATTTACTATCAACTAAACTACAAACACAGTTTTATAAAACCCTCTTTATGTTATATTACACTCCTGACAAAATTGCAAAATGGGGCTCGGGTAAAGGAACTCACTGTCCTCGGTGCCACTTTCCGCTTGCAGACTGTATACATATTTTTGCTACCTGCGACGACCTATCCCAACTGAAACTCGATATTGAGAGGTTTATAACAGCGGTGGTGAAAAATCCCATTACCTTGACTATTGAAACGATGCTTTTAGGAGCGAATGACCCAAACCGGAATCGACAAGGGGCGGAATTTATATTTATGTCAATGGCTGTTTTTAGGATGTGTATTGCATCGGCCTGGTTAGATGAACTGGCACCCTCATTTCAGCAATGGCTCGCCAGATTACTAGCCACATTTAAGTTGGAAATTGCAATCTATAAAGGGAAAGGTAGAAAGAAACGCAGTGCTGGTCTGAAAATCTGGGCTCCGCTACAGGAATGGTGTGATAATCAAGGCAATAATAATAATAATAACAGGGAACTCCTTCAAACCTAATTTAGATTTATTGGTGTCACTCTTAGTGAAGTCTATATATGGGATTTAACTATTTAACCAGGTAGTAAGGAACAAAGGAACTGATAACTGCTCTTGTATTTGTATTTGAATTGGCAAAGGCCTCGGTCTCCTTATTTGAAGATTTTTTATTTTTTTATTTTTTTTGCTGTTCTATTATTGTACATGTGCCTAGCTTGATGTAGCTTGATTTATTATTTTTAAATGTCAGCTCTGTGATTTACTTTAGGGCACAGCACACAGTTATTAGACTGGGCCAAACGATGCATAATGTGGTACACATATTGCATATTTTTCTTTTTGTATCTTTTCTTTTCCTATAGAAGTCTGCCAGACTAAGGGGTGGGGGGAGGGTTAGGGGGTTACGGTGAACTCTCTCAGTGTAAATTTATGTATTCTATGATTTTATATAAAAATCAATAAAAATCATTTAAAAAAAAAGGAATGTTTCTTATTGTATTCTATATTTGCTGACTGTAGTTGCTGAGGAAGTGAAAGAAAGATTTGCTTTACCATAAAAAATGGGTTAGTGCGAGGGGTCTTTAATGGTAATGATTTTTCTTCTGATTTGTACAAATTGAAATGCTCATGATCCTGCCATGCTGAACTTGTAGTTTGCTAATTGTTTATGTGGGAATTATGTATTAAAACCCTGGTTCTGGTGTACGGGGTGAATTCTCATTTTCCCCTGATACACTGTCATATTTGAATTAGACTTTTCCTTTACCATAGAATGGTGTCAGTACTCTTTATGAGTCAACCCTTAATTCCTGATAAGATTTAAGTGCATAATTAGGTATTATTATTCTGATTTTGTATTCTGCACTTGATTATTTATGTCATTTATTGCATTTTTCCTGTAATGCTTTTACTAAGGTGCGCTGTAAAACTATTTTCCTGATCTAGAACTCAGTTATTGAGTGGTTGCAGTTACTATTTAATTACGTTGATTCATACTCTGCTAATCAGATTAGTTCGAGGAAAGAGGGTGGTGTCTCTGACTGCTAATTCAATGAAACCGGGGAGCCAAACTGTCAGGGGTTAAATTTGGGGTACCTGAATTATTGGGGCTCATTGAATTAGTGGGATTCGGCACCCTCAAATCTTTGGTAGCAGGGGATAGTTTGTGTTAGAATACATCCTCCTTTTTAAGTACTCCCATAAAGATTTCCAGTAGTGATTGAGTACTTAATGCCCAGACTGAGGAAGAAAAGAGTTTTTGAGTTTTGCCAAACGTTCTCATGCCAGACTTTCCAGAGAATTGACTAGCTGTATTGGCTGTGCACTGCTGAGTGAATTTGAAGTGTAAGTATGAACAGGGTGAGAAACTGAGTCCAGAATGTGCATCGTTTGTATGAAATTCTGGTAATGGATTTCTGTTTCTGTGTTGAGTTTTTTTAATATGTGATGATTGTGGGTTCAATTGGTGGGCTGACTACTGTAATGTTAATATAGTATTCATATTTGTAAGCACATTCAAGATATTTTCAAATCTATAAAAAATTGGTTTGAATTTAGTTGTATATTGGATTCATTGAAATACAAGATCTCGAGATATATTGATTCCTTTTCTGTCATTATGGTGTGTAGAGCGAGGTGCCACTCACACATTGAAAGGGTTTCTAAATTAACAACTTTTATTTTTCAGGTTGTGTGTGTTAATGAAGGTTGGTGTAATTTGCTCTTGAGTGCCCAGGTGAAAGTGTACTAACCGGGTAGATGACTGGGGGCGGGGAATCTACAAAGTGTGAACAGCAGTTAATATGGTCGTTGTTCTAATTCCTATTGGTTCAGTTCTATGGGCTTTACTTTTCTTCTCTTTCTAGGGAACACAGACAAAGGGGTTATTTAGTTATTTGGTTTAAAGAGGCTTTGTGATTGTTTTCATATTTCACGGACACGTTTTGCTGTTTCTGGTTACTCAGCTATAAGCCACGCTGGGATTGGTGAGACACCACCACAAGCCAGTGCTCTGATTGGTTGGTTACTGGCAAAGCCGCACTGTGATAGGTGGACCTTTGGTAGAATGCTCTGATATTGGCCATTTTTCACTGAACGGTTGTTGTGGTTTTTTAGGTGATTTTGAGTTTATTGTGTTTTTGTTTTGAGAATAAATAATGGAAAGCTTGTTGGTAAAGTCTAAATCTACTGATATACCCAGGGATGATCAGAAATGGCCAGTGAAAGGAACACCAGCCTATGACACGATGAAGGAAATTGGGTGCTATATGTGCACTTGGATTTCAGAATGGAAAATATATAGTATATAATGAAGCTTTATGGTTTCTTCTAGAGGGACTTTCAATGTTAGGAAGTTAGATTTCTTAAGAACAACTAAGTATAACATGAAACTGATGCCCAGAGCTACACAGTTTGAGATGTTAAATAAATGGGATCACATGGCTCCTGAAAAGGGGAGAAAGAAAGCTTCAAAAGAAGTAAAAAGCTCATTTAGACATTGGCATGAGAATAAATCAGATTGTCTGAAAAAGCGTTGGGAGATGATATGATTGAATATGTAAAGACATTCCCTGCTATCTTTTCAAGTGAGGGAGAGCAGGGTAAAGATAAAATGGAACAAAATTATGAACAAGCTGAAGAGACAGATTGTTAGACCCAGCAGTTTCCAGTTGACTGTGACGCATCGAAGCCAGTCAGAATCCACTGTCCTAGATAGAATGAGCATGATACACATGTCCAATAATGGGTGTTCACCCTTGGGTAACTTGGCACCGAGTAGTCATGCTTCTCCTCATGGCCCAAGAGTCAAGTATTGGCAACACTCTGCATATGCCACAAAAAGACTCCACACCGTATGTATAAAGCACTGGTCTTTGTATTACACACACTTTGAAATCAAAATGAAATGCACATTGAATATACACTTTACCGTTATCTGCAATTGTAGAACTTTCCCATTATCAGCAGAACGGCATGAACATACATGCTCTAATTCATCCAAAACAACATTCCACAATATTGCAAACCCCCAACAGTTGGAATGGTCAAGCAATCACAGGTCTTTGACTGCGCTTCGTGACCCAGACCCTCAGTTACTCAACTACACCAGCCAATGATACACGTTGCCCCTGCTGGTGCCACATTGATTTGATTGTCAGAACCACCTAAAACGGAAAGAAACAGTTACTTAGCTATGTCCATCTGAATTAGACCTCCAGTCGCCCAGTGGCACCTGCACAAGTGTGGTATCGCTATCCCCCCTTAGACAAAAGGTTGTGACCCAGGAAGCTGGCACGCTTCCAAGTCTGTAGAAAGGTTTCCCCTTAAGTGGAATCTACCCTAGCTCCTGACAGCCTGCCTTATTTGCCCACAAGGCACAACAAAGCCCTTTGGGTCCGTCATGATATTCTCCACAATGAAGTACCTTGAAACGTGGGTCCTGGGAGAGGGAGCCACTGAACTAGGATGAAGGCCGCAATGTCAGGCAATGTCATCTTCTTGATCTAGAGGTCAAAGACAGTCTCAGCTCCCAGTTCTCAGCTCCGGTCCCCCAACACCCCTCAGACACCATACATTCTGAAATGCAAGCTAGCACAGGCCCTCTGATTGCATGCATGGGTCCCTCAGACTCTGTATGCTTCCCCGGACTCCTCAAATGCCTCATGTTCAAGCACTTCAGGTGGGCTACTGATCTTTACAAGCACACTCCTCTACAGAGTGTGATGACAGTGTACGTCAGGACAGTCTTTGTTCCAACCGACAATTACTTCCACCTGTTTCCGCCGCACCCTGTGCACTCCTTATGATCTAGTGGTAACAGAGAGATCCTTTGTGTCCCTGGGATTTCATGGACAGAAAGCCAGCCAACCGGTCCTTGGAGAGTACTTAGGGACCCAGGTTACGACAGTGAGCACTTAGCTGCAGGCCAGCAACGTCCAGGCAAAATCCACTTAGTCATAATCCCCTTCCTGGAGCATGGAAGTTACAGACCACCACAAATCTGCACATATTCCAGTTTCACTCCCACCTGCCATAATGATTCCTCTTGTCGATGTCCCAGTATTGAACCAGCGTCTTTAACTTCCGCGGCCGGAGCCCCAGTAGTTATACCCACAATGGCCTTTGAAGATGTGATCTGTTCAAAAGCCAGCTTTGAAATGTACATATCTCTAAATATGGTCCTGACTGCCATCCTACCCTGGGAGGTTTGATCACTATCATTTGTGGGGTCAAGACCCTGCCCCTTGGAATGTAGGTCCTAATTCCACCCCTATTTAACGCTCTCGGAAAGGCCCCTCAGTGTCAGAGGTTTGCTGTTTCACTTGAGCTCTTAGTTTATGGCCCTTTAGCAGGAATGTACAGATGTAGCTGTTCTCCCAGCACCCAGATGTAAATTAAAGTCAGTTACACAGAGCCACAAGCATCGAAATGCCCACTTTCCCATAGTGACATTTCCACACACATAATGTCACATCCACTCGCACTACAGGAGAGGATTTGCCTTTATGAACTCATCAATATCAAACACAACACGACTACTATTCTAGACATAGGAAATACTGCTCAATAACCATTTCCTACCTTTTCCCATGCTAATCCAATGTGAGAAGCAGGCCCAGTCGAACCGAACACACCATCCGGTGCCATTCACGACCCTTGCATGTAACACACATGGGCACATGTTCTACCTCTTCACAACACCACATCCTGTCCCCAGGGAGAACTCTGATATAGCAAGAGACATGCAGAACCTTAGCACGTAGCGTTATAAATGCCCAGCCAAGTAACAGAAACCTATGCACACAGGCCTCACCAGGGCAAACCTGTGACATGATCTATGAGCTACCTCTGTGGATGGCACAACCAGTGGTGCAGGCCCACGGAGGAGCATTCGAGGTGCATGCCCTGGGTATATGTCTTACCCCTAGACAAGGGACTTAGAGCTCACTCTAATGAGCCAATTATGTATACACTAATCACAAGCACCTATATGACAAGGTAAGCGTTTTGGCACTAAATGGCAGTGTTAAACGAGTTCAAAGTCTTAAGGCTAGCACCTAGATCAGCGGAAAACCAGGAAGGAGAAAAGCAAAAAAAGTCAAGGGAAAGCACGTAAGAAAGGGCCCTTTCCAACTCAGATCATGATGAAACATCTATATGTGAGCATTTCAATTCTAGGCCACCACCTTACACAGACAGGCAAGTAGAGATAACTCAGTCTGCTGCACGGGTTGACAAGGGAGCTGGGGGTGATGGTGCTGTAGTTCTGACTCCTACTGAAGTGATACTAAGTGCACCTACGGAACTGATAGTGACAGCAACAGCCCCTAGTAAGAGTGTTGAGGTACAGTCACAGTCAGAGATGCAGATACAGGTTACACCTGATAGATGGATGATAGTTTGAGCTGCCACCTAAAGAAATTAGTATTGTTATTTTGAAAATTGAATTTGAGATATGTTGCAAGGTTATCTGGGTGTGAATAGACTCTTAATCTATTTGCTGATAAAATTAGATATTTGATAAAAGAAGCTGCTAGAGAGGGCTAATGAAGCGCATGACAAATAAGAAGAGTTAGATAATTATTTGGAAGTTGACATCAACAAAATGAAAAATATAAATCAAAATTATAAAATGGATATGGCATGATGAAATTAAAGAGAAGGGCTTGATGATTTTGAGAGCACATATTAAAATGTATTTGAGAAAACAAAGTACTGGAGTGATTCGAAGAAAGATCGAGAAAGCTGGAAAACAGTACAGCAACTAAATAGAGGATGAAAGGGGCTGAGGGAAAGGTGAGGAGTGTTGCAAACGAGTCTCAAGTAGAAACAAGTATGGTGTTGGAGTTTCATTTGAGAGAGGATTACAATGGGAATTTTGCTCACATGCCGTGGACAAGGGCTGGTATGCATTTACAAATAACTTTCCAAAGCTGCGTGAGCACCCGGCAAAGCAGTATAAGTTCAAGTTCAAGTTCAAGAATTTATATAGCGCACTACTCACCCGGAGGGTCTCAAGGCGCTTGGGGATGGGGTTCATTATTTATCGAATAGCCAGGTTTTAAGTTCTTTTCTGAAGGAGATGTGGTTCTGTGTGAGGCGGAGGTGGGTGGGGAGTGAGTTCCAGGTCTTGGCCGCCAAGTAGGAGAAGGATCTACCTCCCATGGTGGATCTTTGGATATGCGGAACTGCGGCGAGGCCTTGATTGGAGGATCTAAGTTGGCGGGTGGGTGTGTAGAAGGATAGTCGAGTGTTGAGGCATTCGGGCCCTAGTTTGTAGAGGGCCTTGTGTGCGTGGGTGAGGGGACGGAATGTTATTCTCTTGTTGACGGGGAGCCAGTGGAGGTCTTTCAGGTGGCCGGTAATGTGATTTTGGCGAGGGATGTCCAAAATGAGTCTCGCTGATGCGTTTTGGATGCGTTGGAGTTTTTTCTGTAAATTGGCTGTAATTCCGGCGTAGAGGGTGTTTCCGTAGTCCAGTCGACTCGTGACTAGTGCGTGGGTGACAGTCTTTCTTGTTTCGGAGGGGATCCAACTGAAGATTTTTTTGAGCATACGAAGTACGTTGAAGCAGGAGGATGAGATGGCGTTGACTTGTCTGGTCATCGAGAGTGAGGAATCTAGGATGAAGCCCAGGTTGCGTGCGTGATCTGTGGGTATGGGTGCTGTGCCCAGAGCCGAAGGCCACCATGAGTCATCCCAGGCAGAGGGGGATGATCCTAGGATGAGCACCTCCGTTTTGTCTGAGTTAAGTTTTAGGCGGCTGTTTTTCATCCATTAGGCTACTTCTTTCATGCCTTCGTGAAGATTGGTTTTGGCGGAGTTAGGGTCTTTGGTGAGGGAAAGGATCAACTGGGTGTCGTCAGCGTAGGAGATGATGTTAAGGTTGTGTTGACGCGCGATGGATGCGAGTGGACTCATGTAGACGTTGAAGAGGGTGGGACTGAGTGATGATCCTTTTGGTACACCGCAAATGACTTCGGTAGCCTCTGATTTGAATGGGGGAAGTCGTACTCTCTGGGTTCTTCCGGTGAGGAACGAGATGATCCAGTCCAATGCTTTTCCTTGTATTCCGATGTTGTTGAGGCGTTGTATGAGGGTGCTATGACAGACTGTGTCGAAGGCGGCGGAGAGGTCGAGTAGAATGAGGGCCACTGTTTCTCCGTTGTCCAGTAGTGTTCGGATGTCGTCTGTGGCTGCGATGAGGGCGGTTTCGGTGCTGTGTTTGGCTCGAAAGCCGTTCTGTGAGGGATCGAGGGAGTTGTTGAATTCGAGGAAGGCGGCGAGTTGGCTATTGACGACTTTCTCGATGACTTTTGCCGGGAAAGGGAGGAGGGATATTGGGCGGTCGTTTTTGATTTCAGATGGGTCCGCTGTGGGTTTCTTCAGGAGGGCGCTGACTTTGGCATGTTTCCAGCTTTCTGGGAAGGTAGCAGAGTTGAAGGAGCAGTTGATAACATCACGGAGATGGGGTGCGATGATGGAGTCTGCTTTGTTGAAGATGTGGTGGGGAAATGGGTCGGTTGGCAAGCCGGAGTGGATGGAATTCATTAGGCGGATGGTGTCTTCTGTGGTGATTGGGTTCCAGGCGTTGAGATTGTTAGAGGGCGGTATAGGTTCTGAGGGGGGTGGGGGGCATTGTTCGTTGGGACTGTTTTCGAAGCTGTTATGTATGTCGGCAATTTTGTTGTAGAAGAAGGAGGATAACGAATCGCAGAGGTCTTGGGAGGGAGTGATGTCGTTTGAGGCTGCGGTGGGGTTGGTAAATTCTTTGACGATGTTGAATAGTTCCTTGCTGTTATGGGCCTTGTTGTCGAGTCGATTCTTGAATGCTGATTTCTCGGTGAATCGAATCAGCTGGTGGTGTTTGCGGATGGCTGCCTTGAAGGTGGTCAAGTTGTCGGTGGTTGGGTTTTTTCTCCATGTTTTCTCGAGAGTACGGCATAGCTTCTTGGATTTCTTAAGGTCATAGTTGAACCAGGGGGCCTTTTTGCTATCTTGTTTGGTGTGATGGTTTTTCAAGGGTGCTAATTCGTCAGCGCTGTGAGTGATCCATTGTTTGAATTTGATGGCAGCTTGGTTTGAGTCCGATGAGGGGGCAGGTGGGTTTTGGTTGAGTGATGTGAGGAGTTGGTCGGTGGTGATTTTGTTCCATTTTCTTCGGGGAATAGGTTGTGGGGGGTTGTGGGTCGAGGAGGTTTTGTAGCTGAAGTGAACACAACTGTGGTCCATCCAATGGAGAGCTGTGGTGCGGTCTAAGGAGATGTGTTTGCTGGAAGTGAAGATTGGGTCTAGCGTATGTCCGGCTACATGGGTGGGGGTGTCAACAAGTTGTTTGAGTCCGAGATTGGCCAGGTTGTCCAGAAGGGTGGTGGTGTTGCTGTCGTTTTTCTTTTCCAGGTGGCAGTTGAGGTCTCCTAGTAGGATGTAGTTCTCGGAGGCGAGGGCATGTGGACAGATGAAGTCAGTGATGTCCTCGCTGAATTGTTTACGTGTTCCTGGAGGCCTGTAGATGAGGGTGCCTCTGAGTGTGGTTCTGGGGTCAGTGTGGACCTGGAAGTGGAGGTGTTCGGCGGTGGTAAGGTTAACGTCGGAGCTGGTCGTGATTTTGATGGTGTTTTTATGGACGATGGCGATGCCTCCTCCTGTTTGGACGGTACGGTCTTTACGGATGATCTTGTAATTGTTCGGGATGGCTATGGCGATGTCGGGTGATGATGATGCATTCATCCATGTTTCAGTGAGGAAGGCGACGTCAGGTGATATAGCGTCGAGTAGATCCCAGAGTTCGGTGGCGTGTCTGTGGACCGAGCGGGTGTTCAGCAGGATGCACTTCAGGTGGTTAGGGTCGGAGCTGTGTTTGGGGTTAGTGGTTGTGGTAAGGGTCTTGACGCTGGTAAATTTGCAGGAGTGGCAGGCGAAGGGCCCGTGGTACGTCCCGGGGCAGCTTCGTAGCATTGGGGTGTGCGTCCGGGGTTAAGGGCTAGGAGGGTGGCTGCGTCATACTTAATGCGGCCAGAGTGCGGTTAGCGGGGGACAGGGGGTCTGGCGCTGGGCGCGGTCCAGGCGCGGTCCAGGCGCGGACGGGCGTAGACGGGCTTACCTTTGGCGCACCTTCGGCGCGACCGCTGCACGTGAACGCTGCACGCACAAACATCTGTCATATGTGGATAGTGGGGGGGGGCGAGGGAGGCTCAGCTGGGAGGCGGGAGCGTGGTGGGGGGGCCGGGCAGGGAGTCACAACAACAAACAAGCAAACAAAATGGCTGCAAGCCAAACGCGAAAGAGGATCGGGGCACACAGAGTCACAAAAGCGAGGGGAATGCTAGTGGCACCGGCACAGTTAGGCGCGAGTTGATGATACCGTTAAAATCACGGTTAAGGGCAATACAGATCGTTAGAAAGCGCACTTGATGCATATAGCGCGATTATGCAGATATGCGGGGCGATCAGGTGCTGGGGGTAATGCTATGAGATTACAAGCAGGCACACAGCAAGATTAGCACAATTTGAAGTAAAGCGCTACGATACCACACCACGAGCGCTGGGAGCAGAGAGGAGCGACCGTTGCTGAGGGGATCAGGATGGTCAGTATGATGAGATACATCTGTTAATAAATATTTCTTCAATGTTATGTGCTGATTTGAACTGTTTATTTAAAATTGTGGTTCCTTGAGACTTACATTTGGAATATATGGTTGCTGTTGAGTGGTTGGCACAGGAACCGGTTAGACTTGGTACTCATAATTTTCTGGCTGTAGAAATACTGGACAAATATAAGTCTGGGACTGAATATTTGAAAAAGGAAGTCCTGAAAGAGTTGTAAATTGGCGCAAGATTTTGAAAACCACAGAGGACCTATACGAGTCAGTGTATTCTTTTTACGAGAGACTGATGCATGTTTACAAGAAATACAATGCAGTTGAAAATCTCTAAAAAGATGGGGCTAATGGTTTTGTTTCTGCATTCATGGATGGGCTGAGGTCGTAGATTAGTAATCATATCCAGCAGAGTGAAATGTGTTGGCAGGAAAAGAGCGATCACAGAGATCTTGATGTTGGCAAAAACAGAAGTGATTACTTTGAAGCAAAGCAGAAGATTAAGAAAAAGTTGAGGATTGCTCAGATGAAGCAGATTGAGAAAGGAAACTGGGGAGGAACATGGCGGCGGGCTGAGAGCCGGTCGTGGCAGCACCGAGGAGTTCTCTGATAACTGAAGTAATGGCAACGCAATAGCGAGATCGCGAGTTCCCCTACGGAAAGGTAAGCGGCAGATGTATTTTTGCCCTAAAATTTGCCTCAGGTCAGACTAAGCCGGCTCCTTTTCTTTTAAGAGGCAGACGGCGTTCGTGCGGGGGCTTGAAACAGGCGGCGCTAGGACCGGCGCATACTTTGACCCGCATGACACGGGAGGAATCACTTCTACCACGAAGCCCGGGAGAACGCCGGCGGAGCCTATGGATCAGGTCACGCCTCGCGCTTTCCCAATCTAGGCTCGGCACTAGAATGCCAGAACTGAGATCATTAGGCGCCCAGGTGCAAATGAGGTTCCCCGCATTACTTAGAATTATGTGGAAGAATAAGACCTACAGTTTTTCACAGCCTGATGAGGTAGATAATCTCTTGGGTCGTATGAGAGAAAATCAAGAATGATAGCGAAGAGTAAGACAAGACACTCATAATAAAGTAGGGCAAAAAAAATAATATATATATATATATATATCAAAGGGGAAAATTGAAATAAAGGGAGTATGAAGTATTAAAGTAGATTTAACACATGTCGTGACATATTGTATTGATACACCAAAGGGGAAAGGGAAATTATCAAGCACTTTATTTTACTTTACTCGCTGTAAAAGACAAGTTAAGTTTGGATTCAGTCAGAGATTCCTCCAAGGAGCTCCAAAGGCGATGATATCGTCCGGTATGTTGGGGGGTTCCTCTGGGGGGAGGGAGCACATTGGGTGGAGGGAGCAGTGGGAGAAAAGAAAAAAAAAAATCCTCATATATAGAAAAACTTCATCTACACAAAGCTCAGGATGGATGTGAGATCATAGCTGAGTAATGAGTATGCCATATAAGTATAAAGCCCTTTCATGGAATGTAAATGGATTGGGGGGAAAAAGGAAACAGGCCCGGATTTGTGAATTTCTAAGGGACTCAGATGCACATATTATAATGCTTCAGGAGACCCATTTAGATGCAAACGCTTGTAGCTCACTTTTTAAGAAACTGAGGTGGGTGCAGGAAATTATATGCTCTAGACAGACGGGTACAACTAGGGGGGTCACAATTATAATTCGTGCGAATAGCGGGATAAGTTTGAAAAAATATGAGACAGATCAGACAGGAAGATGGTTGGTAGCAGCAATATTTATTCAAAATATACCTTATACACTTGCAGTATACTATGGACCAAATGAGGATAACCACCGCCCGCTTCTTAAGTTAGCAACAGCTTTATTGGGGACAACGGGCCCAGTAATTTTGGGAGGTGATTTTAACCTGGTATTTGATCAGATACTAGATAGAACCTCGAAAGCCAAGTATCATGCTCCCACCAAATCACTTTCTACCTTAGGTGGTATAATGAAAGATTTTAGTCTCTTAGACGTATGGAGGAAGAAATATAGATCTACACGGGGGTTTACTTTTTATAGTAAAAAATATAAAAATTACTCAAGGATTGACCATTTTTTAGTTGATCAGCACCTTCTCACAGATATTAGTTCTCTCTCGTTTACATCCGTCGGGATGTCAGACCATGCAGTCTTGGAATTGGTATTTTTATTAAACCTGAGTCCCTTAAAAATTAGATGGACATTGGATAGGACACTGTTACTCAGTGACCAGGTTAAAAGAGAAGTCAAAGAAAAAAACACAGAATTTTTTTCTATAAATATAGGCTCCTCTACCCCCCAGGTGGTTTGGGAAACCTATAAAGCCTTTTTGAGAGGGGTTTTGAGTTCCCTAATGGCCCACAAAAGAAAGGCTACAAAAGCCAAAAGGAGGGAAGATCTAGCGGCAATAAATAGAAAAGACTCTGAGCTACAAAACGCTATCTTATTAAATCCCGAGAGGGTCTGGGTTTTAGAGAAGGAGCTTAGAGAGTTACAACTTCAGCTTAAAATCTGCGACGAGAAAATTATAAAAGAAAAATGGGAGACTAGCAAATTAAAGAACTTCGAATATGGCGAAAAATGTGGGGCTCTACTAGCCTGGAAAGCTAGAGAGGAAAGAACTAGGAATAATATTAAAGTCTTAACTCAGAGAGAGACAGGAGACCCGATTGTGGAAGACGCTGACATTAGAGATGAAGCCAGGAGTTTTATGAAAAGCCTCTATACGGAAGATAAAGATCCAAAGTTAGAAGAGATAGAAACCTGGTTGCTTCAGAAAAACTTACCGCAAGTTTCTGACCTGGATAAGAGAATTTTAGAAAGTGAGATCACGGAGGGGGAAATATTAAACCAACTAAAGAAAATGAAACGGGGCAAAGCCGCAGGTTCGGATGGGCTTCCAGTTGAGCTCTATTTAGACCATATAGAACAATTGTTACCCATACTTACAACACTTTTTAACCACTTACTATCCCACGGTCACAGTATCCCCCCTACCTGGGCTGAAGCCACAATAACGCTTATCGTTAAACCCAACAAAGACCCCAAGAGAATTGAGTCTTACAGGCCAATCTGTCTTTTAAATATAGACATGAAATTATATTCTGGGATTTTAGCGACCAGACTAGCAAAGATTATAAAATCCATAATTCACACCGACCAAAGAGGCTTTATCCCAGGGAGACAACTTAATGAATTAACCTTTCAAGTGATAGGAGCCATAGATTACGCTAAAGACAAAGGCCTCCCGTTAGCCTTGGAGCCGATTGACGCCGCCAAGGCCTTTGATCAGGTCAACTGGAACTATCTTTGGGCCACAATGAATGCATTTGGGTTTCCCCCAGGGTTTATAAAGGGTATTAAATCATTGTATTACAACCCAAGGGCAAAAGTACTGGTTAACGGGGCATTATCTGACGGGTTTGACATTTCCAGAGGAACTCGGCAGGGCTGCCCCTTATCCCCTCTTTTGTTCGACATTTTTATGGAGCCTTTTGTTTGCGGCATTAGAAGGAATAATGTTATTCAACCATTCAGGATGGCTAACTTGGAGTTAAAAACTGCCCTATATGCTGATGATCTCCTCTTATATACATCTAATCATACAGAAGCTATACCCAGGCTATTTCACCTGGCAGAGGAATTCGGAAAACTGTCAGGCTACCAGATCAACAAGGAGAAGACAGAGATAATGGGGTGGAATAATGTTACTCCCATTCAGGGGGTGAAACAAAAGATGCGATATTTGGGAATTTATTTAACTCAAGATTTAAAGAATATACCGATAATTAGTCTGCAGACAGTTGTTAAAGACATCACTAAAACATTAACTAGATGGGGTAATCTTCCATTAAATATATATGGACGAGTTAATCTCATTAAAATGACCATACTCCCCAAATTGACTTTTCTTTATAATTCCATCCCTTTATCCTTCCCGGTAAAAGATATTACCAACCTCCAGGGTAAGATTGGATCTTTTATATGGGCCTGCAAATCCTCTAGGATAGCCTGGAAAAAACTGAGGAGGGGCTTAAAAATTGGAGGACTGGCCTTACCGGACTTATTAGCATATTGCCACGCTTTCCATTTTACAAATTTTAGGCTACTTGCCAACACATTAGACGCATCTTCACAGGGCCGTCTGTTCCAGGCTTTATTGTATGATTTACCACATGGTCATGACTTCTTTCTATTTAAGTTTGGCGACCAAAATATTTTAAGAAAGTGCGTCTCAAGATCTTACAGACCGCACTTAAAAACTGGGGGTTTATCCGTAAGGTATTGGGAATTCCTTACTATCACACGTACACTCCAATCTGGGATTCTCCGGGCACTCCTTTGTGTCTTCAGGATCAACTTTCACTTCCCTTGAGAATAGCTGGAATTTTGAATTGGGGGGATTTATGGGTAGACTCAGGCCTTATGGATTGGAACTCCCTAACATTACTTACAAACGGGCTACTGACGAGATTCAAATTTTATCAATTATCTGCTTGGTGGTCAAGTCAGACTTTACAGCGGGAAAAAGACACTGGAATCTTGGATGCAATCCGCAGAGGGGGGGATGGATTAGAGAAGTTTCATTTTGGTATAAATTGTTTACTATTGACGAAGAGAATAACTTACGTCGAGAACTGACAAGCCTCTGGGGGAATACAATAGCTGAATTACCCGAAGAGTGCAGTAAAATCTGGTCAGATTCCTTCTTTTTAGCCCAGAAATTAATTAAACCAGCTAATTTAAGGCGGAATCACTTATTCACGGCCTATAGAGTATATTGGACCCCGGCAAAATTATATAAGATAACGCAGAACAATTACCACTGCCCCCGCTGTAAACTCATGGCTGCAGATGATATCCATATATTTTTAGAATGGCCGGAGATCCAGGAGTATTGGAAAGTGACAGTTGGCTTCCTGGGGGAGGTATTATTAACAACTATCCTATGTACACCCAGGCTAGTATTTTTTGGACTACCGCATGATTACAATATCAACCACTTACATTCGCAGTTTATATTTTATGTGGTTGTCATCGCTAGAAGAGAAATATGTAAAGAATGGAAGTCAGCTGCCCCTCCCAGATTCGCAGAGTGTCTAAAAAATATAATGGAAGTCTGTAAGATGGACATGGTTGGTCGCAATGGTAACACCGAGAATATATGGTCAAAATTGGAGGTCTGGTCGAACAAGTAAACGGTCCGATGATTATGCCAGAGGTTGTGTCGGTCCTGTCCTCCCTTGGCCTGAATAACACCACCATGAGTCAGGGGAGTTGGATAAGGAAACAACCTACCTCTGGGACATCCCTGTCTGCTAGATACTGACTCCGGGGCGGATACAGAACTGTCAGTTTAAATGGCGACAGTGAGACCCTTCTAGAGCACACAAAAAAAACTGGTGGCATATATGAGGACAAAAAAAAAAGAGAAAGGAAACTGGAATCAAATGAATTCAAATATGAATTTTGCACAAAATGGAGTGAATCAGGGAATGGCAGATGGTAAAAATAATGGGGTGAACATGAATCTTCAGATGTTGAGAAAGAATACGGCATATCATTTTTGTGGCGTTAATCGGGCATTGGAACAGGGAGTATAGATAGAATCCTAACAGTATTCAAGTAAATTCAGAACAAATTGTACATATACAGAAAAATGGTGGGTTATCAAATATGCAGAATTCAGAGCAGAATATAAAGAATCAGAAATAATTTTGAGTGTCCATAACAACAGCTCCAGTAATGCAGCGAAAAGTTTGAAATAAAAAGCAATGCAATGTTGGCTATCAATAAAATAAAATGATTATGAATGATGAGTTGACAGGGATTAATTCACAATGGCGGTGCTTGACGGGGGAGGAGGATTGTCTACTTGGAGCAGTCCTAGAGGTAGACCAAAGTGGCCCATACATTGATGGAGAAGTCAATGGCTATCCAGTTTAATTTTTGAATGCTACCCATTCTACAGTTCGTTCTGTGGAAGTCTCAAACCTATCATTCTTGGAAAGAACAGTCCAAGTTGTAAGGATTAAGAAAGAACAAATAGTTAATCAGGTTACAGCAGATATCTCAGTCAAAAATTGATCAGATGTAGTATAAATATCAGTTTTTATTATGTGATTCATTTCCTATGAATCTACTTGGAAGGGATTTACTTTGGAAGAAGATACATTTTATAATATAATGCACACCGGATGGTGTAGCAATTGAAACGCAAAAAGAAAGGTTCCGTTTTTAAACTCTCAACAGAGGACTCAAGAGTTGAATTATACTCAGTGTTGACAAAAGAAGACCTGCCTCTGGATGTAAGACATACTGTCAGAGAAGAGGTACGGGATTACACTAGCAAAGAGATTGGATTGGGTAAAGGAGCAAGTCCAATTAAAATAAAGATAAAACCAGATGCAATATTTCCTAGAAAGAGGCAACACAAACTTACAAAAGATGCAGAGGAAGTGATAAAACCATTGATTGGACAGCTGTTGAAGATGGGAATTCCTCAAGTAGAGCTTGGCAGTCCTTGCAATTCTCCTGTGATGTGAATTAAGAAGATGAATGGAAAATTGAAAATCATTCAAGATCTACTAAAAATAAACAAAATTGTTGATCCATGTTGGCCAGTTATACCGAATCCTGAAATGATCTTATTTCAAATTCCCTCGCAAGCAGGATGGTATACATTCATTGACTTATGCCTGGCTTTCTTCTCAATACCACTTCATGAGGAGTCACAATCCCCCATTGCATTGCAATTTTTAAATAAAGTACTTGTTTGTTGTAGATTCCACAAGGGTATACTGAAAGTCCTTTGGTTTTCTCGCAAACACTGAAAGAAGACCTACAAAGTCTAAAGTTGCCATGTAATTCGGTACCGGTGTAATATATTGATTATTTACTGATTCCGTCTAGGACCAAGGAAGACTGTAAGTTGGATATGATTGCCCTATTGGGTCATTTGGCTGAGAGTGGGATTACAGCCTCCCCAACAAAAATGCAATATTGTAAGAGAGAAGTCATTTATCTTAGACACCATATTGAGAAGGGTTTAAGGAAAGTCTCAAAAGGATGCATTTCTGAACTTAAGTCGACCAGCCACCCAGAGCGAAGTTTGGATGTTCTTATGAATTGTTGGGTACTTTCATCAATGGATTCCAAATGATTCCCTGATTGCAATTCCTTTGGTGACATTGTTATGTAGCGATGTCCAAGATCCGATACCAATTTATGTTGATTGCATTGAATCAGTCAAGAAATTGAAGGAGAGTTTATTTTATTTATTTATAAAGTTTTATATAGCGCAAACTTGATCCTGAAGGATATCAGAGTGCTTTACAAATTGAGGGACTGAGGTAACATCAGTACGAGAGTCAAATAGGGACTATACATAGAAAATGCAAAAATTGTGCACAGGAAAGGACCAATGTAGGCCTTGGCTAGGCGTAAAATGTGCTAGGCATTGAAAACATAATGGCAAGGGGAGCAAATACAATAGAAAAATACCGGAGTGACATCCATTCTTAGAGTGTGTCCGATGCGCTAAGAGCTGACCATCGCTCTTCTTATGAAGGTAGGAATTTGTTTATGAGGAATCTTTTTGCTTCCAGTTTGAAAGCAACCTTGGAGGAGATTCTCCGGATTTCCGGTGGAAGAGAGTTCCAAATTTTTGGGGCAGATCCCGAGAACGCTCGTTGACAAGTTCTCTTTTTGCGGAAGATCTGGGGTTTCAGGAGGAAGGAATTAGCATTCCTTGACGGTCTCCCCCCTCTGGATAGTTTTAACTTTTGCACCAGATAATTGGGGGTTTTGAGGTGGAGGGCTTTGTGCGATAAGCATGCAATCTTTAGTTGAATTCTAGCTTCGTAGGGCAGCCAGTTTAGAGATTTTAGGACCGGGAGATGTGGGCATTTCGCTTGGTGCCCGTAATCAGTCTGGCCGCAGCGTTCAATGAAGCCTTTAGCGGAGCCAAAGTGTATTTGGGGAGGCCGCATAGCGTAGCACTGCCATAGTAAAGCCTCGGTAGTACAAGTGCTTGGATCACCTGCTTGAAGTCGGCATGAGGTAAGAAAGGTTTGAGGTTCCTGGGAGTTCTCAGAAGGTGGTTAGCTCCCTTGCTTACGTTGCTGATACGGGTCTTCATATTCAGGTGTTTGTCTAATGTGATTCCTAGCGATTTAGCGCAGTCAATAATGCGGGGGGAACAGTTGAAGGCTGTGAGTTGGTTCATCCAGAGGTCAATGTTAGGAGTGTGTTTCGGGGGAGAGATGAGGAGGAATTCTGTTTAGGTGGTGTTTAGCAGGAGGTGGTCTCAGTTAGCCAAGTTTGAGTAGTCAATAGGGTGGAGTTGAGTGAAGAGATGCTGTCTGGGGAGGAGATTTTCAGGTAGAGTTGGGTGTCGTCTGCATACACATGGAATCGAATGTCCAAAGATTTTAGTACATTAGCTAATGGTTTCAGAAACAAATTGAAGAGAATGGGAGATAACGAGGATCCTTGTGGAACCCCCATGGTGACTGAGGATGGGTGGGAGAGAGAGGGGTTCACCTTAACTCTTTGGGATCTGTGCTGGAGGAAGGACGAAAACCATTGCAGCACCTGCCCAGAGAGGCCCATCCTTTGCTCCAGAATATTTAGGAGTTTGTCGTGATTGACAGTGTCAAAGGCAGAGGAAAGGTAGAGTAGGATATGGAGGCAAGATTCATTTTTGTCAAGCATTATTAGGATGTCATTCATGACATGAGCGAGAGCCGATTGAGTGCTGTGCCCACTACGAAAGCCCGATTAGTGTTGGTCCAGGAGATGGAAGTGTTCGATGTGTGCACATAATTGAGATTGGACACATTTTTTCAAGAGTTTGGCTAGTGTGGGGATGCTGGAGATGGGGCGGAAGTTGTTAAGATCTGTACTGTCTGCTGTAGGTTTTTTAAAATAGGTGTTACCTGGGCCTCTTTTAGACAGTCTGGGATCGTTCCCTGTGAGAGAGAGGCATTGACGATCTTTGTCCAGATGGGGGAGATAGAATCTTTAATTGCTTTGAAGATGGTGAGAGGTAAAGGGTCATTGAAGTGATTAGATGGGTTGATACTCCGAAGGACCTTATTGATTTAATTTTCATTTAGGATGGTGAAGGTGTCCCAGGAAGCGTTGTGCTTGAAACCTCTGCTAAGTGGAGCAGCCTTATCTGGTGTGGCCATGGAGGGTGCAGGTCTGTTGGATGTTAATAGAGACCTCCTGGGTTTTAGATACATGTTAATAAGTCTGGTTTTCTCAGTAAAAAAGTCAGCCAAGTCAAAACATGAGGGAGGACTGACATCCGGATCTGATCGGTTGGGGGCTATGACAGATTGTTGTTTAACCAGTTATAACAATTTCTTGGGTCGATGGGCAGCTTGGTTAAGTTAGGATCTGAAATTTTCCGCCTTGACTGTCTTGATTTGTTCATTATAGGAGCTTCTAACTGATCTAAGGTTTTTTAGATGGACCGCTGAAGGAGTGGATCTCCAGTAGCGCTCTAAGGCCCTAAGACTGCAACGCTCCGAATTTAGGTTGCTATTGAACCAAGGTTTAGATATTTTTGAGGGTGCATCTTTTTGCTGGAGTGTAATATCATCCATGATGTTAGAAATAGAAGAGTTATAGAAATCTTTAAGTGCATGTACTTCAGCTAAGTCTCTTTGGAGAGAGAGGGCACGCTTACAGCGGGTTGCTAGGTCAGCTGTGTTGATGTCTCTGAGGTCTCTTTTCCAGATCTTTGGTTTAGTCATTTGAGGTTTAATCTGAGATACCTCCAAGTTGATATGGAAGGAAATAACGTGACCAATCGCAGGGTATGATGGAGGTCAAAGTTATAGACTGACCTTTGGAGATGATGAAGTCAAGAGTTTCCACCTTCTTGTGGGTAGGTTGGTCACAATGTTGAACCAAATCGTGATCCTTCAAGAAGGAGTTGAAGCATGCTAGAGCTTGGTCGTTAGGATTTGACCAATGAAGGTTTTAGTCTCCCAAGTAGATTTGGGACAGGATTGATTCCACATTGTCAGCTATGATTTCCATTAATTGTTCAATGAATGGTAGATTGTCGCCCAGAGGGTGATAGAATGTATGCAGTTTGCAAACCAGCTGCTTGTTACTGGAAATGTATTTGCAGGTTGATGGGGAAGAGGATTCTGAAAGGGAGATCGCAAGTGTCCTTCTATGTATACAGGCTAGGCCACCTCCTATTTTCGTAACTCTGTCCAGACGAATTATGTCATGGGAGGGGGGCACCAAGAGGTCTAGAATCGGAGTGGACAAGGGGGTGAGCCAAGTTTCTGTGAGGATAATGATATCTATCTCATTATGATGTATTAGGTCACAGATCTAAGAGACATGTTTGTTGGCAGATCTGCAGTTGAGTAGTATGCATTTGAGTGTAGCAGGAATATGGGGGGGAGGAGGCTGAATGATGTTGAATCTCTTGAGGTTGTCATTATTTATGACTAGGGTTCCCCGTTTTATGGTATTTATTTTTTTGCCATTTCTGTCTGTATTTATCCATATTTATTTTTTGGGCATTTTTTCTGTATTTATCCACATTTTGCCACAAGTAAAAGGCGATGCTATAGCTAGTATTTTTCCACATTCATTTAAATTGACAATGCACACATGCGCTCACTAGCATTTGTTGTGGCTTTAACAGTGCTTTAAATGGTCCGGTACTGAGTAATTTGAAAAGAAGAGTACATGTGCTTCTCAGTTCGGCAATAAAAACACTTTAGAATAGAGTACAAGCACTTATCAAAAGCAAACATGTGCCAGCGCTTCTGTATTTCCACCTAAAGCCAGCTAGAAATCTGTCTCCAAATGTATATGGTTTTCACACAGAAAGTACGTAAGGTTACCTATATTGGTGGTGGTGTCTTTATGTGTAGATAGACAGATAGATAGATCCCAAACTACACGCCACGTGCTCTGAAAGTTACTATCTCAGTCTAAGGTTCAAAGACTGAAAATAGATGCTAAACCACTCTAGGGTGATCTCAGCTAAATTTGGCTTCCAAAATATCTTTCATACAGATTGCAAATTGTGCAAAACACAGAGGCCCTGAGATTTTACGGGCTGCAGTTTGCCAAAGGAAACCTGCTTAAGGCTCTATGCCTGTGTCACAAAGCTATCTATCCAACAGGTTCTGTTATTACTGCATGCTGATTGGCGGAGAAAATCAAAACATGAAGCACAGAACCTGTTCGTGTGTGTGCTTTACTCTTATTACAGCATTCTGACTGGCACACTGCACTTTCTACCGAAGGGTCGAGCGCTGTGATTTGTACTGTTTTTATCCGCATGCCCGGTGACACGAAAACAAACATGGGAATTACAGAAACTTCTCCCTATACATTGGTCTTTACTACTGCAAGCTGGCAGGTACCCAACACAGAACATGTGGCATGCAGACTAAGTCCCTGGCCATTGCACCGATACCACGGTAGACTGACTGGTGCAGAACAGTGCACACGTGAGGCGCGGCACTCCGGCAGTGATACCCTCCGCGTGGCACCGCAAGGCTAAACCAAGGCGCTCATATACGAGGCAGACTCTGCCCGTGTCCTCTATGGCTGCCCCAACAGCCAAGGTTGGGAGGGCCGTGGGCGTGACCACTGATTGTGGGTAAAGACGGGGAGAGAGTTATCAATCTATTGTAAGATAACGGGGTGGCTCAGTTCTTATAGGGCAGGGGCAATGAATGGTCTTAAGCTATCCAATGCCTCCCCCTTCCAAACCAAGGCCCAGATGTAGGTAAAAAATATTTACCGATTCTTAATTACCGAATTTTACCGATTCGGTAATTAAGAATCGGTAAATATGAAGGGTGGACATGTAGGTCCATCCAGATGTGTATTTTACCGAATCGGTAAATACCGACCGGTAATGCTTCATTCATTCCTATGGGCTTTGAAGCCCATAGGAATGAATGGGGCATTACCGGTCGGTATTTACCAAATCGGTAAATACCGATTTTGAAAAGGGTGCAGGGGGTGTCACTTTGACACCCTCTGGCACCCCCAAAAAAGGGTCGGGGCCATATGGCAGGCATACCTGCCCTAAGGGCAGGTCTGCCTGTCATATGGCACAGGTGTGCATGCACACATGTGCATGCACACCTGAATCGGTATTTCACCATCAAATTGAATTTGATGGTAAAATACCGATTTCTTAGGCCTTGTGGGACTCATAAGAGTCCCACCTACATATCAATTTTACCGAATCTGTAAAAATACCGATCGGTAAATTTACCGAACGGTAAATTTACCGATTCTGCCCCCTACATCTCAAAATCCTTTTACCGGTCGGTAACGGCCGAATTCGGCCGTTACCGACCGGTAAAACCCTACCTACATCTGGCCCCAAGTCCTTTCGTCAACAGCAAATGCCAAGAACACATATTGGCAGGGAATCTGCCAAGGTTTTGTTCAACAGAATCTTCTCTACAAAATAACAGGAACCTTGTATGCACACGGGTGCTTGTGCGTCGCACTGGTAATACTGCATACTGTTACACATTACTGAACACGTAGTTTCAGTAAGTTGTTACCATGTATTGCGTGTTTATTATTGACTGCACTGCTACAAATTGTTGAATTTGTGAGTGTAGAATGCATGCTCTTAGGCGCTATAAACACTCGCTGTCAAGAGTGCTGTCGGTCAATGTGCCTGAACGAGGAAAAATATAACCATTAAAACTGAAATCAAAGGAGAATATGAAAAACACGACAGTAGGAGGACATAAGAACAGATGGCATTCCGTCAGAGACTAGTAAAAGGTGTGCTCCCTTTCTTCTACAAACAGCCGCAGGAAAGGTTAAGCAGGGCTCACGTGAACCAAAAACTGGTACTGTAGTCAAAGGGGAACCGGGTAAGTCATGTTAGTTTTATAGCGCTTCTCAGCATTCGCGCACTCCCCCATGCATCTTAATAAGTAAAGAATTCTACACGTAAACCAGGTAACCTGCAAAAGTTGCGTATAACAGTTCTTTCCAGAAAAAGCTCACACTCTCCCAAAAAAGAGTGATTCTACATTGTACAAGTGTTGTGAATGTGCCAGTGCCCCCTCAGACGGGGTAGAAAGCGCTACATAACGCAAATTCAACAAAGCACAAATAGAACCCAAACGCATAAACCATATTTATTTAAAAAAAGTTTTATATAGGGCTGGTTAGACCCGGAGCTATGAGAGCGCTTTACATGAGCATCAGATCATGGTTACAGGTTACATCGTTACAAAGGTTACACAGTTCTTAGAGCATGGCAACATAGTTACTTGTAAGGTTGAGATAAACAATAAGCACAAATACGTAAGGGGAAAAGAAGGCAAGGGGAGAAATTCAGGGGAGGGGGTTGGAGTAGGGGAAGTATATAGATAATGAAGGTGGAAAGAGGAGGGGAGGGTGAGAGACACAGCATGGGGAGAGGAGGGGAAAGGTGATGGGGACACAAACCGGTAGACGAGTCAAGGCAACGTCCAAAGTCCAGTAAGCTGTGATCCCAGGGCAAGTGGTATCCCTTCCCTATCTCTATTGCGAGAGGTTCCCTTTACGCAGTGGACTCTCTCAGAGGGGTCTCTGAGACTCCAAGGCCTATATACTGGATCCTTCCCCAAAAAGGGGAGAGGGAGGGTTTATGCAAGGGGCGCCATACCAAACCTCAAGTGTGAGTGGCTCCCTAGGCGCAGTGGACTCACTCAGCAGGTTCGCTGAGACTCCAGAGTATAAATATTGGATCTTTCCCCATCAAGGGGAGAAGGAGTGCTTAGTCAAAGAGCACAAAGGATAGGGGGTAGGCAGAGTAGCAGGCAAGGGGAGAGATTCACGGGAGAGAGGATAGGAGCTAGGGAAGAGACAATAAGGAGAGACGAAAAGAAGTCTGTCTAAAGACCGACTGGGTAGGTGACGACCCAGGAGGTAATCCACGGCCCATCTCCCCTACAGCTAAACTAAGTAGCTCCATCGGGCATCAGACAAAATAGTTCAGTCTCAAAACAATTGAGAGAGGAGGGAGGGAGAGACAAAAATAGAGGGAGGATGCAGTAGGAGACGACAGGAAGTGCAACAATGTGGTTAAACAATATACTAGAAGAAGATCAACAAGTAAACATTAAATCAAAAACAGCAATACAATTAGGGGAGAAGAGAAAAAAAGAGAGAAAGTAGTGGGGCGTAGGGGAGGAGGGAAAGTGAGGATAAGGGAAGAGAAAACCGTTGAGACGAAAGGAAGTCTGTCTAAAGACTGACTGGGTAGGTGACGACCAAGGAGGGAATCCACGACCCATCTCATCTATAGCTAAACCAGGTAGCTCCATCGGGCAACAGACAAAATAGTTCGGTCTCAATACATTAAGAGAGGAGGGAAGGAGAGATATAAATAGAGGGAGGATGCGGAGGAGACGACAGGAGAGACGGAAGGAAGTGCAACAATGTGGTTCAACAATATACTAGAAAAAGAACAACAAGTAAACATTAAATAAAACAGTCAGTAATACATTAGGGGAGGAGAGAAAAAAAGAAAGAAAGTAGTGGGGGGTAGGGGAGGAGAGGAGAGAGAGTGAGGATAAGGAAAGAGACAACCGTAGAGACGAAAGGAAGTCTGTCTAAAGACCGACTGGGTAGGTGACGACCAAGGAGGGAATCCACAGCCCTTCTCCCCTATAGCTAAACCAGGTAGCTCCATCGGGCATCAGACAAAATAGATCAGTCTCAAGTGGCATATAGGCCAGAATAAATCTTTATGGTCATAGATCATGGTTGCCCAGTTTTGTAGCAATATCACCAATGCTTTTGTGGTTTATGTAGTCGTAGGATGAAATCAGGTGCATGGTATGTTGAAAATAGCTGATAAATAAGCCACTCAAAGATGGCTGCTAGCTTATCCAGAGATAGTATGGCTCAGGGGCGCTCAGGGGAGTAGTCCTATTACTCTTTCCATGAATCATAGATGGTACAGCTCAGCAAAACCAGTAATGTAAAGTTCACCAACATTGAGCCCTGGCAGAATAGACAAGCACCTGCCACACGAAGACCCAGAGGGGCAGCCTCCAGCCCGTGGCCCGCAGCATGGTTTCCAGCACGGCTCGTTGTAATCCAGTTGGGTTCAGACCGGTAAGGGTTCAGGGGCGGGACAGGGTTCCTGAAGTGCTGCTCTTGGGAGCCCCAGGGTCCCGCAGGGGGAACAGAGTGTAGCCTGGTACAAGGGAGAGATGCGCTGCTGTAGCACTGTGAATTTAAGTGCTTAAAACGTGCACTGTATGGGGCCTGGGACAGGGAGTCAGGAGCGTTGGGAGAGGCTACGGCATGGGGTGAAAGAACAATAAAGCCTCGTTAATAAGTAAATGGTCTGTGAAAAGACCTGTGAAGTACTCGGGTGCGGCTGTGTGTGCCCGGGAAGGAATTTCCAGCAGCAGGAAGGGGACATGGCGAGAGCTCTGGAATCGAGCAAGGCAGCGCGGCAACATTTTCCAGTATTTTACCATTTCTAAATATAAATACAGACAAAGGAAATATAGATTTCCGCATGTATTTATATGTAAAAATCCGTAAAAACTGAAAACCGGGAGCCCTATTTATGACTCTGCGGTTGTGGAGGGGTTCTCTGTTCGGGTTAGAGTAAATTGTTTGAATTATTCCCTTTATACTCGAGTTGTAGTCCGTGTTTGAGAAGTAGGACTTGAGGAGGCTATCAGTTTCAAGGAAGCAGGCGCTGTCAACGAGCATCTGAGGGTAGAAGCTATGTTATGAAGAGGGACGGTAGAAGGGGAAGAGGGATGATCATGGGGAGCTTTATCTGTGACACTGGCGGTGGTACAGGGCCAGTTTCGATGAGAGCGGAGGGGACTTAACATGGGTAGATATCCAAGTGAGAGGGCTTTCAAAACGTCAAATTCTTTGGCGAGAAGGTGCAGTTGGTTGGAGATATCGTCCAATCGTGCCAGCACGTCTGGGTGGTGGGAGAGGGGCGGAAGTTGAGTGTGTAGATCCGGAGACGGGGGAGGGAGTCTAGGTGTGTTAGACAGATCTGCGGCGGTAAAGGGGAGTTCTAGTGGGGAGGTTTGGTCATTGAGTGTGGACGGAGTTCCAGAAAGCCTTGACCGGAATGTAGATTGGGTGTGAGGATCTGGAGAGAGGGGAGGGTGTCTATAAGTGATATAGAGGTCAGAGTCATTAGTAGGGGAGTCCGGTTTAATAGGATGTTCATTGGTTCTTAGCGGTGTTCTATAAAGTGAAGGCCCGGGGATTGATAGTGGTGATATAGTTGATGGCCTTGTATTATGTGGTTCAGGCAGATCATTGGTCGGCAAGGGCAGAGGAAGGGAATTGGGTGAGGGGGGAGGCAAATCTGAGGAGGAAGCAGGGGCGTCGCATTGTGAGGTGCTTGAGGTGGATAGATCTAAATCTTGTCGTAAAGAATACAAGTTGTTCAACATAGAGTCTTTGATCTTCGGAAAGAGCTTGTCAAATTGCTCTAGGTTTCGATTGGAAGCTTGAATGAGGACGATCCCATTGTTGTAGATAGTAATGGTGAGATCTATTTTGTATATAGGAGAGGAAGTAGTGGAAAGACTAAAACCATGGGGGGTTTTCTTTATTTGTTTGTACTGGAAGAAGGATAGGAGAGATTTCCTCCATTGAGCCTTTTTGTTTGTGAAGAAAATTAGGTCTGACATGATGTCGCCATTAGAAATGCAGAAATAAGTGTTTCCGGGTTTCTTTTGATTAAGTTATGTTTGAATTTGGAGAGATTCTCCTGTGGTAAAGTGGACCCTAATGAGAGCTCCGAAACGTCCAGGTTATATAAATCAAATAAGCTTGCCTTTACAGGCCACGGAACATAAAAGGAGCACAAAAAATTCAGAGAAGATACATCCACTGTAGAGCCTGGAAAGCTGATTAGTCGTGCATTGTCCCAGACTCGAGGTCATATACTAAACATGATTCCACTAGGCGGGCGCTGGATCGTACCTCTTCTTGGCAGACAACTGTGATTAAACTCGCACTGTCCCTTTGTATTGGATCCAGTACCTGTAAGACTTCCAGGATGTTTGAAATTAGTCGTAGCTGTTTGTCTGGCAATTGAACAAAGTGAAGGAATTGTGATGGCCCATACTTCAATTGTCTATGTCCCGCATTCAGTTGAAACCCTTTTGGCAAGCATGAAGACTCTGCATATAACAAACAGTAGACTGACTTTTTATTAGAAGTTGTAATGTTTTGAATCCAGCAGCACTGCTTGCAATTCCATACAAAAATTGTGAAGGCAGGGAAGATTAGATCATTAATGAGTTGGATCATGATTGTTTGGAGGTGACCACTTTATGCACAAAACCAAGACCATTGAGATGCCATATTGTAATGGCTTCAGGTCAATCTTTTTAATTATCTGCCTGTTCTCCAAATTGGTTGGGGCATTTCCCATAAGGAGAGCAAAGAGCCTTACAGCTGCCAAATTATTGTTGAGGTAGTTGATTCTGAGTTTTGTCCTACCCACTTCTATTGAGACTGATCGGGAGCACACTTTAAGAATGAAGTCCTTCAGATAAACTGCACAGCTTTTAACATCAAGCAACATTTTTATTGTAGTTGACCACAATCGTCAGGTTTAGTGGAAAGAGCAAAGGGCTCTCTCAAGAATAAACTGCTAAAAGTGTGTGCTTCAGCTGGTTTAAATTGACCTGATACCCTTACTCTTGTTTTCATAAACTCGAGAAGTACTCCTGACAGAAAAACAGGTATACCTCCACATGAAATAATGATGGACAGAGCAATGAGATTTGCATATGTACCTTCAGCTGCACTAGTTTCAATAACTGATGACGTTGTGTTGGATTATTGCAATAGCCTGGCTTATATGGTAAAATCTGTCTATCACAGGCGAATGTGGCAACAGAAGATTTCAAAGACATACCTATCTCTTGTATGCTGGAAATTCATCGGCAATCCTCGAACATATGCAGAGAAATTGTTAGAAAGAACAATGAAAAGGACATTTCCAATTTATGTTAACAATGAACACAGCTGTCCAAGGTGTGGGTGTGCCCCAGAGGATCCACGATGCTCACATAAAAAGAGTGAGAGTAGCTGAAGCACCGATGAGGCGAATGATCAAGATATACAACCCATACAACCAGTCCAGAGTGAAGCTCAGACCCAAGCTCGAGTTTGCAACATGAATCCAGGGGGCCAGTGAAGATTTTTTTGAAACTCATGAAGCTTGTGAAGGCAAAGACAATACACAAAAGCAAACAGAAAGGGAGAAGTTTCAGGTGATCGAGAATTCTGATGAAGAACCTGAAACTCCAGAAGTACAGGTACAGAGTGAAGAGCTGTTGCAATGCAAAAGATCAAAGCATGAGTGGCAGCAAAAAGAAACAGTTTCTGATATGAACAGTGACAAGTTGAAGTTGAAAATCAAAGTTACTAAGACCCCTCATGGTAGGAAGAAGTTCACTGTGAATAGAGTCAATGAAGACACGGCTGATATAAGTGCAAGTTTAAGTTCAAGTCAGAGATCAGGGTTGAGCTCAAGTCAAGGTTTTGTGGAGAACAAAATGGAAAAAACTGTAAAATTAAAAAGTCAAAGATATTCCAAGGGAAAGAACTTTCAGACAGATGCATTGTGAGCCAGAGAAAGAGCCAGTAAGTCAGTTTGATTCAGAAACTAGGAGACGTGAATCACCAGTTGCTAAAAGATTAAACCGAAAAAGAATTCCTAATAAAAAATATACATCACCAAAATTGGTATATGTAGCTACAATATGAACAGAAGAAGATAAAATCAAGGTGGATTATTCCTTGCTGAAAAAGTCCCGTACAAGTCTGAGAGTGATTCTGAGACTGAGTTTCAAACTGAGGATAAACCACCTTGAAGGTGAAACAAAACAGTTGAAAGAAGAGAAAAGAAAATTAAGACCTGAAGTAGAGAGTACTGAGTCTAATGCATTTATGATGAAACCATTTTTTAAAACTGATATGTGAACTATGAAAAGACTGAGAATCTCAATTTTGAGTTTTAATTTTTTTTGTTCTAATTATTGTTTTAATAAATTAAGAAGCAACGAAGATATTATTTTTTCTTTTTTTGATTGTTGCCACAATAAGACGTTTCGCTTGAAAATAGAATTGGTAACAGCAATTGCAGTAAAATAGTAGGGATGACATAATTAATTACAACACTGACAATATTAGTGGGATTGCTGGTGTGCTTACTGACTCCTGTGGGATGTTTCAAATTGTATTAAAAATAATGTTGAAGTTGTTACTAATGATTATGAACAGAAATTTATATTAGTTCATAAAGAACATCTAGTTAGTTTAAAAGATAATTTGTATACTAGGATGATTAGGGAATATGTGGACATAATGAAGGTGAGTAAGTGCTATGTCTGCACTTATCTCCCAAAATCAGCTGGGGAAGGTTCAACCTATACCCAGTCAGCAATTTCATATGCTTTATCTTGTAAAAGTTTGGTTGCAATCATAAATCATGAATAATTTCTTTCCCATTTTCTGACTGATTTCAATGTGTCTTTAGAGATTGTTTTTAGCAGAGAAGATAATTTAGATTATCAGGTTTACATCCTAGATTGAGAATAAAGCAGGTAGGAAGTGGTGAATTTTATATGAACAAAATACTTCCATAGAAAAGGAGGAAGTAGATTTTGTAGAGGAAAGTATGTGTGATAGGTCTTATGAAGTTAGTTGAAATCTTTTGATTGAAGAAGAACTCAATATGAGGGGAATTTACTATGTTCGTAGAAAGACTGCATATTTTAATCTATAGAAAAATTGGGTTGGTTCATTTAATTTGACTTTTATTTTTCCTAGGTTTTATCATGTAGATACATTGGGTGATAAGTTTAGTTTGAGAAGAGCAAAATAAAGATTTGGCTGGGAGTTTTCGGTATGGTAGGGGCTATAATGCCTTCTGACCCACACAATTGTAAAGCCATCAGGACCCTTCAATATGAGCTCATGCAAATCACTGGGAAGTGGCAGCCACTCTCTATTTTCTGGGTAGGGGACTTTAACTGTAAACTGTGTAGGCACAGCACTCAATGTGTGTGTGGATTGGAAGACACGGAGGGACAGCCCCTACCCCATTTTACTCAATCAAAACAAGGAGAAACTCTAAATTCTGTCCTGATAGGGAACAACCTAGGCCTTATTAACTGTTGGGCCGAGGACTTCTCACTGCAGTGCCCCACTTATGTTGGAGGTGGCAGAGCTTGCTATATTGATTTTATGTTAATATCTTGAAACCTTTTTTAAATGCATCTCGGATTGGGTGGTGGAACCCCATTGCCTAAGCAACCACAACCCCCTTAATGTCTCCCTTGAATTAAAGACCCAAGCAGTGATGGAGCGAGATAGAAAATAGAAATCTGTTTAAACTCGTGAAGTCACACTTCCATAACTTAAAATAATAATATTAATAATTTGTGATGTGTTATGCTAACACAACCTAGATTAAACTTTACACACGGGGACATTAACATGTGTGCTCATAAACGTGCATAATTGTTGCATCTTTTGTTCGTGCAAAAATAATACATTAATTTTGTTGTTTTCGTTTTGTCATTACTAACTGCAGCAGATTTAAAAGAGGCATGTGCTTATTTTGCTTTTCTTGTCTACGTGGTGTCATTTCTACTATTCTAGGTGCATATAAGGTTTAATGGTTTCATGAAGACTGGTAAATATAAAATGCTGCTTTATTTGTTTGCTTCTTGCTAGGTAACATTAGACTAATTGGGAGGGTTAATAAATTAGTAAACAAAGGGTGGAAACAGAATAAATAATATTTCTTACATTAATACTTTTCTTGTGTTTGTTTTATACTAGAAAAATAAGTTGCCTGCTTTTGGGCCTAGTTTGCTCGAGTTTGCTAAAAGATGAATTTAATTTCTGCAAGGAGCACGAGATGTCCATTTTAAAAGTTTCCATCAAAATTACATTCACTGAACAATGAAGAAGCGTTGTCATTATTTTTGTCGGACGTGGCCAAGGTCAGAAACCGGTAGAAAGAACATTTGATAACTTGGCATCCGAGGAAGTGTAATGAAAACAGTGAGAACTCTTGCTCAAATTTGTTGCAAATCAAGGAAGCTTTGGAACACGTACAAGAAAGACAATGGTCTCAAAGAATATGACCGAATGGAAGTTTTGAAATGTGGGTGACATGTCACTTGTCACTCTTGGACCAATGAGACATCGACTTTTGCAGAAAATGTTCCTTTACTTAGATTAGCTAGCATAGAAAGGTATAAAAAACCCATGCCCTAGGGATGGGCTGGCTGCTGCTTTTCAACTTTCAGATGAGGGTGTCGTGCTGTCGGACTTTGCGTGGAGCACGTAAGAATCCTTAAAGAACTTTACTTTATTTTCATTTATTTAGCTTAGTTATGGACTTAGGATTTTAGAAATGCTAAACTTATAATTCCTTGCTTAAAACTGTATTTTTCTTATGATATTTTTCAAACATGCTTGCTATGATTCTAATAAAATTTGCATTTATAAAATTATATTCCTAATAATTTAAAATTAGTTAATAAAATCTTACTCTTGAAAACAAGCTGGTCTTGGTTATTCAGAAGTACAGGTTACTATTAGCTAGATGTCATCGCCATGGTGGTCATTTAAATAGTTAGGATTTGTTCAAATGATGTCATCGTTCACCGCGGATGTATATAATTGTATATAATTTGTAAATAAGTTGTATAGGTTTAATTTGGCCACCTGATTCAGTAGGTCAAAATATGTCATGTTTGGTTAATGGGTCCATAAGTTAGATTAGTATTTTATGAAGTAGGTTATAGAGTTAGGTAGCATTGCTTATGGCATATTTCCTATAGGCCGCTGGATCAATTATTCTGGTAGCAGAATTTGATGGTTGCTAAGGGTAACCAAGGTGTTATGGTAGTTGCTAAGGGTAACCAAGGTGTTATGGTATGGATATAGGATCGATGTTTAACATATGTTGAGTTTGTTTTTCGTGCTATATGTGAGTCGTACCGGTACAGATTGTGTGATGAGAAGGTAGTCACACAGGGCATTTGATCTGTTTCAGAGTAGTGATATCGTCGTGTATCACGAGTGTTGTGGTCGTGCAACACAGTTTTAGGGCTAGGTGTGAATCTTGTATAGTGAGGATTATCTAAGAAATTTGAACAGCATGAGAATAGGGACAAAGCGCCTGTTGTAAAACTCACTGTGATAAGAGTATTAGTTATATTCGAGCTTGAGCGAAGGGTAGGGTAATGTCGGTGCATGATTATCTATAAACAGGTGAGAGTCCTGTAGGGGTACATGTTTTATATCTATAGACAGGTGAGAGTCCTGTACGGATAACGTCGTTATTCTACTAACTGTGCATGATTTCTATAAACAGGTGAGAGTCCTGTACGGATTTCATGTGTGTTTGAATTTAGGGATTTTTTTTTCGTGTGAAAGTGCGAGTTTGTTTTGTAATTTATGTTCGAGTGGAACTTTCGGACAGTCACTTAGTTGTGCGTTCTGAGGGAAATTAGTTCATAATTACTTGTTTGAAGGGTAGAGTAAAAAGATTACTGTACTGGCAAATGCATATTCTATGGGAATAGCGTCGTCTATTCCGAGAATGAGAATACTTGAATGTATGTAAACTATCCTATTTAGAGAAACAGACAGATGAGTCTTTATTGTCATTGTTAAAAATTAATTTTCACTGAAAAAGTGTTTTCAAAATGGCGCTGTGAAAAGATTTTGTGAAGGAGGGGTAAGCGCTAAGAGTGAGAAGTGAGAAACCGCAGCTGCTGTGTACGTCACAGAGCCGCGCTGGGATTGGGTGATATATGTCATAAGCTGTGTCCTGATTGGTTCTTGAATCTCTGACGAGCTGTAAGCTGATTGGTTCTTCAGCAAATCTCCAATTTTATTGGTTGAGTAAAAAAGTGACGTAGCTCAACTCTCATTGGATTGTTGGTGTGTTTCGCGCACGAATTGGTTGTTTTTGCGGAACATCCCGGAAATATTTTACGAACGAATTTCTCGATTGAATTTAACTCTTAAAAATGAGTTATCATTTTAAACACGTTGAGAAAAAGCCAACATTGTTTCAGAAACGTAAAAATTTTATTTCACCTGACAAGAAAATTGAAACGCGAGGTGGTAAATTACTTCATAAGTACAAAACACCTGCAGCGTATATGGAAGGTGAATATGGTTATCATACTGTTTTGTGGTTTGATATTTGGAAACACTACACTAAGGATGATGGTGTTTTGGCTTGGCCTGATGATGGTTCATTTAATGTAAAAGTTTTGAGAAATTTGAGAGAGAAAATGAATGCTCTTACTCCAAAGCCGAGACCAACTCAATTTGAAGCTTTAGTTGAATGTGAGGATGAGATGTATCAATTACAAAGGGAAGCAAGTGGAATTAAAAGACCTCCTAAGGCTCCAAGTTATAGAAGAGAGACACATGAGGATAGGATGCGAATGTGGAGACAGGGAAGCATGAGTGAGGGACTCTATTTAATTAGAGAGATGGTTTTAGGTTCTCCTGATGGAAAAAGAACTGAAAAGAGAAATAATGCTCCTGTAGAAAGTGAATCTGAGGATGCAGTTTTAGAAGAAATCTACACTTCAGATAAAAGGAATGAGTCTTTGAGACCCCCTAGGTCATGGTCTACTCCGATGGTTTCTACAGAAACTACACCGAGTGCACCTCCAGTTATTGAAACTCCTAAAATTTACCCAAATAGTTCTGAATCTTTTGAAACTCCAAGAAAATCAGAAGCTGAGGAAAATGCAAATGTCTGTATTGGAGGTAGACATTTTTCATTAATTCCAAGAGAAAGGGAAGCTCCAAAAAATTATGTGAGAGAAGTTAGAAATGTGGAGGCTGGAGATTCTTCTGAGTATTTACGATCAAAGGAAGAATTAATTCGACAAATAACAAAAAGCATGGAAGCTGTGACAGTTCCAGTAACAATTGGTCCTGTTCAGCCTGTTTTTGAGCAAAGAGAAGTTAATAAGACAGGTTTGACTGTTCCTTTAAATGCAGAAATTCAGAAGGTTGCTGAAAAATTTTACTCAGACATATCTGAAATTAACTCTTCAAAATCGAGAATGCCTAATTTGACTTTTAATGAGGATTTATCTCCAAAAACACCGATGGGTGCAGAATCTGATGCTGAGTGTTCAGAAGTCAGAGTGACAAAACCTAAACTTGATGTTGCAAAATTAAAAGCAAATTTGGAGGAATTAATAATTGGTACAATTGGTCCTGACAGTTTACATTTTTATCGAGATGATGAACTACTGTTCATTTGCAAGAGTATTCAGTGGAAAACAAAAAACAAATATGATCAGTTGGATGAACTGGCAGCTGAACTTGAAATTGATTTGAGCAGGCAAAAGAATTTTGCAAAACATTACAGATTAGACTTTTCAGAAAGTGACATTGAGAATTTGAACTCAATGGGAAGAATAATGCACATAAAAGATTTGATTGTTTACATCAAAAAACTGGGAGAATTGAGCAAGTGGAGAGTGAAATGGACGAGAAAGAAGGAAGATGAGAAATTGGAAAAATTGTCAAAACAATTTCCAATGAGAGAGATTGCAGGTGGAGGATATGTTCATGTCCCTTGGTCAAGACAGGACATATTGGTGTTCACAAATGATTTTCCAAGACTGAGAGAAAAGCCAGTCGAGTGGTACAGGCAGGTGGACAGGTTCATCAAAGTCTCAAAAGTTTTGTGGATTGATCTGGATGGATTTTTTGACATTGTTGTCCCATCAGATCTTTGGACAGAATGCAAAATAGCCATAAGTTGGCCAAAAGTAGAACCTGAGCGAATTAAAGAAACAGGTGCTCCAAATCCAATTGTAATGGATTTTTATGGAAAGGTGATTTACTGGTTGAAAAACAAAATTCCACCAAAAGAGGTCGATTGGGTTAAGATAGAAAGAACAAACCAGGAAACAAAAGAATCGGTTCATTCATTTTACGAAAGGTTACTGTTGATTTTTAAACAATACAGTGGCTATGAAAAACTAGATGAGAAAGATATGAGTCATTTCGTCTACAGATTTGTTTATGGTTTGAAACCAGAAATTGAAGATATGATCAGGAATAGTATTGTCGGATGGCAAGCACTTTCTGTTGATGACATTTTGAGAAAAGCAAAATACTGCAGTGATGAGTTAGAAGTGAGACAAAAGAAGCTCAAGGAGAAAGCCATGTGGGCTCAGGTAAAAGTGGCTGAGCAACAGATTGCTAGTCTTGGTAATAAAAACACAAATTTTGTTCAAACTACAAATTCGAATCAAGGTCAAGGGAAGTTTAAAAGTAATAATTTTGTCAGAAAAATTAACCCAAGGATTGAAGAGATGAAGCAAAGATTACCTTGTTTTAATTGTGGCGAGATTGGACACTGGAAAGATGAATGTAAGAAACCACCTAGAAATTTTAAAAGTCCATTGTTAAATCCACAGATGCAGAGTGATGTTGACCTGCAGCAACAGCTACAGTTGCAACAGAATTTAAACGAGTTAAATCTTTAGTGACAGCAACAGGTGAATAACCGACAGAGTCAATTGCCACAACCTCCTTTTATAAATTGTGGGGGAACTCAAAAATATATTTCTGGTGTGGGATTTCAAGGAGATGATCAGGTAATAAAATCCCAAAGGCAAAAGGTGCAAAATGCTTCACAACAGTTTTTGTTAACAGAAGGTCAGGAAAGTGATTCTGATGATTACTACTGACGGTGCCCAAGAGAGGAGGAAGAGTGTGTTGTTGGAGCCACTCTTGAGGTTGACCAGTCTGGTCCATTTGTAAACGGGAAAGTTAATGATGTAGACATTACTTTTCTAGTGGACACTGGTGCTACCCGTTCTACTGTTAGATCAGTGGAAATTGAAAACCTACCTCTCTCTGGGGACACCATCCAAGTTGTCGGAGTAAGCAATCAACAAATCAGAACTGATTTGAATGATCCAGTACCAGTTGAAATTGGAAATTTTAAAGATAAGCACAGATTTGTGGTTTGTAACAGTAGTCCAGTGAATCTATTAGGCAGAGATATATTGTGCAAGATGAATTGCAGAATATATTGTTCTCCTGAAGGAGTTGAATTACAAACAATGGAGGAAGATGGCTTGTACAGGATGACAATGATGCTAATGGAATCAGAGGAAACAAAATTGTTTCCTGCATTTGAAAAAGAGAATTTGCCAGAAGAGCTCAAGGAAACAGTGAAATCTGAAATTTGGGATTTGACTGGGAATGAGATGGGTCTGATGAAACATGTCGATCCAGTCAAAATTACACTGAAGCAAGGAATACAGTTTCCTAATATTCCTCAGTATAAGATGAAAGCAGAGACTATTGAGGGAGTTATACCTGTGATTGAAAAATTCATTAAACAAGGTGTCTTAAAAGAAATTGAGAGTAGCCCTTGTAATTCACCGATCATGGGAATTAAAAAATCGAATGGAACGTACAGGATTGTTCAAGATTTGAGAAAAGTTAATCAGATTGTTGTTCCATGTTGTCCTGTGGTTCCAAACCCAGCAGTCATTTTGTATCAGATTCCACATGATGCTGAATGGTACACTGTCATTGATCTTTGCAATGCATTCTTTACTGTTCCTTTACATCCAGAGAGTCAGGAAATTTTCGCTTTCAGATTCCAGAGTAGGACCCTCGCATGGTGTAGAATCCCTCAAGGCTATACAGAGAGTCCTTCAATCTTTAATGAGCTGTTAAAAAGATCTTTGGAAGATTTAGATTTACCTGGCAGGTCTACGTTGGTGCAGTATATCGACGACGTGTCGATTGCTGCTAAAACAAGAGAAAATTGTGTAACAGACACAATAATACTTTTGAATCATCTTGCAGATGAGGGACATAAAGTGTCTCCAGCAAAATTGCAGTTTTGCAAACAAGAAGTGAAATATCTTGGTCACAGAATTGCAAAGGGAAAAAGACAGGTGACAGTTGAGAGAATAAAAATGATTCAAGCAATGCAACCACCAAGAACACAGAGACAGGTTAGGATGTTTTTGGGGATGGTTGGCTACTGTCGACAATGGATAAGTGGATTTTCGGTAATTGCGAAACCACTACAGAGACTGACAAAGTCTGATGTAAAAGATCCAATTATCCTCAATGAAGCTGAGATGGAATCTTTTGAGAACCTGAAAAAGAGTTTATGTCAAGCTCCTGCTTTGGGCATGCCAAATTATGAGAAAGATTTTGAACTGTATTGCAGTGAGAGAGAAGGATGTGCATTGTCTGTGTTAATCCAGAGACATGGGAATCTAAAGAAACCCATTGCATACTTCTCTGCAGTTCTTGATCCAATTGCAAAAGCCTTACCAGGTTGTTTGAAAGCAGTTGCAGCTACAAGTGTCAGTCTTGAGCAAAGCGAAGGAATCATAATGGGATTTCCTGTGAAAGTTTTTGTGCCTCATTCGGTTGAAATATTACTGACAAGAGGTAAAACTCAACATTTAACCAGCAGCAGATTGACTAAGTATGAGAAAATCATACTGGGAGCAGACAATGTTTCCATTTCGAGATGCTTGAATTTGAATCCTTCTACATTACTGCCTGATTCTGAAATTGTTGATGAAGATGAAATGGAACATGAGTGTTTGGATGTCATGGAATTTTGCACCAAACCAAGGCAGGACATTAAAGATGTACCTTTGCCTGAATCAGATGTAGTCTACTTTGTGGATGGCTCCTGTCTGAGGACAGAGGGAGGTGTTTTGAAAGCAGCATACTCAGTCTGTACAGTTGCAGATGTTGAAGAAGCATCATGTCTTGAAGGAATTCGTTCAGCACAGGTGGCTGAATTGATTACTTTAATTCGTGCTTGTGAAGTATCAAAGGACAAAAGAGTTACCATCATTACTGATAGTCAGTATGGGTACGGAGTTGTGCATGATTATGGACAGCTCTGGTCTCAGAGAGGTTATCTGACTTCAGCAGGGTCACCAATTAAGAATGCAGTTTTTATCAAAAGATTAATTGATGCCATACAGTTGCCGAAAGAGATCGCAATTGTAAAGTGTGCAGCACACACAAAAGGAGTGGATTATATCTCAAAGGGCAATGCCTATGCAGACGAAACAGCAAAATATTGTGCGAGAAAATGTTGTGCATACAATCGGGAAAAAAGTAAAGAATCTGATTCAAATTCATTAATGCTAACAACAGTTGTAGAGACATGGCAGGAAATCAGAGACTTACAAAATGAAGCAGATGATGAGGAAAAAGATTTGTGGTTAAGAGCAGATTGTAGACCACGTGATGAGGATGGAGTGTGGACCTACAAAGATGGCAGAATAGTCTTACCAAATTGTTTGATTGCTGATATGGCCAGATTGTATCATGGCCCAGCTCACCTTGGAAGAGATTCCATGATTAGACTATTTCGAGAGACTTGGTTCAATACAAAATTTAGAACGATTGCAGAGTCTTTTTGTCAAAGGTGTTTATCATGCCAACAAATGAACCCAAACAGAAAATCAGTTGTAGGTACAGGGGTAATTGGTCGAGAGGGTGGTCCCTTTACCAGGTTGCAGATGGATTTCATTGAAATGCCCCTACACAATTGTTTGAAATATGTTCTTGTGATTGTTTGTTTGTTTTCAAGATGGGTGGAAGCATTTCCTACACGACATTGTGATTCAGTTACAGTGGCAAAACTGCTACTCAGAGAAATCATCCCAAGGTACGGTTTTCCAGTCACTATTGAGAGTGATGGAGGAAGCCATTTTGATAACAAACTGATGAAGCTGATATGTGAGGCATTAAGCATTGAGCAGAAAATACACTGTGTATACAGACCAGAGGCATCTGGGGTGGTGGAACATATTAATGGGACTATTAAAAACAGGATTGGAAAAATGTGTCTGGAAACAGGTGTAAAGTGGACTGATGCTCTTCCACTTGTTTTAATGTCATTGAGAAGTACACCTGATAAAAAGACAGGTTTGAGTCCTCATGAGATACTGATGGGAAGAGTCATGAGACAAGCTTTTGTACCTGTGGGCAAATTGTTGAGCATAAATGACAGTGCTATTTTGGATTACTGTAAAAAGTTATCTGACATAGTGACTTCTGTGTCTAATCAGGTGGGAACTGAAGCACAATCAAATGAGAAAGTTCTGACACATGATTTGAGACCTGGTGATTGGGTCAGAACAAAAGTACATCGAAGAAGAAATTGTCTGGCTCCTAGGTGGCAGAAGCCTAGACAAATAATTCTGGTCACCACAAATGCAGTGAAATGCAGAGGATTGAAAAGGTGGATTCATCCTAGTCATACTATTCCAGTGCCTACTCCTGAGAGTTCTGATGTTGAAAGTGATACTACAGAAGATTCTGATTCTGAAGTAGAAGGTGAAACAAATCCAGATACTGAAGATCGACAGAGAGGTCGACATCTGGAACCTGTGCCTGTGAATGGAGAGTTGACAAGAAAAGATTTGGAAATTATTGAAATAGATTCTGAAGAAGAAGAGAATCTATTAAAAGGAAAAACAACTGAAGATTCAGTCAAGAAGATTAATGGAGTAAGTTCTATCGAGGACAGAGAAGCTGAATCAAAAGAAATTTCTGACCAGGAGAGTATCGAAAAGCAGAAGTCAAGCTCTGAAGTAAGGAACGGAAAACCAGAATCTGTGAAGTTGGAGGTAATTGAAGAGGAGGAGGAAGACGAATTACAGAGTACCAGTGATGGAAGACAAAGCATAGTTCCTGAAGGAGTGAAACTGCCGAATAGAGAAGTTCCTGAGTCAATCATTGAAGTTTCAGACTGTGATACTGAAGAAAGTGACGTGGATGGTGAAAGTAGAAGTCCAAAGAAAAGATCTTGGAAGTCAGAGACAAGTGCTTCAGAACCAAAGAGAAAATTTGTGAGGAAAACAGATTTTTGGCCTGGTGGAAGATTGAGAGTCAGGTTGATCAAAAAACCGAAAGAGCAGGTAGAAGAAATCAGTAGTCAAAAGGGTTCTGAAAAGGAAGTTGGAGTTGGGAGAAAAATTTAAGTAGTGACAAGAAAGGGAAAGAGGATTATAAAGCCAAATCAGAAATATAAATCTCCTGAGTGGACTTATCTAGTAATTCCACCTGTCATTGACATTTACGATAGTAGTCAAGAAGAAGAAGAAATTGAAGAAATTAGTGACAATGATTGAAGTGCAGAAATTTTAATTGGGATTTTTTGGGTTTTTAATTTTTGGCAAAAGGCTGAAGAAATCTTGTTAGGTGACACAAGGTCGAAGAAAACTTGTTTAGTTGAGGAAAACTTACTTTGTGACATAAGGTCGAAGAAATACTGTTAGGGTTTTTAAAAAAAATTAAAAAAATTTTTTTTTTTAAAGGGGGGTGTAAATAATTAATCATTTAATTTTTAAAATAGTTTTTTTTTGTTTTCTTTTAAGGCAAAACTAACCAAAGATGCCTTACGTTATGGAACAGAGTACTTCAAGGTGTTCCATTTTTAAGAGATGCTGTAAGATGACTCTGGTGTGTCTGCTCATTTTAATTCTGCTCTGGTTAGTTTTAGCTGTGATCATTCCATTTGCAATTAACAAAGATTTTAACAAAGCCAACATGACAAGCAAAGCTTCAGTTAGTCCAAACAAACATAGTGCAACAGGCAAAGTTATTGATCTTCAACCTAATGTTCATCAGGACAAATCTATTAGTGATTTTTCAAGCAATACATTCACAAAGCTTTTGAGTGAATATGTCAAGGTAATGGATGCAAAAGATTGCTACGTCTGTGTTAAATTACCTGCTTCTGTTTCAGAGGGAGTGACATACAATATGCTTCCTCTTACATATGGTGTGACATGCAGTGTGTTAGCTAGCTTGTTCTATCAAACTGGACGCTTAGAATACTATTATTCAGATTTTGACGAAATTTTTGCAAATTTAAAAATTGAGGGTGCTTTGAATAAGCATAAGAAAGCTAAGCAGATGAGGGAATTTTTCCTTGTTACTAACGAACTCACCTATGAGTATGCTTACAAGAACAATCTAACCTGTAAACTAAGTGCTGAAGGAAAGAAGTTTTTGAACCTAGTTGAAGAGAGGAGAGCAATCTACAAGAGAAATGAAATAGTCAAGCAGACTAAGTCCAGGTTCTGGCAGAAAGAGGATGAGAAGCTAAATGGCAAAATGCTTGATAATGTTGCAATTCACATAGACAAACCAGTTAGTGGTAAGCTTTGCATTAGAAGAGACAATACACTTTTTGATAACTACTTTGTGGGTGCAAGTAATTGTGAAGATACATATCAGATCATGGGAGGTTGGGGATTCAAAGGTGGAAAAGAACCAATTTTTCCTGGAATTTATTTTGTTTGTGGTGACAAGGCTTACTACAATCTCCCTGATCACTAATATGGAACTTGTTATGTTGGGATTGTTTTTCCTAAAATGTTCCATGTTGACAGAGATTCGGAAGGACTGTTCAAATTCAACAATTATGTAAATAGGGTTAAAAGAGAAACTTTCACAGAGGTTTTGGGAGATATTTTTCAAGCAGTGATACCTTTTGTAGGTATAACCCTGAATGCAGGAAGAATCAGAAAATTGTCCACAATTGTTGACAGATTGTCAACAGATACAGCTGATGGTTTCCAATTAGTGAATGTTGAGGTCATTGCAATCAGATCCATGGTGATTCAAGATCGCCTTGCTTTAGACATACTCTTAGCAAAAGAGGGAGGAGTCTGCGGCATTTTACATGTGCAACATTGTTGCACCTATATCCCTGACGAAAGTAAGAACATTGAGATGTACATTAAAAACATCACAGAGATGCATTCAGAGATAATTCCATTAGAAGAAGATTTTACAGAAAGACTTTCAAAAAGATTCCAATCAATTAAAAATTGGTTCCATGACATTGGAAGTTCAGTTCTTGGCAAGATTTTGGCACCTTTGATTGTGATAATATTCATTTTTGTTCTGACAAAAATTGGTTGTTTGTTGCATAAGAGAAAGAAACAAATGAAGGAAAAGAGAAGAATTTATAAAATCAAAAAAGAAGAAGAAAGGGAGATTGAGTTACAAGAATTACACAGAGCACGTTATGACAATTGCAAGGATTTTGCAGAAACAAACTTCTAGAAATACTGACACAGATGAATTTGAATAATTTTCCAAGAAATCTAAATTTCCAAATTTTGGGTGGTGGTGTGGTGATTTGTTAATCACCAGATGAGGGAGTTGATGGAGCGAGATAGAAAATAGAAATCTGTTTAAACTCGTGAAGTCACACTTCCATAACTTAAAATAATAATATTAATAATTTGTGATGTGTTATGCTAACACAACCTAGATTAAACTTTACACACGGGGACATTAACATGTGTGCTCATAAACGTGCATAATTGTTGCATCTTTTGTTCGTGCAAAAATAATAAATTAATTTTGTTGTTTTCGTTTTGTCATTACTAACTGCAGCAGATTTAAAAGAGGCATGTGCTTATTTTGCTTTTCTTGTCTATGTGGTGTCATTTCTACTATTCTAGGTGCATATAAGGTTTAATGGTTTCATGAAGACTGGTAAATATTAAATGCTGGTTTATTTGTTTGCTTCTTGCTAGGTAACATTAGACTAATTGGGAGGGTTAATAAATTAGTAAACAAAGGGTGGAAACAGAATAAATAATATTTCTTACATTAATACTTTTCTTGTGTTTGTTTTATACTAGAAAAATAAGTTGCCTGCTTTTGGGCCTAGTTTGCTCGAGTTTGCTAAAAGATGAATTTAATTTCTGCAAGGAGCACGAGATGTCCATTTTAAAAGTTTCCATCAAAATTACATTCACTGAACAATGAAGAAGCGTTGTCATTATTTTTGTCGGACGTGGCCAAGGTCAGAAACCGGTAGAAAGAACATTTGATAACTTGGCATCCGAGGAAGTGTAATGAAAACAGTGAGAACTCTTGCTCAAATTTGTTGCAAATCAAGGAAGCTTTGGAACACGTACAAGAAAGACAATGGTCCCAAAGAATATGACCGAATGGAAGTTTTGAAATGTGGGTGGCATGTCACTTGTCACTCTTGGACCAATGAGACATCGACTTTTGCAGAAAATTTTCCTTTACTTAGATTAGCTAGCATAGAAAGGTATAAAAAACCCATGCCCTAGGGATGGGCTGGCTGTTGCTTTTCAACTTTCAGATGAGGGTGTCGTGCTGTCGGACTTTGCGTGGAGCACGTAAGAATCCTTAAAGAACTTTACTTTATTTTCATTTATTTAGCTTAGTTAGGGACTTAGGATTTTAGAAATGCTAAACTTATAATTCCTTGCTTAAAACTGATTTTTCTTATGATATTTTTCAAACATGCTTGCTATGATTCTAATAAAATTTGCATTTATAAAATTATATTCCTAATAATTTAAAATTAGTTAATAAAATCTTACTCTTGAAAACAAGCTGGTCTTGGTTATTCAGAAGTACAGGTTACTATTAGCTAGATGTCATCGCCATGGTGGTCATTTAAATAGTTAGGATTTGTTCAAATGATGTCATCGTTCACCGCGGATGTATATAATTGTATATAATTTGTAAATAAGTTGTATAGGTTTAATTTGGCCACCTGATTCAGTAGGTCAAAATATGTCATGTTTGGTTAATGGGTCCATAAGTTAGATTAGTATTTTATGAAGTAGGTTATAGAGTTAGGTAGCATTGCTTATGGCATATTTCCTATAGGCCGCTGTATCAGCAGGAGAGGGTGTTGCTCAACCGATCCATTTCCATCGGAATAAGGGTGTCAGAATGAACTGGGGCAAGATTGATCCCCTAAAATTAGAGGGAGGTGTTGTGAAAAGCTATCCCTATTTAATTATGGGGTGCCTAAATCTAGATTCACCCCCTGAGGATGTTGTTCAGGAGTTTGGCTCACTATGTGCTGCGTTAGCCACAAGACTGACAAGGAGCCCCAAGCCAGAGGATCCCCAGGAGGCTCGGTGGTTTAACCCCGATTGTTCTAGGACCCATAAAGAACTAAAAAGGGTGCTCCATGTCTACCCCCAAAACAGAGAACAAATCAGAGCGGCAAGGCATCAATATAAAATAATAATTTAGGGGAGGAAAGCTGAATTAAGGACCTTAGCATGGAAAGAACTAGAGAGAGCAGGAGCTCTAAGAGATAAAAACAATTCTGGGAAATCATAAATCACCCGTTATTTGTTGAAGAAGCCAGGCAGATGGACTCATTGATATTGGGAGCCGATTGGGTTGCTCATTTTAATGGCATTTTTAATCCTCAAAACAAAAGGGTGGGGGAACACACAAGGGACCTACTTGTAGACCTTGTTGCAGCTACAACATTCAGCAGGCCTATTACAGTAACTGAGGTTGTGGAGGTGCTAGCCCTGGGGTCTCGCCTGAAAGCTTCAGGTCCTGATGGTGTCCCCCTTGACCTTTTTTAAAAATAATCCAAATCTGTGGGCACCCTTACTGACGAACGTATTTAGGGCAGTAATTATTGTCCCAATGCCCATGACCTGGAAGGAGGCAATAGTGTTCCCCATCTTCAAAAAGGGTAACAGAAATGACCCGGCCTGTTATAGGCCAATATCGCTCATTGATGCCACAGCCGAGGTACTGGGTAGAGTTCTCGTCGCCCGGCTGAAGACATGGGCAACAACAACAGGAGCGATATCCAATACGCAATATGGTTTCAGGAAGGGGCTTGGCACGACCGAATAATGCCTAAACATGTCCTTAATTATTTACAAATATGTGAAGGTCAGGAAGGGTTCGATCCACCTGGCCTTCATGGATTTGTCTAGTGCCTTTGACACTGTTAATAGAGAGAAACTGTGGGATATGCTGGAAAGCTTGGGAGTGGACGAAGCCCTGGTGTTGCATATCCACAGGTTACATTTTAACACCACAGTTTCCATAAGATATAGCATTCAGGAGGAAAAAACTGAGCCGATAGCTTCAACAGAGGGCATCCGGCAAGGGTGTATTCTAGCCCCCTTTTTGTTTTTAATTCACACTAATGGCCTGGAGGCCTCCCTATTAAACAGAAAGCTGGGTTTTCCCAAGATTGGTAGCAAATTTGACCCCCTGTTATCTTACGCTGACGATACAGTACTAATGGCCACGACAGCGAATGGCCTTCAAAAGTCCCTGGACACTTTTATTGATTTTATGTCGTCTCTTGATCTTAAAGTTAATTTTATTAAATCATACATCATGGTCTGCGGCCCAAAGAGCACAAAGACTAAGGTCGTTGTTGCACGGGACAAGATAATAGAAAAGGTTGATAATTTTATGTACTTGGGTAATTTATTTAATAATAAACTAAGCTGGGACCCACTAATGACAGCGAGTGATCACCATACAACCAGGGCGGTGGATGGGCTCTTTCGGTTCGCCTGCAAATTAGGTCATAAGCCAGTGAGGGAAATTCTTACTCTTTATAAAGCCAAATGTCGCGCGATTGTAACTTATGGCGCAGGGGTGTGGGGGCATCACAATACACGGCAGTTACAAGTACTGGAAAATAAATTCACTAAAAGGCTTTTGATGATGCCTAATAGTGCCCCTAACCGACTATGTCACGATGAGTTAGACCTAGAATTGTTGGACGACCGTATAGCTGGTGCCCCTCTTCTACTATGGGCGAAAATTTGGCTTTTGAAGAACTAATGTTACACGAGAAATCATAACAGACTGTCAAAATTTGGTCAACTCTCTCAAAATACCATGGCATTGGTTCTTGAAAGACACATATCAGGAAATAGGCTTGGGGCACTTTTATGATAGCCCTGAAAGTCTCCCACTGAAAGCCAAAGTTATAATCAAAGAGGCATTGCTTGCAAGGGGAAAAGCGCTATCTTCAGCAAGACAAAACTGGCCCGATGCATTTGCCCCCTGCTCCACTGGAATATTATTTAACATTCACTATTAACTCGCACACTAGATTTTACCTAACTAGATTCCGGTTCGATACTGTTCACTTTTTGCTGGCGTTTCCACGACAGTGTGGTTGGGCGAATGACCTCTCTCTTTGTCCATGTGATAACCTCACAAGTCAAAGCCCTTTGCACTTTATTTTATTTTGCACTTTATATAAAACGGCAAGGAGTAGATTTATAATTCCTTTGTTAAAGAAAATTCGCCTTGTATACATGTTTATGGTTTTAACTATTTGCAATCATTGGCCACCCCCGCCATTCGTAGTGCAATAGCCAGTTACATAGAAGCATCTCTGGCCATTAGGAAAAGATATGAATCAGAGCACATTGAGTTATCCCAGTGAATCCATTTTATCTAAAGAGCCGTATGACCCTTGTCTTTTAGGATTTGTTTTTAAAATAATGTCTATTTGGCTAATATGTACTGTGATGATGTTTTTGCATATTTGAATTGGCGTTATGAATTGCTCCCAGATGCTGAATTCTAGGGAGTATGTTTATTTGAAGGCTATGATTTTTTAATAATCCGGAAATTATGAAAGTCTACTTAGTTGCTATAAAGCCTACTAGAAATGCCCTTTATCCTATATATTGACACGATTTATGGATCTCTTATGTGATGTTTTTAATGTGCCGAATGTTTTTCTTATCTGTATACTTTTATGGCTGCTTCAGCCTAATAAAGATTTATTGATGATGATGAGAGTACTGAGTGTAGTGTATTTATGATTAAACTGTTTTTTAAAACTGATATATGAACTATGAAAAGACTGAGAATCTCAGTCCTGAGTTTTAATTTGTTTTGTTCTAATTATTGTTTTAATAAATTAAGAAGCAATGAAGAAGATATTATTTTTTCAGATTTTTGCCACAATAAGACGTTTTGCTTGAAAATAGAATTGGTAACAACAATTGAAGTGAAATATGTCATCGTTGCAACACTGACAATATTAGTGGTATTGCTGCTATTCTTACTGACTCCTGTGGGATGTTTCGAATTGTATTAATAAGAATGTTGAAGTTGTGACTAATGATTAGGTCACCTTGTTGCTGCTCCTTTTGCTGACCGGAGAGGGGGAAACTACGTCTCCCAGGAAACCTGCGCTCTCCCTGGAGGGAGGAGCGCATTAGCTGCCAGCGCATTTAAGCGCCTCACTGCACCCGCTGCGCGGGTCACCTTGTTGCTGCACCTTTTACTGACTGGAGAGGGGGAAACTAGGTCTCCCAGGAAACCCGCGCTCTCCCTGGAGGGAGGAGCGCATTAGCCGCCAGCGCATTTAAGCGCCTCACTGCACAGCGGCGCGGGATGCGCACGGGCGAAGCCCGGGCCAAGGGCGGGCCCGTCCTTGTCTGTCATCGCCCGTAGGAGGCTGGGCTGGGCCACCCCCTTGACTTCTGCGGGCTCAGAGGCATTGGCCATCCTTACTTGGAAAAGGTACTGTCAATGTTGTTAGCTATCATCCGGCGGGACAAATCGTGGACCATTTAGGACTTCAAATTGGATTTACACCTCATTTTATAAAACCTCCTTGTGTAGTAGTGCCCTGCTATTGTTGTGTATTGACCCTACTTTTGGTAACATCCCTGTTGACTAGCAGCAGTCACAATGGGGAAAAGGAAAGGGATTGAAGTAGGGCTGGGAGGCGCTAGCAAGAAACAATCAAAAAAACGATCCCAGGCAACAGTACAAGAGATTGAGAGTGCAGATGGCGAAGGGAGGACTGGAGAGGAAATTCTAACCCGCATAGAAAATATTGTTACTGATTGTGAAGTTCTGCTGACTTCACCTGCTCCAAGCCCCAACGTCTCGCTCAGTAAAACTATCCAGACCAACCCCCCTATTTCCAATAGTTCAAGCGGGTTAACTGATACTGGGTATGGGAATATTCACAAATTATTTAAGCAAGCTGCTAGAAAAAACAAACTACCCCCAGTCGTAGTAAAGACTAATAAAGCTGCCTCTAGTATTCAAAACTTATCAAGTACCTCTTACCCTGGGGAAATTAGAATATTAGAAGAAATTTCTTTGAACAATCGTTTTGCCCCCCTCAGTGATGATCCATCTATAGCCAAAATGTATACTAATTTGGACAATTCACAGCTAGAGAGTAACGATCTAAACTTAAAAACTACACAGGGGGGCAGGGGAAGGCAGCAGTGGTATCATACCATCAAATCTTGATCTTATGAAGGAAATAGGAGTTTTAAAGTGTAGTATCGAGGCATTAGCCATGCTAGTTTCCAAACTTTGTCAAAAATTAGATGAGAGTAAAGGTCCACAGTCACTAGTAGCCCCTCCATCAACTGCTGTATCTATCCAGGCTGGTTCAATAATGAGGCCCAAAACCTTCTATGAAAAACAAACTAACCAAACTAACCTAAATACGTTGCCCTTAGACGTAGATAACCAACGGCCAAATGGAACTGGAAATTTTTAGGGCCCCTTTGGACCAATATGGGGCAGTGGGTTTACAAGGTAGGAGATTTGCGGGTCTGCCACTGGGCTCCAGAGAAGAATGGGAGAGACTCATTCTATAATACCTTATAGACCCGTACTACAGTGCAGAAGGGACACATATATATGTGATAAATACAAGAAAACTGTTTTCCATCAACGCCTACTGATGAACACAAATGGTTGTGTAAAAATGTGTATGAACGTATCAAGTGACTTATGTGAACAACAAGGCAATATGATATATGGATAGCGAGGACTAAGTGTAAAGCATTTATTAAATCCTATGGGAAGCTCTGTCGGAACCGTAATTATTTTTTCAGTTTAGAATAATAAGTTGTAACATAATGTTGTCATGTATACTTCCTATGGCCTTATAACAATGACTAACGTTATATATATTCTCTCCTGCACTGTGAAGGGATACTTCTGATACAACATAAACCTGTACCGTTTTTTGATATATAAGTGTTGGATTCTATTGTGGTCATGTGAAAAAATACAGATAATTGGAATTACATTGACAATATGATTATGTTTCCCAAAAATTTTTTTTGTTAGATGAATGTGGAAATCTAGGTGGTCGCATTGTATTGTACTTTAATCACACAATACTTTAGTCCTTCACTCAGGGTAAGATCACCCCAATCAAAAATGGCCGCGCTATTTTTCTGGTTTTGTTGTATCAACGATATTCTTATAGAGGTTAAGAGTGAGGGGCAAATAGAGCATTCCTAATAAATAACTAATGAAGGAGCGAGATGAGGTATTTTTGCTATCAAACTTGAATTTGATTACCCTAACGCCGATGCTTGAATCAAGCCAAGCGAGAAGTTAGTCTGCCCCTCGGCTCTGAATCGCCCAATCCAAGATGGCCGCGCAATATATATTTCTTAATTTTTTTCGATCGAAATACCAACTTTTTAATTAAAGCAGAGAATGAAATGAAATAATATAGTATCCAAACAAATAATTAACAATAGTGCGGGGTAAATTAACTTCGACAATTACATCATAAATACCACTCTAAAGACGAAAGTCCCCGTAAATCACTTCCGGGTGGAGGGATTTTAACACGATAAGTCAATCAGATTCATAAAATATATTCCCCAATAACAATGGGAACAAGTAAAGACATAGGAACTGATATTTATTACTATCCGCCCGTTTTGAGAGCCATCTATTAAGAGAAAACATCTTAGAATAATAAGCCGGCTTGGACTTCCGGGGCAAACTGAGGAGAGCCAGCATAAAATCACGGCGCCCGAGAGTTTAGTTTACCCTTTGAATGAAGACGAAGGCGGACGCACGGAGGAACAGGGAGGCCGACCAGGACATTAGAGGTATGGACTATAAGAGAGCTTTGCTTAATCGGGGCCCCCACGAGCTCGCTCACCATAGTCTGAAAGAGGCGATAATATAGTGATATGCTAAGCCCCTAGAGGGTTTTTTCTAATTGAGTGGAAATAACGCGCTGTTTTACTTGCATTTGACTAACAAATAACTGCAAGTATCTGTAAAAGGATATATGGGGAAACAATCCTTGGTAAAAGCATTTGTACACATTCTCATAAGTGAATGAATGATAGAGGGAATAATGTTGTAAGCTATCCCCCGTTTGACGAAATCAGTGATTAAATTATAGATAAATTAGTTGATAATACCTAAGGCTTCTAAAAAACCATGAAATGGTGTTAATGACGAATTCATAGAAAAAGAATATGTGTAAAGATCGGAACTATTCTTCTTTTTATCTGGTTGAATTTAATCTTGTTTTCCCAGATACTGGTGATTTGACTATAAAACCACAGAGTGGAAGTGCATAATTTAAAGAGCACAGCGTCAACGCTAAATACTATTTGTTGGTGAGTACACTGTGGATAAATGACTGCCCCCACGAACCGTTTCTTTGTACTTCTGACCGATATTCCTTAACAATCACTAAGGGTGGGCATGTATTTTCTCAATAGGACACCCGACAAAACCCGAACTATCTAAGGTTTTAATAATATACGGTGGTTCCTCCGTGCAAAGAGAAAACGTGGAGGCAATATTCAAAGGTAAATGATTGTCTCATAGTATTGCAACCATTGAGGTACCAATATCACAAATTTTCAATGACTGAGGGACCTCGAGCTATAACAACTTATTTACACTTTTTATAGCTTCCCAGCGTGACTAAAATCATCAATTAACCGGTCTATGCTGAGAGAAAAAAACTGAATATACCTATCAGACTTGAATCTGGGATCACATTGCAGGTACCAGATTATTTATAACCAATAGTCACATGATGAAACTTTCTTTATGAAAAGAAAGAGTGGGGTTGGAGAAAACAGTCTAGGTAACATCTAGATACCTTAATAAATGAAAAAATAGCTTGAAGGGGGTGTAATATTGTTTAATAAGTAAAAGAGAGTAAGCCAATTGTATCGCTTTAAGTGTAAGAGATGACAGGGCACTAAATTCTTGTTGTTTGACTTATAGATTCTGTGAAAATTATATGTTTGTCCTGATGAAGGTGCAAAGATTGAAAGCCACCGAAACGCCGCGTCGACTTGTTTTGCTTATTGTATTTGTTCATTTTAATTTGTAATTGCAATCCTTTTACGTAAAGGCTGTCTTAGTTGTTTTTAATTTTTTAAGATTGTAACCCATTTGGGAGGTCCAAATAAATCTTGAATTGATTTTTATCTCTTTGTTGATACTTATCATTACATTACAGTTTATTGTTTAGTGCTTACTGCTATTGGCTCACTGCTGTTCTTGCCCCGTGTCTAACTCTCTGCAAGAAAACCCCTTGGGATTATTTCCTTCAGCAATCTAAAGTTGCTTCTAAGTATAGGGACTTCCTTGTGTTAACTTTAGCTCCCCCTCCCTGACATTCGTTATTAGGGGATCCTCCATTTGTTTGAAAACTGCCACTGGGCTGGGCAGACAATGGCCTACCGACAAGGCCAGCCACCCTGGCTTACAATAGCGTACTTCCATATTACAAATCACCACAGGCATTACATCATGTGGCAAACACCCCAACAGTAATACGAATTTTCATTACTAATGTTCCTAAAATAGATTCCACCTGTCTTAGAAACGAGAACGGGGATGTCCTTAAAGACAAAGCCATACATTGGATGAGACATACCAGGGGGTGTAGATCAATAATTAGAGAGGACATTAAATATGCCAAAAGATGTATCCAGGATCAGAGTCCAGTTGATGCAATCAAGCTGACCCTAGCCACAAACCACCTTGTGCATGATTTAATTGCCCTTGAAGCTAGATCTTCCCTATCTACTTCTATGAAAATTAAGTTGAGATTGACTGTTCTCCCTGCACCTAGTCAAGATAATAACTTGAGCCAGGAACGTGTGGACACCCCCACCTCATCACTTTCGCTGAACGATTGACTGTCCACAATACCACCTACCAACCATAAGTGCAGACTGTATGATTCCAATTGATTCCTTGCACTTACACTATGATGTTCACCAGATTGACCAAGAGTCCATGCCTTGCTCACCAAAGATGACCCAAGATCCTAACTTTTTATTGGCCCGGAGTGTAAATCCCGAGGTCAATGAATTAGTCACAATGTTTGACAGTGGAGATGTGCCTATCTGGAACGCACCATCTTTCCCCAGGCCCTGCCCCCAGAGGGTAGTGGGGAAATGACAAACATTTTGTCCTGGAACCTGGCGGGTACAAGTAGGAAGCTCGATTACCTACACTGGTTGGACCTTGTTACCTGGCAAGAAATATGCTTGTTCCAGGAAACTTGGTGCCAGACTCCAACTTATATACCAGGGTTCAAGACCTTTTTCAAGCTGGCAATACCGTCTAAACAAGGCTGGGCTTCCAGGGGGCTGCTCACTTTAGTAAATCTTACCATAAACTACGAAGTAAAGGAGCTGGCCACTAACAGTCTAGACATTCTGGGGATTAGGCTTACAGACGGTAAAGGCCAATCGGTTGACATCTACAATGTATATGCCAGGAGCACTAGAGGTGGCAGTTCGTCCACCCTTTCCATCCTGGACAACCTATTGGGAGGTAGGTATGTTAGCCACCCATTAATTATCGATGGTGATTTCAAATGTCACATTTGAGCCATTGGATTGGGTACAGTCCATTGATATGACTGAGGAGGACAGTGCCTGGATGATGCCCCCTCTGGAACTATCTCCAATTAAAAAATGGTCACAAGCTGCTTTCCAAATCAACACGATATTCCTAGAATACAGGTTAAGGGCCACCAATGGCTGAACCAGCTCAGATGGAGGTGGTGGGATGACCTTCATGGGATAAAACGGGTCAAGTAGGAGTGAATATATATTAGTGGATCTGACTCTGTGGCCCCTAGTAAGGGATAAGTCCATAGCTCCGGCCTGTGATAGTGATCATAATTTGCTACTTTTAACAATTAGTCATCTCTGGGGGAAAATTGGGGAAGATAATATATTAAGTATGGGCCAAAAATCTGTTCCGCTTGCGGATTTTCAGCAATTTTGCGATCCGCGAATCTTGCGAAATTGCGGAAAAATCCGCCCGCGAGTGGATTATTTTTTTTTTGCACATGAGTTGAAGCTCAAATTCAGTAACGCATTATAATCAGCCCAAAAAACTAGTGAGCACGGTCGAGGCTAGGCAGGTGTGCTTTCTCCCCAGATCTACCATCTACAATCAGCTGTAATCCTTGATGGAGGTCTTTGCATCCACGAGTTTCTCAAGCGCAATCCCCGTGTACTTCCTGTGACCAGGAGGCTGCTTTCTCCTCATCTGCTGCTCCGATCGCTCTCTGACCCTTTATAAACAAGAGACATGTGAACTCACATAGAAGCCCCGCCCATTTGGCCCTGCCACACACACACTAGGGTATGCAACGTATTCCCGCCTTTTCCCCCACTGTGATGGACAGCTCACTCGATGGACCTCGGCGCGGTGGCTAAGTTACAAACACACATGGTCACTGGACACAACTCTTGTGCCATTTCGCGAGAATTCGCCGACCGCAAATCCGCAAAATTCGCCCATACTTATAATATATCATCATTAAGCACAAGGGAGTTAATCCCCACAAATGATAAGCGTCGGCTCAAATGGCCTGCGGTCCTGACTGACGAATCCAAGATCCATTAGATTAACCACATCGATGCTATGCATTTTCCCCTCCTGTGCTGGGATTTACTTATTCCCATGTTTCATGACGAGCTGGGCTCGTCATGAGCGTGCGAGGAGGCTACCTCATGACGAGCCCAGCTCGTCATGAGCGTGGAAGGGGTTAATGAAACTCTCGCCAAGCACTTAAGGATACTAGAAACAACAAAAAGGGACTCGCCATTACAGAGCAGTTGTAGTACTCTCCAAAAGGATTTTTTCGATCAATTGGCTTGTTTCTTTCTTGTCTCTGCTAACAAGACCAGGCCCCCGCTGGGAAGGACTTTAGGAAATAACTCTTGGTTCAATAAAAAATTTAGTGCTGCGAGAGGGAGGTTGACCACAGTGATCAAGAGCAGGGACCTCATCAGTATACGTAAATATAGAAAGGAATATAACAAGGCCCAAGGCAAAGTTAAAAAGGAATGGGATGAAAGGAGATGGGAAGATCTAGGAGACGCTATTGGACACCCGGACACTAGACTATTTTGGTCCCTTGTGTCAAATCTAGTTCTGTGCACTCACCTCCCCTGGCCAATAACATCCCTGCAATAGAATGTTATAAACATTTTGGGGAGTTACACTCCTCCGGTAACATCTCTTATAGATTCCAGATGCCCAAGGACCTGGGTGCTCAAACAAGTACCATCACATTCACTCTGGAAGAGATCACGAGTTCTATAGATGCCAATATTCCTGCTAAGTGGTACAAAAGGGAGTTTTTGATTGGTTCAGATTCTCCGTCCATCACCACCCCCTTTTGTACCACTTTGTTCGCCATAAGTTGGCAGCGTATGCTCAGACGTGAGTCCCTTGCCCACTTTGCCACTGGATTCAAGCAAGCCGGGCTGAAGACGGCTGCAATGCCAGAAACCGGTCCTCGGAAGCTTGTTTCCGGTCCAGGGAAGGCATGGCTTGGCAGTTCGGGCTGAACTGTTCCCATGAGGCACAGGGTCAGACTGATTTGCATATGGCCATGTCTGAACTGGGGTGGCAGAGTGGGCTAAAGAACGGTGATGGATTAAACCCAGATCTGTTGACTGGGTGTGAGTGTTTGATTGGTTCAGATCCTCCGTCCATGACCACCCCCTTTTGTACCACATTGTTCGCCATAAGTTGGCAGGGTATGCTCAGACATGAGTCCCTTGCTCACTTAGCCACTGGATTCAAGCAAGCCGGGCTGAAGACGGCTGCAATGCCAGAAACCGGTCCTCGGAAGCTTGTTTCCAGTCCAGGGAAGGCATGGCTTGGCAGTTTGGTCTGGACTGTTCCCATGAGGTACAGGGTCAGACTGATTTGCATTTGGCCATGTCTGAACTGGGGTGGCAGAGTGGGCTAAAGAACGGTGATGGATTAAACCCAGATCTGTTGACTGGGTGTGAGTGTTTGATTGGTTCAGACCCTCCGTCCATCACCACCCCCTTTTGTACCACATTATTCCTGCTAAAGCACCTGGCCCCGATGGCATCCCTGGTGATCTTTTTCGTACCAATAGGGCTAACTGGACAACCTATTTTTTTAAATTGGCCAATGATATTGCTGCAGGAGGAGGCATTCCGGATTTGTGGAAGGGGGTCGAGGTGATACCAATGTTCAAAAAAGGGGACAGATCTAAGCCTGCCAACTACCGCCCAATAAGTCTGATAGATTGTGCCCAAAAGGTCTTCTCCCGCTCGCTCCTAGCCAAAATCCAGACTTGGATGGATGAGAATGATATCCTCTCTCTGTCACAGGCGGGCATCCGGCAGAAGACCGGCACTGTTGATCAGGCGTTCCGCCTTGTCCTGCTATATTGGAAGGTAGTTGTGCTGGGCAAAGGCAGTTTATATCTTGGCTTTATAGATCTTAAAACAGCGTTTGATCTAGTCCCCCGGGATCTACTCTGGCAGGTTCTTTTGAATATGGGTATGCCTCTGGAAATTTTAGAACCTCTGACTAGGTTACACAATGATAATTTTGCTCATATAAGGTGGGGGATACAGGGGTAACTCACCAACCCGATTAAGATCCGGCGGGGGGTATGCCAAGGGTGTGTATTGGCCCCCACCCTATTCTCCCTTTATATAAACCAAATTGCGAATCTCCTGTGCTCTACTGAGGCTGATGCCCCCTCCTTGGCAAACCAGAAAATACCTGCATTGTTGTTTGCCGATGATACCCTCCTGGTATCTAAAACCCCTATGAGCCTCCAAATGCTCCTGAACCAATTTATGGCCTTTTGCGACATGAGGGGCTTGGTTATTAATTCTACGAAAACCAAATTGATGATGATGAACCCCTGTAAGTCTTTTAAAAGAAATCTGGTTCTAGACAATATCCCATTAGAGAGGGTCAGCTCTTTCGAGAGTCTGGGCATCAAACTGTCTGACAAAATGATTTGGAAGAACCACTTAGACAAGTTGTCCCTGAAGTTCTCACAGCTAACCGGGGCCTTGCGACGGGAGCTTTGTCTTTCATACACCAAGCCTGTTGCCCCAGCCCTAAAACTATATAACTCCAAAGCAGTTAGTAGTGTGCTTTATGGGGCAGAACTCTGGGGATCAGTGGACGCTAGCTCTCTATCAACAGTGGAAAATAAGTTCCTTAGGAGTTTGGTATCACTTCTCCAAAGTACCCCGCTCCTCCCTTTGAAATTGGACTTGGGTATTAGATCAATTAATGACCAAGTGAGACTGCGGCCTTTGCTTTTCTGGTACAGACTGGTCTCCACTCCCGACCGGGCCCTTTATGCCACTGCTTTTAACGAAGTTTTAGCATTGGATGAAAATAAAAAAATTGGGTGGAGCAAATACGTCAATAATATTCGGGAAGCTATTGGTCTCCCAAATGAGCTTGTGGGTTCCCTGCCCTCATACGCTAAGGACCAAATTAAATCTCTATATTGGTCACGGGTTGAGCGGAATAATTACTTGAAAACACGCCAAGGTAGCCTAACTGATGGTTTTCTAGATATTAAATCTGGAAAACTGCTTGAGCGTTTTTTTGACATTATCAAGGAGCCGGTAGACTGGAAACTGTATACTCAGTTTAGATATTGTTGCATACCCATTAATGCTCACACTAATTCCTGGTTGGCTGATGACATCCAGCCTAAGGGCTGCCCAGCTTGCTCATATGCGCATGAATCCATAGGCCATGTTTTCTTTGCATGTCCCGCGTACACCAGACCAAGAAGGACTTGGCTGGCACCAGTATGTAGACAGTTGGGGACCCACAGCTTTAACGAAACTCTTCGTATCTTGAATTCAGACACAAGACCACTCTTTGTTTGTGCAGTTGCTAAATTCCTTGGCCAGTTCTGGGCAACCAGGCGTAGGCTTGTGACTGCATCTCCGAGTGGCACAGTCCTAATGAATGGGAGTTCTAGGAACTGAGAGTCTCCTACACTTTTAAGATATTACTGCAAAATCTGGTTTTAATGTATTTTTAATGCGTTTTTTATTTTTTATTTTATAGGATAATGCGGTAAAGGGCTCCTAAAAGACTGGTTTCTAGTAGAAGGGGTGTACATTGTATCAACTCGACAATTGCCAGTTAATAATGCACTTGCACTTTAGTTTTATACCAAACATCTTTGATTAAGAGGGCAAATAGCGAAATGTTGTCCCCTGTCAATCTCCTTTCGTGTGTATATTTCGTAATATGATTTACCTGATACTCCAGGACTGATGTAGGGAACATTCCCATTATTTTGTATTCCGAATACCACTGACACGGATGTATATGTTTGTATCTTTTATGGTATTATAACCCGAAATAAAGATTTTATGAAGATTATGAACAGAAACATATACTAGTTCATAAAGAGCATCTAGTTAGTTTCAAAGATAATTTGTACACTAGGATTATCAGGGAATAGGTGCACATAATGAAGGTGAGTAAGTGCTATGTCAGTACTTATCTCCCAAAATCAGCAGGGGAAGGTTCAACCTATACTATGTCAGCAATTTCATATGCTTTGTCTTGTAAAACTTTTGGTTACAATCATAAGTCATGAATAATTTATTTCCCATTTTTTACTGATTTCTATGTGTCTTTAGAGATTGGTTTTATCAAAGAAGATAATAGAGAAATTAGTATGGAAAGTATTTTAAAGTAATTGTGCAAAACAGGCATGATACAAACCCGGTTAAGGAATATTGTGTCTTTTGAGCAAAGAGGAGTATGATTTTATTGGAGAATATAATGAGAGAGTAGTGAGAGGATTGGATAGTTTAGAGGAACAAAAGGGAAGAGATGAGAGAAAAAGAGGAATTTAGATGATCAGTTTTACATCCTAAATTGAGAATACAGCAGGTAGGAAGAGGTGAATTGTATATGAAAGAAATATTTCCATAGAAAAGGATAATGTAGATTTTGTGGAGAAAAGTGTGTGTGATAGGTCTTATGAAGTTAGTTGAAATCTTTTGGTTGAAGAAGAACCAAATATGAGCGGAATTTAATATGCTTGTAGAAAGACTACATATTTTAATCTATAGAAAAATTAGGTAGGTTCATTTAATTTGACTTTCCTTTTTCCTAGGTTTTATCATGTAGATACATTGGGTGACAAGTTTAGGTTGCAAAGATCAAAATAAAGCTTTGGCTGGAAGTTTTCAGTATAGTAGGGGCAATAATGCCTTCTGTAGGAGTAGCAATGAATGACGTAAAGATTAGATGATTATCCACAGTGGTAGATAGGCTTGCCATGTATACAGCAGGGTCTTTTAAGCTAGTGAAAGAAGAGATGTTAGTAATAAAGCCAGTGCTATTCAAATTCGTCTTGCTGCAGATATTCTTTTGGCAAAGAAAGGTGGAATCTGTAACGTAATTAAGACTAATAAGTAATATACTTACATCCTTTTAAAAAAAATCTTTTTATTGCATACACAAAAGTAAAAGCATTACAGACAAAGAATAATAAGATGCAGTGCAGTGCAGTCTCCATCAATTTTCATCAATCTCATTGCAGAAATACAGCATGTGTCACAACGATCCATGGGCTCAACAATGCAGTCACGTGTCATGTACATTACATCGTAAGCAAAACATTTCTCGGCTTCCTGGTATGCTAAAAGTGGGGTAACGTCACAGAAAGGTGAACAGATCAACCCCCTGCTTACATTCCATTGACCCCAGATTTTAATCCAGTTTTGTGGCCAGCCCCTGCCTTCGTATATGACCCTCTCTGCTTGCATGCACCAATCCATATCAGACTCCCAATTCCTGAACTGTGGGTTAGCTACCCCCTTCCATATCTTGGCTATGTTCCGTTTTGCAATCATGCAACCCAAGGAGACCCACATTCTCTCAGTTCTCGACAAGTCGGTGGCCTGCCAGATGTTAAGAAGTCATAGGCGGGGTGAAAGCTCCAAAGGTTTATGACAAATTGATGTCATCACAGATGTGACCTTTGCCCAGCATGTCTGAAGAATCGGGCAATCCCACCACTGGTGAAGATAGGTGACAGGTTGATCACACCCTCCGGGACAGGCTGAGGAGCCTAAAATACCCATTTTGACAAGCACCGAGCTGGTGTAGTAGGCTCTGTGTAGTAGTTTGAGTTGGATAAATTTAAAGCCGGATCAAATCGCCACCTCACGGGGGGAGCCGGTGCCTCCTGCCTGTCTTCATCGCTAATGTCCCCAACATCATCCACCCATTTTGCACGAGTCTTCCCCAGTGTATCCTGAGTGTTGTTTAGTATTTTATGATATGTCAACGAAATGGCTTTTTCTGGGAGGTAATCATCTAGCAATCTGTCCGCTAGGGGCGAGAAGACAGGTAGGTTCGTATCTTTAGGTATAGCTCTTTGTAATGCACTGCAGGCTTGAAGGTATCGAAATGTTTCTCCGCTATGTAGTTGATAATCCCGTTGGAGATCACTGAATGGGATCACTTTGCCTCCCGCCCATAAATCGCCCACCATTGTGAGACCTATCAAGTCCCATTTATCAAAGCCAGGTAGTGTCGGTAACATTCCCAACTGGTATGTATCGAGCAATGGGGTGACTTGTGTGGTTTTAGCCTTCCACCCCAAGGCTGCCGTTGCAGTGTGCCAGAGAGCAATTGTGGTGGAGGTAGGAGTGTATTTTGGTACATGTTTCCTCCTTCCATATAGTGTCCTGGGATAATTGCCAGGGAGCATATTGTGTCTGTCCCCTATGATTGAGAACTGTAAGTTGAGAGGACCAATAATAACTTTTAATTGCTGGCAGGGCAATACCACCGTCATACCAACTTTTTGTGAGTTTGGCCAAAGCTATTAAGGGGAACTATTATTCCAGAGCAAGGCGCATACCTCCGATTCAATGGCGTTAAAATATTGTGGTGGGACCACATAGGGTGTGTTCTGTAGTGCATAGAGGAATCAAGGGCCCAATAAAGTGAGGGACAGGGTCATCCAATGTTGCACATCAGCATGGAAATGGGGCAGAGAAGGAGCCAGATTGCGATCGTAGAATACTGTTGGGTTAACCGTAATGTACATACCCAAGTACACAAAACCATCTGCGACTATTTTGGCATCGCAGTCCATAGGGAAGATCGGGCGTTCTCCACTCAGAACGTAAACCAGGGATTTATCCCAGGTAATGGTGTAGCCAGAGTATTTTTGGAATAGGGTGAATATATGTAGGACACAGTGAATGGAAAAACGATATTGGGCCCTGGCTGCATCTTCAGCGATGTTTCTATATTCAGTCTGTTTCATGAGCAGTTTGTGTGTGCTGGCTTGAGTGTCCGATGCAACAAGACCACGTTCAAGAAGGGGAATCTCATGTTCTATCTCCTCTAACTGCATTCGCTTTTCTTTCCTATGTCCCACTATTGCTGCCACCCCGCCATCCCGAACCACCGTTTTGTACGCTTCCCAGAGTACTACATCTGAATCCACCGAGCCATCATTCTCGGTGAAATAACTGTTGGTGGTCTCCATAGGTTTATCTCTAATAGCCGGCACCTTGCGTTACCAAGGATTAAGGACCATTTTGTGGCGTGTGGGGGCAGCACCGCCATAGTGCACCACCAGCGGGGAATGATAAGAGATGCCCCTAGTAAGAAAGGAGATCTCTCCAAACTTGGGGAGCTGGGTGGATTTACAGAAGATATAGTCTATTCGGGACATGCTACAGTGGACCCCAGAGAGGAAAGTGTATTGTCTGGCCGAGGGGTTGCATACTCTCCAGACATCTATCAGGCCCAAAGCTCCAGGAACATCCTTAAGCAGCTTCCCGGAAGTTTCCCCCTGTCTGTGCGTACACTGGTCTAGGTCGCCATGAAGAGACGCGTTACAAGCGCCACCCAACAGTAGGTCACCCTCAGGTAGGTTTAATATATGTGAACCAAGGTCAGTCAATGTCGTGGAGTGTAGTCTGGGTGGCATATATAGGGATGTTACATTAAGGGACCTACCCTCCCATTGGCCCGTAACCTTGACAAATCTTCCAAGTGGATCGTGCGTGATCGTATGAATCTAGAAGGGGAAGGAGCTATGCATTAGAACACCCACAACTCAAGACCCTCTCGGGTAGCCCGAGTGGGCCAACAGTTTATATCCCCACCTACTGAGTGCACAGTAAGTGGATCCTTGTATATGAGTTTTTGTAACAGTACCACATCCGGGGCCTGCGTTTCAGATATTGCAGGACTATCCCAAGTTTAACTCGATCCCCTAAGCCATTTACATTCCAAGAGAGTAGTTTAAAGTGGCCCAGCAATAGAGCCTCTTCATGCCTGTCACCCATTTAAACACTGCATAGAGGGCCATCCCCCACCGGGGTCCCTAGGAAAGCCAAATAGATGATTGACAGTACCACCCCCACCCAGCGTCCACATTGGAGATACTCTGAGCATGAACCTTGGTAATCTATCTCCTGCATTGCTGTCTGTCCTCAATGTACTAGTAAAATCACTGCATGCAAGACTGCACCAGAAAAACAAAATCAAACTACAACTATACCCCTTGGAACACCCTGTATATTTACATCCTTGATCACAGTGGACCTATTGATGCCTTTGTTATGAACATAACTAATTTGACCTATTAGATTAAGTCTTTGGAAGAACTTGATCTATGGGAAGCTGTAGGAACTTGATTTAGTGAGACAGAGAGGAGTTTAAGTGGATTACTGACAGATATTCGGAAACAGAAATATTGTGTGGACATAATATTGTGTCAGAAATATTGAGGAACAAAATATTGAGAGGGTAAGTGCAAACAGGTAAATGATAGGTTTACAATTCTTAACGCCACATCTACGTACCTTGAAGATACATACATATATATTATTAAGGTACACATATGTGAAGAAATACATGGTAAAACTTTGCTTTTCTTTAGAATCTTATAGCCACAATATTTTTGTCCTCGATTTTCTTAACACCATATTTTGTCCAACAATATCTCTGTTTTCGATATTCTGTCTAAATACCATTTTAGTAAGATTGATGAGTGGATAGGTGATATAGGTGATAGGCATGGATGTTGATTTATCAAAATGCTAGGGGTAGTGGAATTGACATCACATGCCATGTAACCTCGGCCTGATGTCACAGGAAGTGAGATCACAAACTTTGACCTGGTGACATCACCTGCTCTTTGATCTACCTCAAAGATGTTACAGGAAGTGACATTGTAAGGCATTTCACCTGATGACATCACAGAAAGTGACATCACTTGACGTTTGGACCCCATGAAATCAAAGGTAACAACATTTCATGACCTGTGGCTTGGTGCTATCACAGGAAGTGATGCATCTAACTTTTGGTTACTTACATAACACACTGAGGCTGGAAAGTCTCTACATATACAAACGAAGTACCTTATAAACAGGCATACGTCATATCCTATTTAAAATGCAGCGACATGCATTGACATACATTGTTTTAGATAGTATATTCAGATATACAATTATGATGATGTAGCATTGTTTAAGATCCTATCACATAGTATACTTCAATGGAAAATAAGCTAGTCAAGTTGAAACCAGCCGTTGTCAATTTCAAATAACTTATAAAATGGGAAGGTTGATGGGCCTATAATGTTCAAAATAAGTTCATTTGTTTTAGAAACTTAGGGGTATATTATCAAGGGGTTTTATCTCCGCTTTTTTGGCTTTAAAAGCCAAGAAAGCGGAGATAAAATTATCTCCCTATTACCAAGCTGTCGCTAACACCAGTTAGCGACAGCTAATAGGAGATAGCGACCATCATGGGCCCCACTTTGCATGTCAGTGATATTTATCACTAATGATATGCAAAGTGGGCGTGCCAAGATGTTAGCGACTGGAAACAGTCGCTAACATCGCTATCTCCTATTACCAACTTTTGGAGATATTTGCGCTAAGGGCGAATATCTCCAAAAGCTAACACCTGCCCTGAGCAGTTCTTAGCCATGTTATCCAATGGGAGGTGGATAACATGGCTAAGAGCATTTGCTTGATAATGCATGAATATCGCTGACTTTTCAGCGATATTCATGCATTGCGGGCGTTTTTTATCGCATTCGCGATAAACCTTGCTAATAGCAAGGTTTATCTGCGATAAAAATCGCCGATGTGCGGCGATAATTTTTGTCTCTAAACAAGTTAGAGACAAAAATTATCGCTAGTTGTTGATAATATACCCCTTAGAGTACCATGTAATTAAATATCTGTCTTAGTATGTCGATAACATTGCTATTTAATGCAGGTCAAGTTCTCCCAGCAACTTTCCTTTCCATGACATGGTATGCATACTTCTAAACCTGTGGAGCCATTGATCCTTTTCAGGTTTACTATCATTACTTTTTTCTACAGAAAACATGCACATTACTGGTACAGTACTTGTGCTGATCAATTATTACATTTCCAGCTAGAAACATCTTATTTACAGCCAGATTGCCCAAAGGCATGGATGCTTGCTTTACAAATGCAGATGATACAGTCTGCATTTTAAAATGACTCGATTAATCACTGTTCTTAAAGCAAAACTTTCCACATTTTCAAAATCCATCACACACACATACAGAGACAAAGAATCATACATGTGTAAACTAGAGTATAGAAAATGTTACATAAGGCAAAGGAGACTATAAGGTGTAGGATTCCCATGTTATCCATACTGGTAGGTGCTTTTTAAGAGTGCTTGGTCTGGAGAAGCACAAACTCAGGATTCAGAACACAACACGGTGGTGTGGGTTGACTTTAATAATAAGAATGTATTTCTATTCAAATAAACCTTTCTTAGCAACATCAGGATAGAAAGACTGGGAAAAAACATAACTTTCTAACCTGTACTATGCTGCTTACATACAGCTCTTAAATGGCAGTTCATCAGTCACTGTGCTAGATTACAAATGTAACTTATGAACTGCACAGTAAGAACAGGATCTCTGTGACAAATGCAGTAACCCACTGAGCTATCCACATAAACTATTGTTCTTTGATATGCATGCTATATGCTCTTTGCGCTACCTTAGATAAGTGAAAACTCCCCCTAGACAAAACTTCCATCTCTCTCCAGCAGGTACATTAATAAATCACAAGAGTTAATTTGAAACTTTTATTGTACCCAAAAACTGCTGATTGTACAAGGACCTTTGCAGTACTTTTAAATCTGCTGCACTAATACAAAACAACCCAACTAACAAAACCTGCGCCACAACCCTTCCAGCCTCCCAGGGAAATACCCACCCATCGCCCGATGCCTGGTACAGCCATTCCGGCCTTGGTGGTGTTCCAACCAGACTGGGTCTTGTTGGCCAGTCCACCAGCACTGACTGGCATGGGCATACTGTCACTCCATGGATGCAGTGTTCGAGATAAAACAACGGCAGTTAATGGGTTATTCACTTATCCTAAACAGTGGCAGGACCGCTAGAAGGGTTGAACCTGAAATATGTGCTATTTAACAATCATTTCAGAAGTTTTGCAGCAGGGTATTTGAAAATCTTGTGTCAACTCCAAAAACAGATAATCTCATCTTACTTTACTTGCTGCATTCTGTTAGAGTTTTGTCCAGAGCCCGCAGCTCACAGGAGTCACAACCATCGGCACCACCACAAGGATATTTGGAGAGTCGAGATTCTAGTAGAGACAATGTGATGACTCACTCAGCCTCACTCTCCCACTACCTGACCCGTGGCCTGCCCAAGTTCTGACTGTTCAACTCAAAGAGTGACAATTAATTGAAGCAAGTCACTCAAGGCCCAGGTGGGACTAGGACTCTGTTTCCAAATTTGTGTTGAAGTCAGTCACTCACTGTAAAGACTAGTGACAACTTGCACCCACGCCACTCAGCAGGCACGGGTATGACTCCGATGCCGGGCTGCGTGTCACACATTCTTTTCGGCAACTATATAAACTCTGTGCTACCTTAGATAAGTGAAAACTGCCAGCAGACAAAACACCCCTCTTTCTCCAGCAGGTATACTTATAAATCACCAGAGTTAACTTGACACTTTTATTGTTGCCCGAAAACTGCTCAATATAAAAGGAACTTTGCAGTGCTTTTAAAACTGCTACACTGGTACAAAACTAGCCCCACTAACAAAACTTGCCCCGGACCCTTCCAGCCTCCCAGGGAAACGTCCACCCATTGCCCGATTCTCAGTACGGATTTTCCCGCTTGGTGATATTCAAAACAGACAATGTCTTAGTTGCCAGTCTATCAGCACTAACTGACTGGCGTGTGCATGCTATGGCTACATGGATGCAGTGTTGGACATAACATTTTGGCAATTAATGTGTTATTCACATTACATGAATAATAGCTAAATCACTAGAAGAGTTGAACCTGAAATGTGTGCTCTTTAAAAATCATTTCTGAGTTTTACAGGGCATTTGAATATCTTGTGTCAACTCCAAAAACAGATAATCTTATCTTAATTTACTTGTTGCTTCTGTTAGAGGTTTGCACAGGGCCTGCAGCTCACAGGAGTCACAACGAGGGGCACACCACAAGGGGAGTCAGAGAGTGGAAACTCTAATTGAGTCGGTGTGATGACCCAGTTAGTCTCAATCGCACATACCTCACCTGCCCCGGAACGCACGAGGTCCAACTGTCCGACTCAGTCAGAGTGACAATTAAATTAAGCAAGTGACTCATTGCCAGGCCCCGAACTTGCATTGATTCTAGTCAGTCACTCTAAAGTCTTGACACCCAGCACCCATGCACAGGCACAAGTCCAACTTGACTCCGAAGCTGCGCCGCACCGGTGCAGCTTTTACTGCCACCTGGGGGCTGGCCAATCATTTTTTGCCAGGGCCATCATTACTGGTAGCTCTATTGTGTGCTCCCAGATTGACGGCCCTGGGCCTGGTCAGCAGTTCCAAACATGGTGGTACACATACCGCACCATGCACCACATACTCAGCTAGGGTAGAGTGCAGCAGGTGGGTGCTTGCACTGAGACACACGTGATCCTAGCTGCAGCAAGTGTATTTAATCACTGTCCAATCTTGCCCAGCCATGCTGCGCGAGCTTCATGCTCAATCGTTCAGCTTCCTGGGTAGGCCCGCAGCAGATACATACAATGTATCAAATTAAGGACTGCAGGGGTCACCAGAGCAAAAGGTGAGATGAGATCTTTCCCCAACCCAGGCCCAACGTTTAGGTCACCATGATGTCTAAGCAAACAGAGCTTCAGCACAGTAGTGTATTCAAGTGCTGCTCACACTGCGGCTGATTTTATGCCACTAGAGCACTTGCCAAGGCTGACAAACAGCCAGGTGTCACAAGCAAGGTGGCAGGGGTCACTACGGGCAGTTTAGTAGTCACAGTTGAGACCCCTAATTGATGTCCTTGGTGGTAATGTTCCTAATTCATGTCTAGCACCTGTGATAATCATAATGATGTGTGCAATTATTCTATTTCTTTTGTTCACATGTCTAGAGGGTATGATTAATAAGTATAACAGCAGAACTATAGAATAATAATAATAATCTGAGGAAGGTGAAACAATTGATGGATTTGGAAATAGAGAGCTGTAAAGACAGAGTCAACCAACAATTGAAGATGATGGAGGAAAGTGTTCAATTACCAAAGAAGATGAAGACGTCTACTAACTGATGGCTGATTAATAAAGTTTAGCCAAGAGTTTTAGTGAATATTTCAAAATAATCAGAAGGGAGAGGTTGGTAAAGCTTTTTTTGATTTGCAATTTTGGGTGACAAATAATTAGTGACAATATTTTTTAGTTTGCATATGGTTGTAACAAATGAAGTTTTGATGTTGCACTTCGAAGGACTAAATTATATGGTTTAGTAGTGTGCCTATGCCTATTAACTTAAGTATACTTGATTTCTGATCATGATATCCGCTCAACCCTTACTGCAGTCGTTGGTGCCTCACCCCCCCCTTCGTCCAACCGGCGATGAACGACGTTGAAGGAAAGAGCCCTGCATCTTGGCAAGAGTGGTGCAGGGGTCCAGACTCTCATCGCCTAACCCTGGACCTGTCACTCGCGGCTGAACACCACAGAGTTCCTGCAGTGCTTGTTCATTTCTCTGCTCTAAGGCCCGAGTATTTCCACTGCCTGGTCTGTTTCTAGGGCTCCATCTTCCGCCCTGTCCTTCCCTGTTTTACACCGCAGATTTACTCGAGGATTTGACTAGGGTGCATGGAGCATAGGCAGATGTCCACAAGGACTGCATAGCTCCTGCAGGCCTTTTCTCTGTGCAACCCTCGGGAAAGTGTTATCCCTGGGGCAAGAAGGAAGGTAAGCGCAGTGTGTATGAAGGAGCAGAGTCCTTGCTCTGTTCTAGCTGCTAAGGCTCACTCTTACCCACTGTCCCTGCTTTGCACCGTAGATGTACTGAGGATATGAATGAGACACATGGGGCTTTGAAGTTGTCCACGAGGACTGCATAGGTGGACATTAACGAGTAGTAAGTCAGGGTCAGAGGAGAAAGGGCACGCAAGTTGAAGTCTCTCTCGGAGTGCCCCTATGCTAAGACTGGTTCATTTTAAAGTTCACTGTTAGGTAGTTCTCCTGCACATCGCCCTTGCCAGTCTTTAGTCCTCTGCATGCTAATACTCCTCCTAGACTTGCTGGATGGCTGCTATCAAGGTTAAAATGATAAAAATCCCCAAAGCAGCAATAAAGTAAATGAATGAACCCCATACTGAAAGGAGTGAACCAATCTAAGGGTTTGCTTACAAAGTGAAGTGCCTGCCTTGTTCAAACAATTTTTAACCCCTCTCTGTCCTGCAGTTATAACTTGCAGACAAGGAGGCAAGAGCCCTGTCTGCAGCACAGGAAAACACTCACAATGCCATACACCTCAACCTCTGCACCCCCTCCCCTAGGATGCTTTCCTCCTGTACTGAGTGAGGGAGTTTGGATCAATCCCGCGGGAAAGCAATCTTACATTGTTGGTGGTTTACGCAAGGGATAAAAGGAGAGTCACGCTGCAGAACCAGGGAGGATAACATTGAACCAAGGATAAATTCTTTGTCCGGGGGACATACTCAACATGGAGTAAGGCATCGCTCCCCCCTTCCCTAGAACTAGATAGCTTAAAAGGACTCTAACATAATCAAAAATGCAAAAGAGGACCACCTAACACAATGATGATAGGGCCCACAAAGGACAGCTGTTTTGTTCCCTCCAGGTAGAAAAAACTCATAATATCTGACAAACTACTCCATTCATTAAACAGAATACATGCTCCCTGGAATCGCTGAACCCTAACCCCAGTCATTTGCATGTAATACACTTTACTCTGCCCCTTCTCAACAGGGATTCAATTGCAAGGAACTGTCACAAGGACCTACACCTACCCTAAACCACTTGACACTGCACTCAGGAGATAAGGCCCCAACTCAAGGAACATCAGTTAACCTAAAAATCTCTCTGTTAATGCAAAAAAGAATTTCCAACACAACCTACTGAAACAATTTCAGGAAAAAGTAATAGCTGATACGTGCTACATCGTGAGCAACGGAAATCACAAAACTGACTTTGTCTTCTACTCAAAACACCTTGCCAAATGGAGAAACATCTTCCCTCTCCACCTGCAATTTATAAAAACAATTAAAATTCCCTAAGAATCTAAACTCACCACTGCCCCCTCCCACAGCTTTGGAAGTAAAATCTTCATATCTATATTCAGGACGGTAAACATACTTTTTCATGCAACAGACCATCACCTTACTATCTTCGGCCGACTTTTCCCGTTACTTCTCGCTTCATTAACACAATATGGCCACTTGCCCCAACCATTCCCCTCCCACCTACCTAAGACCGTTAACCCACAATCCATTCATCTCCAGGACTCCACAGCCACACTATGCACCTTTGCTGCCCTCTGACCCACTATGCACATTCACTGCCCCCGAAACGCCTTAGCCAAGTAATCACTAGTAAGACCTCTGAGGCACCCACTTTGCCAATGACCACACCAAAAAAAAACCTGATGCACACATTAGGCTTGATGTTGCGAGCCTCAACTTAAAGTCATTCCCCACCAAGCCCCCCACAAACACAACCCTGACTCTCAATGAGGAACCTACCCAGCCCATACAAACTCTTTACTTTTCCTACTTTGAAGACACCATTCTTCCCTCTCATAATGTTCCCTCGCCTTCTATAAACACAAGACCTGCCGCATGTTCTCCCATTTACAGAGCAGGTAGCCTCCCCAACATGCTTACCCAGCTCCTGAACTAAATTGAACAAAAACTTTGTTCACTAGGTAAAGACATTTCTCATGTAGAAAAGGGCCTTGCAATGCAGGCCAAGTTAACTCACAATCCCACTCAAAGAATAGAGAAATGGTCTCTCCATGAAGGTTCACCAATAGTTATCCAGCACACCTGGTGGACCTCCATTCCCTTGAGCTGCTTGTCCCACGGATCCTACCAAGATCTCAACCCCATATCCGCTCCGAAAGCAGAAGCTCTCAATGAACCATACATCATAATGACCCCGACAATGGTCCACAGCCATCCCAGTAATCAAGAGCACAAATAGTATCCCTCGAGTGAACATCTCACCTAACCACCCACTCAATACACCACGATACAGACACTACATTCCACAAATAATAGTCCTAGCCCCCTACCCTGCATGCTCCTCAACCACAGATCAGCAGTTCAACAGGTTACAGAAATTGCTGAAACTATTCTTGCTGATGGAATTGAGATTGTATTCCTCATCGAAACCTGGCTTAACCAACACTCAACCCCTACAGTAGACTTTCTCACACCACCTGGATTTTCCATCATTAGACAGAACAGACCAGGACGAATAGGTGGCAGGCCAGCAATCATCCACTAAAAAGAAACCCAGCTTATCACCCTGAGACCACAAACTACTTATTCTTTGAGTAGCTCGGAGTCGGACTCACAACTAAAGCCACCTATCCTTCCAAACTCCACACCATCTATCACCCCCCTGGTGATTGTACTGTCTTCACAGAAGAACTCTCTGACATAATAACACATTTCTCTCTAACTGACACCAAGGACCTGTTCCTAGGGGACTTCAACCTCCAATGGAATGACACAGAATATACCACAGTCCGTAATCTAACAAACGTTCTTGAAATAAATTACCTCAAGCAACTCTGCAATGAACAGACCCATAATAAAGGCTTCACTCTAGATGTGATCATTACCAGAAGCGAGTTTGTCTTCCTTCGATCCATCATACCCATCAACTGGTCCGACCACCATCTAATAGTGTTCAGTCTCAAGACCCACCTCATATCCTACCCAGACCCATCCAACAATCCTACGCACTGGGCTAGGTTAACTCTGCTCCGCTCGTGGAGTTTTCCGCACTCTGTGTTTCGCGGAGTTTGCGAAGTTCTGAAAAACTCTAATCTGCATAGCAGAGCAGAGTTTTTTCCCACACTTGCGTTCATCAACGCCAAGTTGGCGAGCGAGGAAAATCCTCCTCCCTGTAAGATTTTTCCTCGTTCATGATCGTCAACATCAAGTTGGCGAGTGTGGAAAATCAACCTCCCAGTGAGATTTGTCAACGCAGGCAGTCAGATTTCTCATTGTTAGTGGTCGCTTCCATTCACGTTAAGAAAGCTGCCCCTCGAGGAAAAATATACTCGAGGGGTAGAAAGGAAGCAGCGTCCGCTTGCGGTGTGCATGGTGCCGTTTGCAATAATTGAACAGTGAAGACAAGCACCTGTCACTGAAAATCACCACAGACGGCATTTATCTAACGCACTCTGCCACTTGCGGAGCTCCGCGTAATGCGGTGGAGTTTCTTTTGTACTTTGCAGAGTTATGTGTAGCGAAACTCCGTGATCTACACCGAGGCTTACTAAGGATATCAAACAAATTAGAATAATGAAGCTGGAATCCAGAAAAAGCACCCAACTACATTCTCAACATCTCCCTCACACCGTAGACGACCTCACCACTCTCTGTAGTGCAGCGATGAAAGATGTTCTTGACTAAGTGGCACCGCTCAAATTACTACAATCTTGAAAAATCCAATCTAGATCCTGGTTCAACTTAGATCTCAACAAAGAGAGGAGACAACTAAGACAGCACAAAAGGCTATGGAGACAGAACCCCTCTCTGGCACACCTCTCACTCCCAAGATCCATATAGCTCTCTTACAAAAAACATATCTTTAGGGAAAAGCCACTTTCTTTTGCAACCAACTTGACCGTGAAAATAACAGACCCAGGGAGTTCTTCAACATAATAATAATCAAACAGCAAACTACCCTTACCTCCCAACATGAAGCAACAGTCACCAACGAATGCTGTGATGAAATTACCAACTTCTTCACTGACAAGGTTGCAAAAATTGAGTGATCCCTTATCCAAGTCACAAGTCTAAAAACTCTACCCACATGCTTCACTGACATACAGGTCACCACAGAAGCTGACCCTCAAGACGTAACTAGTGACTTAAATGCCCCAAGAAAAACTAAAGTCAACAATGATCTCCCACAGCTGAAAAACAATGCTATTTGGACAGACTTCAAACCTATGACAAAAGGAGAAGTCTTCAATAAAATCCCGAACTTGAAGCCCACATTCCATACTAACGATCCCCTCCCATCCACAATAGTACAGAACCTCAATCATATCATCTCCCTGTTTTGTGCCAAAATCATCAACACCTCTCTCCTTCCTCAGGCCATGTACCTGCCTCCCCCCCTACTAGGCCAAATCACACCCACTTAAATAAAACTGAGGGGGGGCAACAACCTCAATAATCTCAGACCAAGCACCAACTTTCCATTCCTAGCCAAAACAATGAAGAAGTGTGTCCAACTACAACTCAACCGACACATAGGTGAATTCAACCTCCACAACACCTTCCAATCAGGATTTAGGAAAGGCTGTAGCACAGAAACTGCTACTAGATGAAGGCGGCTCCTGCCTCCTAATCCTCCTCAATTTATATGTGGCTTTTAATATAGTAAATCACCCCGCCTTACTTGAGACATTCAAGAACTGTACTGGCATCAATGGCACAGTCCTGAGATGGTTCTCAACATACCTGCAACATTGCTCACAACAAATTAAAATCAACAACTGTCTCTCAAAACCTGCACCAGTTCCACAAGGTGTACCTCAAGACTCATTTCTCTCCTCAGCCCTCTAATCTCTTCATAGAACCTCTCACAGTTATTCTGAACCAAGCAGGGGTCAAATATCACCTACATGCTAATGACCCACAACTCTACTAAAAAAATGAATCACCTAGTGACATCCTGCATACATATGTACTTCAAGCAAACTTACTCGTATAACATGTTAAGCGCTCTGCTACCTTTGGGTCTTGCTAGTGCTATATAAAACCTAAATTAATAAAACTAATGAACAGGATAGGTCACCTAGCACATATTGGCGTGTCACTTTTAGCGCTGCTGACCAAAGTTGAGCTGGATGTAAAGCTCACTTTTTAAAGCAGATCCAGTGGAAATTAAATTATGCCATTCTATGGCAGAGGTATTTACTGAATAGTTATAGATTTACCACAGTTGTCACATAACCCATCATCAGCTGCAAAATTTGCAGATGTTAACAAAAAAAATATTTCTAGCTCAACCAGATGAAAAGTTGCTAAAACTCTGCTACACAAGTCGCTGTTGGGTGCAGTGGAAGATTCACTGGATTCATTTCAGTTTCTAATTGCAAAATGTTGTTATTCAACTGACACCAGTAAATTGAACCCTTACTCCCAGACATTGGTAACATGGAAAAATTCCAGAATACTGGAGTGAAACAGCCACAAAATGTTCCACATTGTGTCACAAATTTTGAATAATTTAGTCACCCTGCTGTATAATTTGGGCCTCCCCTATGGCATAGGTCCAATCTCTCTGAGCATTCCTCGCGTGTTCACTGTTTTATCGTTTTTGGGGAGTAGTCTGGCCGCACCCCGCCCTGGTGGACATCTAAAATTGAAGATCTCACCTTAACAAGTCACTTAAATGTAATAAAATCACTGCATTTTCTCCGTTTTGCGGGTTACCAGGGAAGAATAAATAAATCTTCCTTACAAAATGATGCCTGCCTTCATACCCAATGCAGTAGCAGACCGCCCATGCGAGGGAAACAGCCTGTTTCCTAAGTGTAGTTTTTCTAACAGTATCGCCAAGCCTCCATATGACAGAAAGACGCAGCTGGAGCGGAGACGAAGATGGCTGCCGTGTAGGTGAGCTCTGGGTTCGGGATTGCCAACATCGGCAGATATCCCTCTCTAACCCTGCCATCCACCGCTCTGGAGCCCACCGCTACACTCGTGTAGCAGTCCTGCGGCTGCTGAATACTGTTTTTATTAGTTTTCACTCGGTGCACGCTCTCAACTGGAGGCGCCTCTACCTGAGCCACGCCAAGCTCAAGGCTTCCAGCAGCAACTCGACACTGCTCTCTGGGTTCGATGGTGGTAGTCTGAACATCCATCCGTCTGTCCGTCTGAAAGGCTGGAGTGCCCATGCCCATTGCAGAGTGTGCAGGATCGTGACGCCTGCCGGGCAGAAGGTGAGCCCTGGCTGCGGGGGCACGGAGGCAAGGAAGACTTGATTGAGCCCTTGGTCTAAAGAGACTTAAGTAAGCAGCCACCGGGTGCAGCACAAACATCCCCCATCCCGCTTTGCCATGTGAGGAGCGAGTCAGGGGCAGTGGGGTGAAGCAAGGGAAAGAAAAGACAGTGTGTGTCCCTGCTCACCATGGGAATCTAAAGCACTTACGGGGCATAGAAGGAGCCTTTCGGTGGTGTCCGATCACCCGTGCGTATCCACGGGAGGCAGTTGTAACCATGGTGCGGCTAGCTGAGGAGAAAGTCTCCGGCTGCATGCGTGAAGAAGAGCAGCCGGAGGTGTTAGTAGCTCCGACCCCATCTAGTGCAGCACACAAACTGAATGTGACCGGAGACATACCGCTGCACGATCCAGTTGAGGGCAGAATCTGAACACCGGAGCTGCTGGGACCGACTGCAAACACAATCGGCCTCATTACAGCTCCAATCAGGTACAATATCAGCCAAGAACGTCATTCTCTGTCCACTGCTGTATATGTTGCAGCCTGATCTACTCACAGTTAGAACCCTTCTTCATATTTGTAAGGGGCCGAGGAGCATTCTCTGCTTCTACTCACTCCGAACAGGGAGCGCCCTGCAGGACATTTTCATTTTCATTTCACTGCTCTTTGAGTCCTATCACCCAGTGAAGGTTGTGGTGTGACTATACCCTTATGGGGGCAGTGGTTGCATGTGCCGAGTCAGACACTTGTGGGACTCGTGATGTATGTCCATACTTGGACTGAAGCCGTTTGTGATGACCTCCTTGTCTTTTTTGTGGCTGCTTGTATGCACAACAGAAGTTGTCCTCACTTGCCCTAGTCATAGCTAGCGAAAGTGGACTTTTCCTCACTTGCCCCTTCATAGCAAGTGACATAGGACTGGTCCGTGATTCCACAACAATAGAAAACAGACTGAGCCTGAACTACCTACAGAAATAGAAAGAGGACGTCCACAGTGGCCATCTTGGCATGGGCATTTGTCCGACAGCCTTTCCAACTCCCTTACTGCACTAAAAGCTCACTTGCCCCATTCTCAGCAAGCGAAAGCGGACTGATCCAGGCTTGCACAACAATAGAAAGAGGATTTGAGCTTGTAGCTGTAGCTGCGTTGCTTCCACACCCCAACCATCCATGTTATTTCCCCCCACCCAGGCCCCCCATGTCCAGAACCTGGATGCCTGACTCTAAGATGGTGGCCTTTGCCACCAGGCAGTGCATAGAACAGAAAGAGGAATGCTCCTTAAAATTTTTGATGTCCATTTTGGATTGGTGCTTCCTCTTCCTCTTTTAGAAACTGAAGAGGTGTGCACACATGATTCAATGCTGCTTCTCCCCTGTACCTTTTTACCTGTTTCTAGCCTCGACGGTTATCTACCTTTGGTCCTGTTTTGACCTCACTCCTATTGATTTTATTCCCACTGACTTCCGGAATGTGCGCACCCCCTCTTATTTTACCTCTTTGCGCCATCACTACCCTAGTGGCCCCCTTTTTCTGTCCACCACACCACGTCTTCACTTCATCTCCTTATCATGGCTTCTAGTCGAATTAAGTCTGGAATCAACTGCTTCAAAGTAATATATCCCCTTCATATGTCCAAAGCAGTAGTTAAACGGTTCAAACATAACATCATTGACAATTTCCAGATTGCCTCTTTTTTGACCAGTTCCATAATGGCGCCTAGGGAAGATTAAAAATGACTTCCTTTTCTTCACTAATGACATCCCATCCTGGTCCTCCACCTTCTTCAATTCCCTCAACGTATCCTCCTCCTCTTCTTTCCCACATGGGAAGCGGTTAAAAATGTCTCCCTCCGCTCGGTTTAATGGCTTTCTCACCATTACACATTATAACAATGGCACTGTCATGATCCAAGCTTCTGACTCCTGCCTCTCTCTCTTGGACCACATCTTCCACTCCCTTCGTCCCACGCCTGCGACTACTATCTCTCTAGATTCTTCCTCTTCTTCTTCCTCTAGCTTGTCTTCTTTCTCCCTTTCATCCCCCTTGACCCCCACACATTCCTTCAGACAGCTCTCCCGGGAGTCACAGGTCGACCCTTCCCCCCCCCTTTTCTCGTTCCCCCCTCCCATTCTGCCACCTTCCCAACTGACCTCCCCCTTACCTCATCTGCTTTACACCCCACTACACCTCTACATCCTGCATCTCCCCACTGTTCCACTGGCTTCTCCCACCCTCTAACTCCCCTATTCCTTCCCATTGGCCCCTTTTTAATCCACCTTTCTTACAATCTGAATTACCAATCAACTGACCTTACCCTCCCCCTCCCTCCCCTCTGCTCCCCACCACTCTCCGCTCTTCCCCCTTCCTCGTACCCTCAATTCTGTTCTTACATCCCCCATCTCTCTACAACTTTCTCTCCCCCCTCCCAGGCCTCACATCCCTGCCTCCCCTATTGGTAATCCCATCATCTTCCCTCCCACTGATCTCAAACCCCCCATCTCTCCTCATCTGACATTCCCCCCTATGCTTCACAACCCTGTTTCCCCTCATGGTAATTCTTCCCTCTTCCCTCCATTTGCCTGCTCAGTCCCTCACTCCTCCCACAACTTCCATTTTGCTCGACCCCCCCCACTCTGCCTGGTGCCTTTGAAGAACTGGGATTTCAAGTACCCAGCGGCGCCAGGGACACGCCCGAAGTCCTCTGGGTTCCCTTGCCTTGGTATACAGAGACACGGAATACTTCTAGGTGGCGTCAGAGATCAAATTTATTAGCTGCAGCTAGTAGCAGAAATCCCAGTAATACAACACGGTGTACAACTCAAGAAACTGCTCAATTTTACTAAGGCGAGACATCCTTATTTATACACAAAAAGGTACATTTGAAATGCACGCCCCTGCACCAAAATTCAACCAATAGAAAATACATGACATCACACAGCATCATATAGTAAAGCTCATTTTACAGTGTCCCAACCCACAAGTTAATATTTAGGCATATCTAAATAATAATCTGGAAGGCCCGGACAAACCCTTAATTGAAAGCGTAACCCATGAAATGAAGAAACAGTAAAGAAAAGTAGTTTCAGATAATGTGCAAGATAACAGAAACGTAAAGAAACTCAAAAGTTAACAAATGTCTTGAATGGTGATCGGGAAAGTGGATAACAATCTTGCAGGGAAATTGGCTTGGCAGGGTCAATTCCAGGTGAAAGGCCAGCTTCTGAAATTAACTCCAGCGCACGAAGGAAACCTTAGTTAATGTACACATGACCCACAAAAGGTCAGACTGCTTTGCTCGCAGACTAACTTCTGAGGCCTACGTAAAAGGCAACACCAGATGGCAGTCACGATGCATGGCAAAAACCCATGTTTAGAAAAGAAAGTCGTGCACTTTAAAAGCACGCAAAATCACAGAACCTCACCTTTACCCATACATTCACCTTTCATTACCCATGGTACCTGGCCTGCACCCTCTCTCTTCTCCCCTGAGTGTGGCCTCCCTTTGACCTTCCTCCCTCCTCTACCTGTTCAGCCCCTTCTCCTCTCATCTCACTGTATCCATGGCCTTCCCATAACTCCACTCCTTCCCCCTCCTCCTCCAGCCATCCATTTCTACTTCTCAACTTTCTCCTCCTAGGCATGATCTCTATTCTTCACCTCTGCTCAACACCAGTAAAAATATCTTAGTAACTCCATTTACTCCTTTCTACCACCTTCTTTCCCTCCCTCAGACCCTTACATCACTTCTCTCTCCCCAGTCCCCCACAGCCCACTGCCCTCCTTCGCCTACTTCACTTCCTCCCCCACCTTCGACCCTCGCACCCCAACACTCTCCCCGATCCCCCACTTCCTCCTGTCCTCCTTTGCCTAGGCCACTCTCTCCCTTAACCATTGAGCCACCCTTCACTCCGTGCTCAGCACACCTCTCTCTGGAAACTAAACTTGATTCTCTCATCTCGTCCATTTCCCAGCTTGAAGCGTCTATTTCACTCCTATGTGCTAAGATATCCCCCTCCCCAAATAACCTCCCGAGGAGTTCCTTGCTCCCGTGCCCCAATAGAGCCAATCACAATCTGTCCTCCACAGACAATACCAACTTATTGGCTACCTACAAGACCATCAATGTCAATTCCCCTACACTCGCCTCTCCTAACAACTCTACTCAATTTGCATTCAGACCATCTCTTCCGTCAGAACTTACCAGCCTCCCCCTCAAGGGGCACCCTCATTCAAGAATCTTATCCCTATCCACCTCATCAGTCCAGACACTCACATCATCAAAACAGTTGTGTCAGAGCTACACTGTATGCTCCATAAATGCAGATCTGCAACCAAACACAAACTGGAAATCTACGACACCATCACTCACCTCAATCTTGACTTGCTCTTTCTCACTGAGACCTGGTTTAATGACTCCTCTCACACCTCATTTGATCTTTTGTTACCTACTGACTACTCTATCCTCAGAAACGACAGACCAGGCAAGATCGGGGGAGGTGTTGCGACTATCTTCAGAAACACCCTCCAAATCAAAGCCTTTCCCACCACCCTCTTTCGCACCTTTGAATGCCTTTCCCTAGAATTCCAAGTTCATCATGGCTCACCCTTCAGGTTCCATACCATCTACCACCTGCCTGGTAATTGCTCTTCCTTCTTGGAGAAATTTATCGACTTCATTAGTGACCAATATTCACAGAGCGACAAGCAGATCTTCCTCGGTGATTTCAATCTCCACTGGGGCTCCGGGGAAGACTCGGCTGCCAACAAGCTTGCAACCTTTCTCTCAGCTAATGATCTTGCCCAACACTGCTTCGGAAATTACACATGCCAGGGGCTCAATTCTGGACCTTGTGATACCCAAATCAGACCAGATTACCACTGCTTCACCCATCCGTGTTGACTGGTCTGACCATTTTTTCATTCCCTTCGGTTTTCACCTCTCACGTTTTATCGTTCGGCCAACCTAAAAGAGCCTCTACGTGGTTCCGCAACACAAAAAACATTGATCATGAGACTCTAGGTGATTCTGCTATGCAGTCACTTCCTAGTCTAGACCCCAATATGGATGTCAACCATCTCACTCCCCTTTGCCTCTCAATCCTTGCAGTCGAAATCGACAAGGTTGCTCCACTCCAAAGCAAAAGGAAAAGACCCACCCCATCAGCTCCTTGGTTCAACAAAGCTCTCTATGACGAAAGGAAAAACCTTAGAATCCTGGAGAAGCACTGGAGACAATCTCCATTCACCCCCAACCTCTCTCTTTTACGTTCAGCAAGATCCATATACCACAAGCACATCTTCCAGGAAAAAACCTCACATTTCAGATCCCTCCTCGATTCAGCTAAAAACAGACCCAAAAAACTTTTCCACCACATCCAAAACCCAAATTGTTCTCCCCAAACCATCAAGCCTGAGGTTGCATCAAAGAAAGCAACTGAGTGCTATATTTTTCGATCAAAAGGTAAAATCTCTGGTGGAACTGGTCACCCACCCCACCCCCATCGAGGATCGAAAATCCCTAGTCACTTGGCAGAACTTTGCCGCCATCTCAGAGGTTGATCTCTTCAAATGCATCCGCGAAACCAAACCCTCCAACCATTCTTCTGACCCCATACCCACTGGCATCGCCATTGATTTCTATACTAACACTCTCTCCTACTGGACCAGGCTAGTCAATTTCTTCCTCAGTCAAGGATCCCTCCCAATTGTCCTCAAAACAGGACAGGTTACCCGGCTTCTAAAAAACCCCTCTGCAGATGCAAATGACCTTAATAAATTGCGCCCCATCACCAATCTCACCTTTCTTTCAAAGATCACAGAAAAATGTGTGGCAAAACAACTCTTCCAACATATT